>NC_080593.1:4877739-5508676 GCF_027887145.1 Ammospiza caudacuta
ATCTGCTTCTTTAATAGCTAAATTTGGAAGGCACTAGGAGCTTCAGGGAGCTGTGGTAACCTGGCTGGGGCTGTTGGTTCTCAGTCACTGCTTGGAGCTCGCTGGGTGTGGGCTGTGTGTCAGGACTTACCCCTGTGGGTCCTTGTGCAGGGTCTTGCTCTGGCTCGGAGCATCAGGGACAGCGAGAGGGGCGGCCGTGCTCAGATTGGCATCATTGACAACGAGAGGGATTCGCCAGACCTGATGCAGATCATGAGGATGGTGCTGGGCGAGAGGCGCGGGGAGCTCCGCGACGCCGTCCCCGACACCAAAGCCGACGAGCTGCAGAAAGCCAACGTCAGGCTCTACCAGTGAGTCCTGTGCTCCCAACCCTGTCCCTTGTCCCAGGGGCTCTGTGGGTTCTAACTCAGCTCGGTGGCTCTGTCTTGCAGTGTCTATGAGAAGGACAATGACCTGGTGGTGCAGGAGATCGCCACCCGGCCCCTGACGCAGGATCTGCTCCAGCACGAGGTGAGACAAAGCCAGAGTGGCCTTTGCAGCCAGAAAAGGAGGCTGTGGCTCACTTTGTTTTCAGCTGAGCACCTGTTTCCTGAAAATTATCAGGCCTTCCATCACTAGGAGAGCTTTGCCCTGCTGTTAGGTTAGGACAGCTTAGCCCTGCTACAATCTCAGCAGCCGGAGGTAGGTGGTGTGCTGAAGCTGTTCCAAGAAGAGATGGCAAATTGGTGCTCTGAGCCAAGGATTATATTAGCTTGGCAATCACAGTGAGGGAGAGCTGCATACCAGGAATAAATTCCAGATGGAATGAAGGCTTCTTAATACCTGATGTTCAAGGATAGCCTTCCCTCTGCTGACTCCAGAGCAAATAAATATTCTGCTCACGAAACCAGGGAGATTTGTTTTCCTGCCATAGCAAGTGGCTGGTCTCAGTGACCCACCCTGGAAGGAGATTTCCTGACAGACCCTCTGTGCGGAGTTTTTCAGAAAACAGAGGCTTTTCCTCTGACTGAAATTTGGCAGAGAATTGCTCATCCTTAATTCTCTGCAGTGCAGAGCAGCCTATTCCAGCACAGCACTGTGCCACAAGGCTCCCACTCCCCTTTGCATCCTGATGTCAGCCTTGTTAAAATCTCAGCCTCCCTTTGCAGACATGTGAAGCCCTTTTTCTTCTTTCATAGTTCAGTTTGAAAAAGGAGCAGCCTTTGGTCCCACAGTGTGTTTGGAGCTGTCTGCGGTGGGGATGGGCTCAGCACACCCCTCATCCCCTTTGGGTTTGGGATCCTGCTGCATTCACAGCAATGCAACACTGAGCTCCAGATCAGGGATATCAATGAGGACAAAATATTCATGCAGAACATGTCTAACTCGGACCTTTCCTCCTCCTTTAGAAGCAGATTTGGGCATAAATGCAGGGAGCAGCAGGGTAGGGTAGATATTTCAGTGTACACTTCTCCTGGCCCCTTTTGGAGCTTTTGGTTTGAGAACACATCCTCTGAGGCGGTAATAGGCAGTTTTGAGCAATGCCTAAGAAAAATACATACTTTAGCTAGTTAAAATTATAAATCAACAGCCTGGGCCAGGTGTGCCCACACCTGTGAACCTCTACCCTGTGGGGTTGGTGGTAGTTGCACTCCATTTATAAACTATGGAAATGAATTAATTAATAGTTGTACTCCATGTATATACCAAGAAATTATTTCTCTGTCACCTCTGATAATGGCTGCACCAGGATTAGAGCTCTGCAAAGCAGAGAAATGAGCTGGATATGCATCTGACTTAAATCTACAACAAGGATCCACCTGATTGGGCTACAAATGATGAGCTTTTCCTGCACAGAGTTTTTCACTTTTGTTTTTTTTTCTGTTTCCTGTTTTTTTGGTTTAACCTCAGGACTGCTACATTTTAGACCAAGGTGGCTTCAAAATTTATGTCTGGAGAGGAAAGGCCTCCAGCCCAGAAGAGAAAAAAGCAGCATTCACTCGAGCTGTGGTGAGTTGTAATAGAGTGCAAATGATGTCGTGGGCGGTTGATATGTGCTGATCTAGATCTGACCACTAATTACAATTAAGTGTAGCTCTTGGGGAGCTGGCCTGTGTAATAACAGAGAAGTTGAGTGTCTAGGGGAAGCATGATGACATAAATACAAAATTGTTAGTCATCAAATTGTGCTAGGACTAAGACCTGCCACTAAAACGAAGAAAAAAACAGATAAAGAAAATCAAGTATAAAAGAAAATACTTTTCTAAGTGGTAAATAGTGAACTTCTGGGAACTGTTGGTTCAAGGGATGGTGGAATCAGAGAGGATCAGCAGGGTCAATAATTTGACCAAAAAAGGTGCATAAACAGATAATAAAGGGGCTCTGACATCCATGTGTTATTTTCAGAGCATTCACCAGCTCTTCCTCTCAGAAAAAAATTAGCCTCAAGGGAGCCTGAGCAAGTAAGGAATTTGGTATTTTTTTACAAGTTAGCATGTTGAAGTGAAGACTATGAGGGAACACGGCTTTTATTTAGACATTTACTTATGGGAAGACCATAAATGGCTTCATCTTCCATGAGACCTAACTAGGACATACTGAACTTCAGTGGGTCCACCTTCAGTAAGGTCCTACCTGGGGACTCCAGCCTCAATAGGATTGCATCTATTGTCTCAGAGAAGAAAAGCTTAAAAATGCCTTAAAACTTATCTCACTGTCCTCTGTGCTCCTTTCAAGAGCTTGACTCAGACTCATTTCAGTAGGCAATCATCTCTGCAAATTCTGGCCCTGAGCTACACATGTAGAACAAAAGATATGTCTGTCTTTCAGTGTGGCAGGTGGGAGGGACGGGAGAACCATCTGCTCTGCTTTTCCCTGAGGGCAGTGTGTGGCTGCAGCTTTTACAGCACAAGTTGGATGCTCAGAAAGCCACAATCAGGCTCCTTCCCACAGCTGCCAGCACTGCACCTCGGGTCATCCTGGAGCCTTCTGAGATAAACACAGGAGCAGTTCCCAAAACTGAACGAGGATTTTGGCATTGTGGCTGAACACAGAACATTTTCTTCCCACTCATATTGTATCAAGCACCTCTGTTGAAATAATCTTTTAACTTGATGGTAGCACTATTACAAAGAAATAATACAGGTTTAAGGAAAGAAATAGAAAAAAAGAAGAAAAAATGTTTGTGAGTCCCTTCAAAACAGACTTCATGCTCTGGGCGTGCTGAGCTGCCTCCACCCCTTCACTCCCATGCTCTCTACCAGGAAGAACAGTTTTCCTGACTTAGAGAGGGACAAAACGTTTGGAGAAAAGAGATAGGAGTAGGGTTCAGTCCCCTAAAGACAGAAGTAAACATCGTACTACAGCAAGAGTCTTCAGTTACTTCTGATTAGTGCAAATGCAAATCTTGGACTGAATCCCACCCTGTGTTCAGTGAGGGACACTCTTTAGGCTGGTCCAGGTCCACACCCCTCTTATCATGTCTGTAAAAAGCAAAAAGCTCACTAATGACCTTTGTGAACCCCACCAGGGTTTTATCCAAGCCAAAGGCTATCCTTCATCCACCAACGTGGAGGTGATCAATGATGGAGCAGAGTCAGCCATGTTCAAACAGCTCTTCCAGAGGTGGACAGAAAAGAACGAAACACAAGGGCTGGGCAAGGTCTACACTACAGGCAAAATTGGTGAGCATGTTGGTCCTGGGTTTGTCTTTCCTACCTGTGCTAAGCAATAGCTGAGGGAACATCATTCACATCAACTGTCTCCTGCCTTCAGGATCTCAAAAATCTAATGTACACTCTCCTGGTGCCTTCTATTTTCCATCTTCTTCAGTTGATGGAAAGGATTCATGAACTGAAGGACATTCAGCTCTGCTGAATTTTCTTCTATGAACCAAATTGCCACTTTGAATATAAATGTCAGAGAATCACTCCTCTCTGAAGAATTGTATGCAAAATTTCCATCTTGCAAATCTCCCAAATTTCCTTTATAAAGGGCTAATGCTGAGCCTGATAAGGAGCTCTGCTTTCATTTACACTGGCATCCATCCAGTCCCCTCCTGACGTCAGTGGAATGATGCTGTATTTACACAGGGTGTAAATGGTGTATTTATCACACTGCTGAAGGGAATATTACAATGCATTAACCCCAAAGACTAAACAATTCCAAATAGAGAGAATTTGTTGATGAATGATGGGAAGGTGACAGAGATGCTGAACATCTCCATCAATAACAGCCTGAGAGCCACGAATCTCTTTCCCTTGGAAGTTCTTTTCTCTCCATCTCTGTTTCTCTCTGTGCTGTCTGTAAATGCTCTCTTTCTTTGGCATGAACTGGAGAAATGTAGGCATTTTATTTCTGAAATCAGCATTTTAAAAGGAGGAAGATATTTATAGATTTGGAAAAAAATTGAGATTTTTCAGTCAGGAGACTAGTAATATTTTTACCAGCTAGCTGTCACTGGAACATGCTGTGTGGCCAATTCCAGCCTGTCATAGGTCAACACTGAAGTGGGTTTGCTCTTGCATATTCCAAAATCAGCATTGGTTTACTGGGGGCAGGAGTGGCTTTTTGCAAACCTGGACTGGGTTTTGCTTGCTGTACAGTGGTTGTGGGTGAGGATGGGAAGGGTTTGTGTGGTGCAGTCACTGGATTCTTGTTTTATTCTGTTTTTGTTCTTGTTTTTGTTTTGTCTGACGCAGCCAAGGTGGAGCAGGTGAAGTTTGACACCACCCAGCTCCACGCCAGGCCTGAGCTTGCGGCTGAGCAGAGGATGGTCGATGATGCCTCTGGGGAGATCGAGGTGAGACAGCTCCTTTGGCTGGCAGAGGGTGCAGTGATCAGCCTCTTTCCAAGCATTTCTTGGTTTGTTCAGCTTGGGAGAGGCTGAGGATGGAGCTCATGGCTCTTCACAGCTTCCTCATGAGGGGCAGGTGTCACAAACATCTTTTATGAAAAATCTTTTCTTTAAGATTTTTCCTTCTGGGAAGCTGAGAGGCTTCAAGAACAAAATGTAAACAATGATTATCTGCTGCTGTGGAATGCAACAGGGGCATCTGTGATTGGCCCATGTTAAATGTTTGTGGTTAGTGGCCAATCACAGCCCAGCTGGCTCAGACAGAGAGCCGAGCCACAAACCTTTGTTATCATTCTTTCCTATTCTATTCATAGCCAGCCTTTTGATGAAATCCTTTCTTCTATTCTTTTAGTATAGTTTTGATGTAATATATATATATATAATAAAATAATAAATCAAACCTTCTGAAATATGGAGTCAGATTCTCATCTCTTCCCTCAACCTGAGACCCCTGTGAACACGGTCACAGACAGGCACTGATCTCTTCCCTCCAATGGTGGGACCTGAGGGAACACCTGAAGCTTCAGTGGTGTGGTAGCCAAAAGGTTGTGCTCTGTCCTCACCTTGACTCCACAGCTGCTCACCAAGATGTTTTTTGTTCCCTAGGTGTGGAGGATTGAGAACTTGGAAATGCAGCCAGTGAATCCCAAGATGTATGGGCAGTTCTATGGGGGTGATTGCTACCTGGTCCTGTACACCTACCTGAGGTCAGGCAGACCCCACTACATCATCTACATGTGGCAGGTAGGTCAAAGCAGAGCAGAGGGCACTGTGCTGTGCCTGCTGTACAAGCCTAAAGCTGAAGGAAGCAATTGCACACAAAAATCCCAACCCAAGCACCCAGAAGAACTCAGATACACTTTGCTCATCAATTTCAAACATCCCAAGCTGTCCTTTGTAGGTAGCATGGACACTGATCCCAAAGTGGCATCAGCCTGAGCATCAGCAAAATCAGACAGAAAGAGTGGAGAATGGTGGGGCTTACAGTGCTGAGGTCAAAGTTTGGAGTGGGATTGTCCCTTAAAGCCTCAGTTCTTAGAGTTCTGTAGTTATATGGATATCTCTGCTTCCCTTTTTGAAGTATATCTTCATGCAGAGAGAAGCTTCAAAATGGGACTCTCAAGTCTGCAAAACCAGAATGCCAGTGAAATCTAAATATCTGGAGGTTTTAACTCTGATCTCATGGTATTACACACTTTGGGACTGGCAGGTGTTGAATTGTGAAGAGGTTTGTAGGTTTGTACCCTTGCTCTCATCACGCTGTGTGTGTCACCCCCTGTCCCCCAGGGCCGCCACGCCTCCGTGGATGAGATCACTGCCTGTGCCCTCAATGCCATCGAGCTGGACAGGAAATACGGGGACGAGGCCGTGCAGGTGCGGGTGACCATGGGCAAGGAGCCCAGGCACTTCCTGGCCATCTTCAAGGGCAAGCTGGTCATCTACGAGGTAACCTGCTCTCAGGTTTGGTGTTGCTGAAATGGCTCCTGAGGTGTTAAAGAGTCTTTTTTCCCAGACCTGTGACCAAAGAAGTCAGGATTCCTCAGCTCTGGTTTTCAAGGTTGTTTATTTTCTCTTATCTAATATATTCTTTCTCTGACCTGCTGAGATCTGTCCAGCAGGTTGGGCTGTGGCACACTGACTGCCCTTGGGATGGTGTTAGTTTTTTATACTAAAACCTACGTGCACTTTATTTACAATAATTTTCCAGTACCTATCACCTATGTTAGACAGTCTGTCTCTACTTTAAACCAATCCTAAAATGTCACCATCACAGCAGAAGATGGAGGACAAAAAGAAGAAGAAGGACAGGATACACCCATATCCCTCCATCTTGCCTCTTGAACCCACATTCTAAAACCCCAAAATTCTACTTTTTCACCCTGTGACAAATTAACTATCATTCTACTCAAACTCTTGTGGCTTGTAACTCTGCACATAAATTTGCTAATTGTTTCCATGGGCTAAAATCAAGGTCACAGGTGTCTTTGACTCCATGCCCAGGTCTCTGAGCCCCCTGCCAGGGTCTGAGTCCTCCAGGGCAGCCAGAGGAATGTCCTGGGCTCCAACAACCTGGCTTTGGGGGGTGGGAGCACCAATGGTGGCTTGGCCCCTGCAGTGGAAATAGCCCAATAAAAATGGGCTGATATTCAGGAAAGGAGCCTGCCAGCCCTGCCCAGACTGGCAGACTGGACATTCTAGTACTCCTCAAGCAGTCTGAGCACTGTTGGAGTAAACACAGACCTGGACTGACCCAACTCAACTGAGCTCTCCACCCCTGAGCTTCAGCAGTGATGTATGGAGTTCATTACGACTCTGTCCCAAAATATTTTGCAGAGTTAGAATAAGGCAGTCATCCTGTGAATTACCAGTGCTGCTATCCAGAGAGGGTCCTTCAAATTATCCTACAAACAAGATTTGCATTGTCCTTGCCTCAATCACATCACATAACTACCAACCCACTTCACTTGCTGCCTTGCCTGCTGACATATGTGGTGGAGAAATTCCACCTGTGGCTGTGGGAGAGGGGAATTGCCCTCAGCTCTCGGTGTTGGTCCCACCATTTGGTTTCCATGGCAGGTGTTCAGTTAAGATGAGCACAGCTGGAAATCAGGGTACAGATGCCCTGCCCAGTTTGCATGGCACATCCTCTACAGACACCAAGATCTGGTCACATGGACCTTGAGCATCTTGATGGGAGCTGGTCAGGACTCCATAATCAGGGAGAAATGTGGGAGTTGTGCCATGTAGGTTTCATTCTGACCTGGAATCAGAAGATACTTGTATTTCCTTACCTGCTCAGTGCAGAACCATGCTTCATTATTGTTGAATTTGTAAGCAACTCTGACGAGGGGAGGAATGATGAATCTGACTCCATGTTCTTAGAAGGCTAATTTATTATGATATATTATATTATATTATAATTAGAGTATAGTATAGTATATTATATTATATTACATTATATTATAATTAGAGTATAGTATAGTATAGTATAGTATAGTATAGAATGCTATACTAAAACTATACTATAGAATAGAGAAAAGATACAGACAGAAGGCTTGAAAAAGAGTGAATAAGGAAAACTCGTGACTCCCTCTTCCAAAGTCCCGACACAGCTGGCTGTGATTGGTTATTAAGTAAAAACAATTCACATGAAACCAATCAAACAATCACCTTTTTGATAAACAACCTCCAGACTACTTTCCAAAGCAACAAAATACAGGAGAAGCAAATCAGATAGTTACTGTTTTCATTTTTCTCTGAGGCTTCTCATCTTCCCAGGAGAGGAAATCCTGGTGAAGGGATTTTTCAGTAAATATGACAGTAACACATAATTGCAAGTGGGCAGGGTTGCCCAGAGCCTTCCTCAGATCAGTCACATCCTGGATCTGTGTGTCCTCCTCACCTCTCAGTGCTACCTATTGGAATAATCCCAATATAGCTGGACAGGATGAGCCTGAGTTTGTCTGGCCCTTGGTGCTGAACCCAAATAGCAGCAACTGTGGTATTTTACCCCAGAGACACCTTTGGCTGGCTGGATGCTGCAGGTGGGGGCTTGGGGGCAAGTCCAGGCTTGCAGGAGCTCAGATTTACCTCTGGTGGAGAAGCTTTAAGATGATGGTGAAGGAAAGGAGTCGGTTCTGATGGAGGGTTTTGATCCAGAGGTTTATACTGGCCCACAGGCCTCTGAATCCAGCAATAGCTCCAACAGAACTCCTGAACCACAGCATGGTTGCTGTTCCTTTAACCTGGGGAAGACGGGGAGGGAAGGGGTAGGGAGCCACCAACCAGGTACAGGAGAGGAGGTCTCAAGGGACAAAGGACACTTGGATGGCCCAATGCCCCCTCGGGTGGAGGGCATTCTTTGAATCTGCAAATCACTCCATGCCCTTCTGGAATGCCAGGATGGACAGACAGTGCTCGGCAGGGAGCAAGGGAGGGGGAAGGAGAGGTGACTGACACACTTGGCAAGGAATTATCAGGGAGGGTAAACTCAGGTAAACCTGAGGTTCTGGGGTAAACCCTGAAATCACAACACAACGGCTGCCCTTCCCTCTCTCCTTGCAGGGCGGCACCAGCCGGGCTCAGCAGAGCAGCCCCGAGCCGGCGATCCGCCTCTTCCAGGTGAGGGGCACAGATGAGGTGAACACCAAGGCCACAGAGGTGCCAGCCCGAGCCTCCTCCCTCAACTCCAACGATGTCTTCCTGCTGAGCACCAGCCAGGTCTGCTACCTGTGGTGTGGGAAGGTGAGTCTGCAGAGACACACGAGGGGGCAGCCAAAAGGATCTGAAAATGGTGAGGTGGGGCTTGAGTCTCCTGCCTCTGCTAGGTCATGGAGATGAATCCTTGGGCAGGTGGCCCGTTAATTCAGTGGAGAAATGGCTTCAGGTTGTGCCAGGGGAGGTTAATAGTACATACTAAAAAAATTTTCATCACAGAAGGGGATGTCAAGCACTGGAACAGGCTGCCCAGGGCAATGGTGGAGTCAAAAGTATTCAAAAATGTGTGGATGCGGCACTTGATGACCATCACTTGATGATTTTGTGATGGGCTGATGGTTTGACTTCATGATACTAAAGGTCTTTTTCACCCTTAATGATTCAATGATTCTGTGAGGAAACTGCACCCAGGAAAGGGCTCTGTCTGTGGAGGGTCAGCAGTAAAAGCCTTCTCTACAAATGTAACCCATGTTGGGGTTCACCTCACCTCATTGTAGGTGTTCATACAACTTTCATTCAGATCAATAAATCATCCCAGATTTTCCGGCTGTAAGAAATCAGGGTGAGAGCAAATTCATTTATCTTGTGTCAGTTGTGTGTCAGGATGAGATGGCACATCAAACCAAAGCAGAGAATTTGTCAATGTTCCATCCCTGGAAGTGTTCAGAGCCATGTTGGATATGGCTTGGAGCATCCTGTTTGATAAAGATTATCAGGTGTTCCTGATAATCTTTAAAGTCCCTCCTAACCCAAATCATTTTGTCATTCTGTCAGTTTTGCTCTAGGTGCCATTGGCTGCACTAAATGTCCCTTCAAGGACTAGAAATTATTCTGATCATGAGTGATCAGCTCAAGAGCACTCAAGCAGGTCTGAAGCTCTCCAGAGGACCAAGTCAGCTTTTCCCCATGGATAATTTTTGCCAGTCTGCCCCTAACTGCACCTGTATCTTTTATCCTGGGCACAGGGATGCAGCGGAGATGAGCGGGAGATGGCAAAAATGGTGGCTGACATCGTTTCCAGAAGGGACAAACACACCATCCTGGAAGGACAGGAACCTGCAGAGTTCTGGGAAGCTCTGGGAGGCAAAGCACCTTATGCCAGTGAAAAGAGGTAATAGTGGCCTGCTTGTTCCTCTGGCCAGGGGACATTAGGCAAGGGGTCAAAACTTTGCAGGAAAGTGAATACTTTGTGTCCTCAATAAAGGGAGCACGAGGCCAGAATATCAGCAAGGCCTTGGTCAGAAACCACACCAAGGTGTTTCTTTCCTGGCTTTTGGGCCAGGGGTTCTCCTGAAGTGGGAGCTACAGGTCCAAAGCCTGCAGACAAGGGTGTGCTACATCCTCCTTTCTGCCCAGTAAAACTATCCCGTATCTTGTCCTGAGGGCTGCAGGAACCACATGCTCCATTTCCAGTTCCATTACCAGCCGCAGCCCCAGGAGAATCATGAGACCAAATCTGCTTCTGGACAACATGGATTTCTCCAGCCCTCTGGGTTGGTGGTGGTTTCCTCCGCAAAAAGTGATCTGGTGTGGCTTTCACCTGACATGAAACTCATTGCCACAATGAGGGAAGGGTTCTGCTTTTGCCTTTTTGGGTGGAGAAAAAAAAATTACCTTTGAAAAGCATTAAAATGGTCCGAGAATCCCCTGATACCTGACATTGCTGGCTTCCAGGCCTTTAGATGGGTGTTGCCATGTTCCACCTCTCCCCTCAAGGCCGCAACAAGCACCTTCAGGGCCCTGCAGTAAGCCAGGAGGGAAAGATTTCCACATTTCTTGCTTTTCCCTGCCCTGCCATGCACGAGGCAGGTTCCAGGAGCAGGTCACACACTACCAGCCTCGCCTCTTTGAGTGCTCCAACCAGACAGGTCGCTTCATCATGACGGAGGTGGTCGGGTTCTGCCAGGAGGACCTGGATGAAGATGATGTCATGCTGCTGGACACATGGGAAGAGGTCAGAAAAAGCCTCCTCCCTTTCTCCTCAGACATGTTTTAAAGCAGGTTATGGCTTTTGTTGGTGGTTATTGAGTTGGGTCTTGGCCTGTGACTGGGTTCAGCTTCCTTGAAATGTACAAGAGCTGTCACCTTTCGGAGTTTACCCCAGAAATATTTATGCTCCATTCCAAAAAACCATTTCAGGTTTTACCCCAGAAATATTTATGCTCCATGCCTGTCTCAAAAGCAAAATCTTCCTTGTTTGGGGGTAAATTTGGGCTCAGAATCACAGGGGACTGTTGGGAAAACACATTTCCAGTCTTGTCTTTGCTTCCACTGGAGGGGAGAAAAAACAGCTGTGTCTGCACAGGTTCTGATGCCTCACTGACCTTCAACTCCTCCCCTTGCAGATTTTCCTTTGGGTTGGCAAAGCCTCCAACACACAGGAGAGGAACGAGGCCATTGCCTCAGCCAAGGAGTATCTCAAGACCCATCCAGCTGGGAGGGACCTGGCAACTCCCATCATCCTAGTGAAGCAGGGCTATGAACCCCTCAACTTCACAGGGTGGTTCAACGCCTGGGACCCCTACAAATGGAGTGTAAGTTGCTGGAAAAGCCCTGAGGCTACTCAGGGGGGCCTGGAGGGTGTTATTGTCAGTGAATATAGGGTGCATGGAGTGAAACCTCACTAGGAAATGTCCTGAGCTTCACAAAATCATGGAATGGTTTAGGTTGGAAGGAGCCTTAAAGATCATCCAGTTCCGACCCCCTGCCATGTGCAAGGTCCTTCAAAATATGAGGACATGAGTTCCTGGTGCTGACTGAAGCTCCTTCACCAATAAAAAAACCCCTGTTTGGTGAAGCAGAGGCTTTTGCAAATGTGCTTAAATTCACAATGTTCATATTTTCATAAATATTACGTTCCAAATCAAGTTTTTGATTTCAGCCAGACAGAGGTGGGGACTGTGAGTAGTAAAAATCAAGTTCAGAGGGAAAAAAGACCCACCCACATCATAAAGGAAAAAAAGAAAACAAACCAAAGCAACAGAAGTTCTTTGTTGAAAGTGCAGGCACAGAGGCAAATTTATGAGCCAGCTTTAAGGGCAAACTGTGGTGAAAAGAAATATGTGAGCAGACAGGTCTCATGTTCAGGTTTGTGGAAAGCCCATCAGGGCTCAGGAGCTCCTGAGCAAGGTCACCCTTGGTCCCTGCACACCAGCCTTCAAAACCAGAGTTGCAAATACCATCTCCTCCCTATGTAGAAATGGAAACCTGCTCCCAGAGATGACTGGGAAGGAAAAATTCCTTTCTCCCCTCTTTCCCCAGGACTCCACACTGCAGGAAAACTATTACAGAGATATTTTATTTCCTGTATCTGGGTTTGCATTGTCTTTCTTCCCAATCCATGTGGTGGTGGATGCAGTCTTGACAGCTGGATCTGCAGAGATAAGACAGCAACTCACAGTGACCCTTAAAATATGTTGATGCTTAGAACAAAGGTCAAAACTTGTGGGTTTGTTTTATTTTTTTTTCCCGGGGAACTGCTGAAAAACAAGGATACAGCTCATAAAATATGTGCCTCTAAAAATATCCCCTGTAGGCAGCTTCAGCAACTACAGACAAGCCATCCAAACTGTTGACATCCCAGAAACATCTGGTGTGTGTTCTTCGCTCAGTTTTGGGTCTAAATCTGTTTTCTCTGCAGTCCATGTGTTTATGTTGCTTGTTCTTGTTGGGAAACTTTGTTGGGTGTTTCTGTTAAGAACTGACATCTCCTGGCTGCTTAGGAAAACACAGTCATGAGCTTTGCCAATTTATCTAGCATCTTCCATTTATTTTTTAATAGAAAATAAGAGGTATCTGGTAATACATGGCACCTAATTACAAGAAGTAAGGACTCGAGGCTTTGAAAAAATATGTTATTTTAGCTAAATGAAGTAGGAAAGTTGGAAAAAAGGAGTACTTTCAGGCATTGCAAGATTCAACAAAATGTAAAAATTTAAATCCAGCAGTAAATATTATTTCTCTCCATTTTCCTTCTGCTCCAAAGTCTTTAAATTTCCTAGTTCCACCTGTTATTGTACAACTGCAAAGGCTGAAGTCCAGTTGTTTTTTTTTCTTTGTTTTCAAGTGAAAGCTCAAATTTTTCTGACTGCAGGGGCTGAGGTTTGCAGGAGCTGCCACATCAGTGGCCATCACTGGGCTTTAAAATTCGGGATCTCCTGACCCAGGAGTGTGGGCTAAAGGCAGCCCATGGCTCTCACAGCTCTCTCTTTCCCTTTAGGATGGCAAATCCTACGAGGAAATGAAGAACAGCTTGGGAGATGTGTCGGCCATATCCGAGATCAAAGTGGTGAGTTGTGTCTTGGCCATGCAAGTAGGAAACACCTGGGTTCACACACCTCCACATCCCCCAGCCTGTTTGCACCAAGGAGGGGACACCAGGATCAGGATTAGGGCAGGGATGGGAACCTCAGGCTGCCAGCATCAGAGCTGTGCTGCTCTGTGGGAGCAGAGGGAGATGTGATGAATTACCCATAAATACACCCAGGCCTTCTGGACTTTTTCCAGTCCTGCCCAGAGGCATCTGTGAGCAGGACACAGCTGCTCTAATGCAGAACAAATTAAGGTGTGTGCAGCTCTAAGAGGGTGTAGTTAAGTGTTTTGTGAATAGTTTACAGCAGTGGAGTCCCTGAGAACTCAAACATGAGTCCCCTGGTCAAGAGGGGCATGGTCCAGTGGGGGATCCTCCAAAGTTAATGATGTCCCAACATTCCCAAATGCCATTGTCACAGGGTCAGTTCTGCCCTGGGCAGGGTCAGGATGAGGGCTGGAAGGAAGTGGAAGGTTTGGGTGAGGAGAGATGGCTCATCAAGGAGGGGTGTGCAGGTAATTTAGATGTTTTAGACATGGTAGACATCTAACCTCACCTTCTGTCGTCCCACATGTGCCTTCCCCTGATGTTATCTTGAGAAGAATGAGACTGCTGTAAGTATCTTCAGTTCTTTGTAAGAGCTCTCACTAGTGTGTGCTTTTAGCAGTCCTAACACCAAGGTGTAGCATTTATGGAGGCACTGCACTAACACTTCATTTGGGACTTTCCCCTTGCTGCTTTGGAGCTACAGATAGCCTGTGCCAGAAATAGTCCCCCACAACCCCAGCAGAAAGATCCTGGCATCATCCCCAACTTGCTCTGCCAGAGCATCTCATCATGACATGTTTTCCTCCATTTGGCAGGACCTGAACAACCTCAGCCTGAACAAGAGAACCCTCAGCACCACCAACCTGGCTGGTTCAGCTGCAGCCAATGCCTCCTCGGAGTACAAATCTCACTTCAGCCACAGTGACAGCAACAGCAACAGCTACAGCAACAACTACAACAGCAACAGCAACAACTACAACAGCAACAACAGCCACAGCAGCCCTGCCATGGTGCCCAACGGGGAAGGGATTTACTCCCGAGAGGTGCTGATGCACAGGACCGTGGATGAGCTTCCCGAAGGCGTGGATCCCACTAAAAAAGAGGTGACAGCATTGATGCCTTTCTAACTTGACCTGCAGCTGGCTAAGTGGGCTTTAGACCACCAAGTCCTGCTCAGACTCAAGGGGACACTGGCAGGACACACAGGTGTGACAGTGTTCGCAGGGGTTCTTGGATGAGGCAAGAGACGAGAATCTGACTCCATGTTTCAGAAGGCTGATTTATTATTTTATGATATATATTATATTAAAACTATACTAAAAGAATAGAAGAAAAGGTTTCATCAGAAGGCCAGTTAATTATAGCAAAGAATGATAACAAAGCTTCTGTCTACGACAGAGTCCAAGCCAGCTGACTGTGGTTGGCCATTAATTACAAACAAACCAACATGGACCAATCACAGATCCACCTGTTGCATTCCACAGCAGCAGATAATCATTGTTTACATTTTGTTCCTGAGGCCTCTCAGCTTCTCAGGAGGAAAAATCCTAAGGAAAGGATTTTTCATGAAAAGATGTGTGCGACAACCAGGTGTCACCAAAAGCAAGAGCTTTGTGTGAGGAAGTTCATAGGACCATAGAATGGTTGGGTTGGAAGGGAGCTCAAAGGTGGTCTAGTTCCAACCCTCTGCTGTGGACAGGGACGCCTTGTGGTGCTTTTAGCCTAGTTGAAGTAATTATGGGGTTTCTAGGGCAGAAAAAATAAAAGTAGTAATTTTTAAAAAATGTTTTCTTCTGGTGGAATTGTTTTGCTCTGCCATCCAACTTCTGTCCTCAGAGGGAAAGGGGGACAAGGTGACACAGCTGAGAACTAAGCCAGAATTTGCATTTTACTCAAGCTTAGGTGAATGTTTTCATTTGAAACTCCTCCCAGAAGGGATGGTTTGGGGTTTTTTTTTATTGTCAGAAAGTTTGCATTTCAGCAATTTTCAATTTCAGAAGAAATTTCATATCCCGGATTTCCAGTCAGCCCAAGGATTTTGGCAGTGTCTGCAGCTGAATCCAAGCAAGCTGATGGAAGGGACAGAGGATTGATTCCCTCTACCCTCTGTAATCCTTGTTTGACCAATGTCTTGCCCAACAGATCTGGCAAAGGCCAGCACCCATGGCCAGAGCCATGACCCACAGCTGGGCTCTACATGGGTTCTTCTACCCAAAATACCAGGAAAAAACTCAACCTCCCATTCCCACAGGACCTTTGTCAGCATCTCTGATGAGCCCTCTTTCTGCAAACCCTTCTTTCCAGCAATGGGAGTGAACAATTCCAGTGAATATTTTAGGGGAAGGGACTGAGCAGGGGGAGATGCTTTCACTGTGAATCACTGCCCATAACTCTGGCCAGCAGAGCTTCCCTGGTGGGCCATAAAGTGTCCTGGCCACAGTGTGATCAGCAGGGGCTAAATTCCAGCCAGAGCATGCTAACTCCTCAAAACTGGAACACCTCTTTGGGCTGGGGGGCTTTTATTCCCTGGTGCTTTGGGAAGTGGGATGAGGAGCAGTGGGCTGGGATGTTGCATTTCCCAGCACGAGGACAGGGAGCTGAGCAGGAGCTGTTGGTCTGGAGTCAGAGGTCAGCTCTGGCACAGTGGGGAGGGGATGCAGCCATGGGGGTGTCCCAGGCTCTGCAAAAGCCAAAGCTGACCTGTCCTTTCTCTCTCCTCACTGCAGTGCTATCTCTCCGATGCTGATTTCCACGATATCTTTGGGAAGTCCAAGGACGAGTTCTACCAGATGCCCAAATGGAAGCAGCAGAACGAGAAGAAGCAATTTGGACTCTTCTGAGACTGCAGGGGGCATCTGATGACTCTGGGACCAACCCCTGCTCCCTTAGGAGCGGCAGGAAAGAAGTGCAGGCATTTCCTCAGTGATCCCAACCCAGCAGCCCAGTCCAGCTCAGTTATTCCAGCAGCCACTGTTCAGGGGATGGCTCCTTTCTCCCTGCAGACCCAGAACCCCAGGAGGAAAAATCTTTTTCAGGAACAGCTTCTTGACAAGATGTTTTTTGCCTCTTCCTGAAACACTTTATTTCTGATAGCCATGAAGACAAGTGTGTGCCACATCTGCATTGTAGCCTCATCTTTCCTCTCCCTTTTGCAAATTGCCACGTGCACCAGGCCATGATCTTCCTTCATTTGTACAAGTTTAAAATTAGTCAAGACAAAGGCCATTTGCAGCTGCTGTGTGAATTCTGGGTGGGGAGAGGAGGGGGAAGCCCTCAGAGGATGGAGGGGGAGCCTTGAGGTCAGGAACAAGCCAGATGCCTGATGAGATACTCTGGGGAGTGACACCAGACAGTTCTGCCCCTTCTCACAAAAAAACCAGCAAGAATCATGTCCAGATTGACATGCATAGCCCAGGGCAGGTAAAACACATGAGAACCTGGTTTGGGGGATAAAAGCACTTATTATGAGCATATTTATTAGCTGATGTTTCCAGAGGATGATGACACTGAAGGCTAGACACAAATATTGATTTTTCACTGCCAGATAAGACTCTATTTTTTTCCTCATTCAGACAGCATCTGCAATCTCACCTGGCCTCCCTGACTGTGGCCAGGTGAATGTCAGAGTCCACCTGGCCACAGACCAGAGTCTTGAGGAAGCCAAGGGGGGTTTGGGTGTGACCTGAGGCAGAGGGTGTCCTACCGAAGCTTTTACCAGGACTCCATCCCTGTGATGTCCATGAGAGTGCTGGTTCCACACTGTGGGATCAGTCTGACTGGGGAGGGCAGTCGGAAATGTGAGCAATCAGTGACTACAGGACAAAACTGTAAACTAAAGGAAGAAACACCACCTTTAAAAACTCAGACAGTGTGGGTTTGCAGCTTTACTCCATTTCCAACCTGATCAGTGATTCCAAATAAACATCCAGCAGCAGCACTGTAAGTGTCCTTCATCAGCATGGGGGGGTAGGATGGCAGCAGATAAAAGCTCTGCAGGGCCACAGATCCTTCAAACACCTGGTCATCAATGGAATTTTGGATTTTTTTAAAAAGAAAGGAACAAACTGAGGAAGTGGGGCCCCTTCTCTTCCCAAGCTCCACATAGCTCAGGCCATTTGTCCCCCAAGCCCATGTACCCTGCTCCTGGAGCCCCAGTGGCAGTGAGCAGCAGTACCTCGCCTGACTGCCCTGCCCTGATGTGGGATGGAGCTGGGGAGCTCCAGGCTGTGGATTGAGGGGCAAAGAGTTTTCATTCACATCCAGGACCACATCATTCTGCAGAAGTGTCACAGTCTGGCTGGGCTGCAGAACTTTGTGTTTAAGAATTGGTAGTTAACTCAAATAAACCCCAACCCCATTGTTTTCTCCCTGTTCCTACCACCACTTCATCCCATTTCTGCTTGAGGGCACAGCCCAAAACCCACTGGAATGCCCTGTGCAGAGTAAGTTAAGCATCAAGCAGAGACACAAATCAGCTGAATTACCTGTGTGATTGCTCCTGTTGTGTTCACAAGAGATGCAATCAGTGCACATTACCCACATTTCAACCTTTGTTGGCCCTGCTGGAATCAGCAATATTTGCCTTGCCTTGCTGAGGAGTGCTGCTGCCAGCTCCCAAATGGAAGAATTGTATGTGCTCCTCAGTAAGATGCAGGAATGCCACCTACCTGTGGGCCTGACCAGCTCCACACAGTCAGATGAAGACCAGCCAAAATACAGAGAAATTACAGAGATTAGGTCAGTTTGCTGCAATTTGCTTTAATTCCTGTGGCCACCACGCTCACCAGCATAAGTGGAGTGCTCCTGCCAGCACTCAGGAACCAGCCTGGGATTTCACAGCCCATAGAGCCTTCTGATACCTGGGCCTGATGGAAATTACTGCTGCACTCCTCATGGGGGAGTTGCTTTTACTCCCCACCTCTGATTTCTGAAAGAAAGTTCCTCTCCCACTCCTCCTTTGGTGCCTTTTGCTGTGATGTCAGTGGCCATGTCCTGTTTCTGCTGCTCTTCCCTCCTGTGGGGCTGCAGCACTTCCCGATCTGTTCAGAGATAAGCTCAAGTGGTAACAACATGGACATGTCTCTTCCTTTGGGGAGAGAGACCTTGCAGCATTGTCATCATGCTCTGCCCACCCCATCTCCATCTCAGCTCCTTTCCCACCTGGCTATAGCAGCTTTCCCCAGCTGTTTCTGTTTGATAAAGGATGTTTTTTCATCCCATGGATCTTGCCTACCTTTAAGTGCAAAACAGGCAGAGGAAACCCCAGCCTCTCTGTGCAGTGCTCCAAGCCCACCCTGACCTTGGCCACCTGGTCCCCCACTTCTCTGGTGCTGGCCACAGCAGGCAGGTGAGGGCTTTAGCTCAATAATCCAACTGAAATCTAATCCTGCCGCCCAAAAAATGCAAGTAATAAGTTCACAGCCAACCCAGCAGGCTGATCTGACTCACAGAGGAACAGAATCACAGAATGGTTTGCATTGGGAGGGACCTTAAAGATCATCCAGTTCCAACCTCCTGCCATGGACAGGGACACCTTCCACTGTCCCAGGCTGCTCAGAGCCCCAAAAGTGGCCTTGGACATTCCCACCAATGGGGAATCCACAGCTTCTCTGGGAAACCTCTTCCAGTGCCTCACTGCCCTCACAGGGAAGAATTTCTTTCTAATTTGCCCCACATGAGCTGGTGGTGGTACAAGTGAGGGGGCAGGAGCACTTCTTATCACCCTCACCTCTGCTTTTCATCCCATGGCTCCCTAAAACAAAGTGCTGAGAGCAGGGACCAAACTCAGGCTGTCCCTGGGTAGGAGTCCAGGATGTTCCATCCTTGGCCTTCAAATGTGTCCCCAACAATGTGCCCCATCCCAGAGGTGACCTGGAGAGACTGTGTCACTGCTCTGCCTCGCTGGCCACTCCTGAGCTCTTCCAGCTGGCTGGTGGTTAATGCAATATCAGCCCTTGAGGTGTGGGTTTAATTCACATTTAATCTGGCAGTGGTTTACAACATCACACAGTACTGTAGTCAAGAGGAAAAATCAATGTGTCCAATGTTTACTGCAGCATAACAAACTCCAGGGAGGGCTAAAAGAGTCCCAGCTTTGCAGAGGGCCTAAAAATCACTAAATCCAGGCTATTTTGGACTAAAAATTAAGATGACCAGAGTATGTTTAAAAGGACATTAACATCTTTGGTATCAGCCCCTTGTCTTCACCACCAGGGATCAGAACCCCCAGGAATCCTGATAATTTAAGAAATCAAGCAGGTCTATCTCCAGATTCATGCATGTTGCATTCAAGTAGGACAAAGAAGCAAATAGTGACAAGTACTTGAACGCTTCCAGAACTTGTTTTAAACTTTTAATAGTCTAACATACTGTTAGCAACACAGTTGGCACTTCAAAATATATATTATTTTATTTCAACAATATTCCCTTAACTCTGTAGCTCTACTTGAAGACAAGTCACTCGTTGCCATAAATACTGTGTTGTTCTCAAAACATTCTCATGCTGGGTTACCTCTACAGTGCAACTGGGACCAACATCTACTTCCTGTCTGTTAGAAAATGACATTTTTCTGTAAAAACACAAAGTTTTACTGTATTTAAAAAACAAAACAAAAAAGCCCTGCTGGCAGTTGAGCCTGCTCCCTCTGTCTTTGGCACAAGACCTTCTCTGAAGTCCCTTTGAGTGGGTTTCACTTTGGGTCAGAGGGAAATCTGCTGTTCAGCAGCTTCTTTCTCCTTCACAGGATGAGAGCTAGGCTTTGAATGCAAAGTGGCCTGGCTGGGAGCCAGGCACACAGGCAGAGTAGTGCTCATGTATTTTTTATTACAACACAAAAGGAAACTCAGGTTACATAACACGGGGCTTTGTAGTGCAGCTTTCTTTTTTAATCAGTAACAGAAAGGAGGGGAATGGTGTCCCCGTTTAGGGCTTCATATGGTGAAAGATGGGTGACACCTGCAGCTGCAAGGAGCCATCTGGCCACTGATTGCAGTGCTGAGGGAGACTTTTCCTTGCACAGATGTTGGGTGCTTTGCCCAGATGCCTGACCGAGCCCAACCCAAGAGCTGTACTTCGCTAAAAAAGGAGTCCCTGTCCTCTCGCTAAAAGCAACGTTAAAAAAATAAAAATAAAAGTGAAATAAAGTGAACTAAAACCACAGCTGGATCGGTTGAACAGGTACAAAAGGATTAATCTCATCAGCAGCATCAGGATGTTTCCAGCAGCAGGGAGAAGGTCGATGGCTGTCTCACACCAGGGATCCTATGGAGCACCGAGTGCTGCTCCAGGGCAGGTGCTGGGGACTGACCCTGGCACTGGCAGGGCTCTCACACACTGAATTCCTTCCAGGTCCGTAGGGAGGCTCTCTGTGGCCTGGGGGAGCCAGGCTGCTACTCACAGTCCTGGATGTTGACGAAGACAAAGAGGGTGGAGGAGGAGTAGGGGTCTCCGTTCTTGGTCAGGAGATGGATGTGGCGATAACCTGGGAGCAGAGACACAGATGGAAAATGGCCTTTAGTCCATCTGGAAAAGTGTTTGCTGATGTTTGCCAAGACCCTGCAGAAACATCTCCCTGTCTCAGAGCATTCTGTCCCCATTTCCCACAGGGTGCTGAACAGGCAGGTCCAGAGGCACAGCTCTGAGCTTGGGTAACACAGCGTGCCCAAGGCCTTGGTGACCACAGGTGACCAAAAATCCACTCTGACCCCAACTCTGATGGATCTGGACCACTCATCCAGGACACTGGAGCTTCCCAAAGGGCTCAGTGGCTGTGAGGAGCTGGCAGCAGGGCCTTACCTTGCTTCAGACTCGTGAAGGGAAGGGTGTACTGCCCAATGAAGTCATTCTTGGTCGACATGTCAAAGTCCTCCACCACAAACCGGACCAGGGCGAGTGCAGGGATCTCTATGTCAAATGTAAACTCTTCATTCCAGTTTGGGTTAAAGCCTGGGCAACACAGACAAGGATGGAGGTCAGAGATGTCAGCAGTAATGGTAGTCTGAGGTGTTTGCACATGGATGGAGACTTTTCCTGCCTGTCAATCTAATGTGACCTAGACCAAGGCTCTGAGGAGGTGCCAAGAGCCTTGTTCCCAGCTTTGATACTGTGATTTGCCACCGCCTGGAATTAATAAATCCTTCAGCCTGGGCTGTTCACTGCAGACCTTGGTCCTAGCAAGGAGGGAGGAGCAGGAGAGGAACTCAGCTCTGCTCCACAGGCTCTTGCTGGGTGGTGCATGGATGTCTTTGGTTGCCACTGGACCAGATGCAAACTTTTATAGCCCTAAACCAAGAGAGGGAAGAGGAAAGCTGTGCTTTTGTGCTGAGACAGCCTTCTGGGGCCTTAAGCCTCTTCAACTGCTTGAGATAATCCATCTAAGCACCACTCTGTGCCCCAATTTCCCTGTCTGCAAGAAAAGTTAATGAGGAGTGTCTGATTACAAAAAGCATAATCAAGTCTGGATAAGGGTCACGTGGTCCAGAATCACAAAGCAAACAAAGCTGAGACCGACACACATGAAATGCAGAGCAAGCTCAGCGCCCTCTCTCCAGGCCACGGCAGTGCAGTGTCAATAAACCACTCCCCAGGAGCAAACAGGAGAGGAGATCCTGTTAAAAACCCTACTGCCTGTGCAGAGCAGGGACCAAGGACAGCAAAATGTCACCTGGGGCCTGCTGGTCCTGCAGGGTTTGTGAGGAATTCAGCAGGAGAAAGGGATCTTTCATCTGGAGGTGCTGAGATGGGCCTGGGGTGTCTTTATTGTTTGATCTGCTTTCCACAAGGCAGCACTTATAATTTCAGCATCATTCCAGTATTGTTCCAGCTAGGGAAGGGCTGGCCAAGGGGCTGGGAGTGCTCAGCAGCCCTGAGGAAAAGGCCTGGCAGGGCTGAAATGTTCCCTACACAACTTTCACTTGACAGGCCGTAAAAATTATTGTAGGTGACGGAAATGGCCACGAGCTTTAGGAGCCAGGCCAGATTTATTCAAACAGGAAAGAGGAAAAGGAAAACATTGTTAGCAGGCAGGAAAATATGCACCAGCTTTGCAGTGCTTGGCTCTTACTCCACACAGAAAAGCAGAGTGTGTTTGTGCAGAAGGCCATGATATCAAACCCTCAGTGCACAGAGGGAAGTCACAGCCATGTCTGACTGGTAAGAAATGGTTCTTCAGCTTCTGAGATACTCAAAATTCATCTGGGCAATACCCTGAGCAGCTTGAATAAACTTTGTGTGGCCCTACTTTAGGCAGAGGCTGGAACAGACACCTCTGAACTTCCTTGCATCAATCTTTTGTGAGTTTGTCACACTTTTGGAGTACAATCAGCCCCACAAGAAGCTTCCTCTGGGAAGATCCTGGTGAGAACCCCTACACATCAGCTCAAACCCAACTGCATGGAGGTAAAGAGCACTTCCAAAGCTCTAGCTCTGCAAATTTGGCAGCCAGCCCCAAACAACCCACATGGTTGATGTTGTTTTAAAGGGAATTTCTGTCTCCAAACAGAAGAATAGCAACACCTCAAGTATCTGCTTAGTGTGGGCAGGATTGGATGCCCTGGGTGGGTCTGTCCACAGGGCAGCAGCCTTGCCAAGGACCAGAAAAGGTTCCTGCTCATGGGAGCAGAGCTGGGAGGAAAGCCCCTCACCGTTGTTCTCGATGACTTTGGTCTGCTTCTTGTTGTTGTCCTGCTGGACCCCGTGGATCTCTATCGTCACCTTGGGATCCACAATGGAGTTCTTGCTTTTGTTCACCTTTGGCAGCTGCTGGCCAGAGATTATCTGTGGAGGGAACAGGGGAGGAGGTCAGGACATCACTGGGACAGGGGGCTCCCTGGAGGATTTCCTCTCCGTCCCCAGGGGTGCAGGATCTGCTGTGAGAGGCTGGTGCTGCCCTTTCAGAGCTGCTGCTGTGACATCCTCCAGAGGAAGCTGTCATGATGCACCAAAGGAACCTTGCTTCAGCCCAGCCAGCTGCCTTTGGGACAGACAACTTTTCTGAGTGTCCCCAGAGTGCTCAGCTGGTGCTTGGGAACACCAGAGATGGCTGCATGTCTGCCTGCACAGTTCTGGAAGGACAGCAAATATTGTCATTAACCTGTTACCCAACTGTCACAGACATCTTTTATGAAAAATCCTTTCCTCAGGATTTTTCCTCCTGAGAAGCTGAGAGGCCTCAGGAACAAAATGTAAACATTGATTATCTGCTGCTGTGGAATGCAACAGGTGCATCTGAGATTGGCCCATGTTGGATGTTTGTAATTAATGGCCAATCACAGCCCAGCTGGCTCGGACAGAGAGCTGAGCCACAAACCTTTGTTATCATTCTTTCTTTTTCTATTCTTAGCTAGCCTTCTGATGAAATCCTATCTTCTACTCTCTTAGTATAGTTTTAATATAATATATATAATAAAATAATAAATCAAGCCTTCTGAAACAGGGAGTCAGATCCTCTTCTCTTCCCTCATCCTGGGACCCCTGTGAACACCGTCACACTCAACATTAAACATGTGAGCAGGTCCCTGGAGGATCCAAGTCCATGAGAGCCCCCAGATGTGAGAAATCAGTAGGGTTAGACAACATTGAAGGCAGGAGCAGAAGAAGGAGAAGGTACAACCTCCACACCCCCCAAGAAGTGGATGTTACTGAGATGTTTCCCAATTTCTATTCTTACTCTAAGCAGCAGCTTCTTCTTTGTCCCCCAAGTTCCTTCTGTGATGGATTTTGGATTGAATTTGGTTTGTTCATCCCGAAGGAATTCTGGCTTTAGGACATAGCCAGAAAACCCATTGTCCTGGAAGCGGCCCTGGTACACATCCATTTCTGTGCCTGCTGTCTGGAAATTCAGGGCAACTGCAACATAAATAAATAACTTCAGTCACTCAGAGAAATCAATAGGAATCTTTTCATGCTAATTCTGTTCACATGAAACTGCACTTCATGGACATAAACATTGGCTTTTCCACGCTTCAAAGAGCAGTGGTAAACTCTGACCCTCACAGCCTGCTAGCCCTGAGGATTTCTTGCATTCAGAGATGACAGAGACAGGAGGAGCCATTGCAGCCGTTCTGCTCTTCCCATGATCAAAAATTGTCCTGCAAGGAATTTATGCCACCTAGAACAAGTGCAGCTTTTAGATAAACCTCTTCATTTCTATGCTGAAGGAGCTCTCTCCTGCAGTGAGGCCAGCAAATCCATCTCAGATCATTTCTCTGGCTACTTAGCCTCATTATAAAATCTCCTTTCCAGCCCAGAGCTGCCTGTTTTCATTTGCCATCCTGAGGGGCATTGATGCCTCTGCTGTTTGGACTGCAGAGCTCCTCACTGTCTGAACTCCTCAGGTGGCAGCACAGAAGCTGTGATTAAATCACCTCTTTACTGTCTACTGCCCAAAAGAGATTAAGCCTCACTGCTGTCCTAACACCAGGCACATTCCTTGTATTTTTCCCAATTTGTCAATACCTTTTTTTAAAGGCATTGATGTAAAACCTGGAACAGCCTCACTGAAACCTCAGGGAGTGCACATGGACCCAGCAGCTCCTCAGTGATCCCTTGATTTCCTCAAGGATGATTTTAAACTCTTTAGCAACACCTAAGACATCTCTTAAGACACAGAAATTTATCCTGGTTGCATGTCCTTCATATCTGGTCATGCTTGAAGGCTGAGAACATTTTAAGGCCCTCCCCTATTTTTCCACCTGCAGCCAAGACTTTGATAACTGCAGCATGCTGGTTTTCCTGGGAGCTGGAGGTACTCAGGGCTTCTAGAAAATCTTATTTTGAGTGCCCAAATAGTGGATTCAGGTCTGGCCTTGTGTACACCAAGGGAACTGATGGTGCCTCCCAAGGACTGTCCTGAGGCCAGACAGGACAAGGGGTGCTACCTGTGTCCCCATGGGGCTGAAGGACCCAAGGAGCTCATACTCCCTCCTCCTTTGTTACATGGCAATAACTCTGCTGACAGTGAAACTGCAGTGATTTGCACATTAATGTGCAGAAAAACTTCTCCTGATGGATTTGTGAGACAGAAGATGGTCCATGGGAAGTCACTGTGTCACTGCGATATTTTATGAAAACTCCCTCGGCCAGGATTTCTTCTCCTGGGAAGGTGGGAAGCTTCAGCTTCTCCCCATTTTGCTGCTTTGAAATGTGATCTGGAGAATTGTTTACCCAGCATGTGAATTGCTTTAATTTAATGATCAATCACAGTCCAGCTGTGTCAGACTCTCTAAGTCATGAGTTTTCATTATAATTTTTTTTAGTCTTCTGTCTGTACCCTTTCTCTATAGTTTAGTACAGTTTTAGTATATAATTTTCTTTTAATATCATATAATAATAAATCAGCCTTCTGAGAGGCAAAATGGAGTCAAATCCTCATCTCTCACCTCATCCTGGGGACCTCACAACACCACAACACTGGGCATTATTTGGAAAACTGGTGTCTCCCAGTGGCTGCTGAGCCTCTGGCTGCAAAGGGCTGAGATTCTGCCTCAGCTGGAGCCCCTCCCCAGCCAGGTGACCCCCTCCAGCCCCAGAGACACCCACCAATCTGGCAGCCAACATTCCACAGGTCCACGGGGCTGTAGTTGGAAGAATCCGTCCTCCAGCCTGCGGGGTAGATACGGCTCAGGTGCCTGATGTTGTGATGGATAAAACTGGTTCCTACAGAGACAGGGAAAAAAATCAGGATTTTTTTCCCCCATCCCTTTCAGTGGTGGGGCTGCTTTTATCTCTTCTTGCTGCTGCTGTGTGTTCTCCTCTGCCTGGCAAGTCTGGCTGAATGGGAACCACCTGCAAAAATGCCTTTCCTGAGGATATTAAGTTCTTCCCACTTTTCTCAGTGATATGCTTGACCAAAGAGATCATAACCCATGTCTTTGGGCTGCCTTTTCCACCAGCAGCTGTCCCTTTCTGGGGAGCAGGGACAGAGGAGGGCAGGACACACTCACCAGACTCCTGGGCCAGTTTCAGAGCTTTGCTCTCCGAGAACGACGACATCTCGTAGAAAGCCCGAGGATGGCTGGGGTCATCAAAGCCCTCAAAGTGGACACTCTTGCAGTAGACAACTGTGTCTGACAGCTCCTTGGCCAGCTTCAAGGTGTCACTCTAAAAACAGGACAGCGAGAGGTTTGTGGGGAGGTTTTGCTGTCGTGCTCAAAAGTGGCAATTGTGTTTTCCCTATAGGACCCCTGGGACTTCTCTTTTCCATCACTTCCACCAGGAAAAGATGCAAACTCTCAGTGGCTGCTGGTGTGCCCTCTGTGTCACCCTGTGCAGGAAAGGCTGGAAAAGAATTCCCCCTTTGTTGGTGGGACACCATTCCTTGCTGCTCCCTGCAAGATCATTTCTATTTCAGCACCCACGTCTGTCTCCAGGTGCTAAACTTTACAGCAGAGCCTTAGCAATGACTTTTCCATACTGTCCTGGTCCCAGGCATGCAAACCTGGAAATAAAGGGAATAAAAGGGTGTTTTGGCCTCCACAAGCTTGGGCTTTTTTTCCCCTTGAATTAGGAAGTTGTCACAATGCTTTGATGACTCTAACTCCACAGCCACATTCATTGGTGCAAGTGAGAGTCCCCAGCTCCCATCAAGGGCAAGAAAAGAAAGTCAAAAGATGTCAGAATGTCAAAATCATGTACACATTACTGACAAGAGATCAGAGAAATAAATAAGAACTGCAAAGAGTCAGCAGCTCATCAAAGGGAAATGTAGGTCAGTCCTGATACAGAGGTAACACCAAACATCTTTGCCTTCAGTGGGGCTGAATGTCTGTGTCACCTGTGAAGCCACCCTGTGACAGATATGGTCTTCACAAGGACCTGCACGCTGGAAAAATCCATTTCCTCACATGAAGGGGCAGAACACTTGTGTAAAGGTCAGCCTTTTCCTTCCAGCAATCATCATACAAATTGCTTTAGTAACTGGCCACCCCTTCCCCATAGATCCTCCCTCCCTCCCTGCCTCCTCCATGTCAGAAACAAACAGCCAGAGAGGCTGCAGGCATATCCCAAAATGTGACTGGAAAAGCCAAAGTCATGACTGTCCCATGACAAACAGATTTCTGGAAATAAGACAGAGAATGAACATGTGCCTTTCCACTGCTTCCACAGTCTGCCCTTGCTGCAAGGTCATCCAGTCTCATTTTAGAGAAAGAAGCCAAGCTTTGTGCTTGGCTGGCTCTGCAAGATCTCTGTTTGTGCTTGGGACAGAGATCATTAAGCTGGGCAAGCACCAGGATCCTCAGCCCCAGCAATTTCAACAATTCACCCTTACATATCCCCAGCTGAGTAGCTGAAACCACACTGAGACCTGTCTTGGCTGGGAGCACATGAAAATTTGTATTTCAACTGCTTTTCTTTATTTATTTTTTTAGGTGTGGTACAAAACCCACCTAAAAAAAGTGATTTCTCAGTGATTTCTTCTTTCACTCACCTTTCCCTTCTGCTCTACCTTGGTCTTCACAGATTCATCTTCAATTTCAGCTGCTTCATCTTCATCAGAGACATCCTCAGCCTCCAGGTTGTTGTTCCCATTGGTGGGGTCCTCCTGCCTGCTCAGCTTCTTGCCTTTCACCAGGATCTTCCCTTTCAATTGCTGCACAAGGAAAATGGGACAAAATACCTGATTAGAGAAGGTTCTGGCCCATCCTGAAAAAGTCCCTCAGTAACCAGTGCTTTGACAGTTGCATCAGTGACTGGTTATTACACAAAGGTAATAATAAAGTGATAATAAGTCAGGTAAAAATAAGTCTATTTTTACACTGGGGCCCTGCCCAGCCTCTGAGACCACAAGCCATGAAAACCCCAGAGAGCTCAGTGATTCCCCTCTGCTATAGACCTGACCATCCCCTCAACCAGACAACCCAAACAGTTGCGCTGTTAAAGACAATTAAAATAGACTTTTCCCCCCCGCCATGACTGAAATGTTGCTCAGCAAACAAGGCTGAGCCTGGAGGTCTGGGCTGCTGGAAGAAATTTGTGGCACCATTTTTACCCCTCTGTGTAGCCTGTTATTTAATACATTTATTAATTATAATTTATTTAATAAAATTATATATATTATATATTAAAAAAAATTATTAATAAATTTATGAATCACCGCTCACTCTGCAGTGTGTGGTTATAAACCTGTGCACTGGAACTCTGGAATCTGGATCTCAAACTCTGGAAACTGTTTGAGATCCAACAGGGACTGAGGCACTGCAGCCTCTGCTCCACAGACATTTTAATGTGGATGGAGCTCCAGTAAGTTCTGCACAGCAGACACGGAATTTTATTACATTTGGCATTTTGTAGGCGAAGCCTTAGGGTGCTGACAGTCTCAGGAGGATTTCCCAGACCCTCTCCAAAGCTGCCTCCTCTTCAGGAACAGCTTGTCCTGCCCCTGCTCTGATGGTAGAACACTGAGCACAGCCAGCAGCATGGGCCAGTGCACCACAGCTGGGTGCACAGCGAGTCCAGGGAGCTGAATTAATTCTCTCCAGCCTCTTTCAAGGTGCACATGAAAGCCCTTGTTGTAGCCCTGGCTGGTGAGAATTTCAGATTTCTGTGCTGCCAGGCACTGGCCCCCAGGAGAACACTGCATTGACCTGAGGCTGTGGAGAAGCTTCCAAAATAGAATGATAGAACTGGGATTGTGGGTGTGGAGTTTGGATAGAAGTGTGTGATATCACAGGGTGGGAAACTTTGAGTTTCAGGGTTTAGAACACAGTAATAGATATAAAGCAAGATGGAGGTTTGGGGTGGAGGCTGGTTCTTCTTCTTCTTCTTCTTCTTCTTCTTCTTCTTCTTCTTCTTCTTCTTCTTCTTCTTCTTCTTCTCCTTCTTCTCCTTCATCATCTTCTTCTTCTCCTTCCTCTTCTTCTTCTCCTCCTTCGTCTTCTCCTCCTCCTCTGTCTCCTTCTTCGTCTTCACCTTCTTCATCTTCTTCGTCTTCTTCATCTTCTCCTTCACCTTCTTCTCCACGGGTTTGGGTGGTTTTGTGTAATTGGATAAAAAAGTCCCCATTGCAGCCATGTGTGGTTGGTTATTGGGTTAAAAGTAAAAATAATTTAGGTGTCATTTCTTAATTGGACAGTTTATCCTTCAAAGGCCTTGTAGAGAGAGATGGGGCTCCATTTTTAGTTTGTTGGAGTGCAGTGCTGCAGAACTCGGGGTTTGTGAGACTGTGACACAGATAAGAACTGATAAACATCTGAATCTGAACAAGAAATACCATCTCACACATTTAATCCTGACCTTGGCAAAAAAAGAAGCAAAGAATCCACAACCCCTGACCACTGGTGTATCCTTTGCACAAGCCCTGGCTGTGGGAGGAAGGCTGGAGCCTGGGCAGGGATGACAGAGCCCAGACAAGGCAACAGCAATGTTTGGAGCAGGGAGAAGTATTGGGAAAGGTGACTGGGGGTGATCTCCAGGTGTGTGGGTTATGCCTCAAAATCAAGAGCACCACCACGCCTGGCAGCTTCCAGGAACAGGAGATTTGCTGCCACCTGGATGTGTTTGGTACTCCTGGCTTTGGAGGGTATGAGTTATTCCAGAAAAATGCTATCTTGGAATTAGGCAGTACAGCCCCTCAGTCTGTGTAGCACGTTCCCCTTTCCTCAGCAACCCTATATTTACCCTTTCTGCAGCAGTAAAAGCAACAAAACCCCACCACATTCAAATGAGAGGACTGTGAAAAACCAAGAATCTTTTATGAAAGAACACAGGGGAAATTTGAATCTTTTTCAAAGGACACAATTCCCCCTTTTGCACCCTTTGTGGGTTCAGGCAAATTGCATCATGTCCTTACAGAGAGCAGCCCCACTCCTCACCACCTGGCCAAGCTGTGAGTGAAGCTGGGCTTGAGCAGAAATCCAACCCTGGCCCCTGAGGCAGCAGCTGAGAGCATTTTTATTCAGCTATAAATGGGCTGTTCACAGTGGGGCACTTTCCCTGTCACTCAAAAGGAGCACTCAGAGCACAGCAATGTCCTCCTCCCCGTCCCCACCGCCCCCTCCCAGGCAGGGCTGTGCTCTGCTTTTCCACATCCATGGCTGGGAGATGAGCTGGCTCAGCTTCAGAGCCTGACTTCAGCCTGCTGCTCTCATGTTCCACCCTCCTGCCTCAACACCCAGCTCTGCTCTGTTCTTCCACCACAAAATCCAGTTCTGGGTGAGCTTTTGGGCTCAGCTCAGCACTTGGGATGGAGAAGCCTGGAAGGATTGCATTGGGGACAGTAAGGAGTGATGCCTAAAAGTTTTAGCTTTTCTATTTTTCAGATTCTGTGCTGCTTTAGTGTGCAGTTCTGAGCTTCACATCAGGGCATGGTGAGCTCTGTGCACAGAGCAGGGAGACAAAACAATTCCTGCTCCAGCTGGGCACCAAGGACAAATGACCCAAATCTCAGCCCAGGAGCACAAACACCGTGGGCTGGAGAGAGAAAAACAAGCAGGGTGGGACTGCCTGGGCTAAAGCTGGAATGGGACAATGAACTGCAAGGTGCAAATGGAGCAGAGCTGATCCCAGGGAGAGACCCCGGGAGCGCTCGTGCATTTTGGGGCCATTTTGGTTCATCTTGGGTGCAGCCCTGGCTGGGCTCTGGTGCTACCCAAGGTGCATCCATGGGGGCCTTTTTAGAAATCCCTATTTTATAATTTAACTCTATCTAGTCTCTGTTCTAGGTCAGCCTTGGCAAAGCATCAGGAGAAGCTGAGAGCAGCCCCTCTTGTCCCCTGCAGGCTGCAGATACCATCCTGGTATTTAGTATATTATCCATCCTGGTGTTTAATGTTTTATCTTCCTCTGCTTTCTAATGCCCCGCAAGAAATGTTACTGCCTCCCCAAACAGCTCAGCAGTGGAGAAGTAGGGATAAGGTATTTGGGTCAGCCCACTTGATTCTTAATTACCAGCAGGTAATTAACCTTTTTAAATCTTGTCAAGCCCCTGAAGGGGGAAAATGATGCCTTAAGTTTTAGCTTCCATGTTTTCCAGATTCTGTGCTGCTTTAGTGTGTAGTTCTGAGCTTCATTTTAGGGGATGGTGGGCTCTCTGCATAGAGTAGGGAGACAAAACAATTCCTGCTCTTGGTGGGAACCAAGGACAACCAATACAAGTTTCAGGCCCAAGAGCACCAACAACGTGAACTGAAGACAGAAAACAAGGATGGGACTTCATGGGCTAAAGCTGGAATGGGACAATGAACTGCAAGGTGCAAATGGAGCAGAACTGATCCCAGGGAGAGAGCCCGGGAGCGCTCGTGCATTTTGGGACCATTTTGGTTCACTTTGGGCTGGGCTCTTGTGCTGCCCAGGGTGGATCCATTGAGGCCATTTAATAAATACCTAACTTACTCTTTAGCTCTGTGTAGGCTCTGTTCTAGGCCAGCCTTCTCAAGGCATCACTCCCATTCAGCCTGCACACAAGTGGGAGGTGCAATTCCTGGCACAGACCAACCCTACAGGGCTGAAGAACATCACGAGGGAAGGCACAGCAATACATCCTCCTCTGTGTCTCCTCACCACAACCCATTCCAGGGCTGCAGCAGCAGGTCCTCAGTGCTGCTGTTTATCCTATCCAGCCTCTGGTTCCTCTGGGAAACCTTGGATATGGGGCAGATGCTCCCCATGGGCACTGCTCCTATGCCTACAAGGGAGAGCAGGCCATGTGCCACCTAACTCAGAGGAGATCCATTTGCTTATTTGTCAAAAAAAAGGGTGAGTCTCACCCCAAAGAGAGGCATTTTCATCCCAATTTCCTGCAAAAGCTGCTATCCTGTAGCAGCACTGCAGTGAATTCCCCCTGCAGAGGAAGTAAAATCCTAAATCTGCAAGTTTATCTTCTTTACTGAGGTTTTCAATAAGCTGATATAGACAGTCACAAATACACAGTGCCTTTGCTCCATCTCTCCTGGTTCCCCTTCATGTGATATTAAGTATTTCTGGCCTGAGGCAAAACACACTCAGCTCATCAATTCAGCTCTGCTGAGCAGATCCCTTGTCTTAGGAGGAAGCAATAGCTGAAATACCCAATAAACATTCTCCAAGTGGACCATAAAGCCATTCCAGCTGTCTGTGGGAAGCCCAAGGTGAAGTACAACCTCAGGAAGGGCTACAAGGACATTGGACTGCACTGAGAACACACAGTGGAGGGGCTGCTGGAGCAGATGCAGCTCTTGCCCTATGAATGGCATTCCTTGGTCCCCCTGAAGTGGAGCTCATCTGCTCTCCCACCTCTTCCAGTGCACACTGAACAAGCTCAGCTCTGCAGGTGAAACGGTTCTGACAACACTGGGATATGGAAACCATCTTAAAGGAAACACTGACTTTATCAGAAGCAGCAGAGCTGTAATGAGCAGAGGATTTTAAAAGTCATGCATACAGAGATTTATCCCACCTGAAAGCTTCCTGCCCCTAGGAGCACCCTGAGAGCTGCAGTTTTCACCTCAGTGGGAATGGAGGATTTGTAAAGTGATCCATCTCAGCAAACTTTCTGTGGCTTCAGCACCTCCTTTAGAGTCAACAGAGAAAACCAAACAGTCCCAGGGTGTGATTCCTCCTCTGGACAAACACTGAGGAGGAGGAGGCTGACCACACCTCCAACTCCTCAGACTGTTTCTCCAAAGGAGCCCTAAGTGAGGTACATGGATACACAGGGTCAGCACTGACATCCCACCCTCAGGATGAGGATGAGAAGAATCATGGATTTGTCTTTACAAACAAGCTGTGGTAGATAAAACTAGCACTAGGAGATAAAAAAAAAAATGGGAAGGATTCCACTGATTGACGAATGGAAAAAGATATTTGCTTTTACAAATAACCTTTAGGTTTGCTGATAAATGAAATTAGACATTGAAAGATGAAAGAAACAATGGAGAAGAAAAATCCCTAAATTCCATAAGAATTAAAAATTAAAAGGGAGGGTTTTACATTAGAGGGGAATCTCTGGTATCAGGTGTATTGGGAAGTCTGTACCTCTCAAGTACCTCAGAAATGAGGAAAGAGAGAAGGGAAATGCTGCCAGGAAATCGGGATTAGAAGGGATCTCCAAAAATTTGAGAGATCCCAGAGGAATGCCCCATGGCCTCTCCCTTTATTCAAATAAAGTAAAAGGACTCCTCTGTCTCCTTTTTGGACATAAACTTCTGGTGTTTGTGGATTAATTTTCCTCACCAGGATATCCACCTCTGCAGACTTCTGGAAGCTGTGAGGAATAACATGTTCACATTCCTGAGGAGAATCAGATGCACTAACTGGTGTCACATCTCCATCTGTGCTTGTCCTTCAGCTGCAAACTGAGGTGTTGCACCAGCACTGAGTGACACCAGAGGATGAAGAGAGACTCCAGGAAAAGGGGAACAAACACATTACTGAAGGAGGTTTTGGAGGATTGAAGGAAACTCAGCTCAAGAACTTCAGGCAAGAAGATGCACCACAGACAAACTGGGCTAAGGATGGAGAAACAGAGATGTGCAGATGGACCTGAAGCCACATTGACACAAAATGTGTGGGTAATGCCCAAAGCCACTGCCCTCATAAACAAGGAATTCCAGGAACACAGAACTGCAGGGGTTTCAGACACGTGGATACACTGAATAGTTCCAGCACTGGGAGCAGTTTTAGTCTCATTCTAGGACTGTGACTTTGCAGCATTTCTAGCTGGAATGTAGGGACAGGGCCAAGGGGCCCTGGCACACCCCTGTGAAGATCAGGGATGGGACAGAAGGACAAGAACCCACCAGCAGCTCCTCCCTCCAACCCTGGTGCTGCCTGTCTGTGGTTTTTCACATAATTCACTACTGGGACCCAAAGACAGCAGCCTGGGGGAGGTATTTAGATAATCTGTGTAGCCCAACGCTGCTCCTGAATGGAGCTGAATAAATCAGATTCCTGCCCCGGGCTGTGGTGTGAATCGTTAGCACCAATCCAAACCGTGTCAATCTTGCTTTAATTACTAACCTTGCCCTGCTGACACAATCGGCAGCAATCCTTCGACTGTTTGTGTTTACAACCTCCAGCCCTTTGCCCAGTGGCAGATCCCACCCTTTTCCTGATATAAAAAATACCCTTGTTGTCCCTGGTTTCCTCCTGTCAACAAGGGAGGGAAAAGCCAAGAGGTTCCTGGTTTGTTTGTTTGTTTTTTCCCTCATATTTCAGTTTCAATGTATTTTACACCCCCAAATAATCAGCATTTCAGCCCTTCGCACTGTCCTACTTCACACAGCATGAAGGCAGAGGAAAAGTACCAGAAGGAAAAGGATAGGTGTTGCAACATTGGCAATTTTTCTGTGTTTAAACTAAATGGATCAATCCCTGCAATGGAGCAGATCAGCCCCAATCCATCCCCTAGGGTGGATCTGGGCACTGTGTTCAGCTGGGGCCAAGTGTCTTTTTGGCAATCACAATCAGGTTAGATGAGCACAGGCATGGAAAAAACATCTTTGGGAAGCTGGGGTCATCCCCTTCCACTCACAAATCACACATTGCTTCACTTGGTGTTTCTCCTTTCTCTCATCCTATCAGTGCCATCAGCTGAAAAGCCATCAGCACTTTTCCTGATCCTGCACCAGGATAAATAACAAGTCAGAAGGGGACACTCAAGACGTGCTTTTCCAGCTCAGTGAGAGCCCGCAAAGATTGATCTCTGTGCTGGGAGAGTCCTCACCCTGGCAGAGTCACTTCTCCCATGGAGGCACCTTGTCTGTGCCAGAGCCAAGGTCCTGCTGAAGCAGCAGCAGTAAAAACTACAATTCATCCTAATTTATTGCCCTGGTGCTTAGGGACCAGCCCAGAGCAGCTTCCCTCTGTGCCAGGCATTGCATCAAACGAGGCATGACACTCCTAAAGAAAAGGGGAAAGTCAGAAAGAGAAAGGAGATAAAGGAAGGAGAAATAATATAGAAAATATTCTGGGTGGATTGTTTTCCTCTCCTTTCTCCCCTGCTGACTGCCAGCTTTATCTCACCCACAAACTCCTTCCAAGTCTGACTAGGCATGTTCATCCAAGTTTTGGGGAACGAGCAAAGAAATGCAATTTAAAGGGAACTAACCTACAGCTAACCCTACAGGAGTCTGTTTCTGCTAAGTGCTAAGGAAAACAGACAGACAGACAGAAAGAAAGACAGAAGGAAAGGAAGAAAGACAGAAAGACTTGACAAGAAAGAGAGAAAGACAGAGAGAAAGACAGAGAGAAAGAAAGAAAGACAGAGAGAAAGAAAGACGAAAGAAAGAAAGAAAGAAAGAAAGAAAGAAAGAAAGAAAGAAAGAAAGAAAGAAAGAAAGAAAGAAAGAAAGAAAGAAAGAAAGAAAGAAAGAAAGAAAGAAAGAAAGAAAGAAAGAAAGAAAGAAAGAAAGAAAGAAAGAAAGAAAGAAAGAAAGAAAGAAAGAAAGAAAGAAAGAAAGAAAGAAAGAAAGAAAGAAAGAAAGAAAGAAAGAAAGAAAGAAAGAAAGAAAGAAAGAAAGAAAGAAAGAAGAAAGAAAAGCAAGCACAAACCACATGGGTGGAAATAGATTAGTGTTTCCTTTTGGCTCCTGTTTTGGAGACATATTTTCCATATCAAGATTCCATTTCCAGTTTTTTCTGTCAGCTAATGATTTCTAATGATTTATACTGGTGAACCACTGTTGAGTGTGTGTATCTCTTTCCTCTTGCAAGGCCAGGTCTCAGCTCCCAGCCTGTCAGCTGCCAGGGAATATTTTATTCCTGGGAATAAAAGGGGCATCTCTAGGCAGATTCCTGCTTCCCTTTTTCGTCCATGGACAACTCCATCCCCACCAACCCAGGCCATTCCCAGTAACTCCCCCAGGACACTCTCAATGGCAGGACACTTTGTTTTTAGTACACCTTCAGGCTCCTTGCAGTGGTTTTCCCCTTGAGTTTTGAGCTTTGCACTCAGCAAGAAGAAAAACTTCCCCTCTTGCCCAACCCTCAGAAGGCAGAAAGTGCTGGAGTGGCCTTGCTTACCTCTGGGGAGGGGAACTGGGACTTGTTTCCATCGACCGGGGCGACCAAGAGCATGTCCTGCAGGATGGTGGTCATGTGCTGGGCCATGACCTTCTGCTGCTCCACGCTGCAGTGGTTCTCCAGGGAGATGATGACAGGGTATGGGGAGGTCTGGAACAGCAAGAGAGCAACACACACCATCAGTGAACCCTGTGCTTTCACCAGTCTACAGCAACAGGTTTGAACCCCAGTGCTGCTGTCTCTGGGATGTCAACAGGAGGGTCTGATATTCTCCTAAAGCAAGGATTTGTTAAAAATGGAATTTGTTAAAGTAGTTACTCAGATCTGTACTGATGCCTTCCAGAGATGATGGTCCAATGGAGAAGGCACCAGGATGGGTCAGGATTGCCTCTCACAGCCCCTGTGCCTCCATTTTCCACTATGGGCCAGAGCACCTTCCTACTCACCTTCAGAGGAAGAACTGGGAAGGGGGTTTGAAATCACAGGGTTTGCTCAAACCCTTAAATGATATCAATCTTTCATTCCTGCATAGGCCTGGTCTAGTTCCCTGTGCTCCCCAGGTCATTCTGTGTGCTGAAGGCATTGTCATTATTGTCACTGTCACTCCTTTATGGCCCAAACAAAACTTGGCACCAGCTCCCCAGTGCACTGAAGGAAAACAGCAGAGTCCAGTGAGTCTGGACAGACCTAAGATTTTCTGAAGCCTGCTGCCATACAAGAATCCAGCCCTGTTCATCCCTTTTAAAGCAGAATAAAAGCAGCCCTTCACATCTAAAACATGCACAAGGGTTCCTCTAAACAAGAAACAGACCCTTAGACATCAAAGCCACACAAATCATGGGCTTGCTGGCGTTTCCCACCAGGTATGCTCAAGATTATGAGCATAATTTTCATTGTAGTGAAAATGCACAGGACGGTCCAGGATGAAGCTGTGCTGGCACAGGTTCAAACTCATCCTTGGATGGGGCTCTCCCTGTCCAAAAACCCCAGGGATGGATCTCTGCAGGAAGCAGAGCATGGATGCTCAGACAGAAGGAGCAGGAATTTCTCTTGTCCCCATGAGGTGAAGCTGTCATTGCTTCTGCTCTCTGCTGGGAGGAAAGAGCTCTACTGCTTGTGCAACATGAGACAAAGTCCCTCCTCCTTACTTGGAATGCATAGTTCTTGATGGCCTTAATGACATCACTGAAGAGGATCTTGGAGGTGAGGGTGTAGCCGTGATAAATGACCGGCTCCGAGTTGGGGCCGTCCCAGCAATCCAGCTCCACACAGCGACAGCCTTTGGTCAGGGCTCTGGAAACAAAGAAGGGACTGGTTGGGTTCCACACCTTCTGCTCCATCTCCAGGTGAGGCTACATCAGGCACAGGCACTGCCTGGGAACACTGGAGGGAAGTTCAGGAGCAAGGGAGAAGAAAGGAGATTGGAAAAGCAGGAAAGAGATAAAGGATGGGATCAGGTGGAATTGGTGTCAGCAAGGAGAGCTCAAGCCTGAGCAAGGAAAGCACAGAAGGATCTGAGAAATAAGGTAGTGAAAGTCCAAGGTAGAATTATCCAAAGAGTAAGATAGAGTGAGTGTCAGATGAGAAAGGACACTGATGACTGTGCCCCAAGCCTTTCCCCAAAGATGGTGAAGAGAAGAGAAAATCCAGAGAGGCTGCAGTGGAAGAATGACAGTCAGCCTTAGAAGCCAGGTCACAAAGTTTAGGTGATGTGATTTCTTCATCTAGATCTGATATGACATCAATCCTCAGAGCTGGGAGAGAGGCAAGGAGGGAGTTTTGGGAACTCCACCATGGATGAGGAGACTGCTGAGGGCCAGTTTCCTAAACCAAGTCTACAGACTAAATTTCCATGTGAAATTCCTCCCTCTACATATCCATACTTCCATTTAAACTTATTTTCAAATGTAGATTCCCTCACATCTATCTAGGAGGTGATCTTGTCTCTCTTACAGTAATTCCCTAAACATTTCAGATCACACAATTCCTTTAACTCATTGCAATAGAATCACAGAATGGTTTGGGTTGGAAGGGACCTTAAAGATCATCCAGTTCCAACCCCCTGCCATGGGAAGGGACAGAGCCCTGCCCAACCTGGCCTTGAACACTTCCAGGGATGGAGCATCCACAGCATCTCTGGGAAACCTGTTCCAGAATAATGGGATTTTTTTTTTTCTACAATCCATACATTTATAATTTTAAGACTGTGTAGGATGAATTCAAAGAGTTACTGAGAAGTAACCTGTGCCAGATTTCACTCTCAACACTTTTGACCTTGTGACTCCAGTCAGGTTGCTCCTGAGAATAAGTCATAAACAAAGGCAGAACTGCAGCCATTGACTGGCTCATGAGGAAACACTGTCTCACCTGATAAAAACAGGCAGTAATGTATTGTGGGTGTGCAAATTACTAAAGGTCACTGCACCCCTCTGGCCGTGAGACATCAGATGCTGTTAAAGGCAGACACAGGCAACACCTAAAGCTCTAAACAACACCTAAAGTGCAAGGGTGCTGTGGGAATATCTGAGATGATAAAAAGGCATCAGGTGTAAATTCTGTTGATCACTCCCCCTGCTCATATTCCACCTCCAATGAGGACTCTCCAAAATAAACCCCAGCATGGTTGTGGGGACAGTCCCTGCCATGGGCCTCTCCCAAAAGGCAGCACAGAGCACAAGCACCATGGCACTATGCATCATTTTGGCTTCTCCCAGACCTGCAGCCCTATCCCAGGAGGAATCTTTCCATCTTGTAAGCTCCTTGCACTCTCTTGTGCCATATTTTGGGGAATGCAACACCCCCTCAGCATCATGCTTAGAAAACACCAGGCCAGGGAGCTGTACTCCAGCCTCCAGTGACTGCAGATATTTTATTCTGCTTCCAAATGCAGTAATTATACATCTACACTCAGGTGGACACCAGATGAGACTCAGGTCAAAGAGCTGTGACAAGGAGCTGGTTTGGAAACAGCTCACCCTGGAAACATGGGCCAGTCCATATTACCTGGTCTGGTGGGAATTTTCTTGATCCTTGCATCCATCAGCACAGACACTTATGTCTTCTGAAAGAAAGAGATTAACTCCCAAACACACAGAAACACCCACTCTCTTTACCTGATATAGGCCTCGGTGCTGCTTGGCCCTGTGATCTGGTCTTCCATGAGATAGGTGTTGTGTGAGGATGACACCAGGTAGTGGCTGAGAGGTTGGGTCATGTCCTGGTAAACTTTCCTGTGGGAGGGGTTGAAGATGTTCCCCTCATCTGACAGCAGGTACATCAGGAAGCCATCCTTGGTCATGGCATTGCCCCTCTTGGCTGTCAGACAAACAGACAGAACACCCCACAGTGAAAATGAGATGCCACCAGGTTGTGCTGCCACCTTCACCATGCTGCCCTCCAGGAGACCCCAGAGGCAAAATGTGATCCCCAGGAATTCAGTGCAAGCAAAGACCTCAATGTTCTCCAGACAAGGATGACACCTTCAGCTGCCTGAAAATGCTTTCAAAGCCCTTCCCAAGCACAGATTTTTATGACACTTACGTGGCTTTTCATTACACTTTCCTTGTCCTTGATAACATCTTAAAAGTGTCAAAGACAGACCTTACCTCATCTGTCTCCAGAGATTTACAGCATGAAAATCTCTGCTTGAGCATTTCAAGGTTTCTTTGCACCAACCCAGAGAAGCTGTCAGATGTCTAAACACAGCCAGATAAATCCTGTCTAGATTATCCAACTAAATACATGATTTGCAAAGAGGAATTACAAAATTACTCCCCATTTTGAGGGACTGAACTAGATCTCAGCCTAATCCTAAAGCCTGACAGTTGCAAAGCCTTGTCCCCCTCCTGAAGGAATATCAGGATAGTGGAAAACCAGCCCAAGATTCTGAGTTGGCTCTTGGAACCCATCCTCCAAGGTGCTCCAGACTGATGATTCACCCACAATCTGAGCAGACAGACAGCTCAGTGTCTGCCTCCTGAACAGCTGTCACCCCTTTGGCCTCTGCTCAGAGATCCCATCTGCAGATGGCTTCACAGGTGCCCACCATCAAGGACATCTGCCTCCACCCCAGCTTCTGGAGAACATAAATATTGCTCCATTCTCAGCCTTGAAAAGCCATAGGAGGTCTGGGCACCTGAATAACCCATGTGAGTCTTTCCCTCGGGGTTTTCATCATCCTCTTGTCAAACGTGTATCAATCCCCCTTCTGCTGTTCAGTGCACCCAAAATAAAATTGAAGAGAGAGATTTCCCAGCCTCTCCTCTGCCCTCCCCTCCTAGAGATGCTAGGAGAGGAGAGCAGAGGAGAGGCTAGGAAATCTCTCTCTTCAATTTTATTTTAATAAATAAATATGTTAATGCTCCCCTAGGAGAGTGGTTTTTCAGAAGCAGCTGTGGGGAGAAAATAATGCACACAACTGCAGGGAAAAAAGCAACAGCAATGCAATTCATAGTTCATCAATAAAAGCAAGATTTTGAGGCAAACCAGCCAGGGTTTTCAACTTACCTCTTTCATTGGGCTCATATCTCTGAATTAAGGCAGGCGCAGCAACAACAGCATCTTCTTCCTGCTGCACCTCATAGAGAAACCTCACCAGGTTCTGGCAGGACATGAACCCCTCTGGGTCCGAGTACACTTGGAAGATGCTGTCTATTTCCTTCCTCTCTGTCAGTATCTTGTAAAATTCCTCTATCTCATCATCCTCCAGAGCCTCTGTTTTGGACTTGTCACAGTGCTGTAAACGTAGAGGGGAGAAGGAGTGAAAACCTTCTTTCCTTCTGGCATAGGCCAGCCGTAATCTGCACCAGGGCTACACAACGCAGAACACAAAATAATTGCAGAGAGTTACTGGCCAGCACGTGGTCAATGACAATGGTTCTCATTGACAAGGCCAATAGTCATAAAAATTACAGTTATTGGTATTTATACATTGTCAGTGTTATTGGTATTTATACATTGTCAGTGAGCTCAAAAGCAACAGCCTCGAGTTCCATCATCTGGTGGGCTTCAGTCAGGACAGCTCAAAATAATCCAAGCACAAATAAAGGGTCAAAAGAATCTTAATCTCAGGGGGAACAAAGGGAAACAATTAATTCCATTCAATAATGATAGAGAGTATAGCCAAAAATGCAGGAAGTGAAAAGAACTCTGACTTTAGTGGCTCAGAGCTCAAGACGCTGTCAAGACTCACAGTAGGGCTGTTTGCAAAGATGGCATCAAAAAGAACTAAAACCCCCCACAACTGATAAACATGTGCATGTTTAGGTATGAAAAAATCCAGTTACTGGCAAGCCATTGAGGGGTACGTGGTCAATGACAATGGTTCTCATTGGCAAGGCCAATAGTCATAAAAATCACAGTTATTTATACATTGGCAATGTGCTCAAAAGAACCAGCTTCGAGTTCCATAATTTGGTGGGCTTCAGTCAGGACAGCTCAAAATAATCCAAGCACAAATCAAGGGTCAAAAGAATCTTAATCTTAGGGGAAACAAATGGTTCTATTAAATAATGACAGAGAGTATAGCCAAAAATGCAGGAAGTGAAAAGAACCCTTCCTTTGACCTTAGTGGCTCAGGCCTCAAGAGGCTGTCGAGATTCACAGTAGGGCTGTTTGCAAAGATGGCATCAAAAACAACCAAAAACCCTCACAACTGCTAAACATGTGCATGTTTAGGTATGAAAAAATCCAGTTACTGGCCAGCCAGTGAGGGGTACGTGGTCAATGACAATGGTTCTCACTGGCAAGGCCAATAGTCATAAAAATTGCAGTTATTAGTATTTATACATTGTCAGTGAGCTCAAAAGCAACAGCCTCGAGTTCCATCATCTGGTGGGCTTCAGTCAGGACAGCTCAAAATAATCCAAGCACAAATAAAGGGTCAAAAGAATCTTAATCTTAGGGGAAACAAAGGTAAACAATTAATTCTATTAAATAATGACAGAGAGTATAGCCAAAAATGCAGGAAGTGAAAAGAACCCTTCCTTTGACCTTAGTGGCTCAGGCCTCAAGAGGCTGTCGAGACTCACAGTAGGGCTGCTTGCAAAGATGGCATCAAAAACAACTTAAAACCCCCAAATGTGCATGTTTAGGTATGAAAAAATCCAGCTCTGCATGGAAATTTTCCATTCTCATCCAAAACCTGCCAGGTAACAAAATCCCCACAGATTTCAAATCAGATATAATCTTCTCACAAGGAGCTGTAATTCAGGTTCTCCATCTTCCTCTGGGGTTTGAACTTTTCCAGTAGATACCATCTGTGACAGAGCACCACAGCCAAGGACTTGATTGACCATGAAAGATGGGGAGCTTGAGATAGACATGTTAGTGTCTCCATCAAGGACACAGCTTTTCCAATAACAAGCTGTTCTAGTTTATTTTAAATACTCCCAGGTTCAATTTTTCATCAGAAACAGCTTTTTTTTTTTTTTTTTTTCCTGTGGCAAATCCCGATATTAATTTTGTTGTTTGTTCCTAGCAGAATTCTTCAGCTTGTCAAACCAGAGGAGTTAAATTGCTTTCCATCTTTGATCCCCTGTGACAGAGCTATTTTCCTGGCTTTTATGATGAAAATGCCTGTCTCAGTTTAACCAGTAATCACACTAATCTCAGCCTAGCCCTGCCAGTGATCTCAGCAATGGTCACAGTGGCTTTGGCAGTGTCCCAAGATGATAAGAAGGGACTTTCATCCCCTGCAAATCTTTCACTATCTGTTTAAGGAGCACATACAAAACCAAAGAACATTATCATGATGCCTAGCATTTCACAAATTGAAGTGACAGAGTTCAACTTGTCCTGACTTCAGAACCTGCTGGGCAGAAGCTACAGGCTCATCTCAGGGATGGGACAACCTGTGACACGCTCAGTACTACAAGCACCTCCAAAATAGGTTTGAGAGTTCAAGAACTGCCTTTCCCTCACTGCCTCCCATGTCTGTGATCCTGCTCTGTGGCTCTGGCAGATCCCCCAAGCTGAGCTGAGCATGATGCTTAGCAACTGCAAAAGGAATATAAAGAGGGAAAGCAGCTGGTGGAGACAGCAGGGATGTTGTGAATTACAAATGTTCTTTTCTTTAAGACATGACAGGGAAAATGACAAGATATTCGTCCTAGAAAACTGGCATTTTAAGTGGTGTGTGCCTGGGGAAGTTTATTCATTAGTTGCCATTAAAGGCTGTGATGAAAACAGGGCAACAGCACCAGAGTCAAACTCCAGGACAGATCAGATGCTCAGTAAAAAAGTGGGTTATTTCTGCTTTGGCTACAAGAGGTCCAAATTAGAGAATCTCAACCCAAAATAGTGTGTTTTACCTCCCATGTATGCATCACAAGCCATGAGCCCTGCATGACCCTTGGCCTGGCAGCAAAAACACCTTTCTGATGCATCAGAATGAATGTACAGGTTGAAATGAAGTGAGCAATGGCAGCAGCTTTGCATCATTTCTGGTTGCATTGCAATATGTTTTACTCCAGTGTCCCAAACCTGGATGTGGACACAGAGTCACGAGAGGAAAGGCAAAAATAATGTGAGAACATGCCCTGCAGCCCCCACTTGAGCCCCTGCTCACCCTTCCTTCCTGTGACTAAATGAAGAAAAACTCTGTGAGACAGAAAAGATCACCCTTTAATGGGCTGTAATGCCCTGGTCCATCCAGGCTGAGGCAGGATGCAAACTGAAAATGTAATTGCTTTAAGAGCAGGACAGACCCTTCCTGGAGGCAAATCAGCCCTCAGGAGATCTGAATTAACCTCCAAAGTGCCTCTCTTTCCAGGGGCTATACAGGAAACTTTAAATTACTTGCTTAATGATGGTACTTCAACTAATTCCCTGCATTTCCACGGGCTGAATCAAGGTTTAGCAATTACTTGGAGTCTTTAAGCAAAAAGGATTAATTTAATCAAGTTTCCTCTCCTGGAGCTCCCTTGTAACTATTGGGACAGCAGAAGAGGTTCATTAAATAAGAGGAGACTGTGCCTCTAAAACAAAAAAAAAGGAAAATTTAAAAAAAAACCCAAAACAATGGTGATTTTTTTTCAGGTTGTTGATGTGTGAAGATGTGGGAATTTTTCATCTCCTATATGTGAGATGTATCCTTCGGGGTGAGGAGATTCACACCCTGCTCCCCACTGGCTTCACCTGCACAGACTGCAAAGGAAGTGTTGGCAACTCCTTCCAGTGGACACATGCAGCTCAACCAGGGGATTCCCAGCCTTATTTCCACTCTTCCAGAACCTTCCTGAGAATAAAGGATGGGATGGAATCCACCAGCCAAAGAAGGCAACAACTGGAATATTTTGTGAGCTGAAATTCTTTAAGATGTGCTGATGACCTTCCCCCTGATTCCTGAAGAGTAGAGAGATGTCTAAAAAGCAAAGACAAGGAAATTTGGACCTCCTTTGGGGAAGGCTGCCTGCCCACATGGAGGAGCAGGAGAACTCCTGCCTGGTGCCCAAAACCACCCACGTGTTTACCACTGATCAGAAAAAAAACATTTCTGAAACTGCACACACATTAATTCAAATCCTGCTTCAGACAGGATGGAAGTTTGGAAATTATCCAGATGTTTTATCTCACCTCAGCAGGATGGATTCTCTAGAGAGAAACCCAAAGCTTAACAACTGAGAAATTTTCATCCCTTTCTTATCTTCTGATAGGCTCAGCCAACACGCTGAATCTTGAGAATTTAGAAGTGTACATCCCTGACCAGATTAAATGTGCCTTGGGAGTATTAAATCAATCAGACTAGTCCAGGCTTGGGTGCAATGTTGTGTATCTATCATGAATCTGGAAAGGTTTTTTTTCTTAATTTGTACTGTATTTTTTGTTTGTTTGTTTATACCTGATATTTTGCAACCCTCTCCTCTGAGAAGGTGAGGATCTGGGTTCACAATTGTAACCAAACAAAATTCTGCCAGACTTAGGCACTGACATGCAGCTGTGGCACACAAAACTCCTGAGACCCCTGAGACTTCAATTTTGTTTCCCTTTTTCTTGCATTATCCATGTTTGCATCTTATTTTCTGCTTCATGGCAGAATTAGTCATTGATTATGAATAAAGATCTTAACACACCCTCATCAAAAGCATTGTGCTGGCCTAACTCAGTGGGAATCAATTATTCTGGGCAATAAATTACTGAGCACCAAAACCTGAGAGCCCTTCCTTGGTACAGGAAAAGAAACCAGGAGTTCACTTTAGGTGAGGTCTCCAAGCCAAGCTGAAAGCTGTGGGACACCCTGACCTCACCAATGAGCAAACCCTTCTTCTGCTTGCTCCCATTACCTGGAAAATCTTCTTGGCATGGTAGTCATCCACTTCAATGTTCACTTCTTTCAGGAAGTCTTTGAGCTCCTTCAGGCTCATCTTGTTGTCCTTGTTTTTGTCAGCTTTGCGCAGGCAGGTGCGAATCCAGCTGCAGGGCGATGTAAGGAAACCTGTCCAGGTCACTGCCTAGCCTGAACACCCAAACACCTTCTGCTGCACGTGGCAGGGGGGAAATCCTCTCCTAAAGGCTCTGAGCCACCTCTCCAGCTGCTGCAAATCACCCTGAGCAGCTGCCACCACCTCACCTCCTGCTCCCACAGAGCACAATGGAGCCTTGGCAGGAGAAAAATGTGCTGGGATACAACTGATGGTGACCTGGGAGAAGCTTTTCACCATCTGGCCAAGGCTGGAGCAGCTCTCTTTACCCTGTAGGAGTTCCTGGCCACAGCCAGAAACAGTTTGATTTCTCTTTTATGACAGAAAGTACATTCTGCTCCAGATGGTTAAAAAGGGGATAAAGGAAAGAATGAAAAAAGCTCCCAAGAGAAGCTTGGTAAACTCATTGTCATGGATTTGCTCAATATTCAGTGTGTCATGGTGAACACTGAACTCCAGAAGAAGTATCAATAATAATTTTTGAACTCATCATCAGCATATTTTTAGGGATTTCTACCAATATCTCCTAAGAATTTCTTGTGAGTAGAATCAAACCAAACTTTGTGGGTCTTGCCTTCTTCCCCTGATGAAATGCACAGGGTCTGTTACTATGCTGCACTGTGATAATATTTCATAACAGCTTGGGTTTTAATCACTTCAGCGTATCTGGATCAGGAGTAGCTGCTACAAGAATGATCTTAATGTGATGTCAGATATTTTGAACTGAGACTTCTATTTTCTTTCAGTCTCTAAAATCATGTTAGACAGTTGGGACACACTGCAGTTTTAAACACCAAAAAAAAAAAACCCCGCTTTTTGCATCATGGAACTGTCTGTCTAATTTGTTTTACTGTCAAATAAGAAAGGTCATCCAGAAAAATATCTGCTTTTCAACAGGAAAAATAATGATCAAAGTGAGAATTTGATCTCCAATAATAACCTTCCATGTCTCACATAGGAAACAATGCTTCCAAATTCCAGAAAAACTTCCAAAAAAATGCCCAATATGAATGCTAATCAGAGTAAAGCTCAGGATCAGCCAAACCAGCTGAGGCATATAGTGCTATAACATTTAAACAGGGCCTTTCAAAATGACCCCAGAAAAGGGCATTAACAGCCTTAGGGGCTGTAAACATAGCCCTGAAACAGTGTTTGCCAGAGCTACCCTGCACTGAAGTATTTCCCAGTGATGGAGATATCTGTAAACTGTTAGTGAGAATTGTTTGTCTCATGGAAAGTTGAACTTTCTGACTTTAAAAATCTTGGCAGGTGCTGAGCAATGACCTCACCCCACATCCGTCTCAGCCTGGTAATATTAATATTCCTCTTCTTTAGACATGGAAACCAAAATAAAGAGAGGCTGCATTTCCCAAGGACACTCCAGAGCCATGAACCAGGGTCTGGCTTGGCCTGAATCTTCCCAGAAAACCCAGTTTGAATCATGAAGCTCCCGAGAGGAGAGGATGCTGTGCTGGCACCACACCTACCCCGGGGTGCGGAACAACCTCTTGGTGAAGATTGCAATGCAAGTTGTTTTCCATTACCATCTGTATGGCAGATTACCTTTGTCAAGTGGGCAGTTTGCCTTATCTCTCTCTTTGAGTGACCACAATCACTCCTCCCTCGGGAGGGGACATCTGCTGATAACAGCTATTGAATGTCACTGCATGGCTGATAAGAACTACAGCATCCCATTGGGAGATGTGAGCCCAGAGGGAGGAGCCAAGCATTCCTACCCAGATATAATCCAGAGGTTTTTGAGACACCAGCACGGCTTCTGCACTGGATTCCCCAGAGGAACAGCAGCTGCCTCTCCTTCCCCTGGATCTTCAGAGGAAGAATCCATCCTTCTCTACAGGATCCCTGCTCCAGCAGAACCACCCCTGACACTGCAGGAGGGCTGAGCCACAATTCCAATGGGACTGCTGCCAACACCCTGACCCACAGGGTGTCAGGCTGGGTTCTGGCTCTGTCAGTGTTGTTCTAGTGTACTGCATTGGTTATTTTATCCTTTTATTTTTTTTTTTCTTTTCCCTATTAAAGAACTGTTATTTCCTGCTTCCATATTTTTGCCTGAGAGCCCCTTTATTTAAAATTTATAGCAATTTGGAGGGGTGGGGAGGGTTTACATTCTCCATTTCAGGGGGGGCTCCTGCCTTCCTTAGCAGACTCCCGTCTTTCCAAACCAAGACAAGCCTCCACAAGCTCTGCTCCAGACAAGGTCTGTCACACTGTCACCAGACTGTCACCAGACTGTCAGAATGTCACCCTCGTGCCACCCACTCACACCTGACCCTGCACCTCAGGTCCCCTTCCCAGCCTTCCCTAAAAACAACAAGCAGGAGGAAAACCCAACTGTGGTGAGCCAAAAGGAAATCCAGCCTGCCACAGCCAGAGGTGAGCAGTAAGGGTGGATAGAAACTACTCTTGAGCATTGAAACTACTGCTTTTGTGCTGACCACTACAAAAAAACCACATTTCTTTAAAAGTCTGCATAATTTCCTCTGATAATGGGCACCCAGAGGTCATGCACACACCCAAACTCCTCTCTGGAAGGCAAAATGTGGGCAGTAAATGCATCTGCAAGAGAGTATGCCCAGGTCCTACCTGTTAATGGAGGATGTTTTTCTCTTAGATGCCTTCCCAGGAGGCTGAGAAATGCAGGACGGAAATCAGAGAGCCCAGGAAAAGTCCAGGCACACACAGTGGGTCCTCTTGCTGCAAGGGCAAGCAGCAAAGAGATAAAAAGGAGGGTACAGACAACTGGAATCTCAGTGAACAGCAGCATTCTGCCCCCAAAACACCCAAGCTCCCCGTGCATCTGCATCCCCTCAGCTTTGGGAGAGGTTGGAGGAGCTGGATGAACAAAACACTCCAACTGGAAGTCCTCTCATCTGGTACAAACACCATTTTCCAGCCCTGGCTGTGGGCATTCCTTTCACCTTGTGCCCCTCTGTGGGCCTGAGTGCACTGAGCAGCAGCTGCTCCCATTTCTCTGGGAAAGCTTCTCCCATTTCTGTGCATCCAGGGAGAGCCTCTGGCTTTTAAAGGCTGTGCCAGCTCCAGGGCTACCAGCTTTCTCTCAGTTTCAGTCATCCCCCTCTGGTTTCTATCTGGCAGATATCCCATGAGTGTGCTCAGAACAGAAATGCTGCAGAACTTCTGGTAATTGCTTTCAAACCAGAAGAAAAGCTCACACATAAACCCCAGAACCAAAGCAGACAGTGCCACCCTGCTCAAATGAAAAGTCCTCTGTGTTTTCTGGTCTGAAGCCTTCCCTGCACACATACCTGCAATATTTGCTAAACTACACATGCCAGCCTGCTGCAAGGTTGAATCTGAGGCTTAATAAAACAGAGCTCTGTGTGTAAGAACATTAGACATGCTCATAAAGCATGTGGGAGTTTTATCTGTGTAGAAATATAGGACTGGAAAAATACATAAGACACTGATCCCAGTCCCTTTCTATCACAGGCAACTCCACTGAATTCCAAACTGAACGAGCCCCATCTGAAACTAGCAGAGTTTTTTGCTTTCAATCTTTGTTTTCAAAAACTTGCACATTCCTTACTTGTTTTGCAAGGGTTTGGGAGGCTGAAAAAGATACCCTGCAAGGCAACTCTCCAGTCATGGGGGACAGGCAGGGGACACAACACTTCTCATGCCCTGACTCTTCCCCCTCTGTGCTCACAGATGCTGAGAACACTCCTGAGGTTTAAGGAAGATCTGAGCAAGCCCACGCTGCCAAGCAAACCCAGTGAAGGCAGACTAAATTTAAAATCCCAGGCTTTAATTAAACATCATCAAATTTCAAATGAGAAATCATGCTGTTCTGTAATTCCAGGTTACGTTAAATGGCCTGAGACAAGCCCAGATTGGACGCCAGCACTGCACAGTAATTATTCTTCCAGAAATATGGTTTGCCTACCCACCCTATTTAGCTTCAATTCTGCTTTCCAAAGACAGAAAGGCACTTTTCCATGCTGGAAATTTACAGCTTTCTTCCTTTGCAAATGTCATTGTTATTTTCCCCCCCTTAAAAAATCTTGTCTCTTCTTACAGGCAAGTTTTTCAGCAATATATTTAACTTGATATGCTCCTGGGACAACTTTCTGTAGCCCAGATTTTCCCCTACACACTGTGGGGTGGCTGAGGAGTGACCTTACAGCCCAGAGCTTGAAAAATCCTCCAAAAAAAGACATTCATAATGCAGGAGATAAACAGGACATCCCAAGCACAACAGAACTAATGGAGTCTGATTCCTTTAAGGGAACAGCACTGTGGCTGTGAAAATGCTTCTCAAGCTTCAGAGAATCCACAGAGGAGTAAAGCCTGATAAAAGTTCAGCATTTATGCACCATCTCCTTCTCCATCAGTGCATTATTACCCAGCAGAGAACCCACTTAACTGAGGGCAACATTCCTGATGCCTTCTCAGATTTGAGCTCCCGCTTTGTGGTTTTTCCCAGCTGAGGATTTTGCATCTCCCCTCCTCTCTGATGTTTGGTGTCACACAGGCCATGAAGCCCAAGCAGCTTTCTCTCCCCAAGAGTGGTATCTGTTTTCCTCTCTGATAGCTGAATATCTCCCTTTGGGAAGCTTAAAGGAACCTAATATTTTACCATTACTGTGGCTTTGTCAAATCAGGGTGAAATCAGCCAACAGCTTCAGATGTCATGGTCAGAGTCTCCACAGGGACTGAAGAAAATCCACCCAAAAATTCCACCCACAGATATCTTCTCTTTATACATGAGACCTCTGCTTGCAAAGCAACTTATTGAGTGAAATGCAGCCTCAGGGAGAATTCCCTGTGAATTCAACAGAGCCAGGATTTCACCCAATAACCACCCTCTCTCCATTTCATAATGAATTCACTCTCCTTTCCTGCTCTGTGCCTTTTCCTTTCTGCTCTCTGCATTGTCACTAGAGCAACTAGTTTTTCAGGGCAAAACTTCCTCTCATGCTGAGGCTAATAAGGAGTAATTTCACTCAAGTCAGTGGAGCTACCCTGGAGTAAATTTGGCAGTGAGAAGAGGAGAATCAGTTCCCTCTCCTTGTATTACTGAGAATCACGGTAAACAGTGAGGGCTTTTCATGCCTTGCCAAGAAGTGCCTGTCCTGGAGTTTACTGCATTGCAAGTGAAACAGACCCCTGAAGAACACAAAAAAATAATGATTGTTTTATCTGGAGCTCCATGAAAGAGGGAATTCTTCGCTTAAGGAGCCACACTAAGCCTGACTCCACTCTTGCTGGTATCATTGTAAAACAGGGGGGAAAAGCACTGGAAACCAGGGAGCTTGCCTGGGTGCAAAATGAATGCAAGAGAAAACCCAGAACAGGGAAAAAAGGAGGTTAGTCTACTATCCCCACCCACATGGAAAGACAAGTGCATCTTTGTCCGTGATTAATCACTTTATAAGGCAAAGGATACTGTTGGAGTTTCTGTTTCTGGTTCATGGAGTTGCTGTGGGCTATGATTTTCCCAAGGCCAGCAATCCAGTGGTTGGCATCATCCTCTGAGCTCGCAATGAGGTCCAGGTTTTTCCTCTGGTCTTTGAAGATGATGGAAAAGCAGCGATACTCTGGGACATCCTTGGCGTATTTTTCCATCCCTTCTGTTTTATGGCCTGACCTCACATCCCGGATATCTTCAATGGAGACTGTGGAAAGAAAGCAGAGCCTGCTGTCAGCAGGGGTTCACTCAGCCTTATCTCTCCTTGGTGAGGGGTATTAAAAAATTACTCTTTTTCCTTTTCCTGAAGCCTCTGGAGGTTCCCTTCCTCTCCCTCTCTTCTCCAGGCTTTGGTACTAAAGAAAACTCAACTCAAAAGGGCTAGAAAGAGCAAGAAATATTAAAATCTCTTTCCCTATGTTCTTTATTTAATAAAGACACAGAATATGCCATAGGTGCCATGCTGTGATGTCCTCTTTATGAGCCAGAAATCATGACCAAGATTTGGCTCCAAGTCCTTGGAGCATCCCTGACTTGAACATCCCTTGACTCATTCCCCCTGAGAATGGGGACGGTGGAGCTGTGCCTCCCTGTGAGCATCACCCACGGGAAAATCCTAAAAGCACTGAATGCTTTGGGTTGGAAGGGACCTTAAAGACCAACCCCCGAAATGGACAGAGATGCCTTCCATGATATCAGGTTGCTCCAAGCCCCATCCAGCTGGCCCTGAACAATTCCAGGGATGAGAAGTCCACAGTCCCTCTGGGCAAAATAAGAGGCGACTTCAATAAGAGGAGGGTAAGGGAAAAAACTGTCCTTCTTTAGGTTGCAAAAACAGTGAGAAGGAAAAATTTAAGATCCCATCCGTTCCTCTCAGCCACAGCAGTGCAAATTAAGGAGGCAAAGACCAAAGTTTCACAGCAGTCTGGTGTCACCCATACTCAGTCCTAACCCCTGTCAAGGGTAGAATTTATTGTCCTTGCTGTAAGAAATCAAAACACTGTCTTCAAGATCATCCTTCCCCACTTCCATCTCTGCCCTTCAGCTGGTGGAAATGAACCCTGAAGTTGCTCCAAGTTTGCAAAGTGCACACACAAGGCAATCCAGAAGGAGCAGTGCATGAAGAGACTTTTATTAAACAAATGCAAGTAACAGAGACGGTCCTAAAAATGCTCTTGAGAGCAGAGCCCTCAAACTGGGCTGAAATCAGATGAGCTCCCAGCAGCACCCACAGCCTCTTTTTGTCTTTCATGGGTCACTTAATACATTTACACAACACTGCCACAGGTTGCCCTGAGTTGTGGGTGCCCCATCCCTGGAAGTGTTCAAGGCCTTGTTAGATGGGGCTTGGAGCAACCTGGTCTGGAGCTTTGTTAAAAAACAGTGCATGAGTATGAAATACCCCCAAAGTTTAGCTGAATAGGAGAAAATTGCCTTTAAACATCCATCTCACCATTAAAATGCCCAGTTTATTCAAAGTCAACACTGTAGAAAGACCCAACTCAGCATCCACCTGCACATTTTTGGCTTGGCTTGGGATTATTCAAAATTCATCAGATGCTCATTAGAGGTTTGAAAACTTTCCTTGTTTTCCCAGAGCAGTCATGATAATGCTCAGCTGCTGGGAAAAAAAAAAAAAAAAACAAACTGCAAAAAAACCACCCAAAATTTCAGTCTTCAAAAATCAGTGACTTTCCAAAAGCAACACTTCACATTTGCTTCAAGTTCTCACCAGATGCTGGGGTGGTCAAACACCCTCCACAGCACTTTGCTGGTTTGGTTCCTATACAAGAACACACCAGGAGCTCCCTGGAGCTGGCAAAGCTCTTCCCTGACAATAATGAGCTGTTAGCTCTGTGTGGTCTTTGATTATCACTTTGCAAAGGCCAACATTTGATCGGCTGAGGGGAGGGGAGGAAAAGGTTGGGTTGGGATGGGCTGCTGTGGAATTATGATATCTGGCCAATTTACCTCTGAGTGAAAGTTTATGGGTTTGAGTACTAAAATCAGATTAAAAAGGGCTGCAATTCCCCCACAGCTGAACCTTCCTGGTGATCTTGCCCTTTAACCAGGACATTAATCAAATTATAGTGGTTGTGCCTAAGGTGGAACTTCACCTTTAATGTAAAGCATCTTACTATGTTTGGCCAGATTCAGTTCAATCAAAAAGTCTAAAGTTTATTTAGGTTTCTTTTATAGCCAGTGGGAAATAAAACAGCTTTTGGAACACAGCTGTTCTGTCCTATTCAAACAAAAGATTCAGGATAAGTTATACCCTTAACCCATGGCTACAGTGGACCCTTGACCAGAAGGGAAGTGCAATCTGAGCATCTCATATGCAGACTGTCCTTAAATGTGGGACTCTCCTCCTCTCCAGATCTCTTCTGCTTATGGCAGTGAAGTGGAAGGATCATCTCATCCTGTTATTCCTCTCCACCTGCCAGCTGCTCACCACTGCTTGGCTCACAAGAGTTATTGTCCTGCAGAATGGCTCCTCAGTCTGCTTGTGCAATCAGCCCCTAAACTTGGGGCTGGCAACAGCCTCCTGTTTCCAAGACCAGAAAATCTGATGTTAAATATTGGAAATTTAGAATGGATTCTTTGGAAACCATGACGTGGCTGCATGAATCCACTGGAAAAGAGAGCTGTGTGGGAGGAAAAAAAAGATTGAAAACCTGTGTCTGGAAGGGCTGCCTTGATCTTTTCAGAGGATGATGGAGATAAAAGAGCTGCTCAGTACACAAAGGGTACAAGGAAGGCTGAAGAGCACAACTGGTGTCTATTGCAGTCACACAAGAGAGGAGAGAAACTATCACCACAGGAACTGTTAAAAAGCAGGGTAAGGAAGGACACTTTTTATAGCTTTCCATAGCTTGGTTGTGTGTACTGTTTTCATCTATCAATAAAAAAGCTGAAGCCAAAGTACTCAGCCCAAGCCATCTGCACAAGTTATCTCTTTTCTGGAAAATCTTAACCCAGCATGAGTACTTTATCAGCTGCTCCCAGGCAGCGACTGTACTCTATTAGGAGTCCCAAACTGTGTGTATCTGCAAGGAGAAATCAAAAATAACTGGGGCACAGAGATGTTTCACAGCAGAGGAGCACTCCCAGCAAACAGCCATCAATCACAGCTCCCTGCAGCCTCCCTGCTCCTTCTCCATCACGCCACAGCGAGGAGATAACCACAAGCAGAAGAGAATTTGGAAAGTTTGCATCTCCTTTGGAGTGTTTGCGTCTGCTGAGGAGGTGGTTTGTAGAGAGCCCAAAAGATGACGCACAGCACAAGGCAGCCTGTGTTCCTCCTGACCTCCAGACACCAACTCACACAGGTTACATCCTGGTCAGCCTTCCTGGCTGCTCTGGATGCTGCTCACACAGCCAGAGGCTCCCCACTGACACGGACACACAGCAGCCTTCCCTGGAGCCAGTGGAATTCCTCCTGTCTGAACCACTCTCAGGGAGATGTTGAGAACTTTCTTTCTAGCCCTCTTTTCAGTTTTCATCACTGGCTCCTGCTCTTGTGCTTCTCCCTTGCTGATTTTCAGCCCAGCACCCTTCTCCTCTTTTACTCCTGGCAGGGATGACTCAGGCCCTCAGGATTCTTTTGACAGCCCATGGTATTTTCAAGCAACCAACGTGTAAATTTTGGGTATCTCTCTTGATTTGGATTTCTCTCCGCATGGCTTTCAAGAAGCTTGGTGTTACATTTGCAAACTCATCTCTTCATGCAGAAGGAACACCTCTTAAAGGAAATCAGCTGGAGGATCTTTAAGGTGCCTTCCAACCCAAGCAACTCTATGATTCTGGGTGAGCCTGACAACATTCCTAATGATGAAAGCACTTGTCAGAGAGGAGCCCTGGCCTCTCCATCTCTTCTCTCATCACTGCTCCACAACTGAAATGTCCAGACTGTGCTGGGAGCATGAGCAGTAAAATTAAACTCTTTGCTAATCCTGAGGAATAGAGGGAAAGGAGGAACAAAGGTAGACAACAACCCCTTTGTTTTCCTCCTGCTTGATAGGCCTTTGAGATGAGACATTTTGCCAAGAGTATTTGTCAAGAGAGAAAGTATGAAATTGAACCTGCACCTCCTGCAAACTACTTAGCATGTAAAGGACAAGGAGTGGCAGGTGTCTCTCCTTTCTTGTGCCTTTGCTGATGAAGGGGAGAGGAGGGTCACTGTGTGGGCACTGCCAAAACAGCCTCCCTTGAAGAACAGCTCCTCAGATCCCTTCCTTATCCCACCCCTCTCAGTGACAGGCGGTCTGTGCCATGTGGCACTCAGTCACATTGAATTAATCCATCCCACTCTAATTAGCTCAGTAAGTCACTTCTGTTTACTGTCAAGAAATGCAGATGAGAAACGTGCTCAGCCCTGCAGAGCCTGCACACCATCCTGCACATCTGCAGAGAGGTCAGACACCTGCACATCTCATCCTGCACATCTACAGAGAGGCCAGACCCTCACCAGCTGCACCTCAGCTCAGCTTCTTGTGAGGAGCAGATGAAAGCTGACCCCAGGACCATCCTGCAGAGACACCCCATGGATTTCACAGCACCTGAGTGTGCCCTGTGTGCTGCTCCTCGCTCTGGTTTCACCCCAGGAATAGCCTCTCAGATCTCTGCTGCTCAGAGTGACTCTGAGATATGTACAAACTTCTTTTTCCCAGCCCGGCAGTGAAAGAAGGAATCAGGACTTTTCTGTTCTCGCCCTCAAGGTTGTTTATTGTATCTTATTTATAAAATTCTTTCTCTGACCCACCGAGGTCTGTCTCGCAGGTTGGGTTGATGCACTCTGCCTGCCCTCGGGGCAGTGTTAACTTTTTATACTAAAAACTACATGTACATTATTTACCATAACTTCCCAATACCCATCACCTATGTTAGACAGTGAGCTTCTACTCTAAACCAATCTAAAAGTGCCAACATCACACAGAAGATGGAGGCTAGGAAGAAGAAGGAAAAAGGACAAGGCACACCCAAATTCCTCCATCTTGGGACCCCAATCCCCCATTCTAAAAACCTCAAAAATCTATTTTTCACCCTGTGATAAATTCACTATCATTCTACCTAAACTCTCCTGACTTGTAATTCTTCTTATAAAGGTTGGTAATTGTTTTTTCCAAGGGCTAAATCAAAGGCACAGGGGTCTGGGGCTCTGTGCCAAGGTCTCTGAGCCCCCTGGGAAGGGTCTCAAGTCCTCCAGGGCAGCCAGAGGAATTTCCTGGGTTCTGACAAGTGCCATTCAGCTCATTTTGGTTTCACCAGAGGTGGCTGATGCTAATGGCCACACACAGCGGGGATCAGGGCCTGCAGCTGGGATCAGGACCTTTGGAAGCAGCAGGAGCTGGAGCACTGTCAGTCCCCCAGGCTGGGAATACCAAAGGCTATCCATCACCCTCATCCCTGAGGGATACTTTAACACCATGGCTCAGGGTGGGCTCAGCATGAGCCCTGCTGTGGCAATGTTCCTCACTCAGGGCTCACCAAATGTGGCGGTGTTCACAGGGGTCCCAGGATGAGGGAAGAGATGAGAATCTTGACTCCATGTTTCAGAAAGCCGATTTATTATTTTATGATATATATTATATTAAAAGAAAAATATATATTAGAACTATACTAAAGGAATAGAATAAAGGATTTCATCAGAAGGCTAGCAAGGAATGGAAAGAATGGAATGATGATCAAATCCTGGGACTACTCACAGCCTCGACACAGGTGGCTGTCATTGGTCATCAAGTAAAAACAATTTCACATGCTGGGTAAACAATTCTCCAAATCACATTCCAAAGCAGCAAAACATGGAGAAGCTGAAGCTTCTCAGCTTCTCAGAAGAAAAGATCCTAATGAAAGGATTTTTCATAAAATATGTCTGTGACAATGCCCTCCCAGCCATTGCCCTTTCATCTCCCTGTGTGTGAGTTGTGGCAGGTCCCAGCTGCTGATTCCTCACCCATTCCCTTCTCCCCTCCACAGACACGCTCAGCAGGTTGTTCTGACTCGAGATCTGCAGCACAGCAGCCTGCCCTCACTGCTGGAGTGTGTTTACCAGCTGACAACCAGTGATGCAATGCACATGCAATTTTACAGGTTGTTTGGAAATACCCTTTCATATAAGGACTTCACCCAGCCTTTCAGTCTGCCCATCATGACTTGGGGCACTGAAGCAAAGAGAATGATCTCTATTTACATTCCTTCCACACAACCAGGGCCCCACAAACTATTTTGGTGACTGGTTCCTACTTGCCCTGCCATCACAGCACTGCTAAATTTGGATCTGAGGCTCTCAACACTTCTGCCTTTGCATTTAACATATGCAAGGGAGAATAAGGTCAATATTTGTCAGCCTGTGATGAAAACTGTCCCAGCAATGCCCATGGTGGCCTGATTGAAAATTCAGTCGAAGAGACAGCAGCTCTGCATCTGAAATGGTGTGGGTGATGGCTTGAGTGATTCTGATAAAAACTGATGGGACCCACAGACAGTTTTTTTTTCACAGCTGATGGCTGCCTTGCATAACTGATTGGCATCAGCAAATATTTTTCCAGGGATAAATACCTGTCTGACCATGAAAGCAATGATTCCTCAAGGAGCTGCAGAAGGAAGCTGTTGGTGCAGCCAGCTACCTGCTGTGTGCACACAGGTTGCTGAGAGTTTCTGTTGACTTTAGACACTTACCAGGAACAATTTCAAGCTTTTGCTGTGTGACTCCAGCAAACACAAAGCAATATTACATCCTTCCTGTTCTTCTGCAATCGAGTTCAGGACATTAATTCAATGGAGACAATAATTTATTCTTCTACAAAAGTGGTATGATATGTTCACTGCATGATATTTTAAGGATATTCATAGATTTCCCAGCAAGCCAAAAGCAAAGGAGGAAGTTTTCTGCTGAACACTGGTACTAGGCTATAAACATAAACCTTTTGTACTATGTTTAAACCAAGCAAAAAATATCCTATAACTGTGCCAGAAAGCAGAGGAACAGAAGCAAATGCTGTGCATTTTTAATAGTGAGACTAACTAATCATCAGATCAAAAGATTTATTTCATGACTTTAAGCAATAACATAGTCATCACTTGCAACAAGCAGTCCAACCGAGTTTAGCTCACCTCCCAAAACCGATTATTTTAATCAAAAAACAGAAAAAGAAATAACCCAACAATAGAAGTTCTTACGTAAAGCTTTTGGCCAGAAAGGGAAACATTTCATCTACAACTCTTGACGTTCTCTCCTGACTTCACTGCTCGTGACTCAACAGCACAGCCCCAGTGAATCATCCCTGCTCCAGTGTGTGAAGCTTTTCATGGAAAACATCACCTCCTGGGCCTCCAGGAGAGACACAGTGCAGGAGGTACCAAAGCACCACCCCTGGGGCCCCACTGCAGCACCCCTAAGCCTAACAGACTCATTCAGCCTTTTCCTTCTGCCTTTGAACCGTCTGTTTCTCCACCAGCTGCTCAAAAGGATGATTCACTGGAAAGTTTTCAACCATTCCCACAAATCCCCAAGTTGAGAGAGTTTTTAAAGGGATTGAGTCTGGCTTAAATGAGCTCACACTAGGGATTACAGCTGGTTTAAGAAAATACTTTCAAAAATCAATTTCACTGAAAGCAGCAAGTGCCTTTTTGCTCTTTTTTTTTTTTTTTTTTTTTTTTTTCACCTACATGAGTTCTGGTATTTGACCACAGTTAAATTAGACAGTGCTAGTGACAGGCTATCCTCCCTCACACCACAGTGATCTGCCCCAGAATGAACTGTTTTCCAGCTCCCTCACATAAATCTTTTCTTTGCCCCCAAAACTGTTAATCCAGCCACTTTAACTCTGTTTCTGGAGGCCAGGGAGAAAGCACTGTGAAAGCCTCATGGGCCAAAGAAGCCTCCACCCTCCCATGGCCCTACACATCAGCCAGGATAACAAGAGCAGCAGTGTGTTTGTGGGTCTGCTGCAGCTCAGCCACAGAAAGAACAACCTGTGGTGAAAAATGGATTTTTAAAGGTGCTTTTGAGCTGCCCTTGGTGCCCAGCACTGCTGGAGGCAACCAGAGAGTACACACAGGGCACAACATGCTAGCTGGAAAACTGGCTTAAGATGCTTCAAGGGCTTTTGAGGGTGAGGGAAAAAAAACTGCCCTGGGGCCTAAGTGGAACATACTGAAAAATAAGGAATTATTGACAATAAGGAAAAAATTGATTATTCTACCAGAGGAGAAACCATTTTGGAAGGACAGCTTATCCCCAAAGGGGGATGCAGCTATGAAGACAGTATCTAATTTAAATTCCCAGTTGTTTAAAATAAAGACAACAGAGGAAGGTACTGCTTGTACCCCATGTATCTGATCCAGGCAACATCTGTTCCCGTCACAACCCTGATAAGTGGGGTTTTTTGAACTTCAAACATCTGAGATTCTCCTGTCTAACCCTGGCAGTTCCCCAGCTTTATCTACTGTACTCCATCACATAATGGTTTACAAATAGCTTTTCCACATGGTCATAAGAATAACAACAGGAATAACAAGAAATTATCCAAACAAAAAAAAAAAAAACCCATAACCCTTAGATTACCCAGACTTCCCTCCTCTGAGGTGCATCCACTGCTGTCAGCAATGCTGCAGATAAGATTAAACCTGCTGCTAAATCTCCCAGTTTCCATTCTGCTCATCCTTTTTTCCATCCTGAAAAGGGAATTTATCTGCAGCTTTGGAAAGGCTTTGTCCTGGAGAGCAAAGTCAGTGTTTGTAAGCAAGGAAGGGCGACCCTCTGCAGAGACTCACCCTGATTTTGGGTCTCAAACCATGACCCTGCACTCCTCCTCCGCTGTGACAGCCTTCACTGGACCAAGGGAGAAGAAAAATGGGGTGACAGAGCCTGCCAGAGGCCACAGCACGAGCCAGGGGTAACCCACCCTGCACCTGGACCCAGAGCAGCCTGGTAAAGTCAAAAGCTCCAGAATGAAACTCAAGCACAGCAATCACTCTGAAAGCTCATGAATGGAAGGTCTCAGAGGATCAATAAAAGAGAAAGGCAAGGAGAAACATGACCAGAAGGTTGAGGGAAGTGATTTTGTCCCTCTCCTCTGCTCTCATGATCAGCACCTGCAGCACAGCAGCTCCAGTGCCTCCAAGGATGTGAATCTGCTGGAGCAAGCCCAGAGGACACCACAAATGAAGATATTCCACAAAGCTGCTCCAAGGGCTGGAGCCCTCTGTTCTGGGGACAGGCTGGGGGAGCTGGGGGTGCTCAAGCTGAAGAGAAGCTCCAGGAGACATCAGAGCTCCTCCCAGGGCCTTCAGGAGATCTGGGGAGGGACTTTTGTCAAAGGGCCTGGAGTGACGTGACACAGGGGAAGGTTTCACACTGCCAGAAGGCAGGTTTAGATTAGCTACAAGGCAGGGATTCCTTACAGTGAGGGTGGTGAGGCCCTGGCACAGGCTGCCCACAGAAACCATGGCTGCCCCATCCCTGGAAATGGTCAAGTCCCTTCCAACCCAAACCATTCGATGATTTTATGGAAATGGACCTCTTTGATGTCATGGGTTAGGACTTTTTAGGAGTACTTTTTACTCATCTCTCTCATTGACTTCCAGGTCAGATGTGTTCAGAGCACCTACAGGTATCCCTCCACCCCTGCCAAGAGCTTGGCACCACAGTGTGGCAATGCTGGCTGCATCCAGCTACCGAAGTGCATCAGAGTGCTGTAAATCCACACCCACTCAGGCACAGCCCCAGCCTGTGCTCAGAGCCTCTGGGAACCCAGGAAACTCCTCTGGCTGCCCTGGAGGATGTGAGACCCTCTCAGGGGGCTCAGAGACCTTGGCACAGACCCTGAGACCCCCCTGTGCCTTTGATTTAGCCCTTGGAAAAAACAATTACCAACTTTTATATGAAGAATTACAACCCACGAAAGTTTAAGTAGAATGATAGTGAATTTATCACGGGGTGGAAAAATAGATTTTTTGGGGTTTTTAGAATGGGGGTTTAGGGGGCAAGATGGAGGAATCTGGGTGTGTCCAGCCTTTCTCCTTCTTCTTCTTGGCCTCCATCTTCTGCTGTGATGGTGGCACTTTTAGATTGGTTTAGAGTAGAAGCTCACTGTCTAACATAGGTGATAGGTATTGGAAAGTAACTGTAAATATTGTACAGGTAGTTTTTAGTATAAAAAGATAACACTGCCCCGGGGGCAGGGAGAGTGCCTGGAACTGTCCTGCTGGACGGACCTCAGCTGGACAGGAGAAAGAATTTTATAGATAAGAAATAAAAAACAACCTTAAGACTGAGAAATTAAGAGCTCTGACTCCTTCTTTGACCACCAGACTGGGAAAAGAGACTTTCTAAACTATATCAGGGTCACTCAAAGGATTTATCTCACTCTTCTTCATAAAACAACCCCTCATGGAGCTGCAGCTCTTCTCCCTGCCAGCTCCACAGCCATGGATCCTCCAGGGCTCCTCCAGACAAACATCAGAATACCTGGAGCCACAAGGATCCTTCCCATTCACTTCCAAGGACTGGGTGGGGTCAGGACTGTTCCTGTAGGGGCTCTCAGACCCCATAATTTGGAAACTGCTGGCTCAGAGCACAGGAAAGTGAGCTCTGAAAGTCATTCTTCTCAATTCACACCTTTATTTGATTTAGAGTGAGATATATTAGCAAGATAAATTATATAGAGAAAGATATATATTATGTGGCAAAGGACTTTGGTTTTATATGGGACAGAGCTCAGCAGAGCAGGAGCAAACATCCACTGAGGACTTTCTGTTTGCTGTTGTTATGATGGGTTATTGGCCTGGGGGACCTGAAGAGCCCAGCTGAGCTCAGGACCCCACCAGGCTGAGACCCAAACACCAAGGAGGGGACAGCCTCCAGCCCAAAGCCTCAGGAGAGGTCTCACTGCAGCCTTCCCCTTTTGTAAAAAAGGAGCCACAGGGACTTTTTACAAGGGCAGATAGTGATGGACAAGGGGGAACTATCTTAAACTAAAAAAGGAGAAATTTAGATGAGATGTTAATATGAAATTCTTTTCTCAGAGTGTGACAAGACACTGGCACAGGTTGCTCAAGGAAGCTGTGGATGCCCCATTCCTGGAAATGTCCATGGCCAGGCTGGATGGGACTTGGAGCAACCTGGTCCAGGTGTCCTTGCCCATGGCAGGGAGTTGGAACTCCCTGATCCATGATCTTTAATGTCCCTTTCAGCCCAAACCTTTCTGATTCTATGATCCAAAGCCTTTTACAGTTAGAGGAATGTCATGGTTTGACCCGGAAACAGGATTTCTGGGATGCTGTGGATGGGGCCAATGAGTGCTCAGATTTGAATATTGCCATCTGGCCCAACCACTGGGCATTGGATCCACCTCCAAGAACACAGGGTGAAAGCAGGGCTCTCCCCCTGGCAGTTTCTCTTTGGATTTCTGGCGGGAAGGAGTTGGGTCTCTCTCCCGGCCCAGTTGCTGGCTGGGCGGGGGCAGGGGAAAAGCCATGCGGCCCGGCCCGGGAGAGATAGGCCTGGCCCCCCCAAGGGTGGAAGGAAGAAGTAAAGAAATGCCAGGAAGCAATGGGCAGCCTGTTCCCCCCCCCCTTGGAGACAGACAGACAGAGAGAGAGTGCAGCCTGTGTTTGTGGCCGTTACCTTGAAATTTAGTAAACATGTGCTGGCAGCAGGCAGCCTGGCTGAGGAGATGGGGGGGGTGCAGCCAGGAGTCCGGCCGCTTGGAGTTTTAACCCTTCTTGGACAATGAAAACCTTACAGAACATTAACCCTTCCTAGACGAGTGATGAAGGTCTGGACCAGAGGGAGAGAGAGTGAGAGATGTTGGGAAAATGGAGAAGATGGAGTGGCATTTTATGCTGGACTCTTTTGTGTAGCCATGGACAGAGCCATGTTTCCGTGTGATACAGAGACTGAGTCCAGGGGGAGAAATGTCCCAGAGCCAAAGAAGATTCAGTGTGGGTACCCCTTGGCCCCAGGGGGTATATAAAATATGGGGGGGACAGATGTCCCAAAGGTGACATGCTGTGCTTTTCTGGAACTGGGCAAAGCATCCTTAAAAAGACAACCCTGGAAGCAGCCCTGATTCTTGTTCAGTGGTGAGAGCACCAGAACAAGGATGGAAAAGGCCACCCCGACACATGGAAGGACTCCCTCTCCTCTTGAGGAACTGAAAGTTGAGCATTCTAAAGGGTGGTGCTGGACCCAGAACTGGTGATTTTGGAAGATGTATTGTATTGGGAATTTAGGGGGGAGGAGGAGGCGAGTGTTTTTTGTGAGGTTTTCATTTTCCTTGTGTTTTCTTTTTTTTTTCTTTTGTGTGTAGTTTAGTAATTGTTTTTGTAGTTTAGTTAATAAACTTTTCTTTTTTTCAAGTGAGAGCCTGCTTTGTTTATTCCTGGTCAAAATCTCACAGCAGACACCAGAGAAGGTGTATTTTCATAGGGGCTCTGGCTTTGCCAGGCCTAAACCATGACAAGGGAAGAGAAAGAAACTGTGTGGAGAAGGATGCACAAAAAGATTAAATGAGGTGCCCAAGGTCATGTGAGAAAACTTTGGTTACAAACCAAACATATTTTACCCTGTTACTTTACTCCTCCTACTGGAAATCTTATCACTGCTTGAGGGAGGAAGGGAGGTACTTTCAAAGACCCACCCTTCATTTAGTTAATTGTGATCATTACAAAAAAAAAAACCTGTGTAATTAGCACATTTCAACATGCCATAAAGCATCTTCCATGTTGCTAATTTATCTCCTGGATTTACAACATCACAATGATTAGTGAAATAAGAGAGAAAAAAAGTCAGAAAATATAGAGAAATGTGTCAGAAAAACATGGAATGAGAAGGGAAAAAAAAAGATATAAACAGACACACCCTGCCTGATTCCACTTTGACTGCACAATTGGGTTCAACTGGGGTCCCAGTTATGGTGCCAAGCTGGGTGCTGCTGGAACAGAATGGTTCTTCCTGTGCCATACAATGGTGATTGTAGTATCTGGACTTTTTATAATAGGGCAGATCCTTGGTTTCCAAGATAAGGATGAGAATAGGCTGTCCTTCCCAGAGACATCTCCTGTCAGCCCTTGGATTTCCACATCTCTGCAGTTCCCTTGTGAGGCTGAAATGCCAATTTTTCCCTGGGGCTGCAGGCAGGAAAGGAGCAGCAGCCACACACCACACCACAAGTGCTCACACTGAGCATCAGGGCTCAGGCACCTGAGTGACCTGAACAATTTGGGGAGGAAACAAGGCAGGCAGGGCTGCTGAGACCAGCACAACCCACCCCACAACCACCTGAGGCAGCAGCTCCTGAGCTTGGGCAATGTGACCATTCCTGACACGGCAGATTCCTCCTGGCTGTCCCAGGGGTGACGGCATCACTCAGTGTGTGTGTCACAGGAGGAAAGAAGGACCTGCTCCCATTGCTCCTGTGGCAGGACCAGTTCTGGGTTTCTCTGGGTCTGAATTGAAGGCACTTGTGACAATAGGTCATGTTCAGACTCAAGTGTTTATTATTCCTTATCAGTAAAACAGTCTCACAACCATGAGCTTGGCAGCAAGGCACAAAATGGCCAACAATCTTTTCTTACAAGGTCTTTTCAGACTAAACTATCCCATTAAGAACTGACACCTGGATTATTTTCCCTTTTAACCCAATAACTGATCCCACAGAGCTGCAATGGGGACTTTTCTGCCCAATTACAAAATGCCACCCAAACCCATGGAGAAGGAGGAAGAAGAAGCATGAAGAAGAAACCCAGGATGACACCCTGTGCCCTCCATCTTGCTGCCATCCACAACACACTAAAAATCCCAAAACCTCTCAGCAAGTGATGCATCTACACTACTCTCTATAATCTATTTCACACTTTTGTGGATTCCAGTCTGTCTTGAAGTCTGGGAGACTTTCTCCATGGATGAGGGTCAGAGTAAGTGCTGCCCTGGGGGTCAGGGCATCCCAGAGCAGACACAGAAACATTCCCAGTGCCCTGGGTTTCCACATGCTCCAAACCCTCCCTCCACAACACATAATGGTTCTGGTTCACCCCAGGCACCTCTGACAAAGCAAACTTTACTCACAGATCTGTGACTCTGGGGACCTCAGCACCTTCTTTGATTCCTGCCATATGGTTTTGCAGTCCTCCTGGAGCTTGTAGAACCGCTCCTTTCTCCAGGAGCTTGACTTCACTTTTAGCAGCTGGCTGCCTTTCAGGAGGAACTTCAGGTCCTTGTCATCTTTGAGGCCTGTGGAGAAACAGAAGTGGGAATGTTTTAAGAGACAGCTCAAGAAATGATGCTCAAAGAGTTTTCCCTTCCACAAGGGCAGCGAGGTCTGGGGAGGAGAGCAGAGCAGAGACCCAGAAATCCTCCACACCATTTCATGATCACAAAAGAGGTTGAAGCCTTGTGTGCTTCTCAGACTGAGTCTGAATACTTTGTGTTGTAATTCTCAGGTGTTTTACAAAGGTAAAATACTGTTAGGATGCAAAAAAATTACAACAAAACCAACAACAGAGAAGTAAAAGCAGAGAAAGGAAAATTGCATAACTTGTAACTGGAATGCTGTCAGGAACTTTCAAGTGATTTCAAATCTCTTCTGCAACAAAATTTCCTTTGCGGAAACAGGAATACACAAAGATATCTCTCATCCTCCTCCGGCAAGCAGTGCCTTCCTATCCATGTAGGAATTCTGCAGATCAGATGAAGCCTGATTTGGTGGCAGGCAGCAGCAGATCACTAAGACAGCAGCAAGGATCAGCCAGTTGCTCATCCTCATTGCTCAACCATCCAAAGGGTCTTTGTCTTTGTTACACTACGAGGCCAATGCAATGTCAAGAAATAGCAACCAAACCTTCTGGTTGTGGGAACTTCAGATTTCACAACTTAGCCTAGATTTAGGAAGGCACTTGAGACATCTAGAGAGGAAACAGACACCTACTGAGACTCTGAAAACAGATTTGACACTCTACATGGTTTTAAGTGTCCTAGCAGTGCATGACTTCCACATACCTAAATACCTTGGAGAATCTGTCCCCCAAACCAACCATTAATTACAGCTCTGAAGCATGCAGGCTGAGAAGGGAGAGAGCAGGAAACACAAGAAACACATCCTGGGCTGTCTGTAACAGGCACCTTGCAGCTCTGTGGCACTGCACGAGAGGCTGGCTCAGAGCTGGTGAAGCAGCATTTCACTCTGCAGAGCTGACCATGCACTTCTCAACTCAGGAAAAACTTCTCTTACCTCACCTTGACAGCGCAGGGAGCCACTTGGCCACCTGACACTCAACTCCAGGGACATTCCTCATTACACAAATATAATGTGGAGTCTCACAAATAACATTTTTTCAGTGCAGTGCCCCCTGTGACGTTGGGCTGGTTCTTCTCTGGGAGACACAGTTGCTTTGAATCACTGGATCTTAAGACAAGACAAGAAACTACCAGGTATCGCTTCAGTCCTGCTTGGAAAACAAAATCCAATTGAGATCCAAGTGGCCAAATTCCCAGTCTCCTGACATTCCACACAGGAAACTGAAGTGCCAGGTGCTGCAAAGCACCAGTGTGGGTCATGGTGGCAGCAGCAAAAACCAGCACTGAGAGTTTGTAACTGGGATACACTGGCCTAAAGAGAGCATTTTACACTGTGAGTTTGTAACTGGGATACACTGGCCTAAAGAGAGCACTTTAGGCTGCCAAAGCCTAAGATTTACACCAGAGAAAAATATTAGGGGTGTCCATTGTCCACTTTGTGAGCAGGTCACACTGTTTATTGGTTTTGCAGAGCTCAAGAAATATGCCCACAGCGGAGCCAGGCTGAAACATCCAGAGTTGAAAGCATCAGAGTAGAAGCTGGAGATCCTGCAAAGGTGGTTTTAGCTTCTATCTCTCCTCAAAGTTAAAATAGGTATCTCATTAATTGTCTTCCCTGCTACAGCACTGCTTGGCTCCCCAGCTCAGGAGTGGTCTGGAGGTTCCTAAGAGGGGAATTTTAATGATTCCCCCACAGAAAACCTCAGAAAAAAATTAATGGAGAGAAGAAAAAAATCTGAATCCTGCAAAGCACAGAAGGGTGACAAGGTGAGGCCAGCTATGGGACCTGGGACAGCATTCCCAGGGGCTGATGAGAGGCCAGATCATCTGGAAGAAGGAGACACACCACAAGAGCTTCACAGGTTCTTGGTCTCCTGAGCTGGCTTAGAGCTCTGCTCTAAGGCAAATGTCCTCCAAGTGCACAGACTGCAGCCTCACTAACATCCCTGGAGAGGAAACCAACTTCTCCCTTCTCCATATTCACCCACATTTCTATCCCAGCTCCCAGCTCAATTCCTTCTTTTCCTTCAGATCCCAGCCACTGTCAGTCATTACAGGACTAGGAGGAGGACAAGTCATCCTGGGGTGGAATGACCAGGAGAGCAGGAAACCCACCAAATCCTTTGGATGCTGATGTTTGTAAGTGTGGAATGAGGACTCCATTTAACCAGGGCATGTTTTGTTCCACAGACCCTGTGTGCAGCATCTGTAATGTGTCCTGCTACCAGGACATCCCAAAAAGCTGCACCAATGCAATAAACACAAATCTGGATGGGCACAGGTGGAGGCCAAGGGTAGATTCCTCTCCTCCAGGCTTGAACTACAGAGTTCAGACACAAGCTGGAGCTCAGAGCCCTTCATCCTGTTCAGCAGCACAGCCCAGTCAGTGTAACAGCATGGTCAAAACTCCCCTTCTTCTTCCTCAGTGCTTCAGGCTCTGCCTCCCATGCCCAAGCAAGCACTGGCACTGACTCTTTCCTTGGGTGAGTCACTTAACTTCTGTGTTCCTACCTGCTTTTTGTTGGGCCATAGTGCAGCATAAGACACTCTGATCTGCTGATACCACAAACACACCCTGATGTGTCAGTGGGACATTACTCTCTCAGCTGGTTATTTAAACTGCTTTCCAGTAGAAAAAAAAACAAACAAACCGCCTTTTCCCAGCAGAAACCTGAACATTTCTTCCTAACAACCCCATGGAGAATCATGGAATGTTTTGGGTTGGAATGAAGCTTACAGGTCATCCCATTCCACCCTCCTGCCATGGGCAGGGACACTTCCACTAGACCAGACTGCTCAAAGCCTGAAGCTGAGGAGGTTTGTGGTCCAGAGCTCCATCTCACAGCAATGAAAACCAGACTCATACATACTATACACATGCATCATGTAAATGTTAAAAACACTGTGCAGCAGGACAGGGATATTGACTCCCAACTATATAACAATACTTAGCATAAGAAGCACAATCTCTGCACTAAAATAGACATGCAAATCCTGCCTGAAGCATGTGGCAAGACTGTGTCTTGCTTAGCATCCTCTGTAAAATACCAAATACACACTTAGCATGCAAAATTCCAGAGTGCCTTTCAAGGGTCAGGACCCCCCCTACTTACAAAACATCAATCAAACACTTTCTGAACAGAATATATTCAGCACACAGTGATGTTCACAGCAAAAATCATGTTTGGCCAAGGTAGGAGTGCCTTGAGCACACACAGCACCACAATAACCATCGTGTTGATACACTGCACTAGGAAGCTTCAGCCACTGAGATATCAGAAATGTTAACCTTTGGTTTATGTAGCTCAGGCTTACAGCAAGCAGGAAGCCCAATAAAACAATAGCTGTCATGCTAGGAGCTCACTGAGGAGCTCGTTAGGATGGCAGTGTTAATCTGTATTGTTGCACCGTTCTCACAAATCTGCTGATCTGATAGAACTTAATTACAGTTGCTATAAAACAAGTCTCCTCCTGCCTGCTTACAGACCAGACTTAACTCAAGCTTGCTGGTTTAAAAGGGCAGAAAGCCCTTCTTGTAAAATCTAAGGAACTCGGGTGAGTAAATGGCTATTTCCCACTTGCATCCACCCTGTACGTCCCACTGGCATCCACTCGGGCTGCGCCTCCGGAGAGCAGGAACCAGCAGTGAGTTCATAGCCAGGCACACAAGTTATGAAACTCCCCGGGTTTCCTCTTTCATCGGCAGCCTCTGCCTGCTTCCCTGGGCTCTTACAGCAACGAGGGCTGAAACCGGGCAGGAGAATGGCACTGCCCGCCCCAAACACCCTCAATCAGAGGCAGGGCAGAAACCCAGCAAGAGATTTGGGAACCAAGCCTTTGCCCACATTTTGATGCCTCCAACGAAGCTGTTCACACATCTGGCGTGTGATTACAAGCAAACGAAAACAAAGGAAACCTTGGGAATTTAAAAATAACGCTGGATTCAGGGCGGAGCACTCAACTGCGCAGGGAAGAGAGAAGGGAAGCGGCTGCCGGGTGTGCCCACGCTGTCCTGTCCCTGTCCCTGTCCCTTACCCAGCCTGATGCCGTTCAGCGCGGCCACTCTGCGGCTCTGCTCCAGCAGGATGTTCTCCTGGGACGCGGTGCGCTTGGGCTGCCTGCAGATGCACTGCATGATCCAGCCTGGGGCTCGGCGGCCGTCGGGAGGGCTGGGGGGGCCGTGCCACCCCTGCGGGGGTCCCTGCTCATCCAGGAGCTCCGGCGGTGTCACACGGGGCTCCGAGGAGCGGCCAGCGGGACAGCGGCAGCGCGGGCGGGCAGGGCAGGGCAGAGTCCGGCTGGGGGTGGGACCGGGCGAGTCTCTCCTCCTGCTGCACACGCTGGACGCAAACTCAAGCCGAGGAGCCTGCCGGCAGCTGCCCAGGTATCGGGAACAAGTTTTCCACCAGCGGGATTTTACGCATCTTTTCCAGAGGGTGGAGAAATCGCGGATATTGTTTGCGGCTCCTAATCAGTGTCCTGGGCTTGTCAGCGTGTGCTGCCCGCAGCGAGCCTGGCTCCACCTTTCTCTTCTGAGCAGCTGCCCAGCACTGAATGGGTGCCTAAAACACCTCCTAGCCAGGGCACACGGGACCCAAACGATGCTCGGAAACTCAGTTTTAATCCTCTTCCTTTTCCACCAACGAAAGAGTGGTTTCCTAAGAGTGCGGAGAGCGGCTTCTCTGCCACCGATTTCCTGTGTGTGACTTGGGTGAATCACTGACCCCACATTTCTGCATAGCTTTGGGTGTATTATTGTCATTCAGATTTGCCCTGCACTCTAGTATAAGAACAAGACTCTTCAGGGATTTAACAAGTGACTGATTACACAGAATCACGGAATAATTCAGGTTGGAATGAACCTCTGGGGCTCTCTTGTTCAACCACCCATTCAAAGTGAAGTCACCTTCAAAGGTAGATCTGGTTGCTTGCAGCCTTGTCCAGGTGAGTTTGGATATCTCTAGGGACAGAGACTCCAAAACCAATTCGCATACCCACACAAGAGCTCAGATGTTTTCAGAAGAATTTCTATGTTATGACCAATATACATTTCCTTTGCTGAAACTGACAGCCATTCCCCATTGTCCTGGCAATGGCTGGGGCTAAAATCCATTGCTTCCCTAGCCATGACCTTTTCTGAAGAGAAAAACAGCAGCTATACACACACACTTTGTCACATACTGGTTTTTTTTCTTTTTGGTCTTTTTTTTTTTTTTTTTTGTCATTGCCTTTGCAAGCTGCTGTTGTAAAGGTGAAGGTACTGCAGGGACATGGGTCAAACAGGGGTGAATGTCCCTTACTGCAGAATCAGCACATATCCAATAAACTTGATATCAAACCACACTGTTTTAGCCACTGTTTTCAACCTAAATGAAGGCTGTCCATCACCAGCCCCTCATCACAGTCAATATAGGTTTTATAAACATTATCTCTGTTTCTGGTGTCTATCAATCCAGACATCTTCCCCTTCTTTCTCAGCAGTTTGAAGGAAGCCCTACCAGCCCTCAGAGAGCACTGGGTTGTTTGACCAGCACAAGGACAGGGTCAGAGTCATTAATCACTGCCATACACCACAGGTGAGAGACTCTCAGGGGACAAGAGAGTGCCATTGCATGGCCTTGAACAGCAGTGCATCTAATAACTCTTTAGACACAGCCATTGCAGATCACAGACAGCAAAGGAGAATAAAGGCAGTTTCTGGATGGGACATTGCTGAACATGTTAGCCAGATTGTCAGTGGGTGTTTGGGAAACACCTCCAGCCTCTCTGGGCCCCCTGCACAGACAGGCATCGGGAACAAGAACAACATCCAGGGACTGGATTCAGAGCTGTAATCTCCATAGCACTCCCCTGGGAGCTGGGAGCTTTGTTTTGCCCTGGCAAGTAGGTGAGCACCATGATGTAATGGCTAGATGATATTTATTAGCTATCAGTCTCTGAGCACATCCATATTTCACATTGTGCACTTTGGAGAGGACTGATCTAATTAAAGGAGTGGGGAAGTCTCCTGTAATTGCCTTAGCAAAACAATTTTCTTCTATGCACCAGCTCTCCTGTCCAGCAGCAACCAGCATCCCATAGGGACTGATCTGGGAACACACAGAGGCCCTGTGCTTCACTTTCTCATTAATTTCTAATTGCAGTGCCAGTGACAGCTCTGCTCAAAGCCTTCCATGCCCTTGGGAGAGCATTTTAGCCCTGAAGTTTGCTCACAGACTAAGCACAGGGTCAGCATGCAATGAGTTTAGCTACCTCTCCAGAACAGCAATGTGCAAGTTCTGCTGTTGTGAAGGCTTCAGAGATGCAAAGCAGTTCAAATCACTTTGTTTTTAAAATGAAGATGAGATTATCGGGACAGAAATTCCCTGCTTTGGGAAATGACTGAGCTGGATTTATTGTAGTCTTGAGGTAATTTAAAGACAATGTCACATCTCACAAAAGAAGCCTGATGGGCAAGGATGACATGGGTATTGTGACACCATGCTGCTGTCACACTCTGGCATGGGAGGAAGTGATTCCTGTAAATGGCTCGTGGAAAAATTCTTCAAGCCTTATTCACTGCAGGTAACTGCACCTCAGTGGGTCGTGCAATTTTACCCATGTGACCAATCCCAATTAAATAAATGGCCCTGGTCACATGAGTGAAGTTATCCACGTCCCCATGCCCAGGATTTGCTGTGCTCATCCCCCTATTGATTCCAGCTGGATTACTCACAGAGCAAATGGAAATCAGTGGGAATGAGGATGGCAGAACATGGTCCCAAAGTTAGCAAAGGGTTTGAGTGAATGTGAATATCCAGGAAAGGGAATATCCAGGAAACAGGCACTTACAGATGGAGTGGCTGCAGTGTCTGGTAGGAAATGGGCTGTGTGAGAACACTACAGTCCACAGGCTGCTCTTCAGATGATTTTCCAAAATTAATTAATCTCCATCACATTATTTTACATGGGAGCTAAGGAAACACTATTACCACTTCACACTGGGGGAAGCAGGTTGGCTTTTGAGTTCTTTATTAGGGCTGCACTTGTTCTCTCACCACCATCATATTTAGGCAACACCAAAAGTGATGCAACCCTAATTCTGATCACAGTCTCTTTAGGGCACATTGACAAAAATGACATGACAAAAGTCAGCTGCTGATTTGCCCAGACTTGTGATAATTTAGAATAAAAATACCTGTGCTGGTGATGACCTCACCATTTCCCCATCACATCATGCACATGATGCAAACTAGAACTAGTAATGCCTATGGGAACTACATATCAATAAATGTTATGTTTAGGGAAGATTTTCCCTTTAAAGAGGTTAAAGGCTGTGTCTTGCCCTGTATTTGTTACCAAGAGGAGAAAAAAATGGTCCATTTTACATAATGTCATTCTTCTTACTAAAGAATGTGACAGAAAGCTGCCTTCCACATCTGCAGGGTCCCACCTGCCCTGTGCTTCCCTCTGGAATCCATTCCTCACTTCATCCATGCCCTGACAAATTCCACCTGCAGAAACCTCTTTCCTCCTTCTCCTCCAGGACACCACTCACTGCTCTTAGCTTACTCTCCCCAGTGACCCCTCACATCCTCTGGGAACCAAGCCCTGCTGTTGGCACAGCTTCTCACCTCCAGCAAAAAAAATGCCTGTGGATCCTCTACACCAGCATTTTCCCTCTTTCCCCCTGTGGGGAAGTGAGGTCAGGGAGTGGGGGCTGAGTCCAGATGCATCCCTGGGCAAGGATGCTGCTGCTGGTTCCCAGCGGGTGCCTCTGCAGAGCATGTGGTATGTACCAAGTTCCACCTTGTGGTCACACTGAGAACGGGATTCTCCAGCAGCAAACCTTACACTGGCTTTTCTGGCCCTCTCCCTTTGAGTGCTGAGAGGTCCTGCTCAGCTGGGGCAGAAACCATACACATTAAACCTTAAATTTCATACAGGAGGAGTTCTCCCAAGTCTTGCTGTCCTCCAGATCGCTGCCTAAAGCCTCCCCCCCACTGCCTGCAGTCTGGCCAGGAGCTGTGGGATGGGATCAGCACTGCCCAGCATTTCTCAGCCCATTTTGTATCCTTTGGCTGTCTCATTTTGTCTCTACAGTCTCTGGGAGGAGAATGGTCCCACCTCCATCTCTGACATGTCCATCCAGCCCATCTTTCCCCAAAACAGGGTTCCCAGTTCAGAAACAAACCAACTTCATGAGGCAAGAGAAAGAGTATTAATGTGGTTATATCACAGTGCCCACTGGGAAGGGCTGCAAGCCCATCACCCAGGCCATGCCATCTGCCAGCTTGCTGTGGATCAAAACCAGGCTGGGGAATGTGCTGGAAATTAAACAGTGCAGAGCCCTGGCCCTGTGTGGTGTAAACAAAGCCAGGCTGCCTGCTCAGACACTTCACAGACAGACAAATCTTGACCTTTATTAGTGAAAACCTTCATACATCTTCCTGCCAGTCCAGGTCCCTCCCAGGGAGCTTGGATCAGTGCAGGGAACAGGCTGTGACCCATCAAAAGCTGCTGCCCCGAGCTCTTGATGAAATCCAGGTAAAACAGAACACCCAGCTAAAACTGGAAACACAAAACCAGACTGAAGGTTTGGTTTGCTGCTTCCACTGGCCCCTTCATCACAGTGCACAGAGAGATTTGGCTGCAAAGAAAGTGTAAAAAAAAATACTGGGTTGCAATAAATTACAGCTTTTCCAGTAGCTGGTGTGGAAATAAAATAATTGAAAAGAAGGATATCAACTTGATGGATAGGACCAGGACCAGCAGCCAGGAGCACTCGAGCAGCTCAGCTGCCCAACTCCCAGGTCACATTTCTGGGAACATGCAGATGAAGATGTTCTCTTCATAAACCCAAAGTCAGTTGTAGGTGGGTCCCAACCTCAATTTTTAAAAGCCACTTAACAGCTTTTCCTCCACATTTTCTTCAGGAGCTGAAATTTCTTCCATAGACAAAACACAGGTCATTCTCAACATTCTGCAGCAGGGCAAAATTTGTGCAATAATTAAATTGCACAACTGAATTATGCAAAACTAGGGAATTTTTTTTTTCCCCTAAGAGATTTATCTGGAATTTCTATAACTCTAGCCAAAACCAGCCATTGAGACTTGTTGTGTGGCCTTTAAAAGGCACCATGGTACAGGGCTTTAAAATGTACCATGTGAGGGAAAGCCTGAGGTGTGAGAATTTCCCCACACACAGTGTTTAGGCTGGCTCATTTAAGGTGTGGAAGTATTTCAGTTTAGAAGAAACTATGTCAAAATCTTTTCCTGCACAAAGGAAAAAAGAAACCTCTGTGTCTGACCAAGGTCTGCAGCCTTCTGGTGTGGTGGCTTGGCTGGTGAGGACTCAGTCCTTCCACCCACTCAGAGACACATGGCTGAGGGTCAGTCTGCAGGATTTCATTATCTACAGTGCCAGCAAGGGGCCAGGAGAAGAGATTGTTTGTGTAGGATACAATCCTCCTGCCTAGATCCCTACAAACCTAAAATTTCTTAAGATACTGGTGCTGACGCAGCTGAATCCCACCCTGTGTGATCACCAAGTGTTTATCTGCAGCTTTCCTTCCAAAATACCTTTTTTAATTGATGTCCCTGTACAGGAAACTCTACCCTGCTCACAAATTATTGGTAACTTTGGCTCCCAGTGCCTATCCAGGCAGCTGAGTTTCCATTCCTACACAAACCATCTCTTCCCCACACACCTCTCTCTCCTGCTTTTCTCTGTGGTTGGTTGAATCCTTTCATCTCTGCTACCTGCAGCACTTTTCCAAGTGACTGCATTTCCCTCTTCTTTCTTTCTCATTTCCCCATTAAAATCTATTTTTCCTCAAGCATCCTCTGGCCCTGTCTTAGTTACTTTTGGGCCTGATGGGGCTTTACACACTGGCAACAATCTCAGAACCAACTGTGGGCTTTAGTTTTACTAAAATACATAGCTCAGATGGAAAATTTAGCAGCTTTTGTGTAAAAAAAAATGATCCAGAGTGAATTTTACTTGTCCTGTCTGAGAAAGGGACGTGTTCAATGTTCAGTGCAATGGGATGTGCAGTATCCCAAATTTCCCTGGACTATGGGGAGCTGTGGCTCACAAAACTCCCACATGGTGGATCAAGCACAGCCTGCATCAAAGATCAAAGGTGCGCGCTGGGAGCATTTTGTTCCTAGGAAAGGAGATCAAAGTCACCAAGTGCTCCAGAGCAGATCCCAGCTGTGTTAGCTCCTAGCATGAAGTGCAGAAGGAGCCTCCTCAGTGCTCACAAGGGCAGGTGGAGATGATTCATTTGGAAATTTCAATATAGATGTTAATCCTGAGGACTTTCTGGCAGAGCAAACAAGGAAATGGACTGTCTTGTGGGATTTTACAAGCTGATTCTCCCCCTGGACTGTGGCAGAGAGCATTCCTCTCACAATGCACACAGTGTCTTGGGTGAAAAGTCAGTGTATAAGAATAAGGCATAGTACAAATCAGCTATTCTACAATCTATGAGCACAAGGGCTCCCAGTTCAGAAACAAACCAAGAGGCAAGAGAAAGAGTATTAATAGCCCACATTAGTTCTGACATGGAAAACACAGCTGTTGTTTTATGTGGGGTTTCTTTTTGGCGGGGGGAAGAGAGAACCTGAAAGAAAGGTTTCAACCTCAAGAAAGCTGAGTTTCAACACAGAGCCAGGGACAAAGCATATCCACAACTCACAGTATCAGAAATTTCTGACAAACTACATAGCAAACTCTGCTCCACATATGAACAACCCCTCTTATCTAAGTAGTCTGGCATTTGCAGTGACCCTGGCATTTGTGTGTGTGTTACATGTCAAGGAATTTCAGTAAATACTTTTTACAATTCTTGGCTCATTCAACATTTGTGTGTTTTTCAGCTTCAGACAAAATAATAGATTACCAGCCACTGAATTCTTCTTGGTTCCTAAACCCAGAGGACTAAATAATATTCACTGAAAAATAACCCACAGGCCAAAATGGGAAATGTTTTAACAGTTCCAGATGTGTTTCTTAGCTTTCTTTTCCCAGTGGCTGTATAATGAATGAGATACCTACAAAAAGTAGAACATTAACCTCTGGTTCACCCTCCTGTCAGATTTCTACCATCTGGGAAAATCAGAGTGAAGATTTCATCAGCCTGGGGGAATCTTTTCACATTTCTGCTGCTAACACTAAAATGATTTTTGTTCATGGGTAATCACTTATTGCTCTATTCATTTATTTTTGTTTATAGCTTATCTGTAGTAAGAAAGCACCCATTTAACGGAATAAAAGAAATATTGGAGGCTTTTCCCATTTCTTGGGGATCAAAATATTCTATTTCAACCTGTAGCTGTCACAGCCCTGAGGTGTTTCTGCTCCTCCGAGTAAGTAAAATACAACAAAGCGGTAAAAAAGTAATACATAAAGTCAGATGAGGGAGTAAAGGGGGATATTTTATTACCGTGCCTATCAGACAAGCCTCCCAGACTTGGCACCAACAGAACCTTCCTAAATCTCACTTGTTGCAAGGGCAGAGAGAACTTCTTTTTTTAGAAACATTACTTATTTTGTACTTAATAATAATTTTGTAATAATCCTTTTAGAAACATACTTATTTTGTGCTTATTTTGTACTTTTGTGCTCGGGGACAGCCCCTGAGCCCAGGTGTTCAACCTGTAGCTGTCACAGCCCTGAGTTGTTTCTGCTCCTCAAAGTAAAATACAATGAAGTGGTAAGAAAGTAATACATAAAGTCAGGTGAGGGAATAAAGGGGGATATTTTATTACCCCATCAGACAAGCCTCCCCAGCTTGGCATCAACAGAACCTTCCTAAATCTCACTTGTTGCAAGGGCAGAGAGAACTTCTTTTTTTAGAAACAGTACTTATTTTGTACTTAATAATAATTTTGCAATAATATTTTAGATAATAATTTTTTAGAAACACACTTATTTTGTACTTATTTTGTACTTTTGTGCTTGGGGACAGCCCCTGAGCCCAGGTGTTTATCCAGGCTCTGCTGGCTCCACCAGAGTTTATCCAGCAGAGCACCCATCCCGCTCTCGGCTTCCCATAAAGGGGAGGAGATCTGGATCCACTTTTCTGAACTTGCAGATGCTTATCCAGCCAAGACACCACAGATTACCAGAGAAAAATCACAGAATCACAGAATTTCTAGGTTGGAAGAGACCTCTGAGATCATCGAGTCCAACCCATGTTCTAACACCTCAACTAGATCATGGCACCAAGTGCCACATCCAGTCTTTTTTTAAACACATCGAGGCATGGTGACTCCGCCACCTCTCTCTGCACCAGCGCTGAAATGCCCCATTACATCCAAACGAGAGAATGGGGAAGCGGAGAAGGGAGGAGAAGAGAGGAGGGAAAATAAAGCTTTTGGACAAGATAAGAGAGCTGAAACACAAGAAGGCTCGTCCAAACTTACTGTTGCAGGCGAGGAAAGTGCCATTGGATGCCATGGCTGCAGCGGGAGCCGCCAGCAGCAGGAGCAGCAGCAGGAGCAGCAGCGGGGCCGGGGCAGCGCCGTGCCCGGGATCGGGGCCGGGGCAGCGCCGTGCCCGGGATCGGGGCCGGGGCAGCGCCGTGCCCGGGATCAGGGCTGGGGCAGCGCCGTGCCCGGGATCAGGGCTGGGGCAGCGCCGTGCCCGGGATCAGGGCTGGGGCAGCGCCGTGCCCGGGATCAGGGCTGGGGCAGCGCCGTGCCCGGGATCGGGGCCGGGGCAGCGCCGTGCCCGGGATCGGGGCTGGGGCAGCGCCGTGCCCGGGATCGGGGCTGGGGCAGCAGCCGTGCCCGGGATCAGCGCTGCTGCGGGGCCGGAGCCGCCCGGCTGCCCCCGCTCCTCGCCGCAGCGGTGCCCGCCAGGGGAGGCAGCTCCCTCGGCAGGGGCAGCTCCGTGCCCGTGGCTGGAATCCCGTCCCGGCTGTGCCTCCTCATTTATCGCAGCCGCCGCCGCTGCCTGCCCCGCGCCCCGAGCGCGGCCGAGCGCTCCTGGCTCCTCCCTGCTCGGGTTTGGCGTCTCCGCCGCTGGCCCGGCCTCCTCCTGCCCCTGGAGCTTCCCGGCGATGCTGCTTTTCCTGTGGCTGCCGCATTTTTCTGCTCTGAGTCCGTCCTCGGTGGTCCGCAAATCAAGGAAGGGGTCTTAAGGAGATGCCACAGGTCAGAGTTTAATTATTACCTATTATTTTAGGTAATAATTCTTTTCATAATTCTCTACACAAGTTAAAAAAAAAAAAAAAAAAAAAAAAACCAAACTAAAAAAGAACCCAGTCAGAACTTGCCAGTGCAGAAATAGAAACTGTAACCACAAACGCTCACAAAGGCATGAGCTTAGGGCAGAAAAAAAAAGTTGAGCTTTGCATTTGAGACAGAGGGACAGAAAAAACTGCACTGTCCTGAGGCTTTTAGTGAGTGGAACTGATTTCTTCCACTCTGTTCCCTCCTCCTGAATTAGGTATCTTTGAAGGGTAGAAAGATGGTGATGGCAAACAGGGAGAGGAAAAGGAAAGGAAGCAAGTGTGGGAAAGTAAAGTTTCCGTCTACTTGAATGTTTTTAGTAATTGGTTTGTTATTGTTTATGTATGTTTCTGGTTATTTAGGTTATCCTGATGCAAACACTTAATGGAGTTATTGGCAGATTCAAAGCCCTCTCTCCTCAGCAGCTCCACTGACAGAACAGAGAAGTCTCTTCCTGATGGTGACAGATCTAGAAAAGATGTGTTGAAAAATACTTTGGGAGAGTTTGTCCCTCCCTGCCAGGAACTGGGCTGCTCCTCTGAGAGACCAGACCTTGCTCTCAGAGAGTTTTACAGTCCACAAATACAAGGCTGCTGCCACCACCCAAGGAAAACAGCCCTAAAATAGCAAAAGTCTTCATGCCAGGACAAAACTTACAAAGCCAGACAAGTGGAGCAATAAAAGAGCAGAGATTTCACCCCATGACTCCTCCCAAGTCCACTCTTCTACCTCACAGTCACCAGCTTGGCATGGGGAGGGCTCATCTCCTGCTAGACACTTTCCAAAGGACCCAGGAAGGAACATTCCTGTTTCAAACCCACAGACATTGATTCAGATCGGGCAAACTGGGAGCTGCTGGCAGGCAGGACCAGAAAATTCCTGGCGCAGCCCTAAAAGCTTCAAGGTAGAGGGATTTTGGGAGGATTTCACAGCCTGTCACCCTTTCAGCTGATAGGGAAGAGTTCTGGAGGGAGTGTACAGGAAGGCTGCTGGAGGAGCCAGCCAGACTGGAAACTCCAGTAAGGCTGAGGTGGTGAGGACATGATGGTTTTCACAAGAGAGGAAAAGGAGAGAAGGGCAGTTTGAAAGTGGTGACACAAAATGGCATTGTAGTAACTCCTTCCCTGTTCTCTGGGTCACACCCCATTGTGCCCTCACACTGCCTGGCACAAATCCATCCTTAGAGATGGACTGGTCAGTGTCCCTGTGTCCCCTGTGGCCAAGGGGACAGGGTGAGAGAGCTCCATCACTCCCAGAAATGACATGGACCATCTGTGGTTAGAACCTCTTCACAGCAGCAAGGGGTACAATGGCACCATCACCGTGCTGTGAACACAGCCATCATTACCTCAGGCTGGACAGGGTTTCACCAGGAAAACACAACTGAGCTTCTCTGCCATCATCCCTTGAGACTTGAAGATCATCCCCTGCATTTACCCTTCATGAGAGCCCACTGTATCTCCTTGTGCTGCCTTTTCCATGGTCACAGCTGAAGCAGAAGCTGGAGCCATAGGATCACTAAGGGTGGAAGAGACCTCCCAAGATCATCAAGTTAACCATTAACCCAGTACCACCATGTTCACCACTAAACCATATCCCCAAGTGCCACATCCAAGTGGTGCCTGTCAGGAGGTCTCACAAAACCTTGTTGTGCTTTCCACTTTTTGCAATTCTGTTTACTCTCCCTGCTTCTGTGCACATCCAGAAGCATCACCACTTAGTCTGCTGGGAGCACCTGGGGACATTTCTGCCACCCTAAACTAAGTCATCACCATTTCTAAATCCTTGATGGGCTTGAGCTGTGTGTGTGCTCAGAGCAAGCCAGGCAGTAACAGACACTTCTTGCATTCAAGCCAGGCAGTCTTGCACTTCTTGCATTCATCAGCAAGTCCAGCAGTCCCCATCAGAGCACTGATATGCTGCAGCAGACACCCAGAACTGGAGATCCCACAGCACAGGTCTCATCACAGCTTTGTTTCAGAAAGCTGCAGTCCTTTGAGTTGTATTTTGCATGTGTTTGAATTCCCTTTCCTTTGCATTGCTGAAAACAATATACATCCACAATAACAATGAAACCAAAGGGACGTGAGCTTCTGTGAGCTGCAGAAATCCTACTAATTAAAAATATTCTAAGAATAATATAACAATTTAAGAATGTCATGTGAATCTGCATTTTTTTCTTGTCCACACCATCACTACTGTGCTCACAGAGAAGCAAAGTCAAGGCTTTTCTAGGCCTGGAGATGGGCTGGGGGTTGGCATTGCCTTCCCAAAAGTACAAGGTCAGAGCTGTGATATTTCACTGAGAGACAAGGCCTAAAGCCAGGACACATCCTGACTATCCCCTTTGCTCTCCAGCCAGAGAGGTGAGGCTGGAAGGAGTTAAATGTCAGGCAGGCTGGGTGAGGAGCCTCTGTAACACACCCTCCAACACAGATGTCCATATGCAAAGGTGCCAAGATCATCAGCTGAGCTGGAGCCCTGCAAAGTCAAGGAGCTCTCCCATTTCTCACACTCCTACACCCCTTTTCATTCTCTGCTTTGCACACACAGCCCAGCCCAGGCAGCAAAGAGCAGTTACAGAGCTCAGAGGCAAAAATGTTTGCAGGGTTCAATTCCACAGTGAACCACAAATCACAGCAAAACTAAAGCACAGCAGTTTACCTGTCTCCACTCTGAAAGCATGACTCAAGTGTTGACTTAATTGCACACAGTGGAAGGAGCAGCTTTTCACCTCAGAGGAATGCTGCACCGCCCCAACACCGAGTGTTTCCAATGGAGAAGATGCCTCCTGGCTCCCTCTGCCCTTCAGAATCTCACACACACCCTCCTCACCCCACTGAAATGTTCCCAAGCACCTCTCCAAAGGATAACAGCAAAGGTCTTTGTTTGCTCTGCAGAAAGGACTCAGGATTCCTGCCATGGTTACACAGTGTGAGAAGCATTTGGGGGTTGTAGGGCCAGCAGGGAGCTTTGGCAGCCACGTGGGGCTGTTTTTGTCAGCAGGAGAACTACAAAAACCAACACAAAAGAAAATGTCATATTAGATAGAGTTCATGTCAATGCAGAAGTGGGACAGGAATTCTCAAACACTTTACTTATGGTCTGGCTGTTCACTGAAATGGAGGTTTTTATGTCTTTTCCCAGTCTGTTTACTGGTTTAGATGAGGTGTGCTACTATCCTCAGATCATCAGGTCTCTCTAAATCCTACTCTCATATAAATAGATTAACAGAATCACAGAATAGTTTGGGTTGGAAGAGACCTTAAAGCTCATCTCATTCCAACCTCTGGTCATGGGCAGGGACACCTCCCACTAGGCTGAATAAATGAGTCTATAGTGGATAGACAGCAAAATATCAAATTGTCAATTGCCTTTTACATTTTGGGAACAGCCAGAACTCTCACCAAGGAGCCTGAACACCCCTATGGAGGCAGCTCCAGTGCCCTGGTGACTCACCTGCCACAAAGGCAATCATTACTCTTTGGTTATCAGCGCTGTCTTTCATTAGGTGGACACAGCTCTTGTTGCTAAAATTTCTCTGCCCATGCAAGACCTGGGGTTCCTAGGACTGATCCTGCCCCTGAGTCTGCTCCACCCAATATTTACTTGTCTGTACATTTTCCCAGCACTCCCAGTTTGCAGCAGGTGCAGGTCTCTCACTTGCAGGGAACACACAGAATTGTGGATAAGAGCAGCCTCGTGGGTCTGCAGGAGCTGGTGGAGATCAGCACCTCTGCAAATCAGCTTCCCTTAGGAGATAAATTGAAAAAAAGCTCATTAATGGGATTCATGACTGTAAGAACAGTGAGATGATTTGGTTTATGGACAAGTCACGGGACAGATTAATTCACTGTAGTTTATAAACTAAGCTGGAATGGAATTACCAGCAGTATCATGCAGCTCAGGGAATGGCAAGGGCAGGCAGATGCCTTGTTTATCACCATGCACTGCTGTGCCAAAGTACCTTCAGAGTAAATTATATTGATGTATACATCTGCATTTAAACCATTTATTGCAGCAGTTACTCCCATTTAGGACAGCTCTACATGGCCACAGGTAAAGGATGCAACAGATGCCGGGATGTGCAAAGCTAAACCTGCTGCTGGCAGAATCCTGTACGAGCCCCATTAAAATTAATGAGGTATTTCTGCTTGAGCAGAAGATAAATTTGACTTGCTAAGCCAGAAATACACCTACCTGACTTACTGTATCTCAAGTATCTCGAAGGGTTTTCCCTCCACTTAGACTAAGTAATCAAGAGCAGTTCTAACCACCAAATAAAGCAATAAATCAATCAAAGGAGTAATTTATTACTGTATGGTCACAATTAAATACTTAGAGAGTTGCCAGTTCAACAAGTTTCACATTGACTTCAGGTTAAAAAAATATAGGAAAATAGAATTAAAAGCACAATTATGCATAAGATTTACAAATTAAAGCCCTAGGTTCCTCTGCTTATTCCAAGGAGTTAATTATAACTCTTGGAATTTCAGTAGAAAGGAGACAGTTAAAAAATTTTACATCAGTTTGCCAGTGCTTGGTATTTGGACATCTCTCCAATTTTGTCTTCAGACTAATTTTGTGCTGAAAGTTTTATTTCACATTTGTTTACCTCATTTCTCCCAATACAGAACAGATTTTGAGTCTCTGAGAGTAATAGTTATGCATTTCCATGCTTCAACAAATGTAGGTTTAAGTAGACTCTCTTATGTTAAATTCCCTGGCTTTAAATATTTTGATTCTGGGAGAACAAAAATGTCTTTACCAGAGAGTTCTACAGAAAAGTACATTTAGTCTAAAACACTTATAGGAAGACTTTTTGGGGGAAGGGAACACCAGAGACTTCTTTTAAAGCTCTGAAAAGCTCATCTATGAACAGTGAATGAGAAGCTCAAAGCAAACATGGTGCATTCACTTCATCAGCCTCTCAGTTCAGTGCATCAGTAAACACCACGGATCAGCCCCACAATGCTATCATTTATAACTGTGAGAATGAGCGTGTGAATCTGACCATTAACATGAAGTTATTGTTGCATGAATGAGAAACAATAACCTAATTGGGGAAACTAATGATGTACTAGACTTGCTGCAATGAAAACATGACATGGAGTGATTATCTCTTGTTTGGAAAGAACAGCAGGAGATGGGCCCCAGGGTCCTGCCACTTTTATCCATTAATGGCTGATTCTGGTGTTTGACAGGATGAGAGGAAATGGCCTCAGGTTCCACCAGGGGAGGTTCAGATTAGATATAAGGAAAAAATCCTTCACTTAAAGGGTGGTGAGGCACTGGAGCAGACTCCCCAGGGAAGCTGTGCAATCAGCATTCCTGCAAGTGTTCAAAAGCCATGTGGATGTGCAGCAGGGGGCAGGGACAGGGTTTAGGGGTGGACACAGTGTTGGGCTCAATGATCTTGGAGGCTTTTCCACCCTTAGTGATTCTTTGATTCTCTGATCCCAGATCACACCTGAGCACAGACCCCAAGCTCCACAGCCACTGATATCCAGGTCAGCAAACTGATTTCTGACCTTTAAAGATCACAGTCCTTAGGCCAAACATCTGCTGTCAGGAATGCTTGACATGTGTCTCTTCTTTCTTGTACCATGGCCTCTTTCCAGCCCACAGCACTGGGGTATACAGGTTAAGTATAGGGGAGGGCTGATGATTAATGTCATAATGGCTCCTTTTAATATACTTCATCTGTCAGCTTAATTCCCTGCAACTGGGATAATCACAATAATTAGATGCAATTGTTCAGATCATTACCTAATTGCAGCTTTTTTCCCTGTAACCGGTTCATGTGACTTTTAAATTTGCAGAAAAGATGGAAAGTCTGAATTACACGTATATTATGGAAAATTCTACGAGATATAAGAATGCCCCACAAGTTTAAACTGCACATGAGGATCTTGTGATTCCAGAGTGTGCAACATGGGTAGTCAGGGATGTTACAAGTAATGCACTTTTATTTCTGATTCTAAAGAGTTAAAACTATGCATGACATAAAAACACAGTGACATCAGACTTGCCTCCACCTCCATCTGAATAAGTCATACAGAATCAGAAAATGTTCTTGAGCTCCTAACATCTCAAGAGCAGATGCATATGCAGAAGGTATGCAAGGAATTCCTGTGTCTCCCTGGTCCTAATTGTCAGCCAGCATTTTTTGTGTTAATTTATAATCAGCCATGCTCTTTGAACAGCCAAACATGAGATGAAGAGAACAACACAAACTGAAACTTCAGCCAAAAAAACCCAACAACCCAGACTAGATGGCAATTTATTACTAGATTAATTTTTCAATTAAGATATTTTCTAAATTAATAAAAGGATGGACTTGTAAAATCTCATCAAGTGCATTCAAAAAGAGTATTCATCACCTCTGATTTAGCTTCTTATTGGATCTAGTTTCATTTCATAAGATGAAGGTTAGGAGCACAGTTCAATAAACTGTCACTGAAGAGAGAGGAGCCTTTGAAAAGGATGAAGCAGACCAAATTAAGATGCTGAAGTATCTCAAAATAGAGTGAATACCCTTCAGAAAGGTGGTAATTTAAGTCTGAGATCACACTCTGTATCTTTCTTACAAAGGGAATAATGAACCTTTGCTTTAAGGGCAAAGTAGAACTCAGTTTATATATAAAAGTACAACTAAAGTTTATATATAAAAGTACAACTGCCACTTCCAAAATCACACATTCATACACCTGCTAGAGTGAAATGCAGCCTCATTCCTGTGACCAGTGGTGTTATTTGGGTTTTGGAAAAGAAAACACTGAGGGGATATCAGGATATAGAAAGAACCACACAAGTTGCCCACTGAGAAAGTATTTTATTGGCTTTTGGTGCCTCCTCATCAGTTTTGCAAGCCCGGTGCAGCCAAAGCAGAAAGGTTGAATGAGTCATTTCCTTCCTGCTCCTGTTGTCAGGCACCTCAACCATCGAAGCTTCCCACAGACACGTCCCCCCTGTGGCTGGAGGAGCCCTGGTTTGTGCAATGCACGCAGACGTGCCTCGGGAACAATTCCCGGAAAGTCACACTCAGAGCTGCCCCACTGCTGGGAGCATTGCTGTGGGATCCCAGCTCTGAGCCCGTGGGCTGCAAAAGAACCAGAGGATACAACCCTGGAACTGCTGTCTGGGCTTTGCCTTGGAGTTTGTGGCACCTCAGGCACCTCCCTAAGCTCCTCAGGGCTTCCCTCATCCACCTAGTATGAATTATGCTCTTACCTACCCTTATGCCCACCATGTGATGCTTGAATTGGGAAAGCTTCACCCTCCTTGCTGTCTCTGGCCACTTGCTTGGTGGAGCAGAAGGGGAGAATCCCCATCAGACATCTATTTTTCTATAGAAATAGTTTGTGTGGTATTTTCTGAGTCCCCCATCATTGGGAGGAATGATGAATCTGACTCCATGTTCTTAGAAGGCTTATATTATATTATATTATATTATATTATATTATATTATATTATATCATATCACATCATACCATATCATATTATGGAATACTATACAAAACTATACTAAAGAATAGAGAAAGGATACAGACAGAAGGCTAAAAGATAATAATAAAAAAGTCGTGACTCCTTCCAGAGTCCTGACAGAGCCTGATTGTGATTGGTCCTTAAGTTGAAACAAATCACATGAAACCAATCAACCAACCACCTGTTGGGTAAACAATCTCCAAACCACATTCCAAAGCAGCAAAACACCAGAGAAGCAAATGAGATTATATTGTTTTCCTTTTTCTCTGAGCTTCTCAGCTTCCCAGGAGAAGAATCCTGGGCAAAGAGATTTTTCAGAAAATATGATGGTGACAGCAGACAGACTCCTGCTTTTTATCAGTGTTGGATCTCCTTTGGATGAAAGGTAAAAAGGGCTGCCCTGCCAAAGCATAAGACAACCCAACAAACCAGCTTTGGCTGCTTAATGAACAGTTTCACTTTAAAGTGTTGAAAGCCTGTGGAGTTTCAGCACACCACCATGCCAGGAGGACGTGATGGGACCTGCTCTCACTGGTTTGTGCCTTGTATTCTTCAACTCCAATCAGGATGAAGACCTGATGCATTTCATTCCAAGGTGCCAGCTGCAGTTTGGGTTAAAATGAGCTTTTGAAGGGTTTTTCACACTTTCTAATGCATCAGGCATAATTCTGTGCTGCTGGGGGGATGCAGGAGTTTGTATTTTTAAGGCCAAGTGCTATCAAAAAAGAATTTGTCCATTCTATCGAATAATAAAAAAATGGAGGAGCCTCCAAATGCAAAAATTTCATCTTGTATTAGGTAACTGGCTCTTTCCAGGTGAAAATCAACACTGTAGTGAATTTAATGTGAAAGTGTAGAACTTTAGGTCATACTTTGATTTTAATCAGTTGCTGACAGTTTCTGAGTGCTCCTGGAGGGGGGAAAAGTGCTGATCCTCAAACTTAACAACTGTAAAAACAGTACTTGGCTGTGTAAACACAAAAGTCTCTGTGTCATTTCAAGTGCTGCAGGTTGTCCCAGCTGGCCACCTGATTTTATTCCTCAAGGCTGCCAATCCCTACAGAGGCTGGATCAATGTATGGATCGTGCCAGACCCTGGTACATGTATCTATCTTTGGGCACCTTACATGACATGGGGGCAACTGTAGACAGCACTGTCCCAAGAGCAAAACCTTCCCTTGGGAGACCTTTCCTTACTCAGACCCCTAAGGGAACTCCTGTGTTAGAAATAAGCCTTAAAATGTTAAAATATGATGTAAGTATCTCAAATATGATGTAAGTATCTCCTAGAGTAGCCTGCCCAGAGATATGTTATGATACAAACATAATCAGCTTAACAGATAGGTTGTTAGGTGTGGGCAAAGCATAATGGGGAGAAAATCAGTCATTTTGGGACCTCCACACCGGGGCTGTTCCTTGTCCCAGTGCCTGCAGTGAAGGCCAATTAGGTGGCAATAAATTAAGGAAAATGACATCTACATATACCTTGTTCATGATTTCCTGGGCATGGTAAAAGGGTACCACTGATTGTGTCCTGCTATCCTGGGCAGGAAAGAAGATGCTGATTTTCTAGGCAGGTCCCAGTTCCTCTGGCTGGTGAACTCACTGCCTTTGATCTGCTGCAGGGCCCACATGGAAAAGCACATACAAGCCTGGAGGTTTGGCTGAGCCAGCCTTATCTTCCCCTACCAGCAAAAATGAAATAATACACTGGGAAAGCAAGGTGATAACACAGCTGTGCATTCTGCTGATGACAGGCTCTGCCTGCCCTCAGGACATCACCACCTCTCACTCTCTCCCATCCCAGTGGGATGGATTTTCTTTCTGTCATACAGAGTTATCTTGACTGCTACAAACACTTTCCAGTGAGATTCCTCCCAATCCACAGGAGCTAAGGCACAGTTTGGAGAAATTAAAAATGAAACCAGGCCTCTTTAGCAAATTCAAATCCCTTCCTTTTCATTCCTGTCACCAATTCCAGATTGCAACAGATTCATACCTTCCCCTTGTCCTCTCCTTGCACTCCAACCCTTTGCAGCAGGTGACATTGTGTTTCCTGGGATGAATTTACTTATGCTTCAACCTACCCTTGCAAGGGCTTTTAGAAATAGCTCTAGCAAGCCATACCCATGTTGTCCAAAAGTGAATTAAAAGCCTCCTTGAGATGATGTTTTGAAATAGAGCAAGATATTCTTGATCAGTTGTGCAGCCCTAACTCAGCTGGCCTTCTGGGTCATTCATCTGTGCCCAGGTTCCTGGGGATAAAGGGATAAAAATCCATTTAAATCTACCCTATTCATCACCCTGAAACAACATCACCAGGAAAGATATTGTTTGGAGCTTTGCCTAAATTAGCAGTTTTCTGGGAGCTGAAAATAACTCAAGGTAAAATGTAAAAAAGATTTTTTCCAGATGTTCTTAGAAGGGTTGAGATTCCTTTCCCTTCTGAGTTAGGTGGCAGTTCCTCATTGCTCTGCACTTTACAGGAGGCAGATTTTGAGTTTTCTCCATCTCCTACTCCAAATAGTCAGACCTCAACCCATCCTTTACCAACTGAGGGCACATTACAGACACCTGGAGCACAATCAGGCATAGAAGAATGATTTGCATTTTTCCCTCTAATTCACCTGATTCACTTACCCAAACCAGGAGAGCAGGGGAATATCTGCAAATCAATTGTGTCTGACAGTTTGCTGAGAAAACACTTGCCAGATAAAGGTAAGAAAAAAGAAGTTTAATTCCTTGTGCACAAGATGACAAGACAAGAGGGGAAATCTGGTAAAGTACTGAGGCACTGGCACAGCACAAGACAGGCCCAAGCCATGGTTTTGTGACAGCCACAGCCTGGGTGAATGAGCCCAGACAGGTAAATCACAAGAGGATAAAAAGTAAGTAGCAGAGTGATTTCAGACAGGAGCTCCCAAGGGTGATGAGAAAAGCAGAAGGAACAGACTGCAAGTTTCTCCTCTTCCAAGGTTTATTTTTGCATTTATAGAAATCTTGGCTGCTGTGTAGAAAGAACTTCCAAAGGAACTGAAACCCAGAAAGGAAGAAAAGACCATATTTCCTACAAAAAAGTGTCAATCATTGGGTTATTCCCAGCAGCATAAATTAGCTCCTGTGGAGTTCTGCCATGGCATGTCAGATTGCTTCGAGGACAAAAGAGCTTCATACAAACCTAATCCATGTATATGTGTGTATGTATATATATATATATATATATATATATACATATATGTGCAAACTTGGAATCTGGGAACATACAGCTCCCCAGGGATGCCCCTTGAAGGGTGGATGAATACTATTAAGTATCAGTTAAACATTTTTCTACAGCAAAATCTTTAAGATCTGGATAGATAAAGGCTGTGATCCTCCACACCAGGTGCCAAGAAATTGATTTCTATCAAAACTAGCACTAAGTAGAGCCTCTATGATCACAGGGGAAAATTTTCTGGAGTGTGAAAATGCTAACCTTATTCTTCAATTTGGGGACAAAAGGTGTATCTGTAAGAAGAAGCCAAATACTAGCTTTTAAATCTATTTCCTTGTTAGTTTTCATGACTCCTTATAAATAATTGATGGAACTCAATATTGTCATGGGACCACAAGATGAAAATCTCTAATTTTAACAAAAGATGTCACTGGGTTAAATTGTCTTGGGTTAGAGGTAATAACTTTTGAGAAAAGGAGGTTAGACTCTGTAATCCAATAACCCTCTCTGACCCAGGGATCTGGGGGACGTGTCAGTGGAGTGGGAACCCCTTGTTCTGCTCTGCCTGAAACCAACAGTGTCACACCTGCACTGCATCCTCCAGCTGGACCCCTGTGTGGAGGGCAGTGTGAAGGATCCCAGGATCTCTGCAAGGAGTGGTTTCATGGAGGATCTCAGGATCTCTGTGTGGAGGGGAGTGTGAAGCAGCCCAGGATCTCTGCATGGAGAGGTTTCATGGAGGATCCAGGGACTCTGCATGCAGTGGTTTCATTGAGGATCCCAGGATCTCTGCATGGAGAGGTTTCATGGAGGATCCCAGGATCTCTGCATGGAGAGGTTTCATGGAGGATCTCAGGATATCTGCATGGAGAGGTTTCATGGAGGATCTCAGGATCTCTGCATGGAGAGGTTTCATGGAGGATCCCAGGATCTCTGCGTGGAGAGGTTTCATGAAGAATCCCAGGATCTCTGCGTGGAGAGGTTTCATGAAGGATCCCAGTATCTCTGCATGAAGAGGTTTCATGGAGGATCTCAGGATCTCTGCATGGAGTGGTTTCATGGAGGATCTCAGGATCTCTGTGTGGAGAGGTTTCATGGAGGATCCAGGATCTCTATGTGAAATGGTTTCATGGAGGATCCCAGGATCTCTGTGTGGAGAGGTTTCATAGAGGATCCCAGGATCTCTGTGTGGAGAGGCTTCATGGAGGATCACAGGATCTTTGTGTGGAGAGGAGTGTGGAGGACCCCAGGATCTCTGTGTGGAGAGGTTTCATGGAGGATCCCAGGATCTCTGCATGGAGTGATTTCATGGAGGATCTCAGGATCTCTGCATGGAGAGGTTTCATGGAGGATCTCAGGATCTCTGTGTGGAGAGGTTTCATGGAGGATCCAGGATCTCTGCATGGAGAGGTTTCATGGAGGATCCAGGATCTCTATGTGAAATGGTTTCACGGAGGATCCAGGATCTCTATGTGAAATGGTTTCATGGAGGATCCCAGGATCTCTCTGTGGAGAGGTTTCATGGAGGATCACAGGATCTCTGTGTGGAGAGGTTTCATAGAGGATCCCAGGATCTCTGTGTGGAGAGGCTTCATGGAGGATCCCAGGATCTCTGCATGGAGAGGTTTCATGGAGGATCCCAGGATCTCTGCATGGAGTGGTTTCATGGAGGATCTCAGGATCTCTGCATGGAGAGGTTTCATGGAGGATCTCAGGATCTCTGTGTGGAGAGGTTTCATGGAGGATCCAGGATCTCTATGTGAAATGGTTTCATGGAGGATCCCAGGATCTCTGTGTGGAGAGGCTTCATGGAGGATCACAGGGTCTTTGTGTGGAGAGGAGTGTGGAGGACCCCAGGATCTCTGCGTGGAGAGGTTTCATGGAGGATCCCAGGATCTCTGCATGGAGAGGTTTCATGGAGGATCCCAGGATCTCTGCATGGAGAGGTTTCATGGAGGATCCCAGGATCTCTGCGTGGAGAGGTTTCATGGAGGATCCCAGGATCTCTGCGTGGAGAGGTTTCATGGAGGATCTCAGGATCTCTGCATGGAGAGGTTTCATGGAGGATCTCAGGATCTCTGTGTGGAGAGGTTTCATGGAGGATCCCAGGATCTCTGCGTGGAGAGGTTTCACGGAGGATCCAGGATCTCTATGTGAAGTGGTTTCATGGAGGATCCCAGGATCTCTCTGTGGAGAGGCTTCATGGAGGATCACAGGATCTTTGTGAGGAGGGGAGTGTGGAGGACCCCAGGATCTCTGTGTGGAGTGGTTTCATGGAGGATCCAGGATCTCTGCGTGGAGAGGTTTCATGGAGGATCCAGGATCTCTGCATGGAGAGGTTTCATGGAGGATCTCACCATCTCTGTGTGGAGAGGTTTCATGGAGGATCCAGGATCTCTATGTGAAATGGTTTCATGGAGGATCTCAGGATCTCTGTGTGGAGAGGTTTCATGAAGGATCCCAGGATCTCTGCATGGAGAGGTTTCACAGAGGATCCCAGGATCTCTGTGTGGAGGGGAGTGTGGAGGATCCCAGGATCTCTGTGTGGAGTGGTTTCATGGAGGATCCCAGGATCTCTGCGTGGAGAGGTTTCATGGAGGATCCAGGATCTCTGCGTGGAGTGGTTTCATGGAGGATCCCAGGATCTCTGCGTGGAGAGGTTTCATGGAGGATCCAGGATCTCTGCGTGGAGTGATTTCATGGAGGATCCCAGGATCTCTGTGTGGAGAGGTTTCACAGAGGATCCCAGGATCTCTGCGTGGAGTGGTTTCAGGGAGGATCCCAGGATCTCTGCATGGAGAGGTTTCATGGGGATCCAGATCTCTGCATGGAATGGTTTCATGCAGGATCCCAGGATCTCTGCATGGAGAGGTTTCATGGGGATCCAGATCTCTGCATGGAATGGTTTCATGCAGGATCCCAGGATCTCTGTGTGGAGGCGTAGCCCATTTCCAGTTTAATTAGAGTGATGTATCTGCCCAGACACTGCCAAAAAGGGATGACTGGCCCTTTGTGTATGCATTTTCCACATGCTTCTCCTACTTGCTGGGTGTGTCTGGCTTGTAAATCCCATGTGGCCTGAGTGAAATTACAGCATAAGTATTTCAGCAGAAGCACAGCAATATCCACTGACATGTTTTAGAGAGGGACTGACTTCTAGGTACAGGAAAGAAGTGCAGGAAACACAGGAATGCTTAAAATCAGGAAATGTAAACTGGAAGCAAGTGATATGGTTGGCTTATGTCAGGAAAGAGTGACAAAATAATGAAAAATATCCAGGGGGAACTTCCAGTTGCAGGTTACTTCAGACTGCCTCCAGAAGAACTGGAAATGACCACAGCACATCCAGCAAGGTCACATCTGTAAGGTACAGACTGTCTCCATACCAGGACACGTGAAGAAAAAAACAACTTTAGCAGGACAGGAAAACAGTGCACTGGGAGAAGCTAGCTTTTAGAAACTGAGCTCTTTATCACTTTTCACCTAAAAGTGAAAGGTTATTTCTCCATTTTCCTTATCTGCAAATTTTATTTGGGTTTTAAAGTCATTCTGTGGATGTTGGCTTTAGCTCTTCTTCAAGAAGAAGGAAGAAGGAGTGACTTCCAGGGTAACATGCAAAGGAGAACTGCATTCCAGTGATACCTGTTTGGCTGCATCTGCAGTAATTACAAGTTAATACATAGTTCTGCCAGTGAAAAGCATTTTACCCAATACCCTGTAAGAGAATGTGCCAGATTGCATAGATGGAAATATTAATGCCTGCTCAGTTGCCTGAGCAAAACAAAGATTTAATGCAATGTTTGTTTTTAAAGGCTTTCCTGAAAACATGGAAACCTTAACAGGACCACTGGAGGGCAGCAATGTCAAAGTGAATCATTCATCATTGCACTTTTAGGAATTACTTCGTGAACCACCCCCCCCAAAAAAAACCTTGGCAAAAAAATATAAATAATTAGGAATAATTATTTTCTGCTGCCCAGATGCAAGTATGCAAATCAGGGCAATGCCTCCAGAGCAAAAGGCAGCACTGCAGTGTCAGTTCCTTTGATTTTTCACTTCTAAAGAATGCCACCTGAAGCCTACAGGACTTGTCTTGATGCCAGAAAATGCTAAAAATATATTAAAAAAAAAGTGGAGTCTTGATGCATTCTGAACTCCAAGAATTTGTGTTTTTTAAAAAAATCAATATACAAGTGAAGGCTATTTTGTATATCTTTGTATATACGTATATGTGTATAAATATATATATATATATATATATATATATAAATTTGAATTATGTTTACATTTGAGATAGGTACATATTTCTAAATTAATCCATACTGTCGTATTAACACAAAGGGGGCAAATATTTGATTTTTATTTTTAAGTGTCATAAATTTAATCATTTCAAAGAAACCTTTCAAACACTGAGTGGAATCAGTATAATGAGTGGTCCCTCTCTAAAGAGGTCCACTGATATTAGTGAAGATTTTGGGATCACTAGGAAAATAAATGTATGAACTCTTCCCCAAGCATAGAAAGAATGTTATTATTAGTCCAGTGTTTGTACATTTAAGGAATACATGTTCACAATAATTTAAGATTCTAGTTAGACATAGTAGTCCATTGGTTATAAATACAGAAATAATAAGAAATGTACTGGCTGACTTACAGATCCAGGACATAACACCTATCTATATTTTTGATAAAAGAGGAGTAAGGTAAATAAAACTTGATATTTTTGTAAAAAATGTAAGCTACAGTTCTACTCTGCAATTCTGTTATGTACACATAACCTCTTGCTCAGTAACTGAGCTCCCAGTTTGTATTTAAATCACATCCAGCTATTTTATAGGCAAAAATGTTCTGTTATTTTCAGTCTTAGAACAAGGAGAAAGAAGGAGCTGGGCTTGTCCTATCATGGTGTCATTTGGTACCTGGGTGCCTGAACAAATCACCTCCTGGACTCTGATTTTGTTACATTACAAGTGGAATGACTTTTTATGATCATGTGGCTACCAGAAGAAAGAAGGAGTTTGGACAACAGAGGAACTTTGAACAGTCCCCATGGGAGAACAAAGAATGTGTAGGGACCACCTGGGGAGTGTGAAAATAAATACAGAAAAGCAATATGATCTTGACAAGACAAAAGTCTGATTCCACTTAAAAAGTGGAATAATCTGTATTTTAGCAAAATTTATTATTTCTCTGAGGTCTGTGGCAGGCATTTGGGCATATTTTATTTCAAATTAGCTTGTTCCTGGTCCTGTAGACTGAGCCCATTTGCTGATGGAGCAGGTCAGGTGATCCTGGACAGTTCAGTTTCAGATTAATTTCCTCCAAGAAAAATCCCCCTGTGCTCCACGCTGCAACAAACATCAAGGTGGGGCCTTTGGGAGTCTGTTCAGATCCACATACCCAATCCAAACCTAAAACCCACCATAAAATTCAGCCTTACATGGTACAGAGGGGAAATCCAAGGTGAAACACCTGTTAGAAGTCATACATAGCAGTTAGAGAAGGTGTGTACATTTACACATATAAATATTTATACCTATACATGTTGTACCTATAAAGTTGTTGTTTGAGTTTTTTTTTGTTTTTTTTTTTTCCATTCCCTTCATGCATGAGTCTCTCTTCAGCCTTTGGAACTTAAATATTTTATAATGATGATATAGATAAAAATAGATGCAAATTGTTCTTAATGTTCATCATATGTTTATGAAAATGTGTGTCTGTGACATATAGATATGTGAATTAAACAGGTTTACAATAGGAACTGTGGCATTTATTTTTTAAGTTTATCTGAGTAAATGATGATGGCATAAAAATGGAAATCCAAGGAAAAATATCCCATTGTCATATGGGAAACAATTGTGCATTGCAGTGGTTTACACCCCTCCTTCTGATCCTAAAGTTGGCTTCTGGGCAGATGGATCTCACCTTCACTTCCAGATTTTATAGACTGTAGTTAGAAAAACAAAATCCAGCCTCTAAGCTGAGATGATGTGCTTGGCAAGTTACTGAAAGACAGTAAAGATGAAAGTACAGAAAGTTTTTTCCACAGTCAGATTTCATGTGCTTCTATATACTGTTTTAAACAAAAACATCTGCTTTACTGTCACCATTTTAAAGGCTGGGAAAGAATTCTTTTTTAAAATGCTGGATTTTACTAATGTTCCAGTTAGCAAACAGATGTTAAAATCAACTGTAATAGCACATGATGAGAAAAGTTGGACTTCTAATATGGAAATGTGTTAAAATGTGCATGCAGTGAATTTTAAAGGCGAGAACCTACAAGCCTGCACAGAAACAAAATTGTTTGAGAACACAAGCTGGAACAAGGAGCAGCTGAGGGAGCTGGGAAAGGGTCTCAGCCTGGAGAAAAGGAGGTTCAGGGGGGACCTTTTGGTTCTGCACAACTCCTGACAGGAGGCGACAGTCGGGGTGTCAGGCTCTGGTCCCAGGGAATAAGGGCAGGACCAGAGGAAATGGTCTTGAGTTGCACCAGGGAAGGTTTAGGTTGAAGATTCGGGAAAATATCTCTGCTGAAGGGTTTATCAAGCATTGGAATAGGCTGCTCATGCTAGTGGGGGAGTCACCATCCCTTGGAAGACTTCAAAACCCACTTGAAAAAGTGTGTAGATGTGGCACGTGGTGACAGGCTTTAGTGGTGATCTCAGCAAAGGTGGAGTAATGGTAGGAGTCAATGATCTTAGAGATCTTTTCACCCTTAGTGATTCTGTGATTCTATGAAAGCTGTGAACCTTGTCCTGTCCTCGTCAGACATCTGTGATTTCTCTGCCTTAATCTTTGGAACAGGATATTGCAGATTTGCCAAGCCTTCTCTTGGGCAAGCTTTCCTTTTTCACAGGGAAATTAAAACCACATCAATGTCTCTGGCTTTAATTTGGTGGTTTATTCCAAATGCAGACTCTGGAGAGCTGAGGACCTGAAGCTTGTGACACTCTGTAGTCTCAAGCCCATGTGCCATATACCTAAAAAAAACCCCAAGTTGAATTTCAACCACCCCCATGGCTGCTGTGGGGTTTACACCCACAGCCTTTGGCTTATCTGCTGGTGGAAAAACACCTGTTGGTAAATTCCAATTATTTTTGCCATAGTTATTTTCCGTTCAGGGTATAACATTGCCCAACTTCACCAACAGAGCCAAATGACCCCATAAGTGATGGAGCAGCTTCCTTCATACTGAGCAAAAAGAGTGGAGGAGGGGGAGGAAAAAGAAAAGAAAGGAAAGAAAGGGAAGAGAGAAAGGAAGGGAAGGGAAGGGAAGGGAAGGGAAGGGAAGGGAAGGAGGAAGGGAGGGAGGGAGGGAGGGAGGGAGGGAGGAAGGAAGGAAGGAAGGAAGGAAGGAAGGAAGGAAGGAAGGAAGGAAGGAAGGAAGGAAGGAAGGAAGGAAGGAAGGAAGGAAGGAAGGAAGGAAGGAAGGAAGGAAGGAAGGAAGGAAGGAAGGAAGGAAGGAAGGAAGGAAGGAAGGAAGGAAGGAAGGAAGGAAGGAAGGAAGGAAGGAAGGAAGGAAGGAAGGAAGGAAGGAAGGAAGGAAGGAAGGAAGGAAGGAAGGAAGGAAGGAAGGAAGGAAGGAAGGAAGGAAGGAAGGAAGGAAGGAAGGAAGGAAGGAAGGAAGGAAGGAAGGAAGGAAGGAAGGAAGGAAGGAAGGAAGGAAGGAAGGAAGGAAGGAAGGAAGGAAGGAAGGAAGGAAGGAAGGAAGGAAGGAAGGAAGGAAGGAAGGAAGGAAGGAAGGAAGGAAGGAAGGAAGGAAGGAAGGAAGGAAGGAAGGAAGGAAGGAAGGAAGGAAGGAAGGAAGGAAGGAAGAAAGAAAGAAAGAAAGAAAGAAAGAAAGAAAGAAAGAAAGAAAGAAAGAAAGAAAGAAAGAAAGAAAGAAAGAAAGAAAGAGAAAGAAAAAGAAAGAAAGAAAGAAGAAAGGAAGGAAAGGAAGAAAGGAAGAAAGAAAGAAAGAAAGAAAGAAAGGGCAGCAGGACAAGGAGAAAATCTACACCGGGATGGTTTCTATGGAAAATATCAGCGGATTCAGCGGAGCCTGTTGTTAGCAACCAGTGTATACAGCCAGGGCGCCGCAGGCAGAGAGCGCGATGCATGGGTTGGAGCTGATGATGAATATTCCATCTCCCAGCCCGGTTCCAGCCGCAGGGATGAGCCCAACCTCCCCGTCCCATGTGCGGGCAATCAGGGCAGGATTCAGCCTCTTCCCTCAGCTCCCACCCGCGACCTGCACAGCGGCGGAGGGCCGAACAATCCCCGCCATGGCCAAATCCCCTTCGCGGGTTTCAAGCCAGTATTTAAGTCACGAGGCTACTGGTCCTTAAAAGTTCACGAGTACATGGCAGGGAAGAGAGGGGCTACGAGCCCCTCAGAGTCTCGGGATCCCGCACTCAACCCCCCGAGCGCCGGCGGGGCTGTGAGGGGCGATGGCACCGGGGAAAGAGAAGGGGGGGCACCGCCATTACCCCGCCAGGCCGTGCCCTGCCCGCCCGTGCCCTGCCCGCCCGCACGGTCGCTCGGCAACGGCGGGGCCGGGAGGCTGAGGAAGGGCCGGGCCGGGCATGGCAGAGGAGAGTCCGAATATCAACACAGCGGATCACAGCGCCGGGCTGGGCGTGGCTGAGGAGAGCCCCAATTCACACACACAGGATTCCGGCACCGGTCTGGGCATGACTGAGGGGAGCCCGAGTATCGACACAGCGGATCACAGCGCCGGGCCGGGCATGGCTGAGGGCAGCCCGAATATCGGCGCAGAGGATCACGGCGCCAGGCCGGGCATGGCTGAGGGGAGCCCCAAATCCGGAGCAGCTCCAGCGCCGGAGTCCGACGCCGGGCTGGGCATGCATGAGGGGAGCCGTAGCGGCGACCCCCAGGTAACGCAGTGGGGCCGGGCAGCACGGGCACAAATAGCGTAGCCCCCAGCAGCAACTCAGCCCTGTACACAGAGCCTGAAAACAGCCACACACAGAGAGAGACCTGTCCCGTTGGGACAGACAGACACATTCACAGACCTCCTGCACATAGAGACTCCCCCTGCAATCAGCTTCACACGCGGAGATCCCCGCTGCAAACAGCCTCACACACACACACACACACATCCCTGCACACACACAGAGCCACGTGTAAACAGCATCACACACAGACCCCACCATGAACAGCCTGACAAACACACAAAGCCTCAGACAGACCCCACTGCAAACAACCTCTCACATCCCTGGTCATACAGATCCCCCATACAAACAGCCTCATACACACAGAGCCCTGCACACACAAACCCCCATACAAACAGCCTCACAAACACATGCCCTGCACAAGGACTGACACACACACATATCACCTGTACAACACTCATATCTCCCTCCCACACACTCTCCCCACTCCCACAGCCCCATCCCTGCACAAACCATCACACACACTTGCACACAGAGAACTGTGTCCATCACCATCTCCTACACTTCCAGCCAGCACAGACACTCAGTCCCACAGCACACACACACAGACATCCACACCTCAGTGTTCATGTGCACACACATCCCCTTTCCGGGTACTTTTTCCCATTTGCTAATTACACTGTTTGTATGCACCCAGTGGTCTCTTTCCATCCTATCTCTTGCTTTAAGCTCTAAACATCCTCTTTTTCTTTCCGCCAGGATATCTCCCATGTGCTGGCTAGTGCCTTTAAGGACCTGTACACTGAAGGTGTTTTGGAGGAGGATATGGCAACAAACTGGATTGAGTCCCAAGGAGGAGACAGTGTTTATCAAGACAGCTATACAGATGAACTAGAGAAGGTACAACTCCAAACCAAGTCAGAGTTTGGAGCTCTTTAGTCCCTACTTAGATCTTCTGTAAAAAAAAATTTAAAGGCAGGTGTTGATCCTACAATTGACATTTTAATGGAAATTTAGTTGAGCACAGTTTCCCACAGAACCATTCAAGTAAGGTAATATTCACATGATCCTTCATGATATTATCTCTAGTTGGCTTTTCAGACACAGAGTACAAGCAGTGAAAGCAGTAGCCCTTTAAATGCCTGTTGTACTGGCTGAAAACTTTTCCCTGTACCTGCTGATCAGTGGCCCAGGTTTCTTATCTTGTCATCTCTCCAAAAGATGTTTTCTGTGGATAAAAGTAGAGGCTGATGCTGGATGATTTGAGCCACAGGTGCTTTTTTCTGGTTTGTGTCATCATGGAATGACAGTGTTTTAGCAGGCCAGTTGATGCTTGTAAAGTGGTGATGTTTTACAAATATGTGTGTTTACCTCTCAAAGACAAACAGAAAACATCTGCCTGTAACAACCCAAATTTCTCTTTATTCACCCATGCCCGTGGCAGCTTCTGGCTGAGTACAGGAGCCGACTGACAGCAGCTGACAGAGCAGAAAAGGAGATCATTCGGGCCCAGGCCCGAGCAAAACGTGAGGAGGCAAGGGTTCTAAAGGAGATGAAGATTCATGCAGGGAAAGATTTCCCTAAACTGGGGCTGCCTCCAGGTGAGGATTCTGCAGTGTTGCTCCCCAGTACATGCTTATGGTTCCTGGACACCAGTTTGGGGTTGGCTTTACATCAACAGAGCAACTTTGAAAGATTTTGTGCAGAGGTTCAAGTAGAGTAACACGTGTTTAACACTGAGAAACTAAACAACCAGCTCATGTTCAAGGTATTTAATTTGGATTCAGGGGTTACCACCTAAATATTACAAGCATACATACCTTGATATGTGGCAGCAACAAACAGATTAAATATTTCTCCAGAGGGTGCTTAGCTGGGTTTGAACTGAATTTAGAATTGTGGAGATGCATGTCCAAATCTTGGGATTAAAATACCAGATTACTTTCTATAAAATATAATATGTATTGCATTCTATATAATACAATATAACATATATATTATAATGTAAATATAATATAATATAATATAATATAATATAATATAATATAATATAATATAATATAATATAATATAATATAATATAATATAATATAATATAATATGACAGGGATGAGGTGTAAAAACATTACTTTGGATTGATCAAGATTGTCTGTATTAAGGGGCTATTATTTTGCTTTTTTGATTTTTTTTTGTTTGTTTGTTGGCTTTACTGTGCAGTGGCATCCTCTTTTCGGTGGATTGTGGATAATGAACTTCTCAGAAAAAATAATTTAATCTGTCCTGAGGATTACATCACTGAGAAATTACCTCTTGCCAAAGCACCAAAAGGTAACTTTTGAAGCAGAAAGTAATTTAGACTTTTTAGAACACTCTATAATTGAAGTATTGGAGTATGTAGCAGATCTGAGTATATTTTTATAGTTTTCTGCCAAAGCAGAAGGGACTCAAGTATTTTAAGCATAAGATTCCACTAAGAACATATTTTCAAAGTATAATTGATAAATTCAAAGCTACTGAGTTTAGATGTTCTTAAATATGATATTTGATCATTATTGCACATTTATTTACAGTTCTTCCCATCTCACACAAAAACTGCATTACTGTTCTGTCCCCATCCAATTTCATTACACAAAAGCTGCAACTACGTATTGTATCTAAAGAATGGAAGTAGTTGCATTAAAGTAAAAACTATTTTCAATGAGATAAAACTGTATTCCTTATTTAGGGTTTAAAATTTTCCAGTTCTGGAAATACATTGGTTTTATTTGCACATGCAGGTCAGTAAGGAAAATATTTTGGGCAATGTCAAGATTAAGGAAAATATTTTGGGCAATGTCAAGATTACTTCTTTTATTTATATGTGAGCCAAGATGAAAGGTTTTAGGATCATTGAAATGAAGTTTTTCAGTCAAGCCAAAACAAACCTTTCAGGGCAATCAACTTAGTCACAGATTTCAAGATTTGTGTTTTGTTTTTTTCCATTCTAATTCCAAACAAAAAATAAAAATCTCACTTCCCTTACAAGGTTAACATATCTTTCTGAGAGTAATATAAGTGTATACAGCCTGTTATTTTAGTGCTTCTGAAAGCTTTCTTATTAAAGTACTAAGCTTTGGTTGTACAAAATAAGTTCTAAAAGTACATTGAATTCTAGAGGATTTTTGCCAGCAACAAGCCTTAAAATAAACCCATACACCTATGCTTAGACTAAATATTTGCCATTCATATTTTCCTCTTACAGAATTTTTTTTTTCTTTGAATTGCAGGAGAATCAGAGCCTGGATACCTGAAAGGGACACATAGACAACGTGCTTTCTCACTGGATGAGATTATCTACTTAACTGACAGTGTGACAAGTGAGTCTTCAGCTCTGTCCTCTGTCCAAGACTCCAGCCTTGAGGCTAAAACCATCAGTAAGGTACATTTTACAATTTACTTCTAGTCTGCCTGATTTGTAAGGCCTGTTGCTCTTCCTGCAACAAATGGTGAATATCAACCCATTGTTGATTTGACTCCAGTACTTATATTTACTCTGTTAAAGAAGGAGAAATACTGTATTTTCCTAATAAATTTTCATTGCTTTGTAGCTTTAATTACACACATGCAGCTCCCTTTTTCCTCATCCTCAAGATCACTGTGTTTCATTGTGCACTCTTGTTTTTCAAAGAAAACTAAAGACTCACAGAAACGAGCCAGGAAAGAGAGTAAGTCTTGGAAAGCAGAGGAATTGAGTGAGTACCTCTCCAGACTTGAGAAAAGACAGAATTACTTGAAGAATCCACGCTTTTTCCCACCAAATACTCTGGATGGAGGCAAATCTCTTGTAATTTCTCAAGACAAAGTGGAAGAAATCATAGCCAGAAGAAAAGCAGAAGATGCCAAAGGGTATGCAGTGTGTACAGTTTCTGGATTCTGGGCTGCCATGAACAGAGCTCCACTGTAGAAATTGCTGTGGATTTACCCAGAGATATTTTGAGCTAAATTTTTAATATGGTTTCTTAATAACAAAGTATGTTGTATTATATTTTAGTTTTGCCAAAAGAGACATTTTGCAATTTCTTGTTTTATCAGTATTTAGAGAACCAGGCAGTAAGATAATGTCTCCTTTTTTTTTTAATCTTTCAGTGATACCTCATTTGTTCCTGTGTTTCTTGCCAGTCCACCTTCTGTCCTGTTTTTGTATGATAAAGCTGGGCAGGTTTATGAGGTGAGAAGGTTCTTTGTAGAGAGTTAATTCTGCCTCCCTAAAGAATTATATCCTATCATGATCTACATATTTCACCCAAAGTTTGGCCTGTCTGAATTTTAATAAAAATCTGAGTTTCTTCTGTATATTGAATTTATGACCCTCTAACTTCCTTGAAGATTTTCCACCACACCTGCCACTGACACACAAACCAGTGAAGACTAAATGGGCTCTTCTCAGTCTCTGCTTTGTTTTGGTACTGTCTGATCCAGCCTCTATTGAATAAACTGGGATTTTGGGGTTGGTTGTGATGATGAAGTAGTTACTCCTAGCAGTAGCACCAGGGAATTGCAAATATTTTAATGAGTGATGATAATTAAAATGGAGCATTTTTAATTTTTTTTTTAATGAAGATGACTGTGGAGGTACGGAACATCACTTCAACAGGTCAACATGTGAGACTTATCCCTCCCTCTTCTTCAGTATTTTTCATTTGGCCAGGTAAGGGTTCTTTTCTACCTTTAAAATGTTAACATACAAAATCTAATTTACCTGCTCTATCAAAGATTTTCCAGAGAAGTTCTGTTTGGTTCTGTTAGCCATAGTGCTCACTTCTTTAGAAACTGAAAGCTGACTTGGGGCCATTCACATGCAACTCAGAAGCAGATTGAGATGGTCTAATGAGGAATTCAAGAAGACTTAATTAAAGTGTTTGATGTTAGATTGAAATATGTCCATGGAATACCTAGATTGAGTCTTATCCAAAATTCATCTAGGAACAGATGGAGTTTCCACTTTAAAAAAATATGAGGAGAGGGCAAGAAATAACACACTGCAATAAAGAGGGATAGGTTAGAAAGTTAAGAAAATTCTCTTTCCCACAGTAGGATAGCCAGGCACTAGGATAAATTGCCTGGGGAGATTGTGATACCCCAAGAATTGGAGGAATATTTAGAAGTTAGATGCCTCCATGGAAGCCTTTTGTCTTGTGGTAAAGCAAAGCTGGGAAATGTCTCTAAGTTTCTCCTCACTATTTTCTGTGTTTCTGAGGAGTCTATTTCAGACAAAGCAATCTTTGAGCTCCCTGGAACCATGTGCACATTCTCAGATTGCACTGCCAGGCCTCTTGTGCTCATCCCTTTTTATCAGCTTGATTTAGGCAATAAATGGGGAGAGTTTCCGGGCATCTTTCCAGAGAAAGATGTGATCATAAATACTACTGCCAATCTGGGGAGGTTTTAATTTTTGTTTTAATTTTCTGCCTTTTTTTTTGTTTTTATTTTTCCCCCCAAGGAAAATATCCAGGAAAGGGAGGAATGATTGCTCCTGGGATGGCATGCCAGTACACAGTCCAGTTTATTCCTGAATGTCTGGGAGAGTATGAAGATCATATATTAGTGGAGAGTCAAGTATCAGAATCTTTTGTCATCCCAGTCCAAGCTAAAGTATCACTTCCAGTATTAACATGTCAGTAGTGTCCAAATACTAAATTTCTCTAAAATTAAGCAGACTTGGGGTTTTTTTATGTGACTGTCTTCAATTTTGTGTCACAAAACAAATGTGGAAAAAATTGACAGTTCAATTTCTACATTTTGATACCTATCTCATTTTCACTTATTCTGATTTATTAGTTATTGAAATGTAATCCTGTTGGATTTTTCCTCAATGATTTGTTCTTGCCATCTTAGGCTCTTCTTGCTCACTATATTAGAGAAGTGAGTAGGGGCCACATTTCTAGGTTTGTGTTTTGTTGATTCCTGAACTCCCAATTGTAATTACTAATTATAAATATTATGGAATAATGATTTAGTTTTTAATTAATGATATTAATTAATGTTCATTGAATGTGCAATTAATGGATTGGTATACCTGCACCTCTCAGATATCTAAGCTCAACTATAATAAACAGGATTACTTTTGCAAAAATTTGCTTTGATTTTTTTGTAAATTCACCTTACCTGTTATACTGAGGTTTTCTAAAAATATCATCTTTTTATCATTCAATAATCTTTAAGGAGGAAAGATCATATTACATCATTAAAATGTAAGATGAATGTAGAAATACACATCTCACACTGTCCAACTTTGAAATGGAAGGAGCTTGAGGGGGTTTAGGATTGCAAAACCTGGTGTGGTCTCATGCAGTAATGTCTGCAAAGAGTTTTTTAATCAGCAGCCTTTGCTCTCTCTGGAGTCTGATTTTCTGTGTTACTCCTTGCAGTGCCTGACTATATAAACTGTGGTTCCTGCCTTGTTGGAGGAATAAAAACAACAACAATTTTGTGCAGAAATGAGGGAGTTAGGACTGGGAAGTTCTCCATAATGCCAGGGAAAGCCTGGCCAGCTCCTGATTCCGGGGTGAGTGATCAGAAGGGCAGTACTGGACCCAGCATGGTGTGGGTGCCCTGGTGTGAAGGCTTTTTAAACAATCATGTTGTGTTAGCACAGAAGTCATAAGGCCTTGCTGGGGATGTCTGCATTGTGCCATTCCTTCAGGAATTCACTTTATCCTGGAAACCAATCTCCCTGGATGGCTCTACATCCTTCTTGTGCTCTGGTTTTCCTGTGGGAGAGCTTGCCTTGCTCAGGGGAGGGGTAAACTGAGGCATAGATGAGGGAAAGGAAAACTGGCTCAAACTTTACCCTTGCCCTTGAAGCAAATAGAAATGCTGTCAGCTCTAGCATTGCTTGAGGTAATTTCCTCTCCTTCCTCAACAAAGTCATCCCTTACTGACCTTGCTGCACCTGTAGACACAGCAATCCAATCCAGTCCTGTTCTGTCTGTAGCTCCCCATCACAAACCAGGGGTGGGCAAAGGAGATAAAATGGGACAGGCAGACTGGCATTTTTGGTGCTGGAGAAAGAGAAGATGAGCCAGGTTGTCCCTCCAGAGACTACAGTTCCAACTCAAAGTGAGTTTTAGGTATGGAGAAACAGACAGAGCCCCTCTCTCAGGTGGAGCTGTTCTGCTGTGAACATGAATATTAGGGCTTCTGACACTGTCATTTGTCTTCAGAGACTGCACTTTCCCTTCTGCTTTCACCAAGGTCATTATAAAGCAGGGAGAATTTTATTTTTTAATTAAGCCATATTTATGAGCCAGACTCTTTTGAGATGTGTGAAAAAAATGTATGGTATCAGGTAGAACAGTGATGTTGTAGAGTAATGCCTGTTTCAGGTAAATCTGAGTTTTAAACACAGCTATCTGATCCATTTAGTTTATTAATCTGTTTGTTTGTTTATTTGTTTGTTTGTTTGTTTTGATACCTTAGGTGGCTGCCACTGCTGATTTTGTGGTGCAGGATCCTTTTGGGATCCAGCCTGCTGGTTTGGAGCTAGCTCCAGGGCAGAATGCAACAGTACAGGTTAGTGCCAACTGCTGTAGAAAAGTTTTTTGCTTCACAAAATAAATTAACAAGCAAGATAATTTTAGAAGACCTGGCTGGACCTTGCAAGTTTGGGTTTCTGTGAGCAAAAGTTGATTCTGTTTCTTGCAAGTGTTACTTTTAAATTCTAATTACTGAAACTGTCCTTCAGGGAATATTTGCAATTGAAGTGTATTACTTAGGGGAGAGAAAACAGTCACAGACTTTGCTATTTCCCTTCTCTCTTTCAGGTTATGTTTTTCCCCTCTTTGCCAGAAGCCTCACAGCAAACATTCACCATTTTGTGTGACAATTATCCAACCAAATTTGTTACAGTCACAGGTTTGTTCCTAGCACTTTTCTAATTCTGTAGATATTCAGATAATGTGAGTGGTAATTGTTGGCATGAAGTGATGGTAACATTTTATGTAATTGGATTAAGCAAATACTTAATGTGTCCCCTGCTGGGTTTTTTTTTGGTATTGTTTTTACTGCTCCTTCCCAGTGCATGGAATGCACTGGATTCAGAAAACATTGAGCTCTTAACCTTCAGTAGGCAAAAATCCAAATGTAAAATATCACCAAGTCACAGAAAAGAACACCAGCTGCCAGGTGCAACTCATCTCTTTTACTTTTCTGTCAATAAGATAACTTGACAAGCTATGAAACACGAGGTGTTACAGGGCAGAAATGAACCACATTTGGACCTTTTGAGGCAGGCAGTCTTTGGATTAACTAATGAAACCAGTTCAAATTCATGTAAATGTTGGTGCTTGTACTGTAATATAACTGAGTGCTATAACATGAGGCTTGGTTTGTATTTAATGAATCACTTTGTCACATGTATTTACTTTGGATTTTTTTAATACTTCATTTGCTGCTTATTTTAATTTTAATCTATTGCTCAAAACATCTGGGAGCCACATTGTCAACCCCTGTAAACACCCTGCTCAATTCAGTGAAACCATGCTGATGTGAGTGAGCTGAGACTGTGGCCCTGAAATCCCTGTCTATGAAATTCATGAACAGAAGGTCTCTGTTAATACTTGTTGATAAACACAACATCAGGATTGTACAATTAACACATTGGAGTTCTGAAACTTGAGGAAACACCAGATATAATCAATAATTAACATTAATTACATGATGTGAACTGTCTTAATAGTCAGATGGTAAACAGCAAAACCTAATTATTTCTTCCAGGGCTTGGAGAGGTGATTGCTCTGGAGCTTTTGTTTGTCACAGGAGGAGAAAGCAAAGCTCTGCTGGGTGAAGTCACTGATGCCACAGCACAGCACCTCATACGCTTTGAGCCCCAAAACCCCCGGAGCACTAAGGACAAGGTCCTGGTCATAAGGAACTCCACGTAGGTAGCTGCTGTCAGAGTAATGCTCTGCAGTGTGGGCATGCTGCTAGGGATCTCATTTGTCACACTCTGCTCTCTCAAGCTGGAGAAATTTTCATGCCCTTGATAAACTTCTTGCAGAATCTTTGCTTCTTTTTTCTCCTTATTTGGTAATTAAAGTTCAGGGAATGTTATACATTGTTCAGGTGTTGTGGCAACCATTAGCCAAGGTCAATATATTTGCTTTGATAGAGGTAAATCTACAAAAGATCATAAATATACATGGTTGCAGGAAATACAGGGTGATCCAGGTGAGATTTATCTAATTTTAAATGTCTGCTGTATACACTTGTGCAACTGAGATGAGCGCTCTTTTCCTTTAGTGCAGGGAACAGATGCTTCCAAGCATACAATTCTGACTGGAACATCTCCTAAAGAAAAATCATAATACATCCTGCACTCCACTGGATCAAAATGGGAGCCCAGTGTAATTAACTCACATTAAAACTCTCACATGGTTCTTGCTATTGAGTCCTTACAGATTTAAATATATATTCAGTTTGAAGTCAACTAATATTTCCTTATGGACAATTACACCATACTGAACATAGTGGCATCCTGATTTTGCTCAGAATCAATCAGACTTTAACAGAAATACACTTGTGCATGATTGCAGCAGATAGAGGCTGTACACTGTCAAAGCAGTGAGCAGGTCAGTGCTGGGTTTAGGACCATTAATCTAAATTGCTGTTTGCAAGCAGTGAATATCTGGAAGTTTATTTTGTGGCCTGGAAATCACACATGCATAATGCCAGAACAGGCTGATGTTTGAGTAAAGAAAGTGTGATTGGTGAACTGGATATTGTAAACTGACAAAGGATGTGACTGAGCCAATTTCCACATTTTCTCTGTGCTGTACTCACCACAGCACTCCCTGCACATCTGGTGTCAGCATTTGTATAAAACAAAGCTGGCCAGGCTGAGAGTAAACTCCATGGAAGCAGGAAGAAGAAACGTTCTTTCTGCTACAGAAAGTGATACAAGAAATTGTAAATGTCCAGTTTTATCAGTGATACTTTCAAATTCCTCCCCCTTACTAAGGCAGAATTTTTGAGGTCAGCATGAGCAAAATTCTCAAACCCATGAAGACATTCCATGGAAAACACTTCTGCTGAAACAACCTAGTTAAGCAACCTTTTCTGGATTACAGAAAGTGAGGCAGAGCCATGGCTATAATTTTAGATGGAGCCATTGTGTTTGCTGACATGTTAAGACCACATCTTGCATTTGGATTAAATTCAGAATGTGATGTAGGTCATCAGCAGTGATTCAAGGCAAATGTACTGGTGTCAGCAGGAATAGTCTTGTTCATCCCAGATCTTTGAAAAAAGAATTGCAGAGTTTCTGAAACCTGGATTGCATGACAAGTTCAAATAAGGCAAGAAAGTGTTAAGGTATCTTATACATTTATGGAATTTACTTTCACATATTTGTAAGATTTATATACTCTGACTCTATGATGCCTCAGCAACTTTGTGACTCACAAAAACTGGGAAGTCAAACCCCTGTAATCTGTAAAGAGAGGAATTTCCTACCTGGAAAAAGAATCTGAACATTTTCTTAATATATTTTACTCAAACATATCTAACTTTTTAATCATAGCTTTTCTGTTGTTTATTGACTTCTTTGCAGCAATTTAGAGCTTCCCTTCTTCTGGCAGATAACAAAACCTAATCTGAAACCATTAATACCAGAAGAAACTGCAGACTGTACAGAGGTCAAAAACAATCAAGACCCAGAGTCAGCCTTCTCCCTAAATCCTGAGCAGGGAGTTTTGCTTCCCCATGCAGATCATGAGTTTATTCTCACTTATGCTCCACAGGAGGTATGGCTTGTGATTCCTTCCTATCTACAACCTCCAGCTGTGTATTTTTATTCAAGTCATAAAATCCTTGCTGTGCAACTTTTCTAAATTAAATTTAATTAGCTGGGACTATGCTCTGATAAACAGCGTTCAAAATGTAGAAAGTTACTGAAAGAAAACATGTTTTGACTGCAAAATGTGAGACAGTTTCTGATCTCATGTCATTTTGAGGAGTGACTGGACACAGTTCATTTTATACTGAAGTTGTGGACACATCCTCACACTGCAGCTGTGCTGGCTGGTGAAGTTACCACCCTCACCCTCTGTGAGCTCCTCCACCAGCTCCTGACCCTTCCTCCTCTTCTTGGGGGATGTGCCTTGTACCTACTCCAGCCTAAATAAGTTGGTTAACAAACACTGATGATTTAAACTGTTTCCAGCTGTAGTTTTTTAGGCTTGAAATGGGTTCTGTGAACAGCTGAGTGGTGAATTAAGGGGATAGTGGGAGGCTTTGGCAGAGAAATGCTGTGTGCAGCTGTGGGTAAGAGGGGTGCAGGGATGTTGGAATGCAGTTAGCCCAGAGAATGCTGTTCTCTCAGTTTCTGCTCCCCTGTAAATAAGGAGCATGAGCTCACTGTATCTAGAGAAACCTGATCCAAAGAAAGCCCAAGAGTGGGAATGTCCCATGCAGTGTTGATTAACAGACATAAGAAATACCTCCAATTTGTATGGAAGAGAAATTAATTGGCTTTTTAAAAATAAATAGTTCCTAGAATATATATTGAACTAAAATATTCATCAAAATTAGTCTACAAACAAATGAAGCTTTTGTATAGCCCATCAGATTTAAGGCCTTTTTCTGTGTTTCTTTTTTCCCTCCTCCATTAAAATACAGAAGGCATTCTCTTCCCATGATGGAAAAGTCATGTTTCTTACTCCAGATCAGATTGATGGTCAATCAGCTGAATACTCTGGAGCAGTTGGAAGAAACTTCTCAATTAGTACAGCAGTATCGAGCTTTATGTGGGGAGCCTTTGCAGATGCTTGTGTGTAGTATGCAATATACAGGGGAAATAATAACAGGCATGTCAAAAATGAGTATTTTTCTTGGAACCCTATACCATGAGATCAGAATCTGGCTTAATGTTTTGCAGTCAAATATGTTTTCTTTTAGTAACTCCAGAGTTTGAATATTGTTTATCAGAGCTTAGTACTCTGATGGTGATCATTTATCCTTTACATGTAAACCATTCTTCAATCTTGTTTTGATCTTCAGCATAAATGATTACTTGACACTAAAATCTTTTTCTCCTTCATCTGTGCAGCTAAAGAGTTATCACAGTGTGCTGCAGATGATAGTGAGGAACACCCCAGACTCACCTTGGTAAGCTGAGAAACATCTCCCATATGGCCACAATTTATCTGTGCTATTATGTTAAGTTACTGGGATTTTTCTTCTTTCTGGTGATGATGGATTGACAAGTATAAAGAATATTATCTGCACAAGTAGCTGTGGTACAAAGAGCATCTCTGATATCCTCCCCCATGCCTGGACACATGGCTGGCCCAAGCTTTTCCTCTCTTGGAAAAAGATAATACTGTCATTTTGTCTGCTAATTTTCCAGGGTTTCCTGCTGTTACTCTTTGTCACAGCAGTGTGTCACTTATATACTTGTTCATGGACAGACTGGGACAGCTAGAATACCTTAAAGTATAATGAAGTTTTTAATTGGCTGAGCTAATTGCCCACAGGCAGTCTGTACTTGAGAAACTTGTGATGGTTATCAGTTTTGATCTAGCAATTAAAAGACAGGATCCAATTTAACACAGGTTTAACATATTTAATGATTCTAACATATTTCCTCCCAAAGTTTAGTAGAAGAGAGGATGCTTCAGAACATCCCAGAATGCAGAGTAGAGGATGTAATAACACTGAAAATAGAAGTTAAAGGCTCAACAGAACCATACAATCTTCTTCTGGAACCATATGCCATTATTATCCCTGGAGAAAATTTCATTGGTGTAAATGTCAAGAAAAAATTTAAGGTTTGTGTGCTTTTCACTTCACTGTTGTCATGTGGTTTGTGTCACTGGATGTCATAGGTGTTATTAGAAGATATCAGACAGACATTGTTGTTTTAGTTTTCCTGAAATGTTTTTAAAGGAGGCCATGAATCCAGAAGGGTCTGCACTGAAATGCCCTACCCAGCCTGCTCAGCCCTTCACTCCAGGCAGAGCCTTTGTTCCTTTTTCATCTCTCTACTTTGATACCACAGAATTTGACCCTTCTCAGTGTTTTTCTGGGTCCCTAACCTCTTGCTTATCACTTTGTGACTCCTGGAGTGTAAAAGTTTTCCAGCTGGGAGGAATAGTCGATGGATGATTAAATTAGTTCATAACTGAGGCACTGTTCATGCAAAGAATACAGGAAGCACAGAAGAGCTACAAAAATCACACATGCTGTAGCTTCCTATATATTATTCTTTCCTGCAGGTTCTGGTAATTTCTCTTTGGCCATTCTGGGACAGAATGCTGCTGCAATTGTCCCTCACACAGCAGCCCCTTCACTATAGATCAGGATAATTTTGATCTTAGACTCACTTGGGAAAAACAGGCCTGTTGGCAAGAGCCAGGCAGGAAGACATTTCCCAGTTAATGGTTTTCCCATTTTTTCTTAGAGATCCTGCTAATCAGCTTTTGGTTTTAAGATTTCTCTCCCTAGAACTTTTTTTTTTCAATTTATATTTCCCAGTAACCCAGTATAACTACACATGTGGTAGATGTAATTAAACCACTTACTGATGATATAACAACATCCTTTGCAGTTTCCAATTGGTGTTTTTTAGTCTTAAAAATATAAGAATTTGAACTATGCTTAGAGATAATTGTACTTCATAGAACAAAGTTATTTGCTGTAGTTAAGAAATAATGTTTTGACTAGATCTGAAGAGCAGGCCAAACATTTCAAGAGCTTGTATCTCCTTCACAAATAGAACTTTTGGCAAAAAAAAAGCTGCACTCAAAAGATTTTCAGTTTATGCTTAGAAATTCTGTTACATTTTTAAAAAATGGGGGGGAAGTTTAAGAGTCTCAAATATGATCATGCTCTTGGAATGAATTGTTAATGGATTCTCTTGAGGTTTGAGGGAACACCTTCACCTATGTGAAGGAGACACTGTCAAATAAATGATCACTCAAAACCCAGTTTGCAGTGTATCAGTGCTCTCAGCAAACTGACTTGCTGCTCTGAAAGCTTAAAGTGCATTAATTGTCTCATTAATTTTAATTGTTTCAGCTGTGGAACAACAGCAAAACATTGATCAAGTACACATGGGAGAGAATCACAGACTGTGAGATCATTGAAGTTGAGCCCCGTACTGGTGTCATAGGTAAAGTTTCTGTGACTTGCAAGCAGTAATTAATGAAAGAGATAGTAATTGATTATATCAATTTATGACAGTCACAGAGCACTACAGTGCAAACTGAAAAATTACCTGATCTCCAGCCCTGTGGAGCCAGCAGGAGACTTAACTTGATTCCAGTAGCTTCATGCTTGAAGCAGGTGGTTTCTTACATAAAAGTGAGACAGGAGCCTGGTGTTCTCTCTTCTAGATGTGAATTTCTGCTGTGAATTTCTGCTGGCAATTTCTGGGAGCAAACCTGGGGTCATCAGCCGTAAGCTGCCGTGTCATGTTGAGCTGTGTCCAGAGCCAGTTATGCTGCATATTGAGGCTGCTTTTAAGGTAAGGAGCAGTTCAGTCTTGCAGGAGGATGAGCTGTGTGGCCTGGCCATTGTCCAAATAAAGCTTTTATGCCTCTCAATGGCTTGAGAAATCTGAAGTGGTGACAAAGAGGAGTTACTTTTGCTATAGTGACTATTGAGTCAATGTTGATATTCCCATGACACACAGAATTTTTCTGCATTACACAGTGCATTTACTTTCTGATATTCTCTGTGAAATCAAATGTTAATCCTAGATAATGACATGTTTCTTAATGAAGCAGTTTTGGCAGTGGTGTCCATTCTAAAGTCTGTTTCCTGCTGTCCTAGGGTCCATCTCTTTGTATTGATGTTCCATCACTCCAGTTTGGTTTGACTAAGCAGGGTGAGACTGTGTCAAGAACCTTTGAGATTAATAATCTGTCTCAGGTGCCAGCACAGTGGAGGATGCAGGAAAGCCAGGTTTTTCTAGCTCAAAGGAATGAAGAGGTAAGTCACTGCTGCAGCTGGCTGTAGTCCCTCCTTAGATATTTTATTTCTTCTGCTTAGGGGTTGTATTATTCATTCCAGCTATCAGAAGTTCTTATTGTTGTAAGTTTTTACAAAACTAGTCCTGCACAGTTTCATAAGTGCATGAGTGCTTTTGAAATTGAATGCTTCTTTACAATTTTTCTCCATTTCCCTTTATTACAAATCCTCTGCCAGCCTGATCCAAAGAGAGACAGAGTATTTCCTGAATGACAATTATTTCAGCTGCTGCTGCTGTAAGTAAGAGTTCAAGGCTTTAATAGAGCTGAGACTGCTGAACACTCCTCCCACACATCAGCATCTTGGACCAGAATCTGAGCCCCACTCCTTGCTGATGCTCTTCCTGTGCCACTGTCCCAACCCTCCTTCCTCACCCTTCTGTCCAAGAACCTTTCCCCTTGTGGCACCTTGCTGCTGCCTGGGAGCAGGTGGTGCTGCTGAGGCTGATTGCTTCTCCTTCATGTTCCTGTCAGTCCATTGCTTCTCCTTCAGGTTCCCTGTCAGTCCATTGCTTCTCCTTCATGTTCCTGTCAGTCCATTGCTTCTCCTTCATGTTCCCTGTCAGTCCATTGCTTCTCCTTCATTATCCCTGTAGTCCATGCACAGCTGACCCTGCTGTGCCCTTGGCTCTGACTGAAGCAAAGCCCTGCCTCCTTGTGTAGCCAGGCTTTCACAAAGCTGCCACTGTGCTTCCTGACATCAACCCAGGTGGGACTCGAGGGGCAGAGAGAAAGGAAACATCTGAGGAAAAATTAGACACTTGGAAGCCTTAATTAGATTCTGTGGCTTCAACATTTTACCCTTGCTTTGCACATGTCAGAAAAATTTCTGTTCCCTCTCTCATCTCCCAGGTATCCACCTTCACCATCCAGCCATCAGCTGGAGAAATTCCTCCTTTGGGTCTGTGCACAGTTTCAGTTCACTTCACATCACTGCAGTGCCAGCGTCTCCAGACAGTGCTGGAACTGGAGGTGGAGAATGGAGAAGGAAGGTAAGGAGGAAAAGCAGCATTTGTTTTGTTTTTCCTGAGGTTCACATCTGGTTTTCACTTCAGGTAGTTTTCCCTCCTGCAACAAAACTATGAACTCACAGTGGGGTTGTGTAACCTATCAATGAACTATCAAATTTCTAATATTGCTAAATAAACATAAACATCATTCTTCCCAGCATGCTGTTTTATGTCTAGCACGTTTCATTAACAATAACAATAGACCATCTGTGTGTTTATTTCCAGTCATCTTCCTGTTTTTGTTGAAGTTCAGACCCCCCAAGTGTGCCTGATATCTAGTCATCTAGTATTCAATGAAATTTATACTGGAGTTCCTGTCAAAGCAACCAATAAACTTTTTAACCAGACACTGCTGCCAGCAAAATACTTATGGGGAAAGGTAAATGCTCTTCTCATGGGTGAAGAATACAGCAGGGATGGAAATTGCAATTTCTGTAGGAAATACAAATAATGACTATTCTTAAAAGCTTTTCTGATGTATCTTTTGAGTAGTCATTGCTGTTTTATTGGCTTGGAAGCAGAATTTCAGCTTTAGACCAACCTTTATTAAAAGATTAATTACCAGTGGATTTCATTATGTTCTTACTGTCTGTGGATGCCTGGGAAAATGGATGAGCAGATGTGAAGGGTCATAGGATGTAAAGCTACCAGGGTGTTAAACAAAGTACCATAGTAGTTTAGGGTTTGCACTTAATTTAGTAAAACAAAGAAATTTTAGTGCTTTTGGATTGTGTCTGAATTCTGAATTGTGTCTGAATTCACATTCTGGCTGGGATTCAGCTTACAGAGTAGGAGACCTAAATTTAGTGTCAGTTTTTAATCTGTGTCTGAACTCTCTTTTCAGTCAATGGAAATTGGTCAGTGCCTTGGTCATTCAGATCTGGCATCCATCACATCTGACATCCAAAGTTTAGCTCAATTTTCTACATAAAAGCACTCAGTGCCCCTCCAGATGTCCTCAGGTGCCCAAGGGATCCTACCAGAGCATGTACATGGTATAGGACCTACAGGAAAACACTTTGGAGCATCTGGAGCCTGGGAGGAATATCTAGAGCATTTTTCCTGATTTGTGATGTTGATGTGTGAAGAAATGAGTGGAAGCCCTGGGTACATTCCATGCTGGTCACTTAGGGAAGGTGCCAGCACCAGGTTTGTGTCTCCCCCACGTCTGTAGTGGAGAGAGGTGGGGCACATCTGGGACCTGCTCTGGTATCAGATAGATTGGGTGCACCCTGGAAAGGCCTGAGACTGTGAGAGGGATGGGAGTGGCTCTGCTCCCAGCCCAGCAGCCTCAGTGGGCACCTGAAGTTACTTGGAGTGAGTGTAGGTATGAGGATCTTACCACCCATGGGGAATTGTAAAGCCAGTCTTGACAAAATGTGGGTGCTGCTGCCTGGAAGTGTCCTAATCCTGAGAATAGCTTGGTGTTTTCAAAAGAGACAATGTGAGGGAATCAGCATGAGCTGAGTGTCCTTTTTGTTGGCAGCCCATTGGAAGCCAGGCAGCCTCCTGCTCCATCGTGGTGTCCCCTGCCAGTGGCACCTTAGGCCCAAATGAAGAGAGGGAATTCTGCATAGAGCTGTCAACTGACACTCTGGTAAGTTCACAAGTTTTATATGATGCACTTTTATAAAAACAGCAACACTGGCTTTTTCATCTCACCTCCATCTGGCAAAAGGAAGAAATTCTGTGTACAAAACCACATGCTCTTTTTCCCAGACAATATCTCTGAAATGACTTTGCTTTAGGGATACCACAGTTGAAAACAAGAATTAAAGAAGTGTACATGGTGTGCAATTTCTGCCCTGTTTCTTTATATCTCAGCTGTTCCTGTTTTCTTCCTTCCTTTTCAATCCTGTACAATTGCTCTTAATGCTTATCACTCTTCTTGGAGCATACAGATCCCACTTTGGATTATCTGGAATGATAAGGAGCAGAGTGGCATATACAGTGTATATTTGGTTTTGTGAATACAGTTAGGATCTTAACATTTTGATATTTGAAAACTTAAAAGGGGCTGATGGGACTGAGAGTATGCAAAATACAGGAGCAGAGCTTACAAACTGTAGGAATTCAGAAAAATACTTTACAAGGGCATTGAAATACCTGAGCTAAAGCAGCTAAATACAGGATCTTCCTATAGATATGGTGTCTTAGTTCCCATTACAGTCACTGGAGACTTGGGTTTCATTTATTTGCTTAAAAGTAGGTGTTCTGTACTATCAGAGTTATTATTTAAAATTATGTATCTGTGGCACTTGGGAACATGGTTTAGTGGTGGCCTTGGCAGTGCTGGATTAATGTTTAGACTCAGTCATTTTAGAAGTCTTTCCAACCTAAATGATTCTATGATTCAATACTTGGAGCATAGGAATTATGTCAGAAATTAGTAATGGAGCAGTTTTAGGCTCAAAGACAGCTGCAGGTACAAAGCTGAGAAACAGCCACAAATTTTTACCTCAGTGCTGCCTTCTAAGCAGCTCTGATGCTGCAGAAAATGCACTGAAAACAATTCAGTAAAACCTCTCACAATTCTGTTGTTCTGGGTTTAATCCAGGGAAGTTTACACACTTTTAAAAATAAATACCCTAGAGAGTTTGCCTTTCTTCTGTGATAGATGCTTCATTCCCAAGGAAACTTGATTCTTTGCTTTTCAGGGGGAGCTGAAAGACCTCACACTTTGCTGTAGCATAGAAGACATGGCTGAACCCCTCTTCCTGAGCATTTCTGGAGAAGTGAAGGGACTTCATGTCACATACTCAGTGGCTTCTGGCAGTGGAGCTGACAGGTAATATCTAACTGAATATTATTTCATTTTTCTGATACACAGAATGATGACTGTATTTTGGAACATGCTCATCTTTATATCTTTTCATATAAGTAAATATGTCTCCAATTTGGTAGACTGGCAGGTTATACAGGATAAAAATCTGACCCCAGTATTACCGCGCCTGAGTGGGCGCAGCTGGTGAGAGAGAGACGGTGAATCTTGTTTCTTGAATCAGAAGGCTGAATTTATTAAGATATTATATATAATACATTATGACTATACTAATTAGAATATAAAGAGAGGTTTGCAGAGCAGCTAGGCTAGCTAGGAAGAGATAGAAAAAAATCTACAACAAAGCTGTGGCCAAGGACTCAGTCCCCTGGCTTGCACTGGTGATTGGCCCTTAATTATAAACATAGGAAATGAGCCAATCAAGGTGTTCCTGTTGCATTCCCCAGCAGCTGATAATAATTGTTTACCTTCTCTTCGGGGGCCTCTGGCCTCCCGAAGACACAGAAATCTGAAAGAAAGGATTTCTGTGGAGAAATGTCTGCGACACCCCAGATAAATCCTTATATGGGCAGAAGTGAAAAAATGAAAAGCAGAAAATGCTGATGGCAAAAATCATAGACTGCATGGTCCTTTTACACTGTGCATCACAACCACATTGCACATTTTTATATGTCCTGAAATCATCTGTGGCATAAGAACATAAGACCCATGTCTAAATACTACTGTTATTTTTCTGGCAGTGATGAAGGACAAATGCCACAAAGCCCATGTGAGCTTCTTTTGGACTTTGGGTCTGAAGTTGAAGTCAAAGATGTTGTAAAGCATCAGCTGATTCTTACAAATCTCTCAGGAATCAGAGCTCCATTCACACTGGAAGCTGAGTATTTCAGTGCCTGTTTGGTGCCTCCAGAACAAGGCGCCTGCCCGTGAGTCTTGCTGTTCTGCATAATGATTCAAATACTAATTTAGGTCTGGTTTAAACCTGAAATCGGATTAATTTTTTTTTTTCATGCTCTCCAAGCTACCTGGTGAAAAAAAGGGGGCCTGTCACAGAGCATGCAGCCAGAAAAGTAAAGTCAGGTATGAAAATATTTCTTCTGTGGAGAGAAAGTGAAAGCCAGCTGAATGCCAGCACTCAATGTGCCAGTCAGGCACATCTTCTCATTGTTGGAGTATTTGGTGAAGTCTAAACTGTTAAATTACTTAATTCCTCTGTTCATTCCTGAGTTTGAAAGCCCAGCTTGTATAAGCATTAGGTCAATCCCTTTCCTTTCCTTTCCTTTCCTTTCCTTTCCTTTCCTTTCCTTTCCTTTCCTTTCCTTTCCTTTCCTTTCCTTTCCTTTCCTTTCCTTTCCTTTCCTTTCCTTTCCTTTCCTTTCCTTTCCTTTCCTTTCCTTTCCTTTCCTTTCCTTTCCTTTCCTTTCCTTTCCTTTCCTTTCCTTTCCTTTCCTTTCCCTCTTTCTTTCTTTCTTTCTTTCTTTCTCTCTCTCTCTTCCTCCCTCTCTCCCTTTCTTCCTTCCTTCCTTTCCTTCCTTTTTTTCTTCCTTTTCTTCATCTTTTTCTTGCAAACAACTGTATGAAACAAAGTTGGTGATTCTGGTGACAGTCCACTCCCAGAACACTCCCAGCACATGGGATGGATGACATGCAGAATGTTTGGCTCTTTCTCTCCCACACAGTTTTCCAGCACCAGTGCAGCAAGTTTTTCTCCCTCAAACCCTTTACCATACCTTCCCCACTGTGGAAAGCTACAGCACAGCCCCATCTGTCATTTCTGATGTGTTGTACTGAAAAATGATAATATTTACAGCCACATGAGACTGAGGGAGGGAGGAAATGGGAGCAAAAAGCTGTGAAGTGTGGATGTGTTTTCTGTATCCAAAATAAAACTTGCACATATTGGTACCTTGCCATAGAGTTTGGTATCTGTTCCACAGGCAGAGCTTTTCAGCTGTTGAGTTAGTGCTTAAGATTAGAAAAATGCTGTTCTGACAGATTCCATGCAGGCCTAGGTAACTCAGAATGTGGAAAGGCTTTGCTCTTTGTAATTAATTCTTTGCATGGAAGAGCACACAGAGGTAAACAGGCAGCTGCTAGTGAACAAGAAGCAGTCAACACAAATCCCAGCCTATTTTTCTCAGTTTTTTTCAGGTAACCAGCTAGTGCTTTGTATATCCCAAAGAGTTTTGGATCAGGTTTCTGGAAGGGTTGTCCTGCTGTAAAATATTCTGGGCAAGCACTAACTCTAAAAACAAAGTAAGACTCACTGCAGAAGGGAACTTGGGTAAAGTGGTACAAATGTGAGCTGTGCAAATGATCCCAGGGTTTCTAAGTCAGTGAGGTTAAGCTGATTAAAGGCAACGAAAATTGTGGTCCTGTGTATTCTTTGAAAGACTAACTTTGTTCCATTTCCTCAGAATTCATGAAATGCTTCTTTGCTCTGCTCCTTCAGAGTTTGCAGCAGCGTTGCTGTCCCAGGGGAAGGGAGCAGCTTTCCATATCCAACCTTCCTCAGGAACCCTGGAAGCTTTCCAGCAGCTCACCATAGAAATAGCAGCTTACAACAACATGTGGGGAGAGTACCAGGATTACCTTGTCTGTAAGGTAGGTGAGGTTTTGGTTTTACCATTGCAGATTTTACACTAATTATATTTCCCAGATGCCTTTCTGTTAGAAATACTTTATCAGTCTTTTAAGCCTTCAGTAAAAATTCAGGATGGATCTTGCTATACCACTACTTTCAATGAATGTAAGGAGCAATTGTTTGGTTTTAGGGGGACATGTTTATTCTTTGGGAGGTTTTCATGTGCCTTGAAAATGACTGGAGTAGTTTTGATTTATAACATCTGTTTGGGAGCTGGCCAGTGCACTGCTCTGCTCTACCAATACCATAGATTGTGTTGTGTAGAAAAGCAGCAGGAAAGCTGATAAATGCATGAGGTATTGCATTCTCCTGCTGAGAAGAGTTGTCGTTAGCATATAAATTAGAGGTTGTCAAAAGAAACTAGTCAAAATTATTTGAAAATCCAATCAGTTTGCAAAACATAATTTCATAACACAGAGAACTAAGGTGTTATCTTGATTCTAATAGCAAAAATTCCTTTTAATAGGTTGGACACTTACAACCTAAATTAATTCCTATGCAAATGACTGTGAAAGGCTGTCCAATCTTCCTGCAGGTGACAGGACCAAAACCAGAGCCACCCATTGTCAGGTATAGTGCAAAATACTGTCAGACAAATCAGTGAATGAAATGCCAATGGGCTGCAGCCAACACACACACCTGTTCCATCTTGTGATATAATGAGAAGGTCAGCAAAGTGTCAGTCAAAGCACAGTATCTGCTTCTAGAACATCAATACATTTTTTTTCTGCCAACACAATTAGAATATAATCTGCACTACAAGTCTGCTGAAGTGTGCCAGCTGTCTCTGTTCTGGGCTTGCAGCTGTAGAATTTCACCCAGTGCAGCCTCATCTGGCTCTGTGGAGATGGCAGCTGGCACATGGTGGCAATTCTCATCACCCACAGCTCATTTCTCCCTGGCCCTTTACCTGCACCAGGAGAAATGCAGCCCTGAGGTCAGCAGGGGAAGGTTTAAACCTTCTCATACAGCAAATGGCATCTGCACCTTGGGATGAGGGGTAAGGGCTGTTTTTTGGGGAGCCCCAGCACTGCACATGGTTACTCTGAAATGTCTGAGACAACTGAAAAAAATTGGGGAAAAAAGAAAAGAGACAGATAAAATAAACCAATATTGTACTTCACAGTGTAGGCCATGTGTGGTGGTGTTCGCAGGGGTCCCAGGATGAAGGAAGAGACAAGAATGACTCCATGTTTCAGAAGGCTGATTTATTATTTTATGATATATATTATATTAAGACTATACAAAAAGAATACAACAAAGGATTTCATCAGAAGGCTGGCTAAGAATAGAAAAGGAATGATAACAAAGGTTTGTGACTGACCAAGACAGTCCAGACAGCTGGGCTGTGATTGGCCATTAATTAGAAACAACCTCATGAGACCAATCACAGATGCACCTGTTGCATTCCACAGCAGCAGATAATCAATGTTTACATTTTGTTCCTGAGGCCTCTCAGCTTCTCAGGAGGAAAAATCCTAAGGAAAGGATTTTTCATAAAATATGTCTGTGGCAGCCATGCCTTGCCTGAGAGCCACTCCAGTGCAGCCAGATCATTTCCACTTTTAAACAACTCTGCAGTGATTTCAGACACTTCTGTTCTCTGCATGCACTGACAGCAAGCTTCCCTGTCCAGGTTTGGCACTCAGATCTCAGGAGGGTCCCCTGTGCTTCGGAGGGTCCAGCTCAACAATCCCACTCCCTTTGGTAAGGATGGCTTTTGAACAGCAAACATTGATGCCTTCATTGTGTTCCTTATAGAAATAAAAGTAGGAGGACCCATTAACCTGTTAATTGACAGGCATACTTGTTCCCTAATGAAGATGTTTTTAGCAAAAAAAATAGAGGGTGACTCAATGTGTTGCCACTATGCAATTGCACATCCCATCCTGATGTAGCTGGGTTTACCCTCATTAAAATGGTGGGAATTCAGGATTTTCCATCCTGTTTTTATGGATTTCTTACAACACTAAGCCTGGTCAGTCAGGTGTGCTACCTGCTTTTTACTGGCATCATCTGGCTCTTCTGTTCTACCTTTTTAGCTTTTCAGATCAAAATAAGTCAATAACATTTTTTTAAATTTTAATTCTACTAGATCCATTTGCTTAAACAAAATACTCATCGTTTATTTTGATTATAGTTTAGGACATAGAAAGTGGCCAAACTGTAGCAAGCTCTAAAATAATTTTAATTTACAGCAAACATGGGAAACCTAAGAGATACATTTTAATACAAATCCTGTTGGCAGACACAAATTTGATATTCTGGTACCAACTAAGCCATGAGCCCTCACTGACTGGAAGTAATTGTCCTTTTTTCCTTTCCCATTCAGACATCCGGCTGGACTTGGAAGTTTATAACCAAGAGCCAGATGATGAGAAGCTGGTGGACCTGTTGGTGCTCTTTGGAGACCCTTTTCCTCCTTTGGACATGGCTGGAAAGGAGGCTGCATCAAATGGTAGCAGCTCAGGGTCAAAGGTAGTGTTAAAGCTGGATCCAGCTGCCATTCCCTGTGGGAGCATTTATCCAGCTCTGGAAAGCACAGATGAGGTCAGCTCTTAGGCTGTTTCTTGTACTGCTGCTGAGATACATGATGGGATTTTGGCATGAAGGGTTGAAAACAATAACAGGAGATAGAACTTGTAACTAAGAGCTGGATTGTTAAAAGGAATGTCAGCTCCTCTCCCAGTTAAACATGCAATATTGCGGGTAAGTGGCTTTGGGGATCAGCAATCTGTTTCCAGAGTGAGCTATAAGCAATTAGCTCTCTTTAAAAATGTTTAAAAAGCTAAAGAAATACTATTTAAAATACTGACAATATTGACAATATTGACAAACTATTGTCATTATTACATGAAAGAATTAAAAATAACTAAACCTCCTTAATTTGGCTCTGCTTTTCTCATGGGTGCTTTCTGGCATCAACAAGTGCTGTAGTCAGGGAGCAGAACCCACCCTGCAAATTTCAAATTGCACCTAATGATATGGAGGTATTATCCCAGTGCTAAAATTAGATTGATTCTTTTAGAATATGGTAACATTTATTACACATGGAGTTTGATTATAATGTGGCAATTTAGTGTCTTGAAGGGCTGGCAATGACAGGGAGAAGGTATCCCCCAGGATATTCTATATTTCTCTGGCAAAAGCTTCACAGAAAAAATATTAAAATCACATTTTCTCTGCTTCAGCTCAGCATGCACAGTTATTTTGAACAGAGCTCTAACCTTTCTTGTGCACAAAAGGAACAGCACTGCCCCAGAGTGCTGGTTTGTATAATGGGCCAGAGGTGTCAAGATTGGGTAGAACTGGACCCAAGCATGCACATTTTCCAAGGAATTCAGGAGAGCTACTCTGTGGATGAGAAATTTAATGTACAGGACACATCCACGTGTCCAGCCCTTGTGCCAGAAAGAAACTGGAGCTGGCCATGCTTCCTGAGCAGTTCCCTGTGCACATCACTCACATTCCTCCCTTGCAGTGTAACAGTTTTAACCATTCCCCACCCCTGTGTCTCTGCAGCCTCCAGGTTCTGACAGCAAAGAGATGGAAATCAGCAGTCAGGAGTCTGCAGGAGAGAAAAATATCTCTGTACTCATCCGACCTCATGAGGGGGTGCTTGCAGACAGCCCCTACTCCGTTGCTCCAAAGCAGATAGTAAGCTTTTACATTTTCTTTGGGCTTAGTTTTAGCACATTTTCTGCAGGGCAGAGAATAAGAGAAGGAGAAGGAGGTAGCTTTGAGTTTGGTTTGAGGTAGACTATTAAGCAGTGAAAGGAAGGCTTTGGAGATGATCATGAGAGGAGTTTGCAAGGTCAACAGAAAGTGTCCTGTCTATATCTGAGCTGTGACCTGATGACTGGACTTAAGTGTTGTACACCAGAGTGACATCTCTGGTCTTCTCACTTGGGCTGGCATGGTGAAATGTGGGAGCCATCCAGCCTGAAGCTGTGGAAACATGCAGAGCTGGAAATCAGGCTGCTGGAAAGGGGTGCTCTGTAGATAACTGGTGAATAAACCATTGTAACCACAGTGCTTCACAAGTGACATCTGCAAATACACAGTGTCACAATCCCTTAGGAATATCATATAATAAAGTCAGCACTAGAAAGATCTAGCTGTGAGTGACAGGGCTGCCCAAAACATCAGTGTGCCAGTTTTATTTTTAAATATTTTTTGCCAAAGGGTTTCAGTTACAAGTTAAAATGAGCTAAAGATTACATAAAAGGAATGATGATAGAAATGAAGCTGCAGTCAGCTCTGAGGTGGCTGAGGCTGAGAAAGGTTAGACAAACAACTGCCTCACTGTGGAGGCAGCTTTTGTGGGGTGTAGCCAGCAGCAATATCAGGATTTAACCTGCACAATTCACCTAAAGAAAGTATAATCTAGCCAGCCTGTAAATCCCAGAAAATCCACTGCAGCTGGCTAGTGCATGTGATTACATTCCCTGCTGTCATGTAAAATTAAAAAATCGCCAAGACTAAACTGAGCTGTAAAATACTTTTAGTTCACACTTGTAACTCTTCAAAAAATGTTTCATATATGAAAGTTGTGGAATAATCACCTAAGGTAGTCAGAGAGTAAGAGTGAACAGAAGTGGGTATTTTTAAATGCAAACAGATGTGTACATATGTTTGTGTACTTAGAGAGTTGGTTTGTGACCGTGCTTAAACTCTGTTGATGCTGAAAAGTGGCCACAGTGATATTTGCAGTTGAAGTAATTGTCAGTTTGGCTGTCACATGTTGGCATTTTCGTGCAAGCCTGAGCCCGTGCCCGGGGGATTGCGTGCTGCTTGTGCAACTCCGTTTTGGCAGCCGAGTCCCGAGGTTCTTGTGCAATCCCCGACGGCTCCGTGCCCTGAACGCTCTCTCCCGGCCGCAGGTGGTTCCAGGAGGTGGCAGCAGCGACATTTACATCTCCTTCACCCCGCTCGTCATCCCCGACACCGAGGCGGAGCTGAGCTGTGCCGCGCTGCTGCTGGGCTTCATGAGCCTGGACAGCAAGGTAAACTGGCTGTCACAGCAAGGCCACGGGGGAATGTCATTTCCCTTCCTGTATTTATGTACAGGCTGCTGTTACCTGGCCAGTCTGTGTAAACAGTCCAGTTCCTGCCATCCTGCCCATTCTTCCTTAACCAGGGCTGTTCATCTGTTGCATTTCTCTTGGAAGCGTTCTGGGGTAGGAATGTCACCATCTCCTTGCATTGTCTGGGGCAGCAGACCCCAGACAAAAGCCCAGGGGTTTGAAATGCTGTCACAACATCAGGTTTTATTGCTAACAATAATTAACAATGGAAGTGAGTCTCAGGACTGCTGAGTCCTGTTCCTGGCTCTGCATCCACCTTCCTGTGTGAATTTGGACAGCATATATCTCCTCTGGGAAACTTCCTCTTCAACAACTGCTGATGTGAGGCTTGATCAGGGTTTTATGAATGGCTCAGTGATTCCCTGACATGAATTGTTGCAAAGGTGCAAGGTGACCTGAATGAATGCTAATAGAATGTTCAATAAAAACAACCCTAATAATCCTTATTCCTGAAGAAAGGGAATACATGATGCTCACTCACCTGGCTTGCAAAGGCTTCATTAATTTCATATATATCAATGTCATTCAGAGTCAGACCTATGGGCCAGAAAAGCCAGGAGTAGAATAATAGAGTCCTGGAATGGTATGAGTTGGAAAGGACCATCTGGCTCCAACCCTGCCATGGGCAGCAACATCTTTAACCAGGAAAAGTTACTCCACACTCCATCCAACCTAGCCTTGAATGTTTCCAGAGATGGGGCATCCACAGATTCTCTGGGGAACCTGTTCCAGAGTCTCACCACCCCCAGAGTGAAGAATTTCTTCCCAACATCTGACCTAAACCTTCCCTGCACCTGTATCACCCACAGCCATTCAGAGTCCAGCTACTGCTTGGCCTCTGCTGTTCCATCATTGCCAAGCAGAGCCCTATTTTGGCTGCCAGCTCCAAGCAGCATTTCAGGTTCAGTGCTGCCATTTCTCACAGGATTTCTGTTCCCATCTTGTTGGCAGCTGGCCAGGGGGGTGCCCAGCAAGGTGCGGCGCAGCCACGTCTACGAAGCTCCCCCGCTCCGAGTGCACGTGGAGGCTGTCCTGAGACATCCCCTGTAAGTGCCACAGTCACAGGTGCCACCCTCATGGCAGGCTCAGCTGGGACAGGGATGTGACAGGGATGTGACCAGCCCTGCTTCTTTACACTCAGGTTGGAAGTGGAGATGGATCACGAGAGAGGAATGGTGTTTTATTCAGTGGCGAGTGATCTCCTACCTGCCAAGCCTTTCTCTGGAGTGAGTATTTCCCACACTGATGGATTTGGCTGCTTTGTATTGTTGTGCTGCTGGGAGAATTCAGAGCTGTGTGCACATGGATGTGAAAATGCTTCCTAATCACCAGTAGCCTCATTTTCTGTATTGCACATAACAAGAAAGGAACAACAACAACAACAAAAAAAAGCATACAGGCACTTATTAGCCAGGAATAAGAAAAGCTGATCTCAGACAATGCCTGTTTTATTCAAATTTTTTTTTCATTGTAAGGGAGTTTTTAAGTAGATTTTCAGGACATGAAAGTCCAAAAGCAAAATGAGTCACTTCAGTTGGGTGACCCTTGGCATTTGAAAACTTAGACTTTATTATGTTACTTTTATTTTGGCTTTTCACTCAAGAAATGTTGAGTAACGCAGGTAGAAAATAGTGGATTGCTTTGGGGTAAAATCCTTCAGATTTTACCATTACCAAACAGAGCAACACAGACCTCTCCAGGGAGTTAAAACTGACCAGTTCTGAATCATTTCTCCCCCAGGTTTTGACAGATGCAGTAATTACTCAGAGTTTGAAACTCATGAATTGTACCAAGGCCCGGCTGTACTTCAGGCTCTTTCTGTCTACACCCTCTATGCCCTTCAGCCTCTCCAGCTCAGATCCCAAAAAGAGCACAGAAACATCCCACAGCAAGAAGGAGGAAAGGAAACAGCAACTGCAACATGTACTTTATCCACAGCAAAACATGCTGGTAGGCTCAAAAATAATAATCCTGTGCCAGATTACAGAGTTTAGTAATTGGTGTGTTAGTGTGGCCTGGAGGAGCCACAGAAAAACACAACTGGTATAGAAATCTCCCAGTTTCAGGGGAAATAGTGCTGTATTAGCAAATGCTAATTACTGCCATTTTGCCTCCTACATTGCAGGTGCAGATTTTTTTTCTGCAAATAATCTTTTTTTCTGTTCCTGATGTGCTTTTCCCATCAACTCTGACCTGTTGCAAACTCTTGCAGAAAACCCTGTGGGTTTGCAGCTCACTTAAATCAATAGCCATATATATGTTGGACAAATTAAAAGATTTCCAAGGACTGCAGTCTTCCCTCGTTTCCTTAAATTAGATGTGGGCAGTGCAAGGAGAGGAAAATTTGATTAGTTTTGGGTGTACAAATTACATTAAAGGAAATGAAGTCCCAGAGTAGAGAATTAGGTAACCTGCAAAGAATGAGTAACTGTTGCATTTTTGAAGTGTGCTTCTCATTTCGCTGTGTTCATTTTGACACACACATCTCAATTCTGCATGTGGGGGAAGAAAGAGGATTTAGATGTCTAAGACAGCTTTGGGAATGTGGCATTTGTACCCTCAGGAACTCAAAACCTTTGGCTTGCTAGAGGCTGTTTCTCCCCTGTGGTTCAGAGATCAGCTGTTCCCCTTTACACTCCATCTCTGTGTACTGGATTCATAGGAAATAGCTGTGGTTTTTTTCTTTAATTGTATTGCTTTGTTCCAGTGGGAATTTGGCTGCTGGCATGACACCTTTGGGTTCCAGTGGGAAAATGTGTGCCTGGGCCTTTGCGTACTTTGGATTTCCTGCACACAGTTGTCATGTGATGGTCATCAGGATTTCTCTTCCCACAGGTGCAAGTGTCATTCCACACAAGTCTGGGGTTACTCAGGTATCAGCATTTGCCAGAGACCCAGCTGCTTCCTGGATGCCAAGTGCTCCAGCTGGAGAGTGGAGAGAGAAAGCTGAAGTTTCATCAAAATCTGGTCATTGAGCACAGTAACTGCACTACCCAGGTAAGGCCAGGACAGGGCTCTGGGCCCTGGGAAAGGGCTGTTTCAGCAGCATCTCTGACTGGGATTAGGATTTAGTCAGCCTTGAATTACTCTGGAGTAAATGGGGTCATCCAGGGAAGTAAATGGCTGTGGGGTGCTCTCTGCTGATTCTGCAGGTGATTCCCAGGTGGGCTGTGCAGGTTGGGGTCACACCCTGGTACCCCAGCTCTGCACGGCAGCCCGGGTGACACTCAAAGGACCACACACCCAGTCTCAGGATGACTCTGAGACAGGAGTCAGGGCTGTCTCAGGGAACAAGCCATGCCTGAGTCACCAGGCAATGCCTCCTGCAGCAACCAGGGGCTTCTGGAAAGGCTCCTGAGTCCACTGAGCTCCTGCAGTGTGGTCAAAGGCCAGGTGCATGTAAAAACTGATCCCTTCCAGTCAGAAATCTATAACCCCTTCCCAGCCTGCAACACCCAGCACACTGCAGGCACTCCTGTGTTCCTTTCACACCAGGTATTTCTGAGGCAGGACCTGTGTGAGACTGAGCACCATACCTAAGATACAGTCAAGTGAATCATAACCTTGGGCAATCTGCACAAACTGAATGACTCACAGTGGGCCATACACAGTCCTGAGGGACCAGGAGATGCTGTAATGTCTGCAGCTCCACAGAAAACCCTAAAAACAAATGAGAATGTTCACTCTGTGTTACTTCATTAAGACCACAGTGTCTGGTTTGAAAACCTGTCCCAAAAAAGTAACAAACAAGCAACAACTTCATTCACTCAAGGCTGTAGAATGGGAATTGACTCTATTGTGAAAGAACACAGAACAATCATTCTTGATTCAGTGGTTGGGGTTAAGAATGGGAATTGTTGTAAATTCAGGAATTACTAAAGCTCTCTAAAACTCTGGTGGGTTTTATTCTCTTTTCCCTTTCCCCTGTTTTGCAGCTGGTCCCAGTGACTGCCTACCTCACTGTTCCAGTCCTGGAGCTCTCCTGTGACAGGGTTGATTTCCAGAGCTGCTTTGTTGCACAGACCAAGACAGAACATGTCTTCCTGTATAACAGGAGTGGCTGCAGGAGCTACTGGACTGCTTTGCTGGGTATTCTGGTTTTGCAATTGATTTCCTTGTTACAGAGTTTCACTAAGACTGCATGCACTCACTCAATATAGGGGCAAAATGTGATGATCCTGGGTGCAAACATGGTTTGCTTTTGTTCTCACTGATGTGGCCTTTTTCCTTCCTCTCTTTCCCCTCCTTTTTTTTCACAATATTATCAGTACCACTACTGATTTCAGCAGTTACTCCACATCTAACCAAAAGATTGAGTCTCAACCCTCACAATGCTTGGACATGCTCTGCTCATTTATAAATCAGTCCTGAGGGGCAACAAGAACGAGCAGCTCCTCATGGGTTGTTTCAGCATGAGCCTAATGCTGTTAATAATAGATGTTAATAACAGATTCCAGAGGAAAGAAGATCAGGGCCTTATTATTTCAGTGTGGAGACCACTGATCACTGCCCTTGATGAGAAGATGAAAGCAGAGTCTGGGCACATGCACAGAAACCCTCTGACAGTGTGAGACATGATGTGTTAGTTGCTCAGCAAAGAGGAGCATTGCCATGAGTGCTGCTTGCTGTACAGTTAGAGGGTGTTGTATGGCTTTGTTTGACATTTGCCCCTTCCACTGCAGATGAACAGAAAAGCCCTAAGGCCATGCAGGTATTTTCCATCTTCCCAACCAAAGGCATTTTGGAGGCACGTGAAGGGGAGGCACCTACCAGAGAGATTCTGCAGATCAGCTTTGCTGCAAGGTACAGTTAACTGTAATTGTGACTGAAATTGTGCTCTTCACAGAGAGCTGGGCTTGTTCAGCCTGGAGAAGGCTCTGGGGAGCCTCAGAGCCCCTAAAGGGGCTCCAGGAGAGCTGGAGAGGGACCTGGGACAAAGTGATGGGAAAGGGGGAATGGCTGCACACTGCCAGAGGGCAGGGTTAGATGAGAAAGAACTTTGCCCTGTGAGGGTGGTGAGGCCCTGGCACAGGCTGCCCAGAGAAGCTGTGGCTGCCCCATCTCTGGAATTAAGGCCAGGCTGGATGAGGCTTTGGGCAACCTGTTCTTGTGGAAGGTTTTCCTGCCCAGGGCAGGGGCTTGGAACAAGATGAGGTTTGCTGTCTTTTCCAACTCAAAACATTCCATGATTATATGATGAGCAAAAGATTTTAATTTCTTTGTTCTGATTAGGGAGATGCAACTCATTTAAAAAAATAATTTTTCATTACAAAGTATTTTTGGAGGTTATCACAGGGTGGCAGCAAGTTAGAATAAGTCTATCCTAGTGATTTCAGTGAGCTCTGAAAACTGCTGACAGGGAAATTTCAAGCAAGCTGTAGGTGAGTTATTGCCATAACTCCCATGTCCTTGGAACACAACCCAGTGTCTTCCATCACTGGAGCCACTGATGCTGCAGTGGGATGGAGCCTTGAGCAGCTGCACTAAACTGTCCCTACTTAGAGAAGCATGGTGGTCCAGAAGCCTCCCCAGGGTCCTGGCTGCCTAAATTTTTCTGGAATTCTGCTGAATATGCCTGAAGCACTTCTTTTTGTCTGACAAATACACTAACCAGAATGGCTGAAAATGCCTGGAAATACCAGAAAGCAAAGATGTTTCTGTTTAGCAACCAGCTCATCTGTGGGGCTCCATAGGAAGAATTCCCAACACAGCAGAGTGTGGGATCAATGTGGCAGTAGGAGATAATTATATGCAAGGTGTGAGGTGATTTTAATAATTCACCTCCCCACTTCAGTGGTCTTTCTGCAGGGGAATTGTTTTATGAGAAGGAAAAAACAAAGACTGGTAGAACAGGCATTTGCTTCAGGCCCTTACAACAGCTGGCACTTGGGCACAGAGAAATCCTCCACAGGAGCACTGAGTGGCATTAGCCTTGGGCAAATAATGCTCTTCAACTTAGTGCAAAACTAGAGTCGTTGTAACCTTTTTGATGTTAATTTACAATTTGGACTCCACTGCCTGCCCCTTGTCTCAAGAGGAGTGACAGAAACTTTTCCCTTCAAACTTTGTCACAGGGAGGAGTTTTCACATCAAGGCAGTGCAGGTGTTTGCTCCCAGCAGAGCTTCATTTCATTTATTCACCTAAACCAGAATATCTGGTAATGATATTCTCATTCTTGCAAAACATGAATCCAATGTCTTCAGGCACAGAGCTGAAGATCCTTTTCCAACACCTTGTACCCATGGAACACAGCCCTGTGGACTTGGCACTAACATTAGTGACCTGAGCATTCTTAGGACACCATTGTCCCCTTTTCTTCTCATCCCTAAACACAGGGCCGCATGTAGCTGTAACTGAACTTTTTGCTGTGCATTTTAGGAGCAACACTGACTATGAAGCAATTGTGACCATTTCTGGAATGCTGGAAGAGAAGCCTTGCAAGCTGCACCTCAGAGGGAGGGGAGTGCACTGTGGGAAGGTGCATTAAGCAGGACAATGTCAAGGTAACAGGTTGGATGCAGATGTGCCAGCAGCTGAGCCTGTATTTTCATCTACTTCTGTTTTTAGTAGGGACTAAACTTTCATTTTAGCAGAATGAAAATTCAGGTTATGAGGAAAGAAATTCTCCTGGTACCTTAACCAGTCATAATCACACTCTGTACTTTTACTTTTATTGCTGTGATAAGCTCAGCTTTAGGCACAGAACAAGGTTTTAAATTGCAAAGCAGCTGTGTAAGTCAGGCCAAAGCCCTCTGCAGAGCCCAGCATACCTTGAATCACAGCTAAAGACTATTCATACCTTAAAGTAGCTTTTGTTTTGCCTCATTTATTTGTTTGACATTAAAATGGACATTGACACATAATAAAACAAGAATTGGTGAATAGGCCAGCATTTCCCAGGCTGTTTTCTCAGTGCCTTACATGAAAAAGGGAAGAGAGAACTTTCCCTGGTCTCCTTGGAAAATTACCAACCTGTGTGTTTCATCATGCTTGGGCCTTGAGAACATCCCCTTCAGCAACAGAGGGAGGAACCCTTCTTCATTTTCATTCTTTCCCCCCACATGGTTGCCATTTACTCTCACTTCTCTTTAAACTATTTTAGTATTATTTTAGCTAATGGTCACTGGAATTCCCACTTCTGAGTTTGTTAAATTTTCCACTTCCATGAAATAAAAGGCTTTTATAAATGGCTCATTATTCCCTCTAAATAATTCAATGTTTTGGTTCTAAGACAGGACCTGTGTGATTGCTGGGTGAGACAGGTTACAGCATGGGATTGTGAAAATATCAGAGAGCTCTAACTCATGATGACCTTCAACTAAAAATCATCATAAAAAGGAAACAATTGTATTGCAAGAACCCAATTGTATTATTAAGTGCAAAAACAAAAGTCAGGACAAAGAACTTCAGTTTGTTACAAATTCAAAGCAGCAACGAGTAAATTTCCTTTTCAAGCTGAGTTTCAGTGATCTTTCTGTTCAGATAGAAGAAATAAGGGATGACAAAAGACACAAGATAGAACATGTTTGTATTAGCACTGAAGGACTGAGCTGTCACTGATGTTCATGTGCCTGCAGTAAATGTAATGCTGCTCTTTGCTTTATGTTAGGTAGGTAAATATGATTAAGCACAAGATTGTCCTTGGAGTCACACAAACTGACACTCAGACATGTAAAAGGAGGAATGGCCACAGCCAAATCCTGTCTTCTAGCAATTCACCAGAACCTTTCCATTCAGGCATTTCCTGTGGAAATTATGTTCAGTCCTTCCACTTTCTCCCACTGGAGAGAGGCTTCAGAGCAGCTGCACCAGCAGTGAGCTACAGCCCATCCTCCAGTGTAGGGACAATTTCAGACACAGACAACTTCTGACACAGTTGTAAAGGCAAGGATGTCAAGTCTTTGCTTCAAAACATGCTCTTTTAAACTTCTTACAAAATGGTGAAACCTTTTAAGGAAATGCTGGAAAATTCTTTTCACCTGGACTGATGTCTTCGTTTTGAATGACTCTTTTTGCCAATTTGTCATACAAAAATACTGTCCCATGAACTATTACCCTTTGGTAATATTCACAGAGTAAAAAGATCAATTAAATTTAAAATAATCACCACATCATTCATAATCATCTCACCACAGGCTGTAGTTGAATTTCAGCTGAGCTAATTAGTTATGTCAGGAAGCCACGTGCCAGTTTTGCATTTCCTCACCTTCTTTGCAGAACTGCACCATTAATTCTACTTCACAATTTCTGCCTAAAATGTGTAGATCTAGTAACAAATCCCAGAACCCACTTGATTTCAGTGGCAATCACTTGCCATGCCTGGGGAAGGCAGAGAGGGAGCTGTGGTGGTGTTGTGTCAGCCCTGGAGCTCACTTCACTTCACTTCACTTCACTTCCCCGGGTACTCGAACACGGCTGCAGCTCCCATGCCAGTTCCAATGCACATGGACACGACTCCATAGGCTCTGAAACAAAGAGCACGTGGAATTAAGGGAAAGAAAAACACAGCTCAGCTTTACATCATCCAAGGAAAAAATAAAAATAAAGAATACAATAAATATGAGCTGTCTACTGCTCTCCTGTTTCGCTAGGAGAGCCCTGGGGAATTCAGGTTCGAAGCCAACGATGGGATGGAGAAAGCTTAACCAAAGGGACAGTTACCTCATTCAGGGGATGGAAGAAGCTTTACCCAAAGGGACAGTTACCTCATCCAGGGGATGGAGAAAGCTTAACCCAAACTGGTGACCCCTGAGCCTGTGGGAGCTGCAGAGGCAGCAGGTGAGGCCCGTGCTGATGTGAGCACTCACCTCTTCCCTCTGCGCTTCAGTTCATTGAGCAGAGTGACGACCTGGCGGGCCCCGGTGCAGCCCAGGGGGTGTCCCAGGGCTATGGCTCCTCCCAGGGGGTTCACCTTCTCCATGGGAATGCCCAGCTTCTCCACACAGTACACAGCCTGCAAAGACACAGGGAGTGATTTCATGGAGGTGCTCTTGTCTTCCTTAGTTCTCAGCTCTGCTCCTGCAGGTCAGAGGCCTGAGCCCAGCCAGACCATCGTTCTCAGGGGAAAGGAGGGGAACTGATCCAAGGCAGAGAAGTGAGCTAAAACTGTTCACTCATCTCAAACTGAGCCCACACACATTCAGACAACCTGACAATAAATCACAGACCTGATGAAACAGATGTTGCAAGTTGGTATGAGAGCACAATAGCCAATTCTTACTTAGTGGACTTTTTTTTCCCCAAGATTAAGCTGTATAAGCAATGTCCTGGTCATTTTTATTTGAAGGAAAAGGAAAATAGTCTGCACATGTTATTAACATTTGGCTGAAGATGTAATATGTGGAACAAGTTAAAAATCTTAACCTGGAGACCGAGCTGAAATACATTCAGTTGCCAAGCAATGCAGCAACACAAACATGATGCTCACTCACCTGGCTTGCAAAGGCTTCATTAATTTCATATATATCAATGTCATTCAGAGTCAGACCTATGGGCCAGAAAAGCCAGGAGTTAAAAGGAGATATTTTTGCCTCATGACTATATCAAAGAGAGCAACTGCCTGACAGCCTCCCTCTATGAATTCCAGTTCTACTCCATCTAAGAAAGAGCTCAGCTCCATGTGGGGTATCTGCACTTGAACAAGTTTATGTACAGCAGTGTCTAAAGACTGCAAAACATCCCAGCTCATGGCACTGTGCCACTGAGTCTGCCAGGTTTCCTCAGATTAAGTGTGGTTTCTCTGCAGAGGGATTAAGGATTGAAGGGTTTGGAGAGTGAAAGATAAAGCTACAGGCAGGCATGGGACTGTAGCCAGGCCAGGCTAAATCAGCCCATCAGCCAATAAAGCTCTTTAATCCAATGAATGTGGTAAAAAACCTAAGTGAGATGACAAAACTGTACAGAGAAAAATCCATCAAAAACCAAACACAAAACCACCCCCTACACATTGGCCATAATAGAGAAAACAGCACTGAGCACTGAATCACTTGCCACATGTCAGCTCTTGTTGAGTCTGTGCAGGGATTTACTCCTGAGCTTCTCAAAGGTGACTGAATGACAATTTACACACCAGTACAAGGGAAAGACATTCCAACAATCTGAGGCAGGACCTTTTTTACAGTTTCAGATTTAACTTCACTGTTCCTGGGGCCAACAGCTGCACAAGCTTGAATAATATAAGCTTAAATCTCAGTGCAAGGAGTCTGATCTGCTTTGCCTGAACGGCAGCTGGTTCTCACCTGCCTTTTCCACAGCAACAGGGATGGCATAGGCTGGCCCTATGCCCATCACATCAGGTGGCACCCCCACCACAGCAAAGGACCTCAGCACCCCCAGCACTGGCAGGCCCAGCTGTGCTGCCTTGGAGCGTTTTGCCAGGAGAACAGCAGCTGCTCCATCGCTGACCTGGCTGGCATTCCCTGTGGGAACAGACCTGTTAACATGCTTTTTGTTAAAGGCAGCTAAACCAGAGCAACAGCACCAATGGAACAGCTGAGCTCACCTGCTGTAGTGCTTCCATCCTCTTTGAAGGCAGGTTTCAGCTTTGCCAAGCCTTCCAGTGTTGTGGAGGGTCTGATCCCTTCATCTTGGTGCACAGTGATTGTTTTTTTGTTGCCATCACTATCTGCAACAGTGGTCTTCACTGGAACAATCTCTGTTTTAAACAGTCCCATCTGCTGAGCTTTTGCTGCTCTGGTAAAACAAAAAGAGTATGAAAGGTTAAAATATTTTGGGGGTGAAGTGCAAGAGAACTAAAGTGAAGGAAAGCAGTTAGACAGAGAATGAACTAAGGTGGGATTTTGTTACTGTCATATTTTTTAGAAAAATCTCCTTGCCTGGGATTCTTCTCCTGGGAAGCTGAGAAGCTTCAGAGAAAAAGGAAAACAATATTATCTCCTTTGTTTCTCCTGTGTTTTGCTCCTTTGGAATGTGTTTAGGCATTGTTTATCAACAGGTGGTTGTTTCATTGATTTCATGTGAATTGTTTTGACTTAATGACCCATCACAGTCAGGCTGTGTCAGGGCTCTGGAAAGAGTCAGGAGTTTTCATTAATATGTTTTAGCCTTCTGTCTGTATCCTTTTATATTCTTTAGTATAGTTTAGTACAATATTCTTTAATATATTCTAGTATCATAAAATAATAAATTAGCCTTCTAAAAACATAAAGTTAGATTCATCATTCCTTCCTTCGTCTGGGAACCCCACAAATACAAGAGGATTTGGTACCTTGTCCCTTAGTGGTGGTGAAGACAACAGGCAAATTCTTACTTCCATTCATGGAAAGACAAACTTTTTACCTCTGCATCAACATTATGGGCATTGTCCCTAAATCTGGGTCACAGGATCCCTCATTTCAGAGCAATATCCCCATTCTGTTCCCATCAACATCTGTGCCTGACTAGTCAGCACCACCACCCAACATGAAGTTTTATTTTTTTCAGGGGTACAGCCACACCACAAGTGTAAGAGAATAAATGAGCCCTAAACTAGCAGCAGTCAACAACTGTCATGACAAGGCAGAATACAATTAACTAAACCTGAATTAGCTCAAGCCATGTAGATTTAATCTTTCCTATCACCAAGATATTTTAAAAATCTAAATAACCTCTTCAAAGCAGAGCTTATTTAGATTTACCTTCCAGAGGTAAATACTTCAGAGAATACAAATTGGAGACTAAAAGCTTGTTTTACCTCCTAATCACTTTGCACTTTTACCCATAAAAAATGAAAATATTCAATGCTCCCAGGTAAGTGAGAGTTGTAGCAAAGTGCTGAAGGACAGGTCAGTAACTCCACAGATATCCTGAGACCAAGGCCAGAAAGTTACCCCTTGCCTCATGTGAGCTGAGGATCACATTCACAAACCCTTCTGGTTATCAGCTCCATGGCAGTGAGAAAGGCTGGCATGCCAAGTTCCCTGAGCAGCAGGGCCGGAATTTAAAGGTTAACTACCCTGTGCAGTGGCTTCCTGTGTTAGATAAATAACTGGACCAGGCTGATGCTTGAACAGAGCTCTTAAAGCAAGTTTAACTCTTTGATGGCAGGAACTTTATCACCTGCCACTGCTCTGGCAGCACAGCCTCATGGATTCTGGGGTCAGTTGATTTTGGCAGTGATTTAACCAAGGGGAAGGTTATCAGAGCTAGGACTGGACTCACTCAGAGCCAAACACCTGCACTGAGGACAAGCCACTCTTCTCACAAGCTCAGCAGTTCCCTACCAACAGCCACACTCAAATATTCCCTCATGGGAAAGGCTCCTCCTCCTGCTGCTCCCACATTCAGGTTCCAGTGATCCTGAGCCAAAGCCACTGTGAAAATACCTCACCAGGCACTGGTTCCAGAAACCTCCCTGAGGTTCTGTCACAGAAACAGAATGCTCTGGGTTGGAAGGGACCTTAAAGATCATCCAGTTCCACCCCTACTGCCATGAGCAGGGACCTTTGGATGCTGGAACAAGCAGGGCACTCACTGTTCAGGGTCTGTGAGATCAGTCCCACAATCCCAGCACAGCTCTGGACTCCAGTTCCCCCATCACCCACAACCCTGCTCTGCATTTCAGTTGGATCCCTCAGGCCTCTTTGCTCACTGTTAAGGACTGGAAGGCAACACAAAGGCTGCACTTCACCAGGAAGTAGCAGTGTGTTTTCTAGCTGTTCTTATTTCTTAACTAAAAGGTTAAAAAACCCCAAAAGACTAACAAAACCAGCATTTACTTCTGTTGGGAAGCCAAGGCAAAGGCATCTTGCTTCTTCCGGGAAACTCCAAACTTCTCTGCCACATTTTCTGAGGTGATTCTGGGGAAAAACATCACAGAGTTAATGCAAGGACCCCTCTCATGGAGCTGCACTGGCTTCTACTGAGATCACACGAGGTATAAGCAATGGCTTTAGCTTGAAAGCCAAAATATGGTTAAACACAAGATTGTTCTTGGAGTCACACAATCTGACACTCAGACTTGTAAAAGCAGGAATGGCCACATTGAAAGCCAACTGCTGCCTTCTCAACTCAGAACTGCTGGCAGAAGTTAATCCTGAATCCAATCTAGGACCAGAACAAGGTTCAAATCTGTTCTCCTTGCTCAACAAGCCACTGATCTTAAGACAAGAAAATCTTTGATCAGAATTGTTGATTCACCTCCATTTCACATCATTAATCTTCCACCACAGCCAAGGATGCCAACACACACAGCTCCAAGCTCACCACCTTCAGGTTGATTTGTAACTGTGGTGTCACTGAGGAGACAGAGCATCTATAAAACCCTTAAACTGTGGCAAGGGGAAACACTTACCCCATAGGAATAAGGCAATCTCGAGCTTTGGGGTTATCCATCATGTTGGAACTGATATCACCAGGGTTATTTGCACTTCTGAGGGACATTGTTTCCACTCTAAACACAAGAAAAATTTGAAATGCTCCATTAAGACTGATCAAAACTCAGTATCCTGACAACATGCTTTCCCATTATCCCACAGAAACACAGTTGCTAATTAGGAACTGGCTGAGGCAGAAGCTCTTTAATCATCAATTTAAGAATTATTATGAAATGAAAACAGATTGTGAGATTCAATTGGTTCTTGCTTCACTAGAACAGGATATCAATGTCAGCAGTAATTTTTTGTGTTTCCACAGTTAGGAAGGAATTGCTATGATTCTGGCACATCTGTCCTCAAACATAATGAGGTTCAAAGGCTGGAGTTTTCAGTGAGATTGCCAACAGACATAAAAATACCATTCAGATCTTAAGAACAGGTTGGCAGTAGAAAAAGAAGTATTGAGCAAACCATGGCAAAGAGATTTCAGTGAGTTGCACCATTTGTGTTTTGCAATAGAAAGAATTTCAGACATGGATCCCACAGGGTGCAATCTTTGACCCACAAATGAATTAACACATTGAAGATACTCCAATTTACTGCAGAAATACAAAGCCATCAGTTAAGACTCATGAGCTTTTGTAAGGTCAGTCTAGATCATGAAACCCACAATGGGAAGAGAGTTTGAATTCTACTCTGCACCACACAAATACCTTCATGAAGAATAAATAACAAAGAAACTACTCCTGGAAAATGAAAGGCAAGCAGAAAGTAAGGCAGCTTGTACTAAGTACTATCAGCGATTTAAACTAGCTCTAAGATGGGACACTCCATCACTGACTTCAGCTGCATCTGCTCCTGAAGGAAGGCACAGGACTGGGTTTTAAGTAAGGGAAACCCCAGCTACTGTTTTTAGTGCTTGAATCCAGGGTTTCTCCACTCTGTGGAAGAGTAAGACTTGGGATAAACCCAGCTCCCAAAAGCTATTTGCAATTTATGGATTGTATGTCTTCTGCAGGGCAGAGGCCACAGCCAAACCCAGTGCCTGGCACAGCCAGGGGTGCAAAGGCCATCAGTCCCTTTAAGCACAACATCTTGGTGGACATTACTGTGTGCAGTAATAATTAATGAAAGATTAGAGACATCAAGTTATAAAAAAAGAGAAACCCAGTATTTTGGCCTCAAGATTACTGAATAGCTTTTTTTCAGTCCTTCTTCTGAAGTCAATGTGTATGTGGTCACTAGTATTTCCCCCAAATCAACCTAAAGTTTACATAATCCTCCAAAAAATAAATATTGCTTGTGATGTTAGGACTGAAGCACAAAACAGCTCATCTGTCCAGCACAGGACAGATCCTGTAAGTCTGCAGAACACTGATTAGCACACATAGGATATTAATTTCTTCATCCAAGAGAGCTGCTGGTCTTTCAAGAGGCTAGTTAATTGCAGATTAGCTATAAAGCTAATTTTTTGGCAGGCTATTGCACAGGGACAGTGTTACCTTCAGGCTAAGCAAGCACTGTGAAAATCCTTCCTTACCCACAGGCCAAGCCAATGTCATACGCTCCATTTCGGATGCCACCTGTAACAGCAGTGCATAAATGTTCTTACTGTCAGCAGCAGCAAAAGCATTTCCAGCCCAGCTGCAGCTTCCAAACACCTGAGCACCCACAACAGCCAAATGGGCATTTCCTCACCCTCCTGCCTGCCAGAGGGACAGCCAAGGAGCTGATGGGGCTGAAGGCTAACATGGGGCCAGAGAGAGCAGGAAGGATTCTTCTGGGAGCTGCCTGATATGGAAGTGATGGTGGAACTTATCCCCAGAAAACCAAGTCCCTTCTCTAGGGATAAACTTGGCCACTTGAGGATATAAAAGTATTTAAACAACACCACACTGCAAACTCCCTACAGCACAAGACATTATCAGTGTTTTACTGCTCAGAGACACTGCAGGACAGGAGGAATGAGCCCTTGGGGTGGGACAGGCTCTGGGTGGATTGAGTCTGATGCCAGTGCCCACAACACCTACCAGCTATGTTGATAATGGCCTGCAGCCCGGAGGAGCACTGCCTGTTCACACTGGAGCACGGCACTGTCTCTGGAATGCCACTGGAAAACAAGGCAATGTTGGCAAAGCCTCAGTGATAAAAACAAACAACAACAACCTAAAGCTCTAAAGAGTGCATTTATCCACCGGATTAAACTTTAACCCTCAAGTTCCAGGCAGATCCCTTTATCCAGCTCTTGATCTATTTGGTCCTGCACCAAGGGAAAGCAAAGTGCAAAGATAATTTCCTCACTTCAATTGCAAGTGGCTCCAAGTGCTGTTTCCCCATGGGTTTGTCTTCAGAAGGTGCTCTGTAAGCAAGGCCCTGCCCTGGAGATCCTGAGCTCTGACCCAGGCCAGAAACCCTAAAAAGTTCTGTAATATTCATAATATTCATAATTATAGCAGGCTGTGCCTGCACTTTTTAAAGTGGTAGTTGTGCAGTGATTGATAGAAGCAAAGAATGGCAACAGGAACTGACTGAAATATTTGGAATGTGGGATCCAGCAGAAATATTTGGAATCTGGGATCCAGCTCAGGACAAGCCCCTGACCAGCACTGAGCAAAGACAGAAAGATCTGAGCCCATCCATGGTTTGGGGACCAGCAGAGAGAGGTGCAGCCTCAGAGTGCAGCTGGGAGCCCCCAGAACATCGTGTGCCTCTGAGAAGCCCAACACAGGCAGCACAAACAGATCAAACAGCTTCACCTGCCTCCCTGTCTCTTTGCCATCAGCACTCAGAGCTCGATCAAAGTCCAGTTTCTAGGCAAAAGGTGATTTGCTGTAACTCCTGGGAGTGCATGAGCCCCACTGCAATCTCTGACCTGTGCTGCTCCATGGCTCACTGAGGAGAGCAAGAACTTCAGTCTGGCTGAGAGCTTACCTTAGAAACTGTGCAACTCTTGCAATCAAGGCACCAGCTCCAGGCTGCAGCACATTGCCTGAGTGCAAAGACACAATTCCAGTCAATTGGCTGCACTCCCCTCACAGGCACTGAAGGGTGCTCCCATCACCACAGCTCAGTACTGCCCAGCACCAGGTCAGAGCCCAACACCAACAGGACAGGCATGAAAACCTAATGTTACACACTAACCCAGCTTCATGAGACTTGTGAGCATCCCACATGGGGAGCCTGTCCCACAGAGCTGCCCAGAGCAGGGGTTTCACCAGGCAGAGGCTGGCACTCACCCACACAGATGTCTCCCAGCACCTCAGGACGGAGGTTGACATCCTGAAGGACAGCTGTCATCACAGCAGCCAGCAGCTCATCAGGTGTTGTGTCCTAAAAGCACAGGGGATCAGCACCACCAGTGACCACCAGTAAGTGCCCTGTCACCAGTCCAGCCTCAGAGCACTTCAGAGGGCTGGCCTGCGGTGCTAAGGCAGCTTTACTCCACTCCTTAGCTCACTGTGGTTGTTTCCCTACCACAGCACAATTATTTGCATGCTTTTACCCCGGGTTTCCTTCAGGTACTGCTGCTTTCTCACCTTCCTTAGATTTATAGGAACACGCTCTGCAGGGCCTTCAAAATCACACAACTACAGAGATTTATGTGGCAAGACCCAGTGAATGGAGCCCCATTTGTTTTGTGAAAGAAGCAGGGCTGACCCCTCAGCTGCTGGGGAGCACTGCCAGCATGAGGAGACCTGTTTGGGAGGGTGACAAGGAACGAGCAGCACCCTCTGGGGTCAGCCTGGCACCGTGTTCTTCCCCAGCACCCTGTGAATGTCACCCAGGGAGAAGCAGGTTCCAGAAGGGTGGCAGGTCCGTGCCAAGCCGTGCAGGTGAGGGACAGCGTGGCAGGGCAGGTGACAGCAGGCTGTGACCGCTGCCAGGGGAGCTGGGGGGACACAACGCCCGGCTCCTTCGGGGGATGCCACTGGCGCTGCCACCCCCAGCATTAAAACCATCACACAGCGCTGGGATTCAGACTCTCCCAGAGCACAGCAGCGGTGTCTGGGGGCCAAACAGGGGCCCAGCACCCAGGAGGGGAGGCGGAGAAGGGAGCAGCCCTTTCCCAGCAGGGATGCCAAGCCCCTGAGGGCACTCGGCGGGCAGGGCGGGATCCCCCGGGTCGTACCTTGAAGCCGCCGCGGCGGGCGCGGCCGATGGCGGTCCTGCGGCCGTGCACCACCACCACATCGTCGGGGCTGGCGGCCCGCGGGGGGCCCCCGGAGCACGGCACGGCCCTGGGAGCGGCCCCCGGGCCCGGCGCGGCCCCGGCCAAGTGCCCCAGCACCAGCTGAGCCCGCCGCGCCGCCGCCGCCGCCATCTTGTCACGGGAGCGCTTCGCTGCTTTGCATGAGCCCGCCCCCTCATTTACATACGGGAGGCGGAGCAAGCCTCCAGCTCATTTGCATTCCCCGCCCGCCTCATTTACATGGCACCGCCCCCCGGTCAACCCGAGCTCCGTCCGCAAAACAGCCCAAGAGAAACAAAAATAAAAAGGGGGAAATAAAGGAAAAAAGGAGGGGAAAAGGGAAAAAATGGAAACAGGAAAAAGAGAGTATGGGAAAAAGAGGTGAAAAAAAAAGGACAAAAAAAAAGGACCGAGGAAAGGAAAAAAGAAGAAAAGAAGAAAAAAGAAAAAAAGAGAAGAAGAAAAAGAAAAAAGAGAAGAAGGGAAGAAGAAAAAGAAAAAAGAGAAGAAGGGAAGAAGAAGAGAAGAAGAAGGGAAGTACAGAAAAAAGAGGGGGGAAAAAGGGGGGAAAAGGGGAAAAAAGGAAGAATGGGAAAAAAGGGGGGGAAAGGAACAGGGCAGAGACAATGGGGGAACAAGGGGAGGAGTGGGAAAATGAAGATGAAACAGAAATAAAGAAAAATACTCCAAATTTTAAAATAAAAAGAAATTAATTAAAATAAAGGAAAATTAAGTTTAGAAGCACAAAATCCTGTGCATTGGGAGTCCAAGGTGGAACATCAGGACAGAGGGACACGCAGAACCATGGGCTCAGAGAGCTGCACAGATCCATCTGTCCCAGAAAAAGCCAGAACCATCCAATCTTTGTCACTGCCCCCGGGATGGTGACACCAGTGCCCCCCGTGCCCCCCACCCTTGCTGGGAGGTGCCCTGTTGGGAGCAGGGGACAGGCAGCAGGAATGCAGGCTCATGGAGACATTAAGGATAGAAGAGACCTCCAAAATCATCAAATCCAACCATGTTCATCACCAAACCACATCCCACATCCACAATTCCAGGGATGGTGATGCCATCACCCTCCTGCCAGCCTGTTCCCATGTCCTGCCCCTGCCCACCCCCCAAAAGGAATTTATTTCTCCACGGACACACAGCAACATGCAGGGAAAGCCGCAGGGCCCGCTACAGGGAAAATAAAATAAAAACAAACCGAACAAACAAACAGAAAATGACTTTACATGGTAGAATAATTCCATTTGCTTCTCCTAGTTCCATTCTGTACATCAGAACACTGCAAGGGTTTTACAAACCAGAAAGGCAAAGGCACCTGAGGAGTGTCTCACACTCACACTCACACACACTCACACTCACCACATCCATCCATGGGAGGATTGAGGTGGTCTGAGGGCCCTGGGAGCATTTTGGGGCAGCCAGGAGCCCCCTTTGGCTCTCAAATCTTTGGGAAAAAGGGAAACACCCTCCCACCATTGAAGGGCTGAGAAAACCCAAACCAAACAGATTTAATGAAAGAAGAGAAAACAGCTTAAAAATTTGTTTGATTTTTTTTTTTTTAGCTTTGGTGAACACACACTTTGTTACCCTCTTCTGCCAAACCCATTCCCAGACAATGCTGATTTTTTTTCCCCTTGTGTTTGTTTCCATCCATCCCATATTACTGACCAGACTGATGGATTTGGTCCTATTCACAGAATAAAATTCTTCATTCCCCTCAGCAAAAGGAGACTTTTCCCCTCCCCATGGGGAGCTGCCCATCACCCCATGGCTGACTGACACAAGCCCCAGTGTTGCTCCAGCATTGCACCCAGCTTCCCAGGAACCTGGCCTGGAATAAATGGCCTTGATAGCTTTCAGAGAGATTTATAGGGAATGCTTTTAGGTATTTCTTTTAATTTGTCCAAATAGTGTTGTTTGGGTTTTTTTTTTAACTGAAATAATTCTTGAAATCATGAAATCTTTGAATGGTCTGGGTTGGAAGGGACCTTAGAGCTCCTCTCATTCCAACCCCTTGCCATGGGGCAGGGACACTTTTTCACTTGACCAGGTTGCTCCAAGGTTGGCCATATCCAGCCCTGACCCTGAATGTTTCCAGAAATGGGACATGCACAGCTACACTGGGCAGCCTCCTCAATCTTGCTTTTCTATTCAGAGCTGAGGACATGGACACACCAGTGATGCAAAGTCTTGATCTCTTCCACACGGAAGAATTCAAGGATGTGTTCACACAAACAACCAATTTGTCACTTTCTTCTAAAGTCTGAGCAACATTTTTCATTTTCACTGAAAACCAGCATTAAAATAAACCCCGTCTGACACACTGGCCTGAGGATGGAGCCTCCTGGTAACTGCTTTTTGGACCCTTTGCTGAGTCGGTGGAAACAGCTAATGCAGCAGAGAAGGGAGGTAGGATAGTGCAATTAATTTATCCCAAACCCCCCAGATCTGATTGATTAATTAATTAACTAGCTTCCAGGGACTCTGTGCGTGCTTCCTGCCCAGGTTTTCCAGCAGGGCAGTGCTGGCCAGAGGCTGTAGCTCAGCTCTGCTTTTGACTCGCCCATTTTCTCATACAACTTCAAACCTACTGAGGGAAGGAATCTGCTTCCAGCTGTCCTCCACTGCTGCAGCTCTGCTTTCCCAGTCTGGGGCTGCATTGTCCTGTAGCTGCTCCCTTGGGCACCACTGATGCTCCACAAGGCACAGAGGAGGTGCCTGGAGGAGGACACACCCAGATTCACATGCATCAGTCCTCTCTGCCTAATTTTAGGCACTCTCTTGGGTTTTAGAGATGCACTGGGCTCTCCCTGCAGCTCCATGTCCAGAACACGATGGCATCCCAGCAGCACGGGCACAGTTCAGCAAACTGTGGCTATGAGCAGAGCCGTCCTTGCTGAGATTCCCGTCAGCTCCCACCTTAATCCTGATGGCTCCCAGCACAACCTGGCTGCTGTTCAGCCCTGCCCACACAGCATTTAACCCACACCACCATCATTTACCCATCCCTCAGCCCATGGCAGGGGTCCCGGGCATCCGTCCGCGGGCGTACCCGGCACAGACCTCCTGCACCCCGAGAAGACCCCCTGGTTCCCAGACTCACACACACACACACGCGCCAAGGCAAAGTCAACACGGCTGCTGCATCCTCACACCAGATCCGAGCCGAGCATCACTCCTTGATTGTAACCGCGTAAGGCACAGGACAGTGTGAAACGCCGCCCCGCTCCAGCGGGGTCAGTCCCCTCGTGGACGGGGACGCCCAGGTCCCCCCGACTCTGCGGTCTGAGGATCATCTCCTCCGGCTTGGCTGAAGGCCCTGTCTGTTCCTCTGCGAAAGGTGCTGATGGCCGCTGAGCACCTCATTCCCCCGCCGCTCCTGGGGATGCCGCCGGCACCGCCGCCGTGCTGAGGGGACATCCCCGCTCGCTGAGGGGGACATTCCCCGCTCGCTGAGGGGACATTCCCCGCTCGCTGAGGGGACATTCCCCGCTCGGTGAGGGGACATTCCCCGCTCGCTGAGGGGACCCCGCTCGCTGAGGAGACATTCCCCGCTCGCTGAGGGGACACTCCCCGCTTGCCGGGGGATACATTTCGCTGAGGGGACACTCCCCGCTCGCTGAGGGGACATTTCCCGCTCGTCACACTTCCCCCAAGAGAGCAGTTACTTGGCAAGGGGGACAAGCCCGGTACCGCTGGCAGCAGGGAGGTTCCGTGGTCCAGCACCCGCACAAGGCCGGGAAATCCCTGGCTCTGAAGTCCCCACAGTCCCGAGCGCAGCTTGAAAATCCAACAAGGCGGCGGGGCCGAGACAGCAGCGAGCGAGGAGGGACTGTCAGGACAGCCCCGGGTGAGGCCCGACCTCCCCACACGGCGCTCCCCGGCCCCGCTGGCAGCGCTCAGAGCCCGCAGTTGACAAAGGGGTGCCGCAGCAGGTCCTCGGCCGTCGGCCTCCGCTTCTCCTCCACGAAGATCTGCTTGAGGAAGTTGCGGCAGGAGCTGGAGACGCTGTCGGGGAGCTGGGGGTTGGTGGGCTGCGTGGCGATTTTAAAAATTGCTGCCATGGCCTCGAACTCTGCCCAAGGCGGCTTCTCTGTTAGCATCTCCACCACGGTGCAGGCCACGCTCCTGCAACAAGGCGGAGCACAGTGTGAGGGACTGGGGAGATGTCACAGACATATTTTCTGAAAAATATCTTTGCTAGGGTTTTTCTCCTGAGAAACTGAGGCCTCAGAAACGAAATGTAAACAATAATTATCTGCTGCTGTGGAATGTGGCAGGTGCATCTTTGATTGGTCTCATGTGGTTGTTTTTACTTGATGACCAATCACAGTCCAGCTGTGTTGGACTCTCTGGTCAGTCACAAGATTTTATTATTCATTCTTTACTAGCCTTCTGATGAAATCCTTTCTTCTATTCTTTTAGTATATCATTTTCTTATAATATATATCATAAAATAATAAATCAGCCTTCTGAAACATGGAGTCAAGATTCTCATCTCTTCCCTCGTTCTGGGGACCCATAAACTCCACCACACTGCAGCTCAAGTCTAACCAGCCCTGGGACTGCACCTGCCTAAAGTGAAAAAACCTGCAGGAGATGGGCACATAGCCCTGGAATGTCTGGTCCCCTGAAGCTCCCTGGTCACACAGGTTCTTGGCACTCAACTTTGAGTGGATGGATGAGCCTCGCCTTGAAGCTGAGGGCTTTTCTGCCCACTTTACAGAATCACAGAATAATGAGGTTGGAAGAGACCTCTAAGGTCATTGAGTCCAATCTATGCCCTAACACCTCAACTAGACTATAGCACCAAGTGCCATGTCCAGTCTTATTTAAAAACATCCAGAGATGGTGATTCTACCACCTCCCTGGGAAGAGCATTCCAGGACTTTATTATTCTTTTGGGGAAAAATTTCTTCCTAATATCCAACCTACACCTTCCCTGATGTAACTGGAGACTGTGTCCTCTGGTTCTGTCAGTGCTGCCTGGTGGAAGAGACCAACCCCAGCTGTCTGCAACCTCCCTTCAGGAAGTCATAGAGAGCAATAAGGTCACCTCTGAGCCTCCTCTTCTCCAGGCTACTAAGTTTCATAAAAAGGTCAGGGAGACACTAAGTTAACTGGCAGATACTAAGCCTCATAAAAGCTCACTGGAGCATCCCCTGAAGGGAAACCCATGCACAGCTTCAGACAGCAGAGTTTCAACAATAACATGTAGTTCCCAGGGAAGCTGAGCCAGAATGAAACATGTTTGCCTACATCCCACTTCATCTCTGAGGTGCACCTGAGAAGGGACAGGTGGAATGAGCAGCAAAGAGCCTGAGAGGTTTCCCTTGGTTTGCTCAAGAATTCTGGTCTCAGCAGAGATACTCTGCCACCTCTATTCATGAATGATCCTAAAAAAAATTAAACTTATCCCATTGATCCTAAAAAATTTAAAAATTAACCTTTTGCCTCCCATCAGCCAGTGCAGGTGGTGCAGGGCACATGGACACCTGCTAAGGACTTTCTAGGTTTTCCCACCCCATTAAGGCTCTCTTGGAAGGATTATTTTTTGTTGACCCTCTTTACTTGGGCACCTAACAGAAAGCAGACTGGGAAGACATTGCTTCCTCCTCATATACTGGGAAGATTAGCAGTGTTATCCCAACTCCTCCAGGTTCCATCTGTCATCCTCCACAGATCAAAACATTCACAAGCAGCCAATGATTTTAGTTGTCTTTGTGCCTGAGCCCATGCAAACATTCAGCAGCACATTTGGGAAGACCATGAAGATCCCCTGAGCCTCTGAGCTTAGTGAACCCAAAATCAGGGCCACCAAAACTCAGCAGGTCTTTCAGTGAGCTTTGCTATCAACCTGCTTTCCAGAATCAAAAAGCAATTATGGGGATGAGCTGGATGTGAGACTCACACAAGACAAGACTTTCCAAATGCAAGTTGTGATTCTGAGTGCTCCTGTTTGGGAACTTGGCTACAACAGTTTTACTCTGGATCTGCACAGTTGATCCTAACATGTATCTCCTATTTTCCATCCTTTGCACTACTTCCAGCTACTAGCAATACCTGTTGCTCCCATTACAGCTTCCCAAAAGGACTGTTGGATTTAAGTAGCAGTGGTGGGGTTTTTACTGTGTTCCTTACCACACATCAGCTTTCCTTCCATAGCCCTCTCCACTGATAACCTCTGGGCTCATCCAGTATGGTGTCCCTGTGACAGATTTAATCCCAGTCCCAGACATGCAGATGGTCTGGATGCGTTTGCTGGCCCCAAAATCTCCAAGCTTCACATTTCCTGCAGAATCTCTCAGAATATTGGCACCTGGGGTGAGAAGCAAAGACAAGACCCCCAAGAAATGAAGCAGGAACATGAAGTGGCTACAGTGAGGAGAGCAGGAAGGGCACAGGCAAAGAGCCGGGCAGGGGGGAGCCCAAAGGGCTGTGGTGGGGCTGGACTCAGCATTATTTCAATTTATTCTCTCCTAAGGCAGCTGCTGTGCAAGAGGTTTGACTCCCACCAGCATCCCCTCATTCAGCAGGTTTCCCAAAAATGAGCAGTGCATGGGGGCCAACAGATTATCCCACCCACAGACAGCAGAAAGCAGCTTCAGACCTCTCCAAATGGCAGAGCCTCTCAGTTCTTGGCTATGTTACACCAGATTTTCAGATGTGTAAGGGCAGTTAACAGTAATGCCTTGAGAGAGAAAACAGCCCAAGATTTTTGGTTTCAGCTGCTTGCTCAAGATTTTCATGGCTCAATCTGGTGAAGGGCAGGGGCAAAAATACTTCAAAGAGCGCAGATCCGAGCACTATGCTGGATTTGTACTGGGGCAGGGGTGGCTGGGCTGAACAAACCCAAGCAAGCAAGAAGTCTCTGTATTATGCACTCACCTTTAATATCCCTGTGGACAATCATATTGCTGTGTAGGTAGAAGACCCCCTGCAGGATCTGCCTGGTGTATTTCCGTGTGACATTCTCTGTCAGAGCACCGTAAGCTTTCAGCTGGTCCTTTATTGAGCCCTGTTGTGAAGAAACAACACACACCAACTGTAAGGACCAGAGAAACCATCACATCACAGCAACTTCTTAAACCTCCCTGACCACTCTACATTCCAGCTCAAAAAAAACCCAAAAACCCAAACCCTATTTGTAGAAACAGCAGAAATCCACTAAGTGGTGAACAGAGCAAAGACTTGTGCCCGTGTCCCAGATCCCTGGGGAGATGAAGGTGACACAAGCGGGTGCCTGGCACAGCTTCCTCCTGCCAACAGCACAGACCTTTTCCCCCCTCTAGTGGCTGCAGGGGGGTCACTGACAGCTCACTGAGAAGGACCGAACTGATGAGGAATTACAACTCGATTGAGAAGATCAACTCGATTAATTAGACTCATAGACTCTTTAAGATTGGAAAAAACCTCTGAGACCATCCATTGCAACCATTAACCCAGCACTGCCAGTTCCATCACTAAACCAAGTGTTCTTTTGAGCATTTCCAACAATGGTGATTCCACCACTTCCCTGGGCAGCCTGTTCTGATGCCTGACAACCCTTACAGTGAAGAAATTGTTCCCAGCACCCAATCTAAATCTCTGCTGGTGCAACTTGAGGCCATGTCCTCTTTTCCTATCACTTGTTACCTGTGAGAAAAGACCAACTCCTACCTGCCTACAATATCCTTGCAGGGAGTTGCAGAGAGCCAGTTCTTTAGGATCAAGATAATGAGTTAGTCTTTGAAAGGCTCCTCCCAAAACTCTGCACAGCAAGAGGGACAACAGCCATGAGGGACAACCAGCCCCAAAAAGGGCTACACCAAGACCACCCAGAGTAGATAATTTACAAGTCCTTGAATTTCTGACCCAGGCATGCAAACTCAAACTGGTTTGATGGTATTGATCACAGAAAAAAGGGAGCAGGGGTACAGACATTTATCATCTGCAGCAGGTTGATCCCCTTGGCTTCAGCTGTATTTTTGGGCCACTTGGAAATGGATGTGTCTCATTGTGCCAGAGCTGGGTTTTAGCAGGGATGAACCAGAGGCAGATTTGGGGTTCACACTCAGCTCTACCTCCAGTATTCAGGTTAGCTGGGAAGTGGGAGGGGAAACCCATCCTGTAGAAACTGCCTGTCCTGCAGCTCTGGGGTGGATCCATGACTGCCAGTCCTGTTCTGGGAACAGTGGCTGCTCTGCTCCAAGCCAGCCCATCCAACTGTATCAGCTTTTCCACATCCACCCATCTCTGCTGTTGCTCTGCCCAGCTACTGTTTTGGCTTCTTTTGAGGCTGGTGGTGATCCTGTGGATGGGCCTCTCCTTTTCTTAGCACTGCTGAAGCAACCTGAGATGCTCTAAATGACCCCCTCAATATAACCTGTATGCATGGTACATTCCCTCACCACAACTAAAAGAGATTTCTTTTCAGGGGATATCAGGCAAGAAGGGGAAACTGGTTCTTTGAGGCCTGTGGTCAAATGGACCACTCTGTTTTCCAAGCATAATTTAAAAAACAGTTTATGGGCAGGACAGAAACTACAGAGTCAGCTATTAACTGGGGGCCAGCAAAAGAATGGCAGCCTCAGGATATACCCAAAATTGGCCCTCTGAACATTTTGCCAAGCTGACTGTTTCAAACTTGAAGCTTGGCCAGACCCAGCTTTGCAGAGCTGCTGTCCTGCAAGCTTTGGGAACTCCCTCACTTCCACTGGCCTTGGAAACCAGAGCCCCAAGCTGCTTTTGTCAAATGAGCTGTTGTTGCAGCAGCAAAGTCAATCTGTATTTGGTCAGAGCTCAGCTTTATCATTTAAAAAAACAAACACTGAATTTCCAGCCCTGCTGGACACTGCCCCAGCATCGAATGCTGGTTTCCTGGCTGCTAACAAACATCAGCAAGGGGACTGCTGGAATTCCTGGGATTTACTCCTCTGGGTCCATGCCTTGTGGCAGGGCCCGAATGCAAGATGCCCACAGGGAAAGAGGGAGGACAGGGTATGGAAGGGACTCAGGCATGGAAATCCACCTGATCACTCACATGCAAGATTCATTCAGAGAGCCTCTAGCACATTTGCCTAACTACTAAAATTATTTGCAACCAAATGACTTAATTGTCCCTTCTGACCTTACAAATCTCTGTATAAACAAGGGTTTATTCTCCCACACTCTGGGGAACAAATCCAGCTGGACAGAAGGGACTTAGGAGAACACATCCTCCAGCAATGTAAATAGCATTATGCTGTTTTACACCACCAGTCTAATGGCTGATGTAATTCACAAGCTCCCAAACACAAAGAGATGCTCAACTCACCCATGCACATTTTCCAGCCCCTGCTTAAATGCCCTCAAAGCATTCTGATCTTTTGCCCCATGACTATTTCATCCTATATCAGCAAAGCCACAAATGAAGCCACTCCTGCACAAGAGGATAATGCTGCCCACAAAAAGCTCTGTCCTCACCAGAGGATTCTAATGAACACCACTGCTTTTAATACACACGTGCTGAAAGCCACAAATAATTGGTGACAGCTGTGGGTGGACAGTTGTACTATTAGCTTGTCCTGCAGGGAGTTGCAGTAAATACTTAAGGATGGGCTCAGGCCAGTGTTTGGAGCAGGGTCTGGATCATGTCCCACATACACCAAGCTCAGATTCCAGACTGTGCACACACCCTGCTCCAGGATTCAAACCTAAAACCTGCCTGCAAAGCTCTTCTTTTCACCCAGTGCTTGTTGAGGGGCTTCACCATGAGATCTGACTCACATCCTAAGCTCTCCCAAGCCTTAGGGATGCATCCACTAGTTTAGTTTGGTTCATCAGCTGTAAAACAGCTCAGCTGGACAAACATAAATTTCACCAAAGTCCAGGAAACTCTAAATCTGTTTTCTACCACTCAGGACAACGTTTAGCAGGAACCACACTTACCCCTGGCATGTATTCCACAAAGATGGACAATTTCTTCTCCTCCGGATCCCGCAGGCACCCGTAGTACTGCACGATCCTGTCGTGACGGAGAGTCTTCAACAGCTGAATCTCACATTCTAAAGCATTCACCTCCTGTAACAAACCACACAGGCTTCCTGATGAAAGGGAATGGTGTCTTTGGGAACATGATATAGATATTACTCCATGCTGAGCACAGTTTTTGTAGCAGCTGTGAAGCTGTCCACAAAGCCATTGGCCACATGAGGCCCAGAAATAAGGAGCACGCCCTAAGGGAAAGGTAAGGAGAAAGACAGGGCTTGGCTTTCAGACAGGTTTCATTAATTATTATTACTATTGTTACTTGTGTTTAAGGAGGTTTTCTGGAAAGATTCCAAAAAAGTCACTGAGTAGGATGGGGAGAAGGTGAAGGGAGCAAGAAGGACAAAACAAAGGAAGATCAGACAGACCTGCAAGAGGTGATACCTGACACAGAGCAGGCCAATGTAACCAAGGAACTGGGAGGCACAGAAGTCACCAGAGCACCACAGACATTCAGGACTACTCCAGAGAGGGGAAACAACACTCTGTCTGCACACACAGCCTCCCAGGGGCATGGACACCTCTACCCTCAGCCCTTAGTTCCCCAGGGTGCTGCAGAACAGCCCTGCCCCTGTACTCACTTTACTTGTCTCCTGGCTGTCAGGGTCGAAAGGCACCTGCTTCACTGACAGCTCCCTCCCAGTGTCAGCATCATAGCAGAGATAAACTTCCCCAAAAGCTCCTCTTCCCAGCAGCTTCCCCAACCTCCAGTTCACAGGTGCCTGCAGGGCTACAGGAGAGAGGAGAGGGTTGAGGGAAGAGCACAACAGGGAGACTTCAGCATCAGGGTCCACCTGACCCTACAGGGCAGTCAGTGAGTCTCTCTCTCTCTCCCAGGTGCACCAGGACAAACCAGTTTTAACTACACTGGTGCTGTTGGTGTGGGGGGAATGTTTCCCAGTTTGCATTAGCATAAAGCATAAATCCCAGGAAATTCCTATTTCATTAAGAGTCATTCCTCTAAAAACTGTTTCCTTAGCCAACACTGGAATTTCCCTTCTGCTGTGGGAGTGTTTAGCAGAATACAGGATGGCTGAGCAGCAACCCAGGCAGGGACCAGTGAGGAGTTTTATATCACTGGTCATTTCTAGGATGTTGTCCATCACTAAACAGGCCCAGTATGCACCAGCTTCTATACCATGGGCAATGCTGCAATAGCAGAGGAGCATCTTTGAGTGCTGGGGTGACAGCAATGCAAGGCAAGGAACAGAAACTCGATGCATTTGCTCCCACATCCCAAGTCTTCTGGGAAGCTGACAGTCCAACACACAAGCAATCACCTGAACACCAGCTGACCCCACACAGCTGTCAGCCAAAGGCTGAGTAAGACACAGGGTGCTGTACTAAACCCTGCTCATGACACACAAGCTGGTGCAGTGTGCCCCATAGTGGGGGTGCAATCAAAGTTTACCCATGGCTGCTTAGCTGGTGTCCAGCAACATCAGTAATTAGTAATTCAGCAGGTCACAAAAACTTAATTTTGTGCCAAATCCCAGCTCTCCTGAGACCTCAGGCACTCGGGGCTTTGGTGCACTCACAGTTCCTGGCTTTTGTAGGGGAGGTGCTGAAGGCCTGCAGACCCTTTTCAAAATTGTTCCAACACTTGGGCCTGTACTCATCATACTGCAGAGTGCTGAGCTTGCTGTCCCCAGTAAAGCTCTTGGTTCTGCTGGAAGGGACGAGCTGAAACAGGTTCTCCTGTGGGAAGTAACTCCTGGGGAAAGTCCTCCGGCCTGCAGGGGAAAAGGGGTAAAATGACAGCCAGAACACACACAGCAGCTTGGATCCACCTGTCACCACCTTCTCACATCATTGAGATCCTCATCTCCTCAAATTAAGCAAAGCAAGTGTAATGAAACTGAAACAAAGCCATGTGAAGATTTTAATTCAACTTAAGAGCTGATAACAGCAGGCATTACATCTCATGTAGATGTTTCTGGAGGGGTTTGCAACAGTTTAATTACATCAATAGGTGTGTTGGTTGTTAATCACAATTAAACACTGAACAGGCAGAGATTTACATTGAAAATTATCCCCACTATCCCCTAAGTCCACAGGCAAATGACCACACAGCAGGGCCAGAGCTGCTTTCACAGGGGTGGCAGTGAGAGATGAAGCTCATTCTGGAAAGCTCAATATGCTCTCTGCACGTCCCCAGTGCATTTTTCCCAAGGGAATTTTTGCTTCCCACTACTTGCAGTCTTACACAGTGAAAGAATGAGCAGGAAAAAGATGATGGAGTTGGCCCCAAAGCTCAAAGCTCACCAGCTTAAAACAGAGAAGCAAACAGACACTGCTACCCTGAAATTGCTTGGGGATTTCCTATGGCTCAGTGAGAAACCTGCTGTAAAGGTCACAAAAATCATCCTCAAAAGAAGGCAATTTTGGGGAGTGGGAAGGTTGATACTGCCAGGGATGAGAAATGCCAATCATCCCCAAGGCTAAATTAAAGCAGGAGGTGTAAGCAGAGGACAGGCTCAGCATTTCCCAAGAGCAGAGCCACAAGGTCTCACAGAGAACACCCTTCTGAATACACAAGTGAATCTCAAAGCACTTGGTGGCTCTCCCTTTATCAGAAACCTCTCCTTCCCAAGTGTTTCCAGTCTCAGGCACTGGCACAAGGCACCAAGGACTGATCACCCCCTCCCTGAGCCCCCATCACGTCCTTACCATCGCTGTAGTCCTTGCGGCTTTGGGAGAGATGGTACTGCCTTGGGAAGGTCCCACCTTTCCCAAACCTCTCACAGAATGGGATGTCAAAATCTGCCAGGGGGGAAGAAGACACAGATATTTCTGAGATCAGCTCAGTATCAAATGCCCAGAGTGTTTCTTATGGAAAACACTGAGTTAGAGGTGAGAAGGAGGAGACAAGGTGCTCATTAACACAACCCTACATACCCCAAGTGAAATCTGCCCACACTCACAAACTCTTCAGTGGAAAATCAGGGTTAGACACACTGCCCTTAATGCCTCAAAATCAGAGGTTTAACTGCTCACTTTATGGACCCTGGCCCACATTGTTCAAGTCCAAGGCAGGGGATTAACACAGACCATGCTTGGTTTCCAAGCCATAGCACTAAAACATCTTATTTGCACTTGGAAAATGCAAAAAAAATTAAACAGAACTGCCAGGCAGGGTCAGGCCTAGACACATCCACTCCAAAACATTTGTTATGATATCAGCTATTTCCAGGAAAATGCAAAAAAATCCAGCACTTGACTAACACCAGATAACATCTCCCCTCTTTCTTCTCAGATGTGACTCCTCCCCTCTGAAAGCCAATTCAAACCTCCAGAGCTCCAAACTTTTATATTTATTTAATTAAATGCTAGAAAGATAGAATATACAGAAGGGATTAAAGACCATCAGAGTTTAGACACTGGATGATGAGAGAGATGGATGGACATGCAAGATAAGGACATATTTTTTTAATAAAAACCCCAGCACAGGAAGCCATTGCTGGTAGCACCAAATAACTTGAGATTAAAATATCTGTCATTCCACCCCCTTCTTTCACCTGCTGTTTTTCCTCCATCCAATTCTAATGACACAGCCCCTTCTGACTGTTTGTTTGTCTTAGCCTGGGGCCAGCAGCAGCTCCTCAGAGGCCATTCCTGGCCTCTGCTGTGCTTCGGTGTGATTGCCAAAAAGAGCACATAATGGCTGAAATATGGTCAGCAAGAGGAGCAACAAGGACAGGGCAAGAGGTTCTCAGTGAGCCACGTGTGAGCAATGGTGCCCAGAGGTGTCTCAAAGCAAAGTGCCATGGGGGAAGCATTAAAACCTTCAGCAACCAGGCTGACTGAAGCTTCATCTCTGCAGCTCAATCTAGAAATCCTGCCTCAGGCCAGCAATGAGTTATCCAGCCACAGGCTGGCTGCCATTTGCTCATTTTTATTAGTGCAAGTCATTACAATATTACAGAGTTTCCATTATTTAACCAGCTGGATGTTTGTAAGTGATGAAGCAGTAACCTATGATCTGTGCAAGCACCAATACAGCTTCTCTCCCAGCATTTGCACTATTGCAGATTATTATTCATGCAAGTGGAAGAGGTGTAACTCCCTAGGGAGTTGGGGTTTGCTGTGTAGGAAGTTGAGATCCTGAAGGGGCAACTCCCAGATGAGAAAAGAGAGGCAAAAGCTGATCCTACAAGGCTGCTCCCAGCACCCTGCAGTTGTCTGCAAACACAAGAGCAACATCTTCCAGCATAGATCTCAAGCTTTGCTTGCTTGCACCCATCCACCTCAGGGCCTCAGCTGCCCAGTGTGCACTATTGCTGCTGTCAGTTGATTCCCAAACCAGTCCCAAAGGTATTGCTGCAGAATCACAAAGGGCTAACGAAGACAAGAGCAGCCCTGCCTGTGTTTGCTGCTCTGGGCCTTTTGATTTTAGAGAATATTCATGTTTGATCATTGCAGGGTCAGTTCTGAAAGGTTACCAAACTATAGAGCTGGTTTGCTTGATTGCTTTTAATTATTTTTCATGCAGTGCCATCTCTCTAATAGTCCAGCCTCTTCACTATAAGCTCTTTATACTTTTCAGCAAATATAAACCACCAAGAGTGCTTACCCATGCAATCAAGACCGTCTTTGGGATGGGTCTTCCTTCCAGGAACAGGAGTTTGGGGAAAGGGAGGGCTGCAAAGGGATGGGGAAAAAAAAAAAAAAGGATTTATTTATTATATCAGAACAGCTATAGAATTAATACACTAGGGAAAGGACAGGATAAACCTCAAGTTGCACTGACCACTGAGCTCCCATCCTCATCCTGCACAAGAATGAGGACTGGTTTTTTTGGCTGGATCACAACTTGTTCTTGTGGCAAACAAAAGGGATGCTGCAAAACCCACAGTCACCAGGCTTAAATGAAGCAGCCAAAGATCATCAGCCCTGTGCAGGAGGCAGCTCAGGAGGGCCACAGGCTTCTGCTCCCTCAGTGTCAAGTGTTCAACCACACACCTCTGCTTTCCATGAACACTGCTGAGCTCTGCAGGTGCTCACACCAGAGCCCTTCAGCCATGCTCAGTTCATGCAGGCTTCCCTCCTCTCCCACCTTCTTCACACAGACTCTGCATCACCTCTGGGAACACACACCCTCCCACGGGACCAGGAGGAAGAGCGTGGCATTGGTGCCTCAAGGCCTTTAAACTACAGTGAGAGGATGGAAAAGCACTGCAAGGGGATTGCAGAAATCCCAATTTCACCCCAGGCTCTTAAAGAGTGAGCTGGGCATGTGGGTTTTACACTTCCCTTTTAACAATATGGGCACAGAGTAGAAATCAGCTTTGTAAAGTGCTCTGAAACCTACTCATGTCAGAGCTGATCCCTGCTGTGGCAAAGAGGAGTTTGTGGTGCTGTTCCTAACCCTCAGCCTGGTGACTTCTCTGTCATCTTGGGCTGATGCCATCCCAACAACTGGCTGCAAGGCCTCCACCAGCTCTTTGCAGGAAGAGTCCTACTAACTCCTCTTCCTTGGAGCAATACAGCCCTCCTTGTGCCTTTTCTAGCTCCTAGACCCATGACTGGACACATCTGCCTGCTTTGGACATGAAATCAGGCCATGCCACCCTCTCACAGACAGAGCTAAAAGCCTAAAGCTCTCCCCTCAGTTCACAGCAGGGTGTTACACACAGCCCAAGCTCCTTCTGCTGTTCTTCTTGGCAAAATCTGTGCAAAAGCAAAGCTGGGGCAGAGAGGTTGGGAACACAAGGAATCCAGTTTCGATACAGCCCTAACAATGAGCAAATACATCACAGGAAATTATTAAAAGCCACAAAAAGGAAATGGACCTTGATGCTGAGACAGGTCCAAAGCACACGGAGCTGCAAACCCCAAGCACGCTACACAATCAACCCAAGGCAGGCAGGCCTGCTGGAACACAGCCTTGGGGCTGGATGGAACAGCAACAGCGGAAAAAAATAGACAACCTTTGATGCAGATGGAAAAAAAAATACACTGCTTCCCAAAAGGACACTGTGTCTTATCCACAGCTCACCCTGCACAGCAGCAAACACAGGGATTCTGTGCACGTGGGAGCTGGGATCCAGCTCAATGGCAGCAGGCACTGAATCGCAGCCTGGCTTAGTACAGCGTGTCCCAGTTGCTTCCTGCTGAGTAGCTAAACTTAGTTACTGCTCATCTGGTGTCCCCAGCACCTCGACTGACACGTCTGTGGCTGCTGGCACTGCACAGGGGCTGCTGAGCTTGCCAGTGGTCAGTGGAGAGCAGACAGCGTGCCCAGGGACGAGGAGGCACGGAGAGGCTGATGGAATATTGACCTGGTGACTGCAGAGAGCCAGAGGGAAGGAGGTGCTGTGAGGGTGGTGAAGCACTGGAAAAGACTGCCCAGAGAAACTGTGGGTGCCCACCCTGGAAGAGTTCCAAGGCCAGGCTAAATGGAGCACTGAGTAACCTGGTCTAGTGGAAGCTGTCCCTTCCCATGGCAGGGGATTGCAACTGGATGATCTTTAAGGTCCCTTCCAACCCAAACCATTGTGTGAGTCTGTGAGAATTTTCATCTCAAAAGGCAAAAAAAGAAAACCTGGTCACACAAGGCTAGGCTGTCTTTGTCCAGCTCAGATTACTGCAATTAAAATCATTGCACAGACATCTCTGCTAGGATCTGGTTTTCAGCAATAAAGGTAACTTTGTTTTGCTCAGATGCATCCTCATCCCAATAGAAATCTCAGGGGTTGCCACTGATCCTGCTGCTCTCCTGCTATAGAGCAGAGGCTGCAGTTCAGCTTGGGAACATGGTGATACACACAACTCACCTGTCCACAGACCTGTCCAGTGACTGGCAGCTCCCAGACAGAGAATCATCAGGGCTGATGAAAGCTTCGAGCATCTGACAGAGAAAGAAAAGGGAAACAATAAAACCATGCACTGTAGATCCCCAAGCTCCAGAACTAGCAGACATCTGCAGGGTCATCCATTTATGATGCCTTTTTTGCATTATTGTTCTTTCCAGCTGCTATTTGCTGGTAGAAAAACTGAAGCAAAGATCATTAACACCCTGATGTTCAAAGCGTGCAGAGGTGTCAATGAAATTCAAAGTGCTCAAAGCAATTGTGAGAAATAACAATATTTACTACTTTTTCCTTACTACTTAAGGAAAATATGTATCAGGACACAAATGATGTGCCCAAGGCCAAGTGGATATTGTGTAGCAGAGGCAGGAGTGCAGCCCTGGGCTCCTGACTTCCCGAGCTGCCCTGGCACACGAGCCCAGCCTTCCTTTCTGCTGATAAGAGCAGCATCATCAGGGCTTTGGCTGGAAGAACTGGCTCGGCACTCATCAGCTCAGTGAAGTCAAAAGCTGCATTTGTGTTGCTTCCTGGATGAGACATTGTACTGGCCAGGGTTATTTATAGCTGGTTAGTAACAATAGAGGGTTTGTAAGGAGTGGTAAACCCTGGAGCTGTGTGCAGCTCCACGTGGAGCAGAGCCTGCTCCGAGCCACACTGCGCTGCCATGCTCCCTGCTGGCTGGGACATTCACTAACCCCTGCTCCACAGCTCACTCCTGGGAAAGCTGAGCAACAAGGGTTAAACACCATGTGGAGCCACACTTTGCTGCTTCCCACATCACTCCTCCTTCCCCAACAGCCTCCCTTTCCCCAGGCTGTTCCCATCAGCCCTCCTCAGCCAGTTGTCAGAACAGCTCGTGCTGTTTTGGCCAGGTAGTCCCAACTGCAAAGTGCAATTTCTCTCCTCTTCCTAGTTTGTACCCTAAAACCTCCTTCAAAATGCACCAGGCCAAAGAGGAGCAAGCACTCTGACAGAAGCCACTCCCCACCTCTGCCAGCCATGCCAGGTCTCTTCCAGCAGTCAAAGCTGAAACAGACTCATTTCTCAAAAGCATAAAATTGGGAATTGGAGCATGCTCCATACTCAGCCTCTGTTCATCTGCCAGGCTGGTCCCAAGACCACAGTTACATCACAGGCTTGCACAGGGGCATTCCCCAAAAGGCAGCAAGCTCCAGCTTCTGAGTGCTTTTCCACGAGGCACATATGGAAGCAGCAGTACAAGAACATTCTGAAGGCAAAACCCATATAGGGAAAAGCAGAACTGCTCAATGAGGAAAGACAATAAACCCCAAACCCCTTTTCCCTGCTTTTAATTCACCAGCAAAGGGCTGTGGGCCACCCACAGAGTGATGTTGGGAAAAGGCAAGGAGAGCATCTGGGAACCTTCATCCAGAGCAGGCTCAGGGCTCTGAATTAATGGAGCTGCACAAACAGCCAGTGGAGCTGGGCTGATTTACACCCAAGGGGGTCACAGGGACCCTCCCCTTGCACACACACACACTTTGTCTTAATCCTCCCCAACATGTTTTGGAGGCATGTGAAAACAATGGGGAGCCAGCTTTTGGCTGCAAGGAGCACACGATACATCTGCACTCTTGACGCTGCCAAGACTCACCCGGAGTGACTTCTTATTTTATTAATGGCTGGATAATAAACTGTTGAAAACACAACTTTGCCATGGAAACACTAGCACAGCCTGCATGCAAATGTGGAGCTAGTGGGTGCTTTTGAGTGTAGGAAATACACATCTCCCAGGAATATCCTTGGGGGCCAGCATAGCAACCTGATGGATTGAGTTTAGTGCCTTCCAGATGTCCCTCCTGCAAACTAGGGATTCTTGGTCCTGTGTTTCCAAGAGCTTTGTAAGAATGACATGTGCTCAGACAGCCCAGCTGACTTCACAGGATCTACATTAAGCTCTTCAGAGCTACAGGTTGAGCAGAAATGCAAACTGAGAGGGAGGTGTAAGGTGCTCCCACTGTGGTCCCTTGACACTGCAGTTTCCCTCACCGTGGGTACCAAATTGACTGGAGGATGAGGTACTGCTCAGCACTGAGGAACTTGCTGCTCTTTTATTACTGAGAGACTGGAATATACAATCTCCTTATTAAGAGAGCTTAAAAAAATATAAATGGGGAGGGACAGAGACACAAAACCACAAAGGCTGTGGGCAGAGCCAAGAACTGTAACTGGAGCTCAGGCAGAAACACCACTTGGGAAGCAGCCAGAGCTGCTGATATCCCCAGGCTGTTGCAATCGCAGGCAATCGGTTGCTTGGCACATTCCCTCACAGTCCTGGGATCTGGGAATGCTGTGGCCACAAGGGCCTGGCAGCTGGTGCACATGTGTGCCCCAGAGCTACCTGAGGTGCCTGGGCACATCTGCCATCCCCACTGGCTCTCAGGGCTCCTGGAAATCAGACACTTCCATGGGCATGTCAAGCCCAGGGGCACCCATTCCTGGATAAAGCTGGCCTGAGCCCCAAGCACAGGCACTGCCAGAATGTAAAGGTGGGAGCAGCTCTCCCAGCACAGCCAGTGCTGGAATTCAGGACATCCCTCTGGCTGTCCTGGACTGCCAAGACCCCTGCCAGGGGGCTCAGAGACCCTGGCACAGAGCCCAAAATGCCTGTGGGTTTGATTACGACCCATGGAGCAAATTACCAACCTTATATGAAGATCTGCAAGCCATGACAGTTTAAGCAGAATGATAGTGAATTTATCACGGGGTGAAAATTAGATTTTTGAGGTTTTTAGAATTGGGGTTCAGGGGGCAAGATGGAGGAATCTGAGCCTGTCCAGTCTTTCTCCTTCTTCCTGACCTCTATCTTCTGCTGTGATGTTGGCACTTTTAGATTGGTTTAGAGTAGAAGCTCACTGTCTAACACAGGTGATAGGTATTGGAAAGTAATTGTAAACGTTGTACACGTAGTTTTTAGTATAAAAAGATAACACCACCCTGGGGGTAGGCAGAGTGCCTCTGACTGTCATGTTGAGTGGACCTCAGCAGGGCAGGTGAAAGAATTTTACAGATAAGGAACAATAAACAACCTTGAGACCGAGAACTGAAGAGCTCTGACTCCTTCTTCAAGCACTGGGCTGGGAAAAGAGACTTTCTAATGTATCTCAGGGTCACTCTGAGCAGCAGAGACCCCAAGAAGCCAGCAGAGCTGTCCCACAGCAGCCACCCCCCAGCCCCACTCACGTTCTGGTCCATGGTCTCGGGGATGAACTCTCCCTCGCTGTTGATGCTGGTGTAGGAGCCCTGGCGGGCGATCTGCTGCTGCTCCTCAGGAACGCTGCCCGGCGGCGGGGAGCTGCGCCCGGTGTGCAGGGAGCCTGGGCAGGGACACACACGGTCAGGGAGGGCACCCACCAACCCAAACCCTTCCAGAAACGCTGCCCCAGTGAGCACACAGCTCCTGGGTGCCAGCACAGGAGTCCAGGGCGGTGTAATAAGTGACATAGACTCTCGAGGCATTCACAGAAGGCCAATTAACTTAATTAACAACCCATTGCTTTTTATACCCTAGTATAAAATTCCTATCCCTAAAATTGGTCCTTTAATTAAAACACCTGATGGTGTTTTAATTAAAGGACCAATCAACTCCATCCCTACAGGTGGATTTGATTGGTCCTTTAATTAAAACACTATCACCATTGGCTAATTAAGAAACCACCCTTTGGTACACAAATCTCCATAACACATTCCACATGTTCACAACAGCAGGTGCAGCAAGTGAAGGTAAGAATTGTTTATAATTCTTCTCTCTGAGCTTCTCAGAGCCTTTCACAGAATGATGCCTGGGAAAGTTGTCTGTTGCTCTCTGTGACCAGAGAGCTGCTGCCACAGCTGGGTTTGAACTCATGAGGATGGGAATGGAGCTAGAGTTGTGGTGCTATTTATGGGTATCCTCCAAAGCTTTAGCATCAGGGAGGGTTAGTTACTGTGGGACCACACAATGTGCAGCAGACCTGACCTTCAACACACCCGGGATCCTAAGAGCTGTCACTGCATCCAGGTGTGATGCTAGAAAGGAAAGAGCTCTGGGAGTTCTGCTGTGATACAATCAGTCAGTCTCAAAGCAAACCACAAACCACAAACCCACCTCCCCTTTGACCTCTGGGCATTCCCTCCCTGGAGCAGGTCACTGCCTTGTCCAGGCATGTGGGAAACAGCTTGGCTGTGCTCAGTGCATCACTGAAACACTTGTTATTTGGAAAACAACTTGCACTCAAATCCCCTCTTCTCCCTGCTCTCCCTACACAAAAGTAAAGGCAAAGGAAAACCAGCCCTCAAACCCAAAAATCCCAGGACAGGAATGATCTATGGGATTGGTTTGTCCCATTTTTGGCCGAGGGAAGTGTCTCCCTTGTCTATAACCCCAGAGCCTCTATCCTCTGCATCCTATGCACAGACAGCAAAGCTCCCACTGGCTCCCTCACAGGGCTTGTTTAGAAGGTGATTTCAAGTTTGCACTTGGGAGAGAACCCCACAGCTTCTTTATGAAGATGTTCCATTCCTCCAAATCCACTCTATCCTTGTTACTTTTCCAGCTTTAGGGATTGCTGCCCTGCTGCAGTCTTGGCTCTGCTTGGCTCCCTGCAGTCCCTCCCCTCCACCCCTGTGCTGTCATCACTCCAAGGCAGGGAATTGCTGATGGAGATCCTTGTGGATCCGTGCTGGAGCTTCAGCTGGCATTGTGCAACATGAGCTTTCACACAACACAACAACCTGTTTTCATGCAGGCTCCTGAAAAGCACACATCCTTGAGGAGATGGAAACCACATGGAGATGCATTTCCTCACATTCTGTATCCGTTTTGTGGCACTCTCACCGGTTCTTGGGTTCATTACCGTCATTTGCTGACAACATGCCCAGGGCTGAGCACAAGAGAAAGGTACTGGGAGGGAGCCTACCCCATCATGGAGAGTCAACACTGATCAACCAAAAAACATTTCTGCCTCTTCTGCATCACATTACTGTGCCAGATGGATCTCTGGAATAAATCCATCTCCGTGATCAACACTACCAACCCAAGTTCCCACCTTTCACTTGAGCAGATACACATCAGGAGCTGTGAATGTTAACAGTGTCACACCAGCATTAAAGATCATTGAATCATTGGATTTACACCAAACACACAGATCTGTCTGTCCATGCTACATCTTTCTTCTGACTCCTTGCTTAGATTGTAAAAATAAAAGTCATATGGCTTTGAGTTATTTTTTCTTCTTCTTCCTATTTTCTCCTTCACAGATTTCCTGCAGGATAAGAACACAGTGAAAAAATCTCCAACTGAAGTAATGCCAAGATCAAGAGAAGAGAAACTCTCGAGTGCTGCAGCACTTAGAACGAACTGGCTTTCCACCAGCCCTAAAACAAAACCAATTGGGAAGTACAGCATCCTTTCTTTGAAGATAAATAAATAAACTTTTAACTGTTGAGCAGTTCAGGCACCCTGAATAAATCACTGCATCAGCAGCCCCTCGTTTGCTTAGCAGATGCCAATCTGGAATGCAGCACAAGGACATTGGGGTGGCTCTAGCCCCAGAAAGCTGCTGGAGGATTTAGTGAGGTGTAACTGCTGTATCTTAGCCCTGCTGAGTATTTCTGTTACTGCTGCAATGAGCTGTGGATCTGCTCATGCACCATTGGGATTTCTTGCTCCAAGGACCCACTTGCTATCCAAAAAGCCTTTGATTATGATTTTACAAAGATCTGTACATGCCCTGTTTGACTCTGAACACAGGGAGTTAAGCCAGATTTATCACAAGCACAAAGACTTCCCATGATCTCCCATTAAGCCTTTGCCTGTAACAACTACTCCCAGCCATAGATCAGCTGTGTTTGACCTTCCAGAGTCACATTTCCTGCCAAAAACTTTAAAAGCGAATAAGACACCAGCTATTTCCCAGCAGGTAAGGAAATTAAACAAAGTGCTTAGGCTTTTGCCTGCTTGGAAACTGCTGGAGTGAAGCAGATCCCTTTTCAGCCAGGCTGTTTGGGCAGAAGTGCTGCCCAAATTAATTTTTGCAGCTTCACACCTCCAGGAGCATTGGTTGCTGCTGCTTTGCATCCATGCATGTTCTTCCACCTGGGAGAAGCATGGAGCAGAGCTCTGGAGCTCAGAGTTGATTTCTCTCTCCAGTCCTATCCTGGTAACAAAACCTCAGGCAATCCCAGTGTTGCTGGAGGAGGGCAGGAATGGAGAACAGGGGTCAGAGAAAGAGAGCAACATTGGTACTTCATGCAGACTTAATTCACAGTGGGGAAAACACATTGGCTAATGCTGATTAATCCACTTTGAGGCAGAGGAAGAAAGACAGAAAAGTCCAGATGTGCCTGTTTGACACATCACAGATGCTCTGCACACTTGACCTAATACTCAAGAAACAGCAGCAGCACCAGGCAGGGAGAGGAGGTCCCCAAGGGACTGTCCTGGGGTCTATGGGACATCATGTCACCTCCAGTGGGGATGTGTGGCATTCACATTCTCTGAAAAATCCCTTTGCCCAGGATTTTCCTCCTGGGAAGCTGAGGAGCCTCAGAGAAAAGGAAAACAATTCTTATCTCATTTACTTCTCGTGTGTTGTGCTCACATGTGGAATGTGTTGGGAGATTGTTTACCCACAGGTGATTGTTCCATTGGATTCTGCTGTGAGTTGTTTTCACTCTCTGGCCAATCAGGGCCAAGCTGTGTCGGGACTCTGGAAAGAGTCAGGAGTTTTCATTATTATCTTTTTAGCATTCTGTAAGTATCCTTTCTGTATTCTTTAGTATAGTATTCTTTAATGTAATATAGTATTATTAAATAATAAAGTAGCATTCTGAGAACATGGAGTCAGATTCATCATTCCTGCCTTCGTCTGGGGGAACACAAATACAACAGGGATGGGGCAGGCTGTGAGGCACTTCTGTACAGGCAGAGTGCTGGTCAGATCTCAGCAGCTCTGTTTGGGATTCCCAAACTCAGAGTTGGCCCTGGTTGAGCATCTGACCTCAGATACTCTCTGCAGCAAGGTGCTCTGGGGAGGGATTCCTGCTCCACTTACACACACACAAATGTAAAGCCATAGATTTGAGAGGAGAGCACAGAGTGTCCTGAGGACACAGAACCAGGACAGCACGGAGACTCACAGTCACTGCTGGCACCCACTGGGGCCTTTCATGTTCCCTTCTGCTGTTTTCTTTTCAGAAGTGCCTTTCCTGCAGTATGTGCAGAGCTCGTGGTGCTGCACGTACAGGCAGCTCCCTGTGCCAGCCTTGGCTTCCCTCCACCCCTGCATTCCCTGGCTCCATCTTCTCCTGCTCTTCCCAAACCTTCACCCACTACTGACCAGCAGCAAGCAGGGAAGAGAAGCCCAGGAAGAGTCAGAGTTGGGGAGGGTTTGCTGGCAGCTGCCACCACTCACAGCTGCAGGCACAGGGAGCCCAGCCCTGGGATGACGCTCCCAAGCAAGGGACACCACGTCAGGATGTGCTGCTCCTCTGAGCCCTGGCAGAAACACCAGGCTCAGGACAGGAGAAAGAGAGAAACCTGCTGGAAATTTCTCTCTCTGGTCCTGTCAAGGGGAGTTGTGAGCAGATGGATTAAATCTTCCTTTCTTCTTTTCCCTGCAAGCCTCCCTCCTCTCCTTGCTGATATTTCTGAGCATGGATTTCTACATTTTGATTTGAGGCAAATTTAGGGTACTTTTTAACTAATAAGCAAGACAGAACCTATTTTCTAGCTCTAAAGCAGCTGGCATGATGCACATAGATAAATTTTCTTCCTCTTCTCAAAACAGAGCAGGTTTCATCCATCCTAATTCCTGCAGTGCTCCTGGTCTGGAGAGAGCTGGCAGGCACATGAAACCATGGCTCAGCAGCCTGGTTTTCCATGAAAAAAAACAGTAAAATAAAGCTTCTAGTAAATGTTTCTATTGAGATGGTGATGCTGGAATAGGGCTGTTAAATATTTTTTGGATACTGTTCTGAAACATGTATTTCTTCAAAGTAAATAAAAACAGCCCTCAGTTATCTGAAAATCCAGAACCCCAAAAATTTTCTTTTTTCAGTCCAAGTTCCCTTGGGCTTTTGCTGGCCACCAAAAAACTGGAAGAGGATTTCCACTGAAAAAGTTTATGGGAAAGAAAAAAAAAAAAAAAAAAAAAAAAGAAAATATTGACTTTGCATAAGGTTTTTCAGGGACATGGCATGAAGACATTTTCTGCCCAGCAGAAGCAAAAATAGCTAAATCTCCCCCAGAACATTTCCTCCAATGTGCTTGTGCCAATTACATACAGCTTTATTACTTTCCACTGCTGTTTACATGGCAGAGTCAGCAGAAAAACATGAGACATCTCAGAAACACAGAGAACATGACCCTGAACTACCTTTTAGTATAAAGACACTTTAAATCTCCTTTTAAATGCGGTTTCAAGAGAAAAGCTGAACTGAATTAAGATCCTCTTTTGATAGCAACCACTTTGATGACAGCAGAAGGAAAACACTGAAATGCCTTGTGACTGCAAGGGAAGAAGTTTCTCCTGCAGAATTCCCAGCCTCTTAGGATGCCTTTTGACTATGCACCAAGTTCAGGGAAATCCCCACTGCAGGAAAACAAAACACAGCCTCATGTCTGTCTGTCTGTCTGTCTGTTCCCTGATGCTGGGTGTTATGCTCCATTTGAGATGCTGCTCTCCCTTTCAGCTTGCTGGAGTTTCTGCCCAGTTGCTGGATTGCCCAGTTCTGACTTGGGAGGTCAAAAATGCATCTGCTGGACTGTGAGCATCCCCCAAGCAGAGCTGCAGCAGCTTCCTACAGACCCCAGATAACCAAAAGAGAGGAGTTAGAAAGATAAAGAGAGACAACAACCTTCTGTTGTCATGCTGAGGGCTTGCTGAAACCTCCTGGCAACACTGATGGCTTACATGGAAAAAGAAACAGGTATGGCTGATACTTGGGTTGGTTACTTTTGCCACCTGACCATGTAAAAGTGCCAAGGATTCAGAGTTTGGCACATCAGCTCCTGAAAATCCCAATATTAGCACACTCTGCATGGCACAGCTGGTGCTGCCCAGTGCTCCTCCTCTGCTACCCTGAACAAAGCAGCACATTGTGTCCATCCCTTCACTCTGCTCTTCAAGCATTCCCTCAAAATCCATTTGTACCTCAGGCTCTCACCCTTGCACAGCTGAAATCTCACCCTCTGTCTGCCTTGCCTTGGCTCAGGGCATTAATGAGGCAGTGACACCTCACAGTCAGTGGTGCAGAGCTGGTCAGGAACCAGCAGCCCCAAAACAGGAAGGACAGGCCAAAGCATGGAAATAAAAGTTGGTAGCAAAAGCTTAACTTTGCAAGAATCCATCTTCCCACTAGCACAACTACACATGGAATCAACCCTGCCCATCATGCTCAGGCTCACAGGTCAGTGACAGCTCCCAGTGCCACAGCTCTTTGCTCATTAACAGCCTAACATGTACCAAAATAAAAAAAAAGGGCAGCAGAGAAGTTTTGCTCAAGAACATTTTCTGCTGAGACTCTGTGCTTTATGCGTGCATTTCATCTAGTGACTCTGCCAAACTCTCAAAAACCATGTGAGCTAGGAAAAAACCCCAAATCAATAGAAAAAGACAAGCCTGGTACATCCAAACACCAGGCTCAAGGAGAGCCCTTGCACATGTGCCCCCCAGCCTTGGCATCAGTGGAGAGCTGATGCACAAGGGCTATGCTGGACCTACCCTAGAGAAACATTTTCTATACATCTTGTCTGAGGTGCAGCAAACCACAGGATTTGTTATCAGCACAGGCTATGAAACAGAGAAGGGGGGAGTCCTTGGAGAAAAACACTCTTTTGTTGCACAGAGAGTTTGGAAGTGTTTACTGCCATATAAGTACAGAGGATCTTTAGAGGATGAAGTATTTCTCCATGTGTATTTCTGAAGGAGGGCCCCACTTTATTCAAGGCTGGCAAGTACTTGCATGAAAATTATAAAGATCTGTAGAAATTCCCCTATAACCTGCACCCAGAGACACAGCAGAGAACATTCACTGTGTGAAAAAGTCATTCATCCTGCCTGTAGGCTGGAATATGAATAATTCTGCTCCTGCTATCCAGTCCTACATACTGCTTTACCAGCTCTGCACAGGGTGCCCTGCTCTCTACAAAATCCTCCAAAGTTCTTCACACAAAAAATCCTATAGACAGCTGACCAACAGGATTTCAAAGAGCTCAGAGCACTTTAGAAAGCAAGGAAAGCATAAACTCAAGCCCAGAAAACCAAAGAGAAAAACACACAAGGCTACAAACAAACTCCAGTCCCTGCAGGGCTGCAAGAGCAGATCAGGTGTTTGCCAGCCTGGTTTCAGGGGTTGCAGGTACCTGCTTCCAGCACCTCTGAAGGAAAGGGATGCTCCCCCTTCCTCTGGAATGCCACCACTGCACACATGCCCCTGAGAAACCCCAGAAACAGCTCCCACAGATGTCATTTCACCCACAAGAACACACTGGTGGCACACAGACATTATTTGGTCTTTATGTGGTGGAGCTGGTCCCAGCCCAAGAGCTAAGGAGCCTGAGCCCACTCAGCAACAATATCCTGCCACCTGAGAAAGGGGGACAGAAACTCAGAGACCAACAGATAAACCTCACCAAGAGATAAACCTCAGTGGAATCGAACTGACTGTAAATTTTTATCACTGCATTTCCCACCCCCAAATGACAGCCCCGGTTCCCCATTCTCTTCACTTGTGTGCTCAGAGTGACTCTGCTCAGCACAGCCTCCAGAGCCTCTCTTGCTCAGGCTGAGGATGAGCACTGGGTCACTCTGGGGGACATCAGGGTGGCCATCCAGGCTGGGGTTGTGACAAAGAAAGAGGGAGAGGGTGGTGGCCAGGCTGAAGCAGCACAGAGCTCCCCAGGGAGTGCTGAGTCTCACTGACCTGTGGAATATTTGCGCGTCCTCTCCGAGTCTTTGTACAGGGATCCCATGATATCACCCATGGATCTGGAGATCCTCATCTCATGCTGCTTGCTGTTGTTGGGCTGCAGGAGCTGGTGATCAGACAAAGGGAATGATCAGAATTGGCCAGAGCCCTGTGGACACACCATGTGAAACCCTGAATTTGGCTCCCTGTGACCCTATTACCCAAGAACTATGAAAAAAAAAAAAAAGGGAAAGAAAGAAGACATGCACGTAATCTAGAGTGATCCAAAAACCATTCACAAACAATTCACATCTGCTAATAAAACAGTCTAGTAAGATTAAGCTCTCACAGATAATGGCAAATACAGATATTTGACATAAAAGACCATTCCTGCACTCCATTATCTCCAGATAGGTACAGAGACTGATCACTGGACTGAAAACATTGCAATCCCAAAATCAGCACCTCTCCTCTGTGCTCCCTAGACTCCAGTGGCAGCTGAGGCACTGCAGAGGTTCCTCTGCACCAGGGCAGAGGAACAGAGAGGGGAAGGTCAGGGAAAACAGGTAAGGGAAGAGCAAAGGAAAGCATATCCAGCTGGTAACCTGGTAGTGGTCAGGTTTTACTAAGATCCTAAGACCACACATTACAGTGAACTGTGATTTTATGGTAATTTGATGTATGACCTCAGAACTGTGTGCTCTCACACACAGGAGCATGGCCACATGCTGCAGGACCTGCTCCCAAGGTCAGGCAGGGATTCACCTGGCTCCTCTGCTCCCAGCAGCTGACTTGCAGTACTGCTGTGCTCCCACAAATTGCCCTGTTTCCACCCAAGGTTTAGGAAACCCCAACTCAAGGCTTAGTTTCCCCTGTGTTTCCTTAGTTTCCCTCTGCACCCTGCACTTCCCAAGCCTCTCAAAAGGAGTGGAGAAGCTCCAAGGGCTGTGAGTACCCACACAAGAATGGGGATAAGTGAGTTTCAAGACTCCCAATCTCTCCAGTACTTCTAGGAAATAAAAAGAAGAAACAAGAGTTGCAACATCTACAAATCCCTTGCTCTACAGCCCGTGCTTGGGGCAGCACGACATGTGCTTTGGCAAGACACTCTGTGCAAGCAAGGTCAGGCTAACAGGCTTAACTGCAAAACCACTGAGCTCAGGAAAAAACTAATAAGTAAATAAAGATGGAAAAAACCCAGACAGTTCTGCATGAGACTGAAGGATTCTCCAGTTTGCTCTCCCAGCTTTTAGCACGGCTGCAGCATGAGGAGGGAACAGTCCCCAGGCTGCTACCCAGCATGGCAAGGGCCAGGGCATCACCCTGAACACAGAGGAGAGGTGAAAAGGAATGGTGGCAGCATCTCTAAAAGGAAAGAAAGCAAGCACAAGGAGTCCTCTCAGCTTTGAGGGTTAGCCTGGTGTTTAACCCTTCACAGGATGCAGGAGCCAGAGGGAGCTGAGCTCAGCCTCTGGGCTGCTATCACAGGAACATTTCTGAGCAGCTGAGCCAGAGCAGGGCTGACCCCTCTCATAACCAGCCTGCCCTCTGCTCTGCACCATCAGGAGACTCCTCTCCACTCCCCAGCAGAATAACAAGGCATCTCAGGCTGCACACAAAGGAGCAGAGAGGGTGAAGGGCTCACGTTCGCTTTCTTTGGAGCGCTCACAAGGATCCGCAGGCTCTTCAGGGAAGGGCTCAGCTCCAACTGTTCCATGGCTTTGTCCAAATCTTCCTGGGATTTCAGTGGCATCAGGAGCTGGAAGGGATTAAACAAACACCACAGGATGGCAATGTCACACTTTTGGGTAAACAGGAGGCAGATTCCTACAGGGAGCAGCCTGGGAATCAGGGGATGAGGGAGGAACCCAAGGAAGTGATGGAAAACGGGGCCCCCCTGCCCTCCAGCTTGCTGAGCTCTAATATTTTCTTCCAATACCTCATTTACCAAGGAACAGATGCAGAAAAAACTCACAACAAACAACATCTGCAAGGAGAAAGCCTAAAGATCACACCAGCAATCCAGTGTGGGAAAAGGAGAGGGCTGGGATGAAACCTTGGGCTTGCTGCCTGCTGCTCTGGAGCTGCTCTGATTCTGCAGCAGGACCTGCTGCTAGCCAGCCCCAAAACAACCCCACACATTATTGCTGGGCTGATGGTCCAATTCTAATTCTGCAGCAGGACCTGCTGCTACCCAGCCCCAAAACAACCCCACATTGGGCTGATGGTCCAATTCTAATTCTGCAGAAAGGATCTGCTGCTACCCAGCCCCAAAACAACCCCACAGGTTCTTGCTGAGCTGATGCTCATGCAGTGGTGCTCCAAGACACCAATGAGTTGTACCCAAGGATTTACTCTGGCAGATGCTTTGTGCCCTGCCCCACTGCTGCAGCCTGTGTTCCTGCACACTGACACAGCTCCCTAGTGTCTGGCCATCAGGTGAAACCAGGGAACATCCCACAAATAAAAGCCTTTTTTCTTTTGATGTGAAAGGTGTGCATTGCTCTCCTTCCAAGAACCACTTCTTTCACTCCCAGCAGAACAAATTCAGCTTCTAAATTTTACAAATTCTGAATTTGTAAGAACAGAGAACTACACAGTGCTGTGTCTGTCAGGCAGCAAAAAGTGCTGATGTTTTCCTGGGAAATGGCAGAGTATGGCCCTCATACCTCCACGGGGAATGTGACCTTCCCAACCTTGCTGTGTGGTGTACCATGTCCTGCAGACAGTCTGCAAAGCCTCCAACACCCAACACAGCTGCACTTCAGAGGAGCTCTGTGGCCTTCTGCTGCCCTGGGCTAAGATTAAAAGCACAACTTCTTGCCCCTCATTCCAGGATATTCTGCCTAATCTCACAGCAAACAGGCCTCAGCCTCTGCAGGCTGCCTGGGGCACTGGATCCAGCACAGCACATGTTATTCTCATGCCTGTGCCAAAGTACACTGTAACTGCACTGACCAAAGGCACCGAGCAGCCACAGCTCCCAGCAGGCTCTCACTGGGAGCCACAGCTTCCCAGAACTCCTGAAAGGTGGCTCAGCCCTCTGGGTGATCAGAGCTCCTGCCACCAGCCACAGCAAACCAACCTCAGAGCAGCTGCCACACAAGGTGACACTCACAAGCCAAATGGGACAGCCTGTTTGATCCCAGGGTGTTGCCAAGGGTTTGGCTGGTGGCCTGCAGGCAAATACAGCTCAGACTGGGAGCTCCTGGCCTTGTGGCCAAAAACCCCAGAGATATCTGGGGTACAGCTCAGACTGTGAGCTCCTGTGGCCAAGAACCCCAGGGATACCCTGGGGTACAGCTCAGACTGTGAGCTCCTGGCCTTGGGGCCAAGAACCCCAGGGTATCCCTGGGGTACAGCTCAGACTGTGAGCTCCTGGCCTTGGGGCCAAGAACCCCAGGGATATCCTGGGGTGCACTGGGAAGAGCCCTTGCAGCAGGTCAGGGAAGGATCCTGCCCCTCTCCCAGCCCTGTGAGGCACATCTGGAGTGCAGTGCCCAGCTCTGGACTCCAGAGAGTCAGAGGAGCTCCTGCAGCAGGGCCAGCTGAGGCTGCAGGGAGATGAAGGGATTGGAGCATCTCTCTTATGAGGGAAGGCTGAAGGAGCTGGAGCTGTTCAGGCTCAAGAAGAGATGCTGAGAGGGGTCCCCACCCCTGTCTGTGCCTGTCTGCAGGGAGGGCTCAGAGCAGGCACCAGGCCCAGCAATGGCACAGGAGGAATGGGCAGGAATGATCCCAGAAGTTCCCCCTGGACATGAGGCAGAATTTCTTCCCTGTGCAGTGACCAAACCCTGAACAGATTGCCCAGAGAGGCTGTGGGGTCTCCCTCCCTGGGGATATTCCAGAGCCATCCAGACACAATCCTGTGCTTCTCTCTCTTCTTGTCCCTGCTTAATAAGGGAGATTGGACCAGATGACCCTCTGCGGTGCCTTCCAACCTGACCCATTCTGTGATCCTGTGATTTCCTCTCATCCTTCACTCATATTTGAGTGAACAACCTGCATTCCCCACAGATATCAAAGATGGTACTGATATGTCTCCTAAGCGCAGTGCTCAGCCTGCTCCCTTAAGCAGCAGAGGTGGAAAGATTCCCTTGGGGCACTGCTCAACCCTCCTGAGGTTCACAAAGGCTCTGCCTCAGGCAGACCAGGCTCCTCCTCTACACACCCCCAGACAGAGCTGAGAATGGTGGAGAGCTGCTCTCCCTTGCTTCACCACCAAGCAGAATTTGAGCCCCACCGCTCACCCATCCCTTCCCTGAGCTCCTCACAAGTGTTCAGAGCAATCCCCCAGCTGCTGCTCCGAACAGAATGTTCTGTAGGTCACTGCATCTCCCTCCAACATAACAACATGAACATGTTTGCATGCCTCCTTCAGAGGAGCCAAAAACATCAGGGAGAAATTGCCCTCTTGTAAAAGGGACTGGAGCCAGTATTTAGCTTGGCTTTACCTATTACCCACATCTGGCAAGAAAATTCTGCTCCATTTGGCTTCCAGACTGTGGCACATGTGGATATCAGGAACAGGTATCTGCTGGGCATGAAACTCAAAACAGAACTCATGCAGACCATGGAAGTAACTGCCAGTGGATTTCCAGAAACTGGGTTTATTTGATCTAAAGATTAAGTAGCTGTGATTAACAGCAAAGTTTACCTACATAAAAGTTGCACAAACAGAGCTTATTGGATTTTTTTCTTGCTTTTAAATAATATCCTCCCCTGGAGCCTGATGTTTTAGTGGGGGACTTGATGGTCTCTCTAGTGCAGGATGAAAAAGTGAGGGCAAAGGCTGAGGTTTCACCAACTAGAGCAGCACTGTCAGACCTCACTCTGTAAGACACCACAGAAAACCAAAGAATTGTAGGAAACAGGGTTGGGGAAAAATCTGAGAGGTCAATTAGTTCATCTTCCTGCCCAATGCAGGACCAACTGGCACCAACAATGCTCGACAAATGTTTGTTAAATGTGCTTTTATCTGCTCCCTTCCCCCATAACGGTGCCTCTGCCATTTCCCCAGGCTTTAACTCCCCCTAAGCTCCCAGAATGATGTTGAGGGGCAGCCTTGGAGGTCAGAAGAGAAGAGGTGGCACATTGTTCAGTGAACTTCTGCCCAAGGTCACACCACAAGCTGTGTCTGTGCTGCCGCTGGCCAGGCCAGGCTTTGCTGCTCATCCTCAGAAAGATGAGCCCAGCCTAGAACTGACACAGCCATGCCCCATGGGGGACACCCATGGCCAGGCCCTGCTGTTATCTGCAGCAGCCCCAGGCTGCTGATTCCATGGTCCCACCAGGATGTGATTCATGTGTGCCCCTGCTCCACCCAGCTGGCATGCTCATCCCACTGAGCCTGGCCCCAGGACACCTCCTCCACCAGGACAGGGATTGCCACTCACTGAGATTCTGCAGGGCCCTGCTGACCTCAGTCTGAATCTGCTCTACAAGGTGCCACTGCAAGAGAGGGGTCTGATGGCAGCAAAGAATTAATGCCCACCTCCCCTGGAGCATAAAGGCAGGGTGAAATATTTAACTGCAATGAGTCTGTGGTCATGTTCCATCTGAAACCTGCAGTCATGACACCCAAAACCCTGACCCAGGAGCCAGACCCTGGGGCGTCACCACGTGTGCACATTGGCTATGCCCTCAAAGGAAAAAGACTTTCATTTGTGGGCTGTTCCCTGGTTTATTGTGTTTCCAGAACAACAACCCTGAGTTACTGCTCCTCACACATCTTCCCAAAAGCTGTGGGTTCTCATGAGGTGGAACTTTTAAGTGTAGGAAAACAAAGCACGGCCCTAAGGAATCAAGAGTACCCAAAGGCCTGCTCATGGCCCTGCAATGTGCTGTGCACATGCCCAGAAAGGAGGTCTCTAACATGGGATAAAATGCATTATTGAAGCTTCTGTTTGCTGTTGTTGGAAAGAAATCCTCTTCCAGTGGGAAGAAACCTGGAATGAGTCATTCCTGGAGAATTCAATGGCAGGCTTTTCCCAGGAGGCTGTCAAAGAATGCCCAAGATTAGAAACCTGACTGCATTCAATGGCAAAACCCAGTGGACACTTTGGTATCATGAGGTACCTATTGTAAAAGAATAGGAATTCTCTTTGTGGAGCAAATCTCTATTGAAACAGAAGGGAGAAAATAATAAATGGGGGGGGGGGGAAAGAAGAAAGGTCTCTTCAAGACCTCTCTCTCCATTCATACTTTAATCAAGTCTCATCTGCAATTAATACTTGAACAAGCCAGCTGCCAGGGCAGATCCAAAAGGATTTAAAAGCCCACCTCTTTGCCATTTGGCCCTCTCCTCCTTCCCAAAAGCCAAGCCCACCCTGGGAGCCCAGTGGCTGCAGATGCCTCACAGCAAAACACAGCACACCAAAAGAGATGCCAAGGATTTCCCCCTTCTGCTAACAGCCCTCAGCAGGACCCTCCTTCCACATACACTGCTGGGCTCAAAAGTGGGAAAAACACAGAGGCCTATGTGATGAATGATGGAGGAGAAAGCCCTCCTAGCCTTAAAATGCAAGGCTTGCACAGGGAGGGTTTCTTGGCTGCTTTCATGTGGCCACAGGGGCTGCTGGAGGAATGCTCAGTGATGCACATTTCAGTGCAGACCCAGCCACAAGAACGTGCTCGTCGTGCTGGGGGTTTGGGTGAGACAAATCAGGGCTGGAGAAAAGAACACTGTGAGCAGCACTGTCCCTCCTGCTCTGCACTTCACGCTCCTGCAACTGCCCCCAGGTGGGGAGGCTGCACATCCCTGATGGAGTGAGGGGGAAAGACAATGTTCCTCACTTGGAGTCATTTTGACAAAGGAAAGTCCGGCCTTGGAGGCTGAGAATGTATCTGAGCTGTGTTCAGACAACAGCTCTTGTGCACTCACTAGCTGGGAATCACAAAATAAGGTTATTTTTCTTCACATCCAAGTAAAACACAAAATCAGAGCCTTCAGAACAAACCACTGCTCAATTCTGAAGCTGACAGCAGGCACCCCGAAAGCAGAGAGGAGAAGAGTACCTCATTGTTCACACAGAACAAGTCCATCGTCTGCCCAAAAGCATCCGTGACCTTCTGCACCACCTCCTTGAACCTGACTGGTCTTGGAAACTGGATAATCCTGTACACACAAACAAATACAACATTCTCAGTTTAGCAGTTGCATACTGGAATTTGGGGTTTGACTGACAGAACAGAAGAAAGGACTTGTGTTCCATCACAAAGCATGAAGACTGCTCCTTGCCTTTACTCTCACAGAAATGCTGCTCCTCTGCTGTGCCCAAGAGGGGACCTGACAACTCTGCAAGAATATCTACCAAAAATCTTTGGGCAGCTCCTCTGCTCCTCCCTCCAATGTGAGTACAGGTGGGAAAAAAAGAAGTCCAGAAGAGTTCCACTGGAGAAAATCCAAATCAGGCAATGGTCAGTGATTTATCATCTGTTTTCAGCAAGAAGCTCTGAATAGGAAGTGGGGACTCATCCTGTGTCTCTCCTGTACCATCACACACACACCTCTATAGGTACTCACAACAGGTACAGTCTAACCCTAAAATAACACTACTTCAATTTTCTTTGGCTTCAACACGCACCTTGGACCATCAGCCTGTGTCCTGCCCTGTCCCAGTCACCAAGCAGAGGTGATTCCATGAAAATGTCAAGCAGGGAAGGGCGGACAAGCTTTAACTCCCAGCCCTATTTTTATGGGACCCATGCCCAAAATCTGGTTATCTTAAGTAAGTGTCATGGACTGCTAATCAAAGGACACATTTCTGTAGAGTTCCAGCTCCTCTGTGGTTCAGCAGGACTCAAGAATTAACAAGAGAAAAGGATCCAAGTGTGTGCACCCAATGTCCCTGGTAAAAGAGGCATTTAATGATTTCCAGCTTGGAACCATTCTGTCTGCCTGCAAATCCCAGAAGCTTCTTGAGGCAAATGGGATGATGAGGCAGGGCTCTTGCTTATAAAAGTGCAGCTGATTTTAGGGGAATGAATCCTGCTGTGAGCTCAGCTGCAGCTGGCTGAAGTCAGCAGGACAGTGTTGGGTGGAAAAGGTAATTTTTCCCTGTGTTCACAGGGGACTGGAGTAGGTACCTACCTTTTCTCTCCTTCATATTCAAACTTGATCCTGACATTTCGTTGCTGAAAGAAAAAGCAGAGAATGGTGAGAATGGTCCCAAAGTGCATCCTGGACTGACCCATAGACCTAAAGCTGATAGGAATTCTCAGGGAGACTCTCCTAACTCTGTAAGAGTTTATCTGGTTTACTTAGGCCAAGCTGCCTGGTGGATTCACAGCCTTTGGGGACACTCCACATTGCTGAGGAATGTGCTTGCCAAAAAATAAGTTCTTCTGTAAGCAAGAAGACACTCACCTCTACAACTGTTAGTTTTAATAAAACTAATTAATAAAGCTGAAAATTGATCTGAACTCTTGGGAGCAAGGCACTATTATCAGAGGCCAATATGGCAAGTGTCTGATGCCTGTCCACCTTCAATGCTCCCCATGGTTTCAGCCCAGTACTTTTCTGCTGGAAACCCAAAATCCAAAGCTCAGAGGATGTTTACTAGAATACAGGAATACTTGGGGTGAAGAATTAAGAAGTAAAAGCAAGCATTCTCTAATGGAAGTGAAGACAATCTAAAATTTTAAAGCCAACAGTGCTGGGATGGTTGAAGGGCTGGTTGCTATTTTGTTGGGACCGACAAAACGCAAAGTGTGTCAGGCCCAACACACAATGCACAGCCAATGCCCCCCCTGAACTGACCCATTGCTTTGGTTGAAGGGCTGGTTGCTATTTTGTGAGGACCTATAAAATGCAAAGTGTGTCAGGCTCAATACAAAATGCAGCAAATGCCCCCCCCCCAAACTGACCCACTGCTCACCTCAAGAGAAACCACAAAATTTGCCCAAGGAAGAGCCAGTGGAATCACAGGCACACTGAGCACACAGCTGTGCAGGAACCAGTAAAAACCACTTCTCCCATCCTCTATTTGTGCATATTTAGCAGCAATCAAGACCACAAGGAGCTTTTTCATTCCTTCAGCTTCTCAGGCCAAGTCTGAGCCAAGCATCCCTCTAGCATCCCTTAGATCATTCCAGGACTTTCTGACGGTCTCCAACACAGATCAAACCCCTCTTTACTCCCCAGACCAGGTCTAGTCAGCCCACTTAACCAGCATTTTCCTCCCCACAGTGCCCACTAGCCTCCTCAAACAGCTCTCTTCCCATGCAGAGAGAAGTGCTGGCCACCTCCCTCCGAGGTGTAACCCCAGGGAGGGCTCGGTCCCATCTCGCAGGGATAACTCCCAGCTGGGTGGGTGACAGCCCTTCCTGAGCACAGCACTTATCTCTGGGCCTGGGCTGCCAGTGTGTGAAGGCACACTTTCCATCCTCTCAGAGGGAAAGCAGAGCTGCAGTGGAACAGCTTTGTTCCCAATGAGGAAAAGGAGCTGGAGCGGCGCCCTCGCGTTTGTTATTCAACCGACAGCTCCTCGAGTTCTGCAAACACCCACTGAAATTCAGGAAGTCCAGGCTGGAGGCAGTTCTGTTGAAAAGCTTAAACAGATTCAGGGTAAACAGGCTGGATCACCCAAAATGCATCCCTGTTATCTCTGCTCGTGGCATTTTCTGTGCTTCCGGAAGGGCTGGGAAGAGCCAGTGCTGGGACAGTCACCAATGCGGCACTCCAGCAGTGATACAGGCTTGTGCTAAACAGGCACTTACATCACATCTCTGGCTAGAGCCAGTGCTCCAGACCCACAAAGTCTGGAGAGTCTCCAGGTTCATTGCCAGAACCAGGCCCAACTTGTAAAAACACCAGATTAATTCTAAACCAGTCCGAAATTGCAAAGGAGAAGAGATGATCATAACCAACCTAGTGCTGAAGGTTCAAATCATTCTGGAGAGACAGGCAAATACAGGTGAGATTGGGACCTTGGATTATTTGGGCTGGAAAAGAAAAGATACAGGCTCTTTCATGCCAATTTTTATTTCCACGTGCCTCTCTGAGCAGGCCTGGCTGGTTTATTCCTCCTGAATGCTGGCAATAAATTGGCCAGTGTGGGTTCACTGACTATAACACCACAAAACCTTTCTCTAAAGAAAGAGAGATTAAAAAAAAAGAAAAAAATCAGGGCAAGGAACTTTCGAGGTTTCTCCTTACAAAGAGCAGGACGTGGAAGGGGAAGAGCTCACACAGCTCTGGCCTCACTGCAGGAAACCTTTCAAAACACAGGTTTCACTTTCAGCACAGCCCCAAACACTGCACGGAGCTGGGATGCAGCACACACTGCCTTGGTTGTGCTGAGCAGCACAGATTTCACAGACAAACAAGTTTTGAAAAACAGCTTGTGGCTGGAAAATGTCAGAACACTTGTCTAAAGCTCCAGAGAGAGAAGAAAATGAAAAAAAATGAGCCACGACCCTGCTGCATCCTTTTCTTCTACATCAACAACAAGGCTGATGTGCCGTGGCCCGGCGCCAGCAGAAGGACGCCAGCTGCCCCACACTGCTCTGCTCTGCCTCTGAGCAGAGCTACAAACACACTGCCTGCAACAGGGAAATGAAAACCCACTTCATTTCTTAATTAGATAACATTTTTCTTTAATATGAAACACAATAACCTCTTGCCTCCCTCCAAGAAACCAAGACCTTTAGTTCACAAGCATTTGGAAGAGGGATAAATTCATATTTATCAGTCTGAGAAGTTGATTACAGTTTAATTTTTCAGGCTTCCCTTGGCTTGCTCATGTTTTTGACCTACAGCTCAAGCTGAATTCATCACTGCTATCAGCAACAAATACTTTTTTCCTTTTTTAAAGAAAAAAAAAAGAGTGGGCAGTGCCCAAAGTACTAGGAAATCTCAGGGGATGCAAAGCACTTCCTAAATGCTGGAGCAGGCTGTGATTTTTTACACCCATGGAAGTGTGGTTTGCAGCAACTGGTTTAAGATTACACAGGGAGCACTGCCAAGTGCTGGAGCAAAACCTGTGTGAGTCTGCACCCAACACCTCAAATTAACAATCAGGGGAAATGCAGGACCAGCACCTTCCACATCAGGAACTCAACACAGCGTGCAAACGTTGAGCAGAAAGAGGTGTGTGTGGTGGAAGCTGCTGGGTCCTACTCACTTTTGCAATTTTGTGAAGAATGTGACTCCCCTTGCACAATCCAGGTTGAATTATTCACTGTCCCTGCCATCAGGTGTCACATGAGGTCAAGGGCAGCCCTGCTCTCCTTCAATCAAGAGGTCCTCAGTGGGTGTAGGAGAACAAGCTGAGACAGCCAAAGGCTTGTGTTAAATACAGTGCAGGAGAGGGGTAAGAACAGCCACAGGCACCAGCCTTAAACCCTGGCAGAACATTTAAACAGTACTTTACCTGAGCTCTGGCAGAGCATTTAAACAATATTTTCACCAGCACTGTGAGAGCTCAGGCAGGTAATGGAGCAAACAAGGGAAACTGAGGCACAAAGGAAGGGTTTTGGTTAAGGGTGTGAAGAGAAAGCCCAGCCTGGGGAGGAGAAGGCTCCATGGAGACCTTCTTGCAACATTTCAATATATAAAAGAGGCTTTATAAAATGGAGAGATACTTTTTACCAGGTCCTGTAGCGACTGGATGAAGGCAACAGTTTTCAACATCAAGAGGCTAGATTGAGGCTGGATAAAAGGAAGAAATTTTCTACCACTGGGTTGCTGATACACTGGCACAGGTTGCCAGAAAAGCTGTGGGTGCTCCATCCCTGGACGTGTTCAAGGCCAGGCTGGATTGAGCAATGTGATCTAGTCCACAGCAGACAGCCTGGCCTTTAAAACCCTTCCCAGCTCAAACCATTCCGTGGTTCACTCTCTGGGGCAGCACAGGGGTAGAGGGAAGCACAGAATGAAGGTGTTTGCCCCTGGGCTGTGAGCACTGAGCAGTTTTACCTCTCTGTGTGTGTTTCACAGAGGAGCCCACGGCCCCGCTGGCGCCTGCAGACCCCGCTGCGACACAAACAAAACCAGCGACAGCTCTGACAGGAAATACCACAGCCATTCCCTTCGTTTCTACAATAATTTCTCCTCCAAAATACTTGTGCTGGCATTTCCTCCAGCCCTGCAAACAAATGGGACTTTACTCCTTCTTGCCATATTCCTCCAAAAGGAAAAAGCAAAGCCGCTGCGATGGCCACAGAGCCATCACCATCCTTCCAGTCTTTCCTTGAGGTATTTTTGGCTCTTTCCTCAAAATTTTGGATTTTACAGAGAAAAGACCACAACTGCCAAGCTTCAGAGAAGGAATTCAGAGGGGAGAAAGGGGGCAACTGCTTTTGCCTTTTGGCTGAGGTCCACGTACCCCAGCAGGCCGGGCCAAGCTTGGCCCTCAGAGCTGGAGCAACAGCCCTGTGTGCTGGTTTAGATTAAGGAAAACGTTGGAAAAAAATGGAAAAAGTGTTTCCAAACGAGGTGAATCATGATCTTATACAGAGATCCCTGAAGAGCTGACTGCTGTTTGCAATAAAAGCACACACGGAGAGCAGGAAAACAAGCAGCTAGTCCTAAAATGGAAGCGGCCCTGGAGGAGCAGAAGATGCTGAGCACTCTCTCTGCGGAACAGCCAGGGGGTTGCTCAAATTGGGTACAGATCTAAGCTGAGCCTGTGGAGAAGGCTGTCTAATGGCAGAGGCAGGCCCTGCACCTCCATGCCTGTCTGTGTCACTGAAAAAACTAAAACTGCCACTCTGGAAAATCCCAAACTAGCTCAAACTCAAAGATTCCCCCTGTCACGTCCTCTCCTCCTCCTAAACTCTGCTGCCATCAGAAACAGTGCTCTGTCCAGACCCCACTTCTGTGGCTTGTTTTAGACCTGCTCCTGTCAAACCTAACCAGAGCACAGCTTTGCCCATGCTGAGACATCACTAGGATGGGGCCTTTAGAGCACTTCTTCCCCCCAAACCCACAGCTGCCTCCCAAACCAACTGGGACAAAGCCTCTGACTTCAGCATTAACCCTTCTGTGGTCAGGAAGGCAGGAAAAATCATCGCAAGGGGCCTCCTATTCCCTTTGGTGCTGCTCATTCCAGCCTTGCTCATACCCACCCAGAAGATTTCGGGCACTTTGCCTCAGTTTCCCGCCTGAGTAACACAGGGGCAATGAAAAACACTCACTTTTGTGGGTGTATTTCATTGCCCACACAGGGACAATGAAATATACCCACTTTTGCATGCCACAGCCTAATCAGAGGGTTTGTTTTCACTTCTGTCATTTTCTACTCGCTGGATTAGGAAACAATGAGAAAACCCTGCAGAACCGCACTCGAGTCACTCCCTTTGCACAAAGCCACAAAGCAGTGGGATTCCTCCTCGACTCCTGGCTCTGGCTGAGAGGAATCAGCACCACAGGGCCAGGCTGGGGGGACTCCTACACTTCCCCAAGGTGCAGCTCGTTTGCATCAGCCCAGCCCTCAGTTCTTACACACCAGACAGCTGGAGCGCAGCCCCGACCACAGGAGATGAGTAACGCACGGCACTGGGAATTATCTGCACAGAACCCCCCCCCACTGGGTTATTCAGCAATCAGACAGAAAGCAGTTTGTCTGGCACTGCCCCTTCATCATTGCAGGGGGAGAAGGCACAATATATCCCAGTCCCTCCGGATCCTTGCAACTTTTTTTCCTCTGAAAGCACCTGAGCAGCTCAGAGGACAGTGATGATGTCTAGAAGGTTCACTGCTGCCTGTTGCAGACATTTCTGTTTCAGACAGCAGCAGAAATCACAGGCTTCAAAGTGTTTATCTAAAGCCACCCACCTGGCAGGGAATAGCCTTTTTCCAGCTGGATTTCTGACTGGTATCACCCTCTTCACACCCAAGTCAGCTCCATGTGCAGACATGGGAAAGCCTCTTAAATCCTTGGGACTCCACTGCCTCTGCCATCTCCAGCCAAGGCTTTCCCAGTCAGTGATTTGCCCCCTTGTTTCTGCTCCCTAGGTGGGGAAATCCCTGCAGATCCCCTCATAGAGACTCCCATCTTCCCCCGTCCACACCAAATCCTCCAGGTGATAAAGCCCAACATCTTTGTAGGCTGCTCAAAAACCCACAGAGAGCCCTACAGAATGAGCTGCATTTTACTGGAGTTACCAGCAAGCCTTGTCTTGCATCCAGCTTGCCAAGGAGAACAGTCCAGAGGTAATTTACTAAAAGAATGACTTTTAGGACAGTGTGACATTTGATGTACACGGGGAAACATTTCCTACAAACATTTAATTGCCGTAGGAGAACTTTCCATGGTGATTAAGGTGGCAGAGGAACTGCTGGCTGTCACTGGCTGTGACAGAGGCCCACTGACAAGCAGCTTCATACTGCCAGTTGCCAAGTGCTATTTATAGAAATGAATGGATGTGCACATAAATAGATCCAAAATAAATGCTAATTTAATTGCTCTTTTCTCCCTCCATCCTTTTGTTCAGGATTTCCTAATTATTCGGGGTTTCCCTTCTTATTCCACTCGTCTTTTTCCTTAATGAACACAACGCTGATCTTCATTCTCCTGTTTCCTTCTTCCCCTCTTCAGACACATTTCTATGAGCAAACTCCCTTGTTCAGTCTGAGAGACAGCCTGGAAGGGCTCCTTCCAGCCATGCCAGAGGATGCACAAGGAATAACAGAGTTATCCTATAACAGAATCACTCTGTTATTAAAGGAGGAACAGAGGAATACCAGTGCAGAAGCTGCACCAGGAATAATGTCAGAAGGATCCCTCTGCTCCCAAAGAACAGCTCTGCTTTACCTCACACAGGGAAAGAAAAGGGTTTACATGGCTGTCCCTATAATTCCCACAAGGCAGAGAGGCAGGACACAAGGCAGTGGCTGCCACACCTGACCAGGATTCAGGGAATTCCAGCTCAGGCATCACATCTGCTGCCAGCTACCTGGGAATTCAAGGGAGGAAAATAAGCTACCCTGTTCTGTTCTGATTTCCAGCCAGCTCTGCCACGAGGCACTGCACATTCAGAAACTCAGCCTTTACCCTAAACTCATTTGTGAGGGAAGAAAACTAAGAAAAGAAAGATTTTTATGAAATTTGCCAAAGGATGTTCATTTCTTAAGATGAACTGAAGCAAAACTATTGATATTTTGGGAAAGAAACATTTTGGAGCACACACAACCACAGGCTGTTTTCTTGTGTGGCCCAGGCCTACGAGGAATACAATCTGGCAGGATTCAATCTTCAACTTGTGTCAAGAGAGCACTGAGGAAGCCCTCCAGGAGACAGGAATGAGATAGCACTTCAGTTGTGCTTCTCTGTGTACCAAAAACTGCTGCAAGCCACAGAGAACTGCCTAGCTAGCCAAGACATTCTTATTGTGAACTCTGTCTTCCAGTGGAAATTTGGAACACTGACCAAAGGATTCCCATGCCTCAGAAAAAACATTTTTCCACAGAAAAAGAAATATTATTTTATTAATCTACTAACTGAACTCCCAAACCAAGTAGTTCAATGTGAGCACGTTGCTGCAGGGCCTCATGAGAGGCACCATCAATTAGATGACCAAGAGGACATTTTATCACCAAAATGGCCCTGTACCTCATTTACCTCGCAAGAAGGGAACTATGCAGGGCATCCTTCAGCCCAGCTGCCCAACCTAATCACAGGATTAGGTAAACAATTAAAATCACAGGATTAGGCAAGCAATAAAAAGGGAAAACCAAGTACCAAAGGAACAGCAAGCATGACAACAGCACCTCCAAAGCAATCTCTTCCCCACATCTATTTCTGCCCTAAAAAAACAATGAAAATAAAACCCTAAAAGTGACCCAAACAAGCTGATTAAACTGAGCTAGAAACATGAACCAAGTTCCCACTAATTCCACCTCCTCTGGCCGCTCCCCACCTCCCGCAGTGCCGTGAGCCAGACGTGTTCCAGCCAGTCCAATTCAGTGAGGCAACAACTGAACATCCTCCAACGCCCTGCACCTCCTGGGACCTGCTGGTCTGACCCCTCAGCTCCGGATGTGTGGGGAGAGCAGGATCCTCACCATCCTCATCTCCTCCATCAGGGAGTTCTGGGCAACCCTGAGCATGCAGCTCCACTCGTGGATAAAAAGAAAAATCATAAAGGAGGAAGTGTTTTTCCAAGCATCAGTGCTCTAATGAGAAGGAAAGTTTGATTCTTATATAGTAAAATATAATAACATTCCTGTAATAAAATTAAATAAAACTGGCAGCTGATATCAGAACACGGCATACCTCCATGGGTGACTCATTAATGAAGATGCAGAGTGGATGGGCAGTGGGTGTGGATTTGATTGCACAATGCCACCTTCATGCAGATAAGAATTCAATCAATGAAAACTACCATTTTCCTTATTTTTGATTAATTATCTGGTTAACTGTGTATGTGCTGCATTAACAGACCAGGTCTCAAAAACAACAGCAGGTATTTTCTCCCATGGTGCAAAACAAATGTTTTAAGAGGAGCCTGAAAAGCTTTGCTACCCTGAAAGCAACTGGAGCTGGCTCCTCACTGTCCCCACCCATCACTGTGCACAAGATGCTGCCCTTGCAGCCATCCAAAGCTGCTCTGGGCTTTCTGCTTCTCCTGCAGCTGCAGGGAGCCAGCCCTGAGTTTCTTTGGTCACTTCTGTAAACATCTTGGACTTTTTCAGCGTGAGCTGAACACAAACCCAGTGATTCAACTTGGCCAGCTGCTCCTGCCAGGCCACGCTTTGAAACCAGACGTGCGCACGTGTTTTCATCTGCATGTGGCTGGGGAGCCCACAGGGATTCTGGAAGGGATTTTTCCTCCCTGCACCCAGACTGCTTTGTTTGTAGCACAAGTGACATTAAAACATGCATGACGACAGCAAATGACAATTTGTTTTCTCCCTTGCTAGGCACCCAGCAGTTGTAGTGTTGATTGCAATCTCATTCTAAACCATAGCACTAGAGGTGGAATTCCATGTGGATTTCTGGCCATGCTTCTCCAGCAGCTCCCCAGTTGTCCCAGTCTTCTTCTCCCTTTTTTCATTGCTATTTTGATAACTCAATTCTTTCTTCACAACTTTCATGTTCTCATATTATTTGCTCCATAGACAAACATGCTATTAAATCCACTTCAGCTATTGTATCAATGTCAGCAAATAACTTCTGACCTTGCTCAAGGGACAATGTTTTCTGCTCACCAAAACAACTCTGAATGCGCAACATGGCCAAAATGTTTAGGAGCATAAAGATAAACAGCAGTAATTCATAATTAAATACTTTATATAAGAATGACATTATTCCTCCCCAAAGAGCCTGGGTGTCTACAGCTCAGAATTGGCAGTCTGTCTTTCAAATATCTGAAGCAAAATGTGCACGTAATAAATCTCGTATTTCATTAACGCTGTCAATAGAAAACAATTGACTTATCCAAGCCCTAAAGCTGCACAGCCTGAAACAAGTTCTTCTACTTTCAGAGCTAAACAACAGCTGCAAGTGCCTTGAGGTGAGACTTGACATTTAAACCCAGTTTCAGGTCTTGTTGTTAAATTTGTGAATAATTTGGGGCATAACCCTTCTCTGCTCCTCTGCGATATAGGGATGCCTATAATTTCCTTTCAGCTCTTCTAACAGAGGCCATAAACTTTGTAGATTGGTAAAATGCTAATTTTGGTAAAATGATAATTTCTGATGTGCTGAGCACTTGTTAACTTCAGTTCTAACATTTAAACTCTGCTGAGCCAGCATGGCAAGCATCATGCCCTCCTCTGCGGTCTGCTGGAGTTTGGGGTGGCCTGAAGGAGCAAAGCCATACCTGTTTGTTGGAGTGGACACTGTTTTTATTCCTGTTGTTGTCCAGCAGCCCCCCACACTTGCCCAACGCTGCCAAATCCTTCATAATAGAGTTCAGAGCTTCTTCTTCATCTGCAAGAAAAGAAGAGACAACTGAAGCGTGGAAAGCAACCCTGCCCTCGGATGTGCAGAGTGAAAATACAGCACTGCAAATACAAACTTTCAACACAAGTGGATCAAAAGACACAATGCCAAGCTTCTCCTGTTAAGAGAGGCATTCCAAGACCACACCACAGTCTCTCCCAGCCCAGTCTGTCTTGAAAACACAGGTTCCTTCATCACAGGTGAGACAGAGAAGGAGATCTCATTGTCCCCTGCAAGAAAGCTGCAGAAGGACTCTCAATCAGGACACGCACAAAAGAAAATGCCATTAAAATGAAAAAGGGCAGGTTTAGATTAGATATTAAAAATAAATTTCCCCCTGTGAGGGTGGTGAGGCCTTGGCACAGTTGTCCAGAGAAGCTGTGGCTGCCCCATCCCTGGACATGTGCAAGGCCAGGTTGGATGGGGCTTGGAGGAACCTGGGCTAGAGAAGGGTGTCCTTGTCCTTTCTCCCTCTTCATTGAAGGTGCTCAAGAGCCACAGCTGACCTTCCAAACCAGGAGCAGTGAGAAACCAGGGGAGAGGGCAAGGAATCCATGAGAACAGAGAGAAACTCAGCAGTGCTCGGAGAAGACACTGAGAGCCCTCGTGGGATTTCTGATTTCTGCAGTAACAGGAGAACTCTGAGGAACCATTGGCTTTGAAACCAATCTCCTCTTTTCCAACACTTCAGCATCTGTGGTTGTGGCCTCTTGAAGCAGCTGTGAAGTGTTAAAGGCAAAATACCAAGCACAAGAAGCAAGAACCCTGTCAGGACCTAGGGCAGGGCACACTGGTGGGAGGGTGTGAGAGCCCATTGCTCACCCATGCTCGTGCCACAGTCAAGGCAAATGTTAGGCACATGCAGAAATTACTGCAAAAAATATGAATACAGCTACAAATCTTGTCTAAAAATTTCTGTCTCCAGGGACAGAACCACCCCTAAGCCAGGCCAGCCTGCAGATTTAACTCAAAGTCCACAAATATGTGAAAAATGACAAAAACCATATGAAATCAGACAGGACTGGACCCAAACACTGAGGATCTCTCCCCAGGGAGGTGTATGTCCTGGATCCTCCTGCTCAGATATAATACCATCTCCTCCTGTTCTGCTCCTCCTGCTGGGTTCTGTGAGCAATGAAGCTACAAAAAAACTCAGATATGTGAGAAAAAGAATTCTTGTGCATGCTCTGCTCCCAGGGTATATTAAAGAAATCAGGGGAAAAACTGGGGGAAAAGGTTTAAAATCCAGCCTCACATTTCAGAGCTCAGAAATGAGCTCCAATGCCTACACCAAACTCTTAGGAAAAAGCCAATATTTTCCTGTAGGCAATGTGTGTATACATATTTAATATATAAACATATATCTGTATATCAATATTAAAAATATTACTGATAAAATAATCAAATTCATACATAAGTACATGAAAATGTAATCCCTTTTGCCTCCCACATTATATATATAAAAGTACAGATATGTTTTTCCAAAAGGAGTGGCAGGGAGCACAACCTGAAGTGCTAAAAACTCAAGAAAAAGATAATTTTCAGTTCAAGTTCAGGAAAAAAAAAAACACCAAACCAACAACAACAAATAAACACATCAAGAATGTCCCCAAAGTCTGGGTTTGGGGTGGGTTTTTTTTTTTGTTGTTGTTGGCTTGTTTTGGTTTTTTTTAAAGGACCTCTGGGACAAGCATAGTTTTCCACAGAAATTTTGTAGTAGGAAAATACCCAACACAAAAAAAAAGAAAAAAGAAGGAAAAAAAGGCTTTTTTTTTTTTTTCCCCTCGTTGTTGGGGGGGAGAGAACAGGGGGAGGGATGAGCTAAAACAAACCCACAAAAACAAAGCCCCCTTACACCACCCTCCAGGAATTTTCCACCAAAGCTTTAATCTCTACAGTGCCCCTCACCCTCTTTTTTTTCTCTCTCTCTTTTTTTCCAACGAGTGACAACAAAAGTTTCCTGCACTGCCTGACACAAAACACAATCTGTAGTGTCATGGGCCAGCAGGGCCAGCAGGCAGAGACAGAGTCAAATCACCCAATAATTCCCCATCCCTCTCCCACCTCCAAACCCCCCTGGCAGCATCTTCCAGGACAGGAATCTCTGCTCAACCCACCTGGTTTATATCACATTGTCTTCCTCCTCTATCTACACAGCAATCCTGCCAAAACTTTATTGTAACAGACTTCTGAGTCCACCAAACTCAGGTTTAAAAATTCCTGGTGCTACAAACCCAGTCCATGATACAAAAAATTGCACCAAACACAGGTTTAAAAATTCCTGGTGCTGCAAACCCCGTCACATTTCTTAGAAAGGCTAAAATTCTCTGCCAGAAGTGACTTTTTGCATCTCTCCAAGCACAGCAAAGCAAGGAGAATCCACTCACTTTCAGTAACTGCTTAAATTCAGCTGGTTTCAGAAATACCCAAACATCAAATGAATAGAATAAGTGGTGTAAAACTGAGCTCCAGCTGCCCTGAATCAGGTACTGAAGAAAAAAAAAGGAAAGAGAAGCTATTTCTTGTATTTGACTGTCAAATCAGCATTCTCCTTCCTTTATCTACTAAGAAACCAAAGCAAAAGAGCATTCTGAAAAGCATCTGAGGATTTTTACTTACAAAATATGAGTGCTGATTATCAAAAAACTAAAATCCACTTCCATGACATCACTGCTGCAAAATAAGATAACTTCTTCCTATCCAAGCAGGAAAGGTTGCTTTCTGCTGCTGGAGGGTGAAAAATGACTTAAGCACAAGCAGAAATACAATATCTCCTTCAAATAATGTATTTCTATGCGCTTAAGTATTTACCATCTGCTTTTAGCAGTGTGTTTTTACTCCAAGAGAGCTGTGATTTCAGGGAGGCAATGACCAAAACCTCAATGACGGCTCAAAACAAAACCCCCCACACCAGGCTCTGAAGCAACTTCTGAGCAGCAGCAGCAGCAGCACAATTTGCATCATCTCTTGCAAAACCCACACTTCCCAGCCTCTCCAGGCCAGCTCTGCTCAGGGACTGATCCTTTCCAGCCTGAGCCTCCTGCCCATCCTAATGACTGCTCCTGGGGTCTCCCAGCTGACTCCCAAGAAGGGTGGAGGACTTTGTTCCATGGAAAGATGCAGCCAGCTCAGCCAGTGCAGTCAAAATTCAAACAAGCACTGAAGTGAGCTGGATAATTAAATCCAAATGGCACTCCCAAGCCTTTCCAGCAAAAGGGGTGTCACAGGCTGCTCCTGCTCTCTTTGGCTGGGTTTGAGTCAGGACAGAGTGAAGGATGGATGGCTCTCCCAGGGACAGAATGCCAATTGTCAGGAATTGGGAAAATCCTCTTCTCCTGATCCAGCCCTGGCAGGACCCAAATATTCTCCAGCCTTGTGAGAAGGCAACACAGCCAACACCTCCCCAGGCTGTGCCATGGCTCCAGAACAGAACATCTGTGAGTTGCACAACACTGATGAAGTATCCTTGGAGCTCTGTGGGCTTGGGAGACTCCTGGAAATCTCTCAGGTTCCTGCTCCTGGACAAGCTCCTGGCCCAGCTCCACTCTGGCATCGTTCTGCACAAATTCACTTAAGGTACTGTGGGGCTGACAGGATGAATTGTACAGCAAATCCCACTTGATCTCCAACACAACATGAAAACAGGATTATTTCTACCATGGAAGATCAGGACAGAGAAAAGCTGATTATAGAGACAGCAAAAATGAAACATAAAAATAAATTGTGTTTAGTACTGTCCCTCTGTCCCCAATGTCTCCTCTTCCATCCTCAGGTTTCAGCTGTTTCCCTTAGTAGGGAACTCATTCCTTTCTTCTCTACTTTCCACCAACACACTTAATTTTGTGCTTTTTAAATCAGCTTCCTGTGACAAAGCTTGTTTGATCACACTGCCAGCCCATCCAACCAAGGATCACTTCCAACCAAAAATAATAGATGTTTCAAAAGATATTAATTTCCCAGGGGTTTGGGGGTGGGGGGAAATATCCACAGCCACACAGAAGAGAGGAACACACAGGAGCAGAAAGCCAAGAGCACTCCCAAGAATCAATGACCAAAGAAGCTCCAGTAGACAGGATTTATATTTTTATTAAAATACACTCATCCGTTTTGGCAGGATCCTTTATCAAAACCAGAATGCCTCCTTCTCTCATCAGGTTTTCAGCTCTGCAATATGTTAGGGCTTGCAAGTCCCAGGCACTACCAGAGTGAATCTGGTACTGACAGAACCAGAGGACACAAGCTGCATCAAGGGAAGTTTAGGTTGGATATCAGGGAAAAGTTTTTTACAGAAAGAGTGATAAAGTTCTGGGATGGCTGCCCGGGGAGGTGGTGCAGTCCCCATCCCTGGGTGTGTTTAACAAAGCCTGGATGTGGCACTGGGTGCCAGGGTTTGGTTGAGGGGTTGGGGCTGGGTTGGACTTGATGATCTTGAAGGTTTCTTCCAACCCAGACATTCTGTGAATTCTGTGAATTTTGTGAATCTGAGGCATTTGTCTACTTGGCAAAATCAGCCAGGGAGTGACACCAGAAAGGCAGCAGATGACAGATCTTTCTGCCCTTCAGAGACACATTTCCAGGGCTGCTACGTGGCCTTGGCTCCAGCCTGCGTGGGGGAGAGAGGAACCTGGACTTTCAGTCTTAGTACAGCAAGTTCACTGCTCGAGGAGAGGAAAAAAAAGTTTTGAAAAGGGAGAAATAGAAAGCCTGAAGGTCAACAGGGACCACCCAAAACAATTCGAGAGTCAGGAGAGAAAGCAAATGAAGAAGGGACAAAGGAATAATTTAGCTGTGCTCAGATGGTCTAGACACTGCTGTTATTGTTGGCTGCACTAATAGGTCATTGCTAAGAGGCAGTTTATGGTAGTTCCATGAAGCTGCTTCCTTCAACACTGAAATAAAAAAAATAATTAAAAAAAAGGCAGCAGCTGGATGGAGCCCACAGAAGCAAAGCAGATCCTGTAAAACATGGTGAGCTCTGATTTGGGCCTCTCACACACACACACACCAGGCAGAACCAGGGCTGGGAAGAGTGGGGAAAAGCCCTGGGTGTTGCAGGAGGGAAGAATATTGTGAGTCATCAATGAGCAAGGCAAAGCACACAGCCCCAGGGCCCTGCAGGCACCTGGACCCAGAGAAACCCCAGCTGGGAGCACTGTGAGGATCCCAGGGTGCTTCTCACAGCCATGGTGCTGATGGTGCCTTTGCCTGGGTAAACTCCAGCAGCAGCACTCCCCTCTCCAGAAGGTGATGCAGCCACTGGGGATGTCCCCAGGCAGAAGGGAGAGCTCTGTGAGAGCTGAGAGGGGGATGAAGAGAGGATGGGGAGCCACAAAGTAAAAGCGCCCTTCCAATGGGCTAGACTTTGAATACACAGTGACAAAAAATACTGAAATGTAATAAAACATAGTAAATAAATATAAATATGGAGCCACATGATGATGACTCTGACAATGCCAGAGACACCAGCCTTTCATTTTGCTGGGTTTTTTGAAAATACACAATTTTTGGATCGACTGTATACAACATTTATCACTTGGCAAAGGGACCCTGAACTGAAAGACAAGACTCACTCCCCTGGCATCACTCAGCTCCTGCAAAGGGCAGCCCCTGTCCTGCTGGAATTCCAGCTGCACTGCCACAAAGGGAGATGGGCTGGGTTTTATGCCTCATTTGATGGACAGAAATCAGAGACAGACAAAAGCCTTGCTCAAGACCACAGCAGTCTGCAGCCAGAGCTAAACACATTAAAGGAGCTGAAATCCTGAGAGGACTTCACTTGATCTGGCCTTTCTGGCTGTATACAAAGGGCACAGCAACTCATTTAGCAGCCTCCACATCCCAGCCTTGACCTGGAATCACACAGAACAGCCTCTTCAAAAGCCTCAGCTGGAGAGCTCATGCACTCACTCCAGTAACCCCTTTTTGTAAAAACATCTCAATTCCAGTTTGAGAACACAGCTTTGCTTTGTATTCTGCTCATTAGATCTTGATAGCCCTGTATCTTAGAGAGCCCTCTATTCCACATCTTCTCCAGGTACTCACAGACTGATTTTATCTCCTTTTAACCCTTCTTCATTTAAGTAAACGGAAATAACACAGCTTCTGCCACTAGAATGATACTTCATTCATTTCTGCACCTCTTTCCAGGGTTTTGTTTTGTTTAGTTTGTTGTTTGTGGGGTTTTTTTAATCAAGAGGAAAGAGCAAAGAAGCACATCATGTTCAGTGGCCAAAGCACCTTTTCATGTCTGTTTGCTGTGTGCAGGGGCTAACAGCAAACCTGGCCCAGGTGTTCCAGTGGAATCCCACATCTGTCAGGCCAGCAGCCACCTGGGCTGCCCAGTGCCCTCCCAGAATGTCAGTGTCAGACCAGGCCAGGCCTTTCCTGGCCCAGGGAACAGGACAACACTCACTCATGAGAGAGCACACATCAAAGAGCTTGCTGGTGAAGATAAATGCTGCCTTTTCTCCAAAAGCCAGAGGGGGAAGAAGCTTGGAGACAAAGAAAAAGCTTGGAGACAAAGAAGATCCCAGCCCTGGAGTTTCTGCAGTACCTGCAAACACCATGAACAGGCAGCATCCAGGCCATGCACAAGACACCAGGGGCCAAGTTACCAAACCAGCACAGACTTGATGATTTTAAGGGTCTTTTCTAAATGAAATTATTCTGATTCTTAACAGAAGGGCTCAATCAGTAAGTAAATACCACCACTGACTTTCCCAGTCAATAGGAAGGAGCCCAGTGAGCCAGAGGCTCAGCAGCCTGACTTGGACTGTGACAAAAGCCTCCAAGCAGGCAAAGAAGGGACCCAAACACTCTGAGAGGCAGCTACAAGTGCTGTTGTGCAATTCACCCCCCTTGGAAGGGCTGTCTGTGACTGATCTGTGGCAAGCACAGTGCTGCCTGCACCCACCTAGTGAGATCCAGACAAACCTCCCCATAAATTCAGCCCACATGCACAAAGCACTTTGCCGCTGTCTGGAGCCGCGTCCAGAGTCTGATAATGAGAAAAATGATCCAATTCCCCTCCTCCAGAGCAGCCAGCACACACAGCAGTGGAGCATGTTCCCTTTGCAAAGCTCCCCAGCAGCAGCTGGATCCTGCTGGTCTCCCTCTGCATCCCCACCCAAGGGATGCCAAGGTCAGCCCTGGGCAGGGCACAGCCCAGCAGGTTGAGCAGAGCAATTCTGCAGGAGGAAGAGAGCAAAGACCCTCCTGACAGGCTGGATTTCTTGGCAGCAGTTTGCTCACTGATGCCTTGAGCTCAGGACACACAAACTCACGCAGGAAAGCAGTGCTGTGATGTGCTGGGGGTTCTTGCAAGCACATTTCTTCTACTCGGGGAATTATCATACTAAAGGGGGCAGAGGTAGAGGAGATTATTGATTCTCAACGTGACAAATTGATGCTCAACTCCTGCTCTCCAGAAATGACACTGGTTTGGATTTTTGATTTCACTTCTTTGTGAAAAAAAACAAAAACCAAACCCCCATCAGAGGCTTTGGACAGCTACAGAAGTTCCATCACACCAAGTGCCCAACAGAACATCTGTGGGTTTAGGGCACAGTTACACTACCCCACACGCTCCTTTTCTTGGGGGTAAAACTCAGTTCCTGCCTCCTATGGAAAAACTGCACAGCTGAACTGGAGACTGTGTTTAGATCAAAAACAACCCTTCCTTTTAAAACCCTGTACAAAATAGTAAAGAAATCAGAGCTCAGAAATGGGCTTGGAGGGGAAGGCAAAAATCTGTTTTAAAAAAGGTAAATCAGTTATTTTTAAAATGATAAAAAATAGTTATATTTGATTAAATATACTAAAAATATTACTAAATATACTAAAATAATATTAAATAATACTACTACTAATTTAATATAATACTTAATAATAATACTAATAATACTAATATAAAATAATATAATACTAAAATATTATTAAATAATAAAAAAACACTAATATAGTACTAAAATAATTTAGTACAAATAGTACTAAAAATAGCACTATTTGATTTAGTTATATATGTATCACATATATAACTAAATTCAAATCACCAGTAACAGAACCCAACCAGCCTCTAAAATACTCATGCACACAAACAAGCAGACACCCTCAATGTCATACAGACATGCTAAGGCTCCAGTCAGTTAATGAGAGCATTGAGAAAACAGCAAAAGAGCCTAAACTGTCACATAAATTCATGTATTATGGCAGAACCCATTTGAGAGCCAGAGTGAGATCATGAAGAACTTCAATGCCCTCTGAATTTCCCCAGGAAAAACCAAAAGCAAAGGCAAAGCTGCTGGGACTGCACCTCAGTGCCCTTAAAACTGAGTGATCAGTACCTCACAAACACCAAACCCAAAGCATTTGGGATGGCAAGTTTGATCACAAGTGGAAGTTTCAGTGGTCAGGCCACAAATCATACAAGGAATTTCTCCTGACGAGCTGTGCCATGGCACAATGCCCGTGTTCCCTCACCCTTCTGCAATGGAAAAGGACTCGGGATGCAGAAGGTGTTTGGTTTAGCTCAGCAGGGAGGGAAAGCAAGGTTACATCTGTGGTTCACCACAAGCCTGCACTCCCAAAATAGCCATCCCTGCACAGTAAAATTCCAGGGGAGAGGAGCCCCTGGCAGAGCTGCTGCTCACCCTGCTCAGCCCATCCCTGGGCATACTCATCACCACGAGTGCCCCTGGGAAAAATGGGTATTCTATGATTGGCTTTTGGCAAATATTACAATGAATATTATATGTGCTGTGTTAACAGAGTTATGCTGTATTGATTCTCTTAAATAGTGTGTTAAATATTGTTTTAGGTTATAACTATATAAGGTTAAAATAGAAGCTATGCTATGTAGGATACTTTTTTCCTAAAGAAAGGACTCACACTGAGATAGCAGCCACAGGACACCTGAATCTTTCAGAGAAAGAGAATTTATTCCTCCATTGTCAGAAGAAATGAACTTCTTCCCACCTTGCTCAGCCATGAGGACACCGTTAGGATTCAGAGGAAGAAGCTGACACTGACCAGACAGAATCCTGTGTTTGAATGGAATTTATGCATCATGTATGAGGTGTGTGAATATGCAAAAGGTTATTGCTTTTAAGGGTTAATCCTTTGCTAATGTGGGTCCTTTTTCAGGCTCGTGCTGCCCACAAAAAGGTACGCGGACATCTGTAATTCTTTGTTTCTATTGTCTCATACTGTCCTAATCCAAACCGTCCAAATTATTATTACTGTAATTATGTTACTATTTTTATAACCATTTTATTACTATTAAACTTCTAAAACTTTGATTTTAACAATTTATTGGCATCTTTCACACCCTCTACATCCCCACATGCTTGAAGGACACCAAAGCCCAGCTAGGAAGCCAATTTTCCCCCAGGAAAACATCCTGGCAGTCGTTCTCCTTCCTTCTCTCAGCTCCCCACCTCTGCAGCTCAGGAGCACAACCCATGGACTTGCAGCCACCTCAGAGCCTTCATCCCTTCCTGGCTAATGGGGCAAATTGGGTGGAATTAGGTGGCGTTTGGTGGGGGAAGATTTGCTGAAGGGTTTGGGGAGCAGCTGTTGCCCCTCTCACCCAGGCAGTGAGTGGATGCTGAACAGGAGCCAGGATCTTTGAGCCCAACCATAAACCCAACACTGCTCATGACAATCCAGCCATAAAGCCAACACTGCTCATGACAATCAAGCCATAAACCCAACACTGCTCACGACAATCCAGCCATAAACCCAACACTGCTCATGACAAACCCCTCGTTTCTCATTTGCTTTTGTGAACTAAAGTTACTCCAGGAGAGCTGCAAGCAGAGGCTTAAAAATCTTCTATCTTAAATAGCAAAACTAACCACATTTAAGAAGATTTTTGCATGGCTGTAGCTCTGCAACTCCTCACCACTTCAAAGGTGCCATGTTTCTCATCCCACAAGAAACTTTCACAACTTTTTTTGCTAAATCTGCCCTTTGCTCCACAAACACTAATTTTCCTCTAATGGATTAAAATAATTGAATTAAAATTGGGCCAATTATTCCAGCAGTTTCCCCTGCTAAGCTTAAAATTTGCTCCTTCTGAAGAAGGACTTACGCGCCTAAAAGGCAGCCTGGATTTTTCCACCTCTATCATTTGGTCTAATAAAAGATATTACCTCTCCCCACAACCTGTACCTCTCTCTTGAGCACACTTGAAAGGAGAAAAATGTTTACCCAGCAAAGAAATGTAACTGGCAAGTTATTTCCCCTGACTGACTCTGATACTTCTGGAGGTTATTTGAGGGATCATAAAGAACTCATTCTCCCTCCCAGCCCAGCAACTTTCAGTGCTCAAATCCCAGCCCAGAGCCCATGAATTCCTATCTGTTGCTGCAGCAACAGCTGCAACATCCCAGATGTGATGCAGGTCCAATCCCACATTGCCCAGAGCACCCTAAATTTGATACTGGGCACAATGGGTGCAGTGCCATTGTGGGAATCCATAAAATTAGAGGGTTTTAGGAAAACTGCAGAAGACAGGCCTCAGATACAGCAGAATTGTGAACAATGTTTCAAAACAGCAGCAGTATTGAAATATGGCAGCAGAAAAAAATTATTTAAACTGTAGAAAAGATAAGGGCAAATAGAACAATAAATCTATGTATTAGTGCTTATCTGAATGGCTTTCTAAGCTGCAGAAAGTTTATCTAGCAAGGTATTAAGAAGTGTAAGCTTATGAATGGAGCTCTGTGCATTTTCTTTTAGAAACAGGTAATGTATTTGAAATAAGCAAGCATTGTTTTAACCAAAGGTACATGTGCTTATAGTAGTTAGACAGAACTACTGTCAATATGCTTTTGCTTTGTGTGATTGGTCAAGAAGCCTATAAAGTATATTGTAAAATTAAGTTTTCTGGCCTGCTGCGTGGATTGTGAGCTGTTAGCATCTTTCCATTATCATAATCATGTAATGAGACTGATGCTGAAAAATAAACAGCTCGAGACACTTTCCATAGCAGCCCTGTCCTGTTGGTGTCTGTAAATAAATTGGCAGTGTCATGCCAGGAAAGGGAGAAGGAGACCATGGGCACCTTTTAGCTCAGACACCTCTCAAAAAGAACAAAACCTGAGCCAGAAAGCCTGATGTGTCTTATTACAATATAAAGTGCTGCAATTCAACATGAATTAATCCTTCCTGGAAGCTCTCAGCACACAAAGGGAAAGCTGAGAGCAGTAAGGAAATGAAGAGTGAAAGCAGTGCCTGCTGAGGAATGAGGAAAACACAGCATGGGAGGGTGAGACACCCATGGGACAGGCTCTGCTCTGCCCCCACCAGCTCCAACAGCCCCCAAAATCCCCAAGGAACTGGGCTGGATGGCCAAGGCTGCTCAAACAAGCTCGCAGCAAGCTGCTGTGCCTGCTGCCAGCCCAGCCTGCAATCACACACACTCTGTCAGTACTACCAACAACATCACTCTCCCAGATCCCACACCTCAGGTGACCTTTGTGCTGAAGCAAAGTCACACTCTGCCCAGCAAAGCACTAAACCTTTGAGTTGTATGGATGTCCCCTGAGCAGAACAGATCAGCCTTCCTGCAGTTTTTATCATCACCGTCACACATGCACACACACAACATTTCATAACCACAGCTGAGAACACTTAAATCATTTTTGAAACAAAAGGAATAAAACTTGAGCAACAAACAAGCTGGTGCTTTTTGTACCAAGTTGGGCAGGTTTTTAAATATTATTTTTGCTGTGATGTCATGTTCAAATACAGCAATTTTTAATACTTATTGGGCAAGTTTTTCCATGGTGTTGCACTGGAGATGCAGACACCATAAAAATGTCATAAACACCAATTTCACCAAATTACAAAGAGTCTTGGACCCTTGAGTGTGACGGTGTTCACAAGGGTCTGAGGATGAGGAAAGAGAGGATTTGACTCCATGTTTCAGAAGGCTGGCTTATTATTTTATGATATATATTACATTAAAACTATACTAAAAGAATAGAAGAAAGGATTTCATCAAAAGGCTAGCTAAGCTAAGAATAGAATAAGAAAGAATGATAACAAAGGCTTGTGTCTTGGACAGAGTCTGAGCCAGCTGGGCTGTGATTGGCCATTAATTAGAAAAACCAACATGGGCCAATCACAGATGCACCTGTTGCATTCCACAGCAGCAGATAATCAATGTTTACATTTTGTTCCTGAGGCCTCTCGGCTTCTCAGGAGGAAAAATCCTAAAAAAAGATTTTTCATAAGAGATGTCTGCGACACTTGAGGAGAGGTTGCAGCTGAAAATGAACTATAAAATGAATAAAAAGACTCAGTGCCAAGGACTTGGGCTGGTCCCAAGCTGGCCCATGCAGAGAAGCTGCAGCACCCAGAGGTACCAGGGCTGGCCCAAGCACTGCACGACACAGAGACACCAGAAGTCCCCACTTCCCCTCCTGTGGGCTCCATGCAAGGTCATGCAACTTCCCTAGAACACGTCTGGGAGTGAACAGTCCTGTGCTGAACCCTGAGACACTGGGCAGGCTATAGATAGGATCCTGGAAAAAGGAAAAAAAGGAAAAAAAAAAAAAAAAAAAAAGGTAGATCTGGAACAGGCTGTCTGAGATCACCTCATCCAACACATCTCCTGTGAAGGAAAGGAGGAAGGAAATTTCCAGAAGGAAATCATTGATGTGACTGCAAATTCTCTGTACTTTCCTTGAAAATACTCCCTCACACCAAAGCATGGAGTAAACAAACACATATACGAGGAAGGGGGAGAGAAGTGAAACCCTCAAAATTCAACCCGAATTCCTGTGTATCAGCAAAGCTATCACAGTGATTCCTTCACAGACAAACACCTCTCAGTGACACTGATGGGGACACACAGCACCTCACTCATCTGATCCCCACAGAGCGACTCAGGATCTCAAATTAACCCCATCTGGACACATCCTGGCACATCTAACCCCACACAGGTGCTGGGGATGAGCCACAGCAACGAACCTTGGTGAAGGGACATGCACAGCCCCTTCCACCCACACCCAACTGCAAGCAGAACTCCAAACCTGCACAAGACTCCAAAAATCCCCAAAACCAGCCACAGTGCTTCTCTTCACCACAGAATTCCCACAATTAATGCTGCCCTGGTGTACCCATATTACATTTGCAGGCTGAAGGCACCTTGAGCAGGTTCTATCAGCCACTCTCTGTACAAGAAATCACCCAAGTTACAATCTCGTGAGAGATGGGCTGGAGCCAGCAACTCCTTCCCTGCTGGTGCTCAGGGCAAGCTTGAGCTTTCCTTGTTAAAATAACCCACATTGCCTTGACAAAGCAGTGGCTTTTGCCTTCAAAGTGAAAATGTTTCTAAAAAATTTTGGGGTTAGTCACCAGGGATTTTAAACTGAAATTTGTCATTCTTTATATTGAAGAAGCAGATCTGGACTTTCTCTCTCTCCCCTTCCCTTTTTTTTGTTTTAAACATAGCTTCAAATAAGTTCTCTTCCCACAAAATCTCTTTTCTAGGTAACAGAGAAAGAGCAAAAACAACACATAAAGCCAGGATGGGTAAATACCACTCTTCTCCTTTCTCCATAGGGGAGAATAAACACTTAAGGCATGGCAGTGGCTCCACACTTTTTATTTTCCAAATTCAGACCAGTATCAAACTCTGAATCACGTTTGTACAAGGCTTTTTATGAGGGTAGTTAATGACAGGACAGTGAGAGATGTCTCCAAACTGACAGAGAGAAGATTTACACTGGGTATTAGAATTATTCTCTGTGTATAAGAAATTATTCTCTGTGGTGAGGCCCTGTCACAGGTGCCCAGAGAAGCTGTGGCTGCCCCTGGATCCCTGAAAATGTCCAAGGCCAGGTTGGACAGGGCTTGGATCACTCTGGGACAGTGGAAGGTGTCCCTGCCCATGGCAGGGGGTGGAACTAAATGATCTTTTAGGTCCCTTCCAGTCCAAACCATTTTGTGATTCTACACATCTGCAAGAACAAACCCTAAATTTAACACATATCTCCTTTTTAATTCTTATTCTTTAAAGCATCATTTCAGCCATCCCTGAATAGTTTAGAGTGAATTGTGTAACTGCTGCAGATGTGCAAGTGAAGTGCTCAGCTTCAAGCAGGAACCCTCCAAGATCTCTCCTCCTTTCTTGGGTCCCCAGGTCAGGAAGCCATTTAGGCACTTCCAAGTGGTGCCAATTCCTGACATAAGGAATTTTCTTTAGAAGAAAGTTCTTATCTATAGAGATAAGATGGAAATCATAATGTACCTCCATCACTACAAATAATTCCCACCTAATAAAGTTTCCCTCAGCACCACACATCTGACACACAACTATTCCAGCAGAAGAGGGAGAAGGTGGAAGTAATCCAGGCTACCACTTAAAAAAGCAATATATTCAAGCTTTGTTTGAAACAGAAAATTCCTTGGGAGAAGATCTGCAGGGAATGAAGTTGCTCTGCAGAGACTCCACCTAGAACATGACCACCAGATCACGCTCAGAATAATAAGAAAATTTGTCCAATTTTGGCACCACTAAAATGCTAAACATAAATCAGAAAGCAATGTAATAGAGCATCTTAGCAATTTCTCCCAGTCTGTTGGCACATTTGGTAGTCCCAACCAAAATTATCAGGCTGCAGAAAATGAATTCTCCAGGGGAATTCAGTTCTTACCCATCTTTCCATCTACATCAGGCCTCCATTCCACCGGTCCCAGACTCTGGTGCCTTATCCTCCTCTCTCAAGCATCCACCCTGTAATGAACATACACAGAAGTTACAGATGAATTCTGACATGACAAAAATCTCTTCACAAAGCCTGTCTCCACCATCACCTGGGAAAGAGAACCTAATTTAGGAATGGAGAGCAGGGTCTGCCTTCCTCTGCGCACACCAAAGGTAACACCACAAACCTGGGACCTCAATGGCTTTAAAATCTTGGGGTAAACAACTTGTGCTTCCTTAAGAGCAGAACATTTTAATTACATGGTATTTTAATGTGTTTTTACATGATTAATGTAACCCTAAAGCAACACCATCTTTAACACTTCAGATTCCACAGCATCCCTGTGGGGTAACACTCACTTGGGGAACAGACTGACAGCAGGACATGCAAAAGCAGTGCTGAATCAAAGCAGAAACCTAAATTTAGGCCTTCCAAATGGCAGCCAAGGTTCCCCAAGGCTGGACCAGCTTTCCTCTGACTGCATGGGTAAAAAGCTGAGCACAGGCAGCTCTCAGCAGCAGTGAGTGCCCCATACATCCATCCCTCATGGGAGGTGTGTCCCCAGGAGCCCTCCAGAGTTTCTGCCTTTAATCTGCCCCCAAAACCAGCACAGAAGAGGCTCAGTGACCTCCCATCCTGCATTCAGCATTCAGCCAAATGCCACCCTGCATTCAGCCAAACTCCTGCACCCAGAAAGGTTTTTTGGGTTTTTTTGGCCACCAATAAACTAAAGCAGGCCTGAGCCCACAGGAGCCTGTCCTGCTCACTAATGAAAAGCCTCATTTTAGACTGAACAAAGGCCAAATCCACCTAAAGATGGGCACCTTTTAAAGGACACTGTGATAGAAAACAAAACCAAATTCCACTTAAGCTGCCTGATAAGCCCTCAGATTTCTTGGTCATAAACCTGTGTGACAGCATAAGAAAAGGGAGAAACAACTCCAGAACTTGATCAGACTTGCAGAGGAAGTGAGACATTCCTGCCCTGCAGTCACTGAAAGCTCCAGGACACTGACACAGATCCTGGAGTGTTAAATACGAGGCATTGGTCACAAATGGGACGAAAAAGCACTTTGAAAACCTCCTGGCTTGGTCAAATCAATTGAAACACAGCAACAAATCTGAGGAGGACCAGGAATGGTCCCAAGCATGGATTAAAATGATTTTCTGCAGCTCTGGTGCCTCAGTGCTGGCGAGCACAGGGATATTTATCCAACCTATTTTTGAGAGAGACGAGCAGGAAGGGAAGGTGATAAGAGAGCAGCAGAGGCATCCAAGTGCCCGGAGAGGGTTTTTCCTCCTCCTGCAGCTTCCTCCCAGCACAGCACCATCAGCCTGAGAGCCCAGGGCCATTTCCAACACCAAGGAGGAGAAAAGGAAGAAACCAAACAGCTTGAATGGTTAAAAATCCTACCTAGAGAAAGAACTGCTCAGTCTGCGCAACACCGAATCGAGAGGGAGCAGAAAACCAGCAAGAAAGCAGAGTGAAAATTCCATCTGATTATAACAAGAGCAGGAAACAGCCCAAACCTTCACTTTTGCTTTCAAAGGTGCTGTGACACTTCCAGGAATTAAGCTGTGTGCATAATTTGCAGTGAGGGCCACAGGCAGACAGTCTGGATCAACTGTAAATTCCTGGGACAGCCCAGGCTGACTCTCCTTATCAGAGCAATAGATTTTTCTAATGCCTTCCTGGAGACCTTCCAGACCTTTCCAAACCATATCTAGTCACAAAAACAAGCATCTACAGGAACTGTGCAAATGAGCCCTGGAAAAAACAGGGGACCTTTCCATCAGCAGAGCCCTCCCCTGTGCTGTTCTCCATCACCTCTGCCCCAGCAAAGCCCTGGGACCCCCCTGCCCAGCCCTGGTGAGCAAACCAGACATGCACACAGGGCAGGAAATCTCCACACATACACAGGAGAAAGGAGGGTTTTCTGTTTTAGCAGAAAATGCTAAATGTGCTCAGTGCTGAGGACAGGCAGCCTTCAAACTGGACTGCACACACTGGTGATTTCCGTGGCTTCCCAAAAATACATACCAGCAGCTTCCTGTTCCAGAAGGACAAATTCCTGTTTCTAGTACAAATTCTGTCCTATTATTATGTCCCTTCAAAAACAGGGAGGGGGGGAAAAATAAGAAGGGAAAAAAAAAAGGGAAAATCCTTTTCCTACAGATGCTGTTCCAAGCAGCTTCTCCCCGCACTCAGCTCCCTGATCAGCGCTGGCATTTTGGGACACAAAACCTGGGAGCATCTGAAAATGGGCTCCCAGTGGCCACTGCACCCACAGAACCCTGTAAATCTGCTCAAAATCTCCCTGGTGAGCACCTGCCAAGCAGTGAGAGAGCTCAGCAAGATGCTGGGGCAATGTATTCCAGGTTTGCGATGTGCATGCAAGAGACTCTGCCTGCTCCAGTCTGCTCAGGGAACTGCTGGAAGTCACTTCACCTGCAGGAAAGCCCAGAACAGATGCTCTGATCCAGGGGAAAACAATAATAACATAATAAGAACTGAATTATTATAATAATTAATATAATAATATATCAATAATTGAATGTTATATTAATAATATAACAATAATTAATATAATAACAATAAATATACTTATATAATAACAATAATTATATTCAATATAATAATATAACATTAATAATATTATGATATTATAACATAACAATATTATAATAATTGATTTTTATCAGTTTTGATTTGCCTGAGCTGAACTTAGCAGAGTGGCTCAACTTCTCCACAGCTCCATGAGTGCAGGGTATGAGTATCTGCATGAGAGATGCATGCAAGGTTATTAATCCACTTTGAACATTAAACCCTGCTTTTCTTTTTTTTTTTCTCCCCACACTCCTGGCTGGGAAGGGATTAAGAAGACTGAGCTCAAGGGAGACAACAGTTCAGCTATGACATGTCTGTACACCCATGACTCCTGCCTTTGTGGATCTAAATTACAGAAAGCAAAGCAGGAGAGAAAGGGATGGAGAAGTGTGATTTTCTCCTGGATGTAAGGGAAGATAAAACAAAGTGACCAGGGGATTTACTGTGAGGAATTAAGTTAGGAAAGCAGGAAGATGCAGTCCAGCCCTGAGAGCTGCTATTGATATTTGGGATTTCCAGTATCACCCACCCCAAAAAGAATTTTTCTTGCCAGCAAGTCTTGCCAAAACAGCATCTCCCTGTGCAGTTTATCACCCCCAGGCTTCCAGGGAAAGCAGCACCAACTTATTCCTGCCTGAGCACCACTCAGCACTTTGGTTTGGAGGTGTAGGGACACACCACTGTAAAAAAAATATAAAAATAAAAACAATAATCCACAGTTGCCCCTGAAATAGGGCTCGGCTGGAAAGCTACTCAAAGTAGCATTGCTAAAATTGGGACTTTCCTTGTTTTTTCAAGCAGCAGGGAACATGTTGGGCTCAGAGAGTTTAACAAGCAAGAGTCAAGCGGAAAAAATCTCTCCTTTTTAAGAGTTGACCACATTAACTTTCAGCAAGTTTCCGGGAGTCCTGCCAGAGCACTGGAGTTTTGTATACTACGGAACTGTTAAAAATATTATTGTAAACGTTATTTTCAAAAAGCTTCAGAGGCCAGAGCTGGGGTAGTGTAAAAAAACAACAGCAAATGAGATTGTTTTAATGGTGAGAACACAAATGGATGTGTGCTGATAGCTCAGGCAGCCTGCAGGCTTGGCAAAGAGGGATTCAAAGGCAAAGGAGAGGTGGAATATTACAGGTTAGTTGGAATACTTCAGGTTTTCTCTGATCATCCCAATCTCATCCTTACAGTTTTCTCAAAACACTACAGAACATTCAACCTGCTGCACTTAGAACTGTCCTGGAACTTGGAACCATATTCTGGGATGCACAAAACAACAGCTAAATTTTGGTGACATTTCAGACACACAAGGCCCTGCCCTGAAGTCATTTTCCATCCAGGTTATCCAAAGGACACACCACACAAGGGAAGTAAAAAAATAGCAATTTAAGACTGTGCATCCTTGTAGATGCAGCACTTGAGGATCTGACTTCATGTTTCAGAAGGCTGATTTATTATTTTATGATAATATATTGTATTAAAACTATACTAAAAGAATATAACAAAGGATTTCATCAGAAGGCCAGCTAAGAATAGAAAAAGAAAGAACAAAGGCTTGTGGCACCGACAGTGTCCGAGCCAGCTGACTGTGATTGGCCATTAATTAGAAACAACCACATGAGACCAATCCCAGATGCACCTGTTGCATTCCACAGCAGCAGATAATCAATGTTTACATTTTGTTCCTGAGGCCTCTCAGCTTCTCTGGAGGAAAAATCCTAAGGGGAAAGGATTTTTCATAAAAACAAGGCTTCTTCTCCCCAGTTTGGGCCATGACACCCCAAAACTGCTCAAGAATCTTTCTCACAGCCCCTGCTGCTGGGAGAACAGATCTGTGTTCAAAATCCATCGTGCTCAGTGGAGATTCCTTCAGCCAGTGACCCAGCCAGGGCAGCTGCACTCGACAGAAAAATCTCCTGAGCCATCCTGTTCCTTCCAGCACAACGTGTACTGACAATGAGAGGTTTGGAACCTGCCTGAGTCCTGCTGTTACCATCCATGACAGCCCTTTGAAGAAGCCACTGAGATCTTAAAACAAATCCTCTTCTCAGAAATTGCTTTTTATAAGCAAAATGTTCCAGACAGCACACTCCATCCAGTACGTTATCACAGAGAGGTTTGGGTAGGAAAGGATCTTAAAGATCTTCTGGTTCCAACCCCCTGCCATGGGCAGGGACACTTTCCACTATTCCAAGTTGCTCCAAGCCCTGTCCAATCTGGCCTTGGACACTTCCAGGCATCCAGGGGCAACCACAGCTTCTCTGGGCACCCTGTGCCAGGGCCTCCTCACCTTCACAGGAGAGAATTTCTTCCTGACACCCAATCTAAATGTCCCGTCCTTCAGTTTAAGACCATTCTCCCTTGTCCATGTAAGAAGTCCCTCTTCAGCTCTCTTGTAGCCCCCTTGGGTACTGGTATTTTTCTCAGTCCCTTTTCCTCCTTTGCAGTAATATTCCTTTTGCAGTAATCAGCAATGTATACTGGCATATTAAATAGCTTTGATTTTCCATACAGATCTCAAACCTCTGGAACAATAAAACAAAGAAGCAAATCTAAAGGATTAGAAAGGACTCTTCTAATCAGCAAAGATCACACACCACAGCCCCATCAGCTCAGAGTTAATCTATTTTACATGTAACAGACAGCTCAAGCAAAGCAAGTGTCCAGACAACACATGTTTCCCACCTGTTTGGGTTTTTATTTCTATCAGGGTCTGCACAGAATTGTGTCTACTGAACTCACATTTTTTACAGAGAAAATTTGCAGACACTCTGATTACACCCAAAGCCCACCTCAGCCCCTCTGTGCCTAAATCCAAGTTTTCAAATTGGGCACTGAAGTGACCCAGTCTAAAGGATCCTCATCTCCCCAGATGAGGCTGAGCCAGGATTATTTTCACACACAGCCCTGCCTGTGAGGATGAAGATCTGCACCTAGGGGAGAGCACTGTCCTGCATCATTTTCCTTTCCACAGAGCAAAATCCTGTCCTCAGGTCTCTGTGCACTTCTAAATCAGAGGGAAACCCTGATTACACCTACAGAAACCCTCTGATGCCAATGAACATTCCCCTCCACGTGAACACAGCAAAGGGAAGGTATTTCTACATATAAAATAAAAACCAATGCAGAAGAATGTTGTCATTTCTTCCTCCTGCAGGTTTTTATTGCCTTATTTTGTCCTTCTCCTCAAATGACCAAAGATTTTGTGGGAGGGAAATTAAAGCAAAACTGTATATGTGGAAAAGTGAAGCTTCAGGCCCCTTTCATCCATGTTACTGGGAAAAACAGGAAGGAGAATGAGCAGAAACCAAAAAGCAGGAATAGATAGTAAAACCTTCAGCTGAAATAAGCCATCAGAAAAGTGTTTGTCTCAGAAAAAAAATATTTCCAGGGAAAAGCAATTGGGAGAAAATCATGTGGTATCAGAAACAAGGAGTCTCCATGAATGGAGCGTTACACCAGAGAACTGCAAAGCCAAGGCTGTGCCATGGGGAGCCTGGCCTGAGAGCTGGAATCTGCACCAGGGACTGGGATTCCAAGGTCTTTCACAGCTGTTTTGGCCAATTAACTTTTAAAACATACTTTACTTCTACTTTTCTACCAACAACTAATTATTTCTCTATCATGCAACATCTACATTGCAGCTCTCCCCAACTAATCATTCTATATCACTAACACAACAGAAAATAGAGTAAATAAACAGGAAAAAAACCACCAAACAACACCCAAAAAGCTTCCATTTTGTCTTCTATCTACTTCCATACTAAAACCCCAAATGCTAAATTGTTCACCCTGTAATAAATTATACTATTATCTATTTTACGCACTCATCAATTCCAATTCATCTCAAAGCCTTAGAAGCCCTCTCCATAAACAAAAGTTAAAAGCAATGTTTCCTTAAAAATGAAGGCTTATCAAAACAAACAGAGAAATATTCTCTATGCCCTAAGTTCCAACAGGTATCAACTGCATAACGAACCTCATGGCTGATCCAACATGCTCCAAACAGGGATTTTAACACTAAGGGACCAAGCTCTGGACTGGGAAGGAGGGAGATTATTGTATTTGTGGGGTGCCCCATGGCAGGAAGGAATGATGAATCTGACTCCATGTTCTCAGAAGGCTAATTTATTATTTTATGATGCTATATTATATTAAAGAATACTATACTAAACTATACTGTAGTATATACTATATATATATATATATATATATATATACTTCATATATATAGTCATACTGTAGTATATACTATATATATATTTTATTATTATCTTTCTGGCCTTCTGTAAGTATCCTTTCAGGATACTTACAGAAAGCTAAAAAGAAGGTAGACAGGAAGGGTAGGATAAAGGATACTTACAGAAAGGATACTTACAGAAGGCTAAAAAGCTAATAATGAAAATTTCTGACTCTCTCCAGAGTCCCGACACAGCTTGGCCCTGATTGGCCAAAGAGTGAAAACAACTCCCAGCAGAATCCAATGGAACAATCACCTGTGGGTGAACAATCTCCAAACACATTCCACATGTGAGCACAACACAGGAGAAGCAAATGAGATAAGAATTGTTTCCCTTTTCTTTGAGGCTTCTCAGCTTCCCAGGAAAAAAACCCTGGGCAAAGGGATTTTTCAGAGAATGTGAATGTGACAGGAGATCCATCCTATGGCCTTGGCCTGGCATCGTGGCAGGACCAGGGCTTTGATGCCACTGTGCCAACCCCCACTCTCACCCTAGCCCATCTCTGACCCACCTTCTCTGCCTTGCACAGAGGATGGAGAACACACCTGGCCATGCCAGGAGCCTCCCCCAGCCCCTGAAATGCAGCATTTCCCCCCAGCCTGCAGGGATCAATAGTCCCTGGCAGCCATCCCCCTGCACAGCTTCTCTTTAACGAGCACAGCCTCTCCCCTGCAGCCTGCCTGGCTTTTATTGATCCCAGCCTGACTTTCTGATCGACTGCAAAGCCCAGGGCTCAGGAATAATTGACCACTCTCTGCTCTCTCAGCAGCCACCTGGTTGATTTGCTCCTTCTCTGTGGGCAAGAAGCACAACCTCCACGCCACATGGAGAGACCAGGATCCCAACAGCCACCACAAATTTTGGCAGGTCCTCTCCTTGCTCATGCAACTCTTCAAATGTTCTAAGTGTTCACTTAGAGGGGAATGTTCATTGGCATCAGAGGGTTCTGTAGGTGTAGCTGGCATCAGGGTTTCCCCCTGAGTCATAAATACACAGAGAACTGTCTGAGGACAGGATTTTGTCCTGTGGAAGGGAAAATTATGCAGGACAGTGCTCTCCCCTAGGTGCAGATCTTCATCCTCACAGGCAGGGCTGTGTGTGTGAATAATCCTGGCTCAGCCTCATCTGGGGAGATGAGGATCCTTTAGGCTTGGTCACTTCAGTGCCCAATTTGAAAACTTGGATTTAGGCACAGAGGGGCTGAGGTGGGCTTTGGGGTGTGATTAGGGTGTCTGCAAATTTGTTCATCTCCACACATCGCTGGGGGAGGAGGTTCTGCCATGCAGCTCTGGATTGAGGAATCTCCAGTGGGAGAAGGCAGAGCTCAGTGAGGGCTCAGTAGCAAGCAAAGATTAAAAGCCAGCTGTGATTTTAGGCAGAAGGAGCAGGCTCTGCACAGCCCCAGGACTGAGCTGCCCCCATGAGCTGCCATCTGTGATTTTGGGCACAAGGAGAAGGTTTCTGCACAGCCCCAGGACTCAGCTGCCCCCATGAGCTGCTGGCTCATGCCTGCCATCAGTGGGGTGGTGATGGGGTTATGAAACAAGCACGTGGGGCAGCTTCCACAGAGGCTTTATTCTCATCCTCTGAACTTGCAGTATCACATGAACTCAAGTGCCCTTGCCTTCACAGTAAAAAATGAGCCACCAACAGAGCAGGAACCCGACTGTGAGAACCTTACAGAACCTTACAGCCTGCAGAGCACAGCCATGGGCTCACAGAACCTCACAGCCTGCAGAGCACACACTGCCCAAAGCTCAGAGCCCTCTCAGGGCCTCCCAGGTCTGCCCTGCCTCTCCTGCCAACCCTTCCCCACCCAAATTTCCCGAAGCTGTGGTTGTGCAGAGCCTGAGCACTGCCTGTTGCCTGCTGCAGTGCACACATTGCAGCAGAGTTGCCCAAGCTGTGCCATCACCCAGTGCTCCCCCAGTGCAAGGCAGCAGCTTCCTATGGCTGCACTCACTCTGCTTCACTCCCCAAGCCTGGTGGAGGGAAGGAAGGATGATGCCACTGAGGAAAAGCTGGGTCTTGCCTCTAAACCCAGCTCAGGGCATTGCAGAAGTTGAGACGGAGAGCATGACAGCTCACCAGGGCCAAGAGCAGACTGCAGGGGAGGCAGTGGGATGAGTAATTTCCTCTCCTGCCACGTCCAGCCTGGTGTGGAGCAATGGAAAGTCACAAATGTGGGCATTCTGTCCAGCTCAGAGAAAGTCTGACCTGGGGACTTTCAGAAAAGAGAAGCCCATCACCCTTGAGAGACCATGAGCCACCAAGGCAGCTGTGCAACACCTCTGAACTGGCAGAGCAGCTGCTCCAAAATCAGGTCACTTATTAGGCACAGTGGGGAAGCAGTCAACTCCTTTTAGAAGAAAGCTCTGGAGAAACACAGCTCAGCTCAATATTGATTCCCACGGCTCCGTTACAGACAGACAGAATTAATTTCCACGATGGAAAGAAACATATGCCTGTGTATCAAAACAAAATACAGAAGCCTTTCCAGTCCTCTGGCTGCATTTCAATGCAAACCAGAAGGCTGTCATGATAGAGAGATTTCAGTTTTCTAATTAATTCTCCCTGCTGAGAGTTTAATACTGCTAATTGATGAGGAGAGGTGGTGTCCAGACAGTGCCTGCAATTCCTTTTTACATCTTTAGGCCAAGTCCTCTCTAAATTAAATAATAATAAGGCAGATTTGTTCCCTGTGTGCACTGTGCCTTGCTCCAGCTCCCTCCTCCCTAGGAGATGTCTGGTGGAGGAGGGAAGGGAGGCAAAGCCCATGTCAGAGCTCTTTACAAGTGCTGGAAGTCTTCCTGGAAAACGTCATCTGTGATACTGTCACTTCCACAGGACAAGCCAAGAGAAAGAGCAGTGGTGCCAGGGACACTGCCTGTCCCATGAAACACCCTCCATGCATCTGGGAGAGCTTCTCCCCCTGCCACAGAGCAACTACTCAGCCAAGAGATGTCCCATAACACTTCCAAAACCCACACAAAATGTACTATGGTGTCAGGAAATGCATCTGCAGAACAGCCCCAACCAAGTGCCTCCAGCAGCAAAAAGATGTCACAGGTGCAGAGGAAGGTTGGCTGCTCACCTGCAGCATGGAACAGTTCTCATCCTTAACCCTAAATGTTGATCTCACACTGGTGTTGACCTCTGGAGCCAGCAAAGTGATCCTAAGAGCAAAAACCAGCACAGCCTCAGTAGGAGAAGGCAGCTCAGCACATGCCTGGATAGGAAATTCCTGCTCCCATTCCCTACAGGAGCACATGCTCCAGTCCCTCCCTGATCAGAATCTGCCCCTTTGCTCTCCAAACTCAGCAATTCCAACCCCAGCGCTCTGAGCTGCGTTTGGGGAATGAGAAATAAAACCCAACCCACGTTCACCGTGCTGTGGTTACCAAGCAGTGACAAACCAAGCAATGCTGATGGTCCCCAAGCTCTGGGCTGACACACCAGCACTGCTCTGCTTGTCATGGCAATAGCATTTCCACCTGCACCTCTCTGACACCTCCTCTGGGAGCCTCTGCTGTACATCATGGCCAGCAGAGCCAGCTGTGCAGAGGTCCAGCTGGCTGACCTCTCCTTTCCAAAAGGCTTCTATTTTTTCCCCTCTTTATTATTATTAGTTTTCAAGCCACCTACTCCATCATAAATATCAAGTAAAATTAGCTTATTCCTAGAATGCTATAAAAAGACAAGCTCATGCCTGCACAAACTGACAGCAAGTTAAGGAGAAGGCTCCAAATATGCCAAAAACATCAAGTCAAGAGCTTTTGGCCCTTTTACTACAAAATCCTATTGCTGCAAGCAACAATTGCAACTGTGCAGGTTGAGTCATGTGTGTGCAGAGTTGGGTGCCTGCTGCTCCTCCTCAGTGCCCTGAGCAAACCCCTCCTGTCTCCCCTATTAATAAATACACACCAGGTGGATGAGAAGATCTCACAGGACCTTTTCCATCTCTTTTCTGCTTAGTCACAGGATAAATATCTCCCAGGCTGTACAAGAACACGCTGCTCTGCCTGCCTGTGGTGGGAGAGCTGCCCTCTGAGGATGCTTTGTCTTCCAGATGTTCACAGAATCCCAGAATGGCTCTGCTGGGAAGGGAGCTCTGGAGATCTCCCAGGCTGCACGTCCAGGCAGGTTTTGAATACCTCCAGAGGCAGCTAACAGGGATTACCCAAGGGAACTTATACAACAGAGGACTTGCATGAGCCTGGTGCTCACCTTCAGAGAGCTCTGAGGCACCCAAGCAAGTCCCCCAATTCCTGTCCCACAGGAACCTCATTTTTGTATCATTTTTGTACTATCAGAACACTGCTCTGAGGTCTCAAGCCTGCTGCTGTCCAAGATGGAAAAGCATTTCATTTATTTTTGCAAAAGGCAGGTTGGCAAGAGCACAGACAGCAAACATCGAGGTCAAGCCTCCTGTGAGAGATTGTCAGAAAAAAAGCACAAAAACCCAACCACTCCAGAAAGGGAAATGCAGGGAACCAAAGGGTTTGGGGAGAAGAGGCTCCAATGCATTTTAAGTGTTGAGGTTTACAAGGCAATTTCCATTGGCATTGATTCATGCCACAACAGCAGCAAGGCTCTCTCTTGGTTCTAAAATGCCTGAAGAGTGCAAGGCTTCCGCAAGAGACACAACCCAAAGAGTACCTGAGAGCCTCAAAGCCACAGATCTGTGAATTTCACCATGCAAGGAAAAAAATATTTCACTACATCAACCATAAAAAATACCCCACAACATTAAGAAAAAAGACCCACAAAAAACAACAACCAAAAAAAAACCCCAGAAACAAAACCAAACAAAACCCAACAAAAACAAAAAAACAAAACAAACAAATAAATAAAATCCCACAACAACAAAAAACCTACCAAAAGCCACACAGCCCAAATATCTCTTGCAACAAGATGGACACCAAGGGATGGGGCAGCTGGGAGTAGAAGGTTTTGCTTCATTTCTTGCTGAACAATGGGATAACCCTGAGCATTGCAAATTCTCACAGGATTCTGTGATTTTCATAAGAACCTTGTTCCTGGAGTCACATGATTACATCAGAATCCACACTTCCCCTTTTTTTTTTTTTTTTGTTAAAAGAAATAAATCTGTATTTTTTTGGAGGAAAGAATGTTATCTAAAATTCCTTTTTGCCAACACTATACACTGGGAACCTTAGACTGGACAGGGAATGACTTAATTTTTGGGAGAGGTGGGTTCCTTCAACATCTCCATCTGTAAATTAGAGATCAAAAAATACAGCTTTGATAGCAACACCTGCCTAGAAATTAAGCAGCCCCTTTGGGGTATCCCGATACTGGCTTTCCTAGTCAAAAGAACATTATGCACTGGGGGACAATACCAAGGCACAGCAGTTTGAAAAACAATAAAATAATAATACAGCAGAACAGCTTTCCAAATTTTGTTCCCACTTCTTTTATCCAGCATCAAGCAGGGTAAAACCATGGAATTCAGCTATGCCAGTTCATCTGCTGGCATTCCCTGCTCACCAAACCCACCGGGTTCACAGCTGCAGGTGGATCTTGCCCAGCAGAAATTTACCTGATTGTAAAAATTAGTCTATAAATAAGGACTTGACTGTGACCATGTTCACAGGAGTGCCAGGATGAGGGAAGAGACAAGGATCTGACTCCATGTTTCAGAAGGCTTAATTTATTATTTTATTATATATATTACATTAAAACTATACTAAAAGAATAGAAGAAAGGATTTCATCAGAAGGCTAGCTAAGAATAGAAAAAGAAAGAATGATAACAAAGGTTTGTGTCTCAGACTCTCTGTCCAAGCCAGCTCACTGTAATTGGGCATTAATTGGAAACAATCACATGAGACCAATCCCAGATCCACCTGTTGCATTCCACAGCAGCAGATAATCATTGTTTACATTTTGTTCCTGAGGCCTCTCAGCAGGGAAAACCCTAAGGAAAGGATTTTTCAGAAAATATCATGGCTACACTTGACCTTCTGAAAAAGGCTGTGCTGGATCTCACAGAGCTCATCCCGTGGTCTTGCTGGGCCTGGGCCAGTGTCACCGTGGCACTACAGGCCCCTGGGCTGCAGCTGCCCACCAGTTCAGAAAAATAAACTGTGGACATGTGTTCAAATACTCCTCACGAGCACCACAAAGAGCAGAAGAGCTCAAGTCACGTTTGTTTCCTATTTTTGCATGGAACAAAACAATTAAGACCCAGAAGGCTTGGATCTGTAATGTGCTAGGCCATGCATTAAATACATGCATATAAATAATATAAATAATTAAATACATTAAATATCCATGGAAAAAAAGAGGGTAAAGACTACATTTTTGGTTAAGTCAGTGTTTTTTATCTATTTTGTCCAACCTAACTAGCAAAGATGCAGAGAATTCAGAGGTGGAGGAGAACATGAAGGGCCTGAGCAGTTGTGGGGCTCACAGCAGCTCCTGGCACAGGGTGCTTGGGCAGGCAGCAACCCCGAGCCAAACCCTGGGGTGGCTCCATCACCTCCCTGGAGCTCTGCTTGCCATTCCTCGAGCTCCAGGGCTTTGCTTTTCATCAGCTTTTCACACAAACAGAAGCAGGGCAGCTCCTCCTGCTCGCTGGGCACAGAGCAAGGGAAGCTCAGAGCAAGGGAAGCTCAGAGCAAGTGTGAAAAAAGCTTATTTTATTATTGGCTTTTCACAAATATTAAAATGAATATTATATGTGTTCTGTTAGAAAGTTATGCTGTATTAATTCTCTTAAGTAGTGAGTTAAATACAATTTTAGGTTATAAAATGAGGTTAAAATAGAAACTATGCTGTGTAAGATTTTTTTTCTAAAGAAAGGACTCACAGTGAGATAGCAGCCACAGGACACCTGAATCTTTCAGAAAAAAGAGAATTTATTGCTCCATTATCAGGAGAAATGAACTTCCTCCTGCCTCAATTGGGCAGGATGATGCTATTAGGATTAAGAGGAAAAAGTTGACAATGACCAGACAGAATCCTGTGTTTGAATGGAATTTATGCATCATGTATGAGATGTATGAATATACAACAGGTTATTGTTTTTAAGGGTTAATCCTTTGTTAATGTGTGTCCTTTTCCAGGCTTGTGCTGCCCAGAAAAAGATACCCAGACTGTCTGTAACTCTTTGTTTCTGTTGTCTCATATTGTCCTAATCCAAATTATTATTACTCTAATTATATTACTATTTTTATAACCATTTTATTACTATTAAACTTTTAAAATTTTAAAAACAAGTGATTGGCGTTTTTCACAGCAAGGAAAGCTCCTGGCAAGGGGAGCTCAGAGCAAGGGGAGCTCCTGGCACAGCTCTGGGTCCCTGCATTGTCCCAGCCCAGCTCCCGGGGAAGGAGCCCAAGCCTGTTCAGTCACATTGTTCTGCTCAGCCCTGGCCCAGGGCTGGGCCATGGAGCTGCTGCTGTTCCCAGCACGGATCTGCAGCTCCAGCCCTGAGCACACCAGGACGCCCTTCTGCCTCCCCTGGCTGCAGAACCAACCCCACAAGCTCCAGCACTGACCATGCCCAGCATTAGAGGCTGGTTCACAGCTATCAAATTCCTCCACCAAACCCTGGCTCCTGCCAGCCCTGCAAAAGATGGGCACACCAAACCCACAGCACCACAAATCTCCCTATCCAAACAATCACCTTCTGCCTGCCCAGGATTTCCCCTCCCTTCTCTCTGTCTGCTCTCAGGCGCCTGCAAACAGTGGCTGGGCTTGGGAAGTGTGAAAAATGCCTATTTTATGATTGGCTTTTTGCAATATTCAAATGAATATTATGTGTGTTGTGTTAGAAAGTTATGCTGTATTGATTCTCTTAAGTAGTGTGTTAAATATAGTTTTAGGTTATAACTATAGGTTAAACCTATAGTTTAGGTTTAAAATGTTAAAATGGAAACTATGTTATGTAGGATACTTTTTTCTAAAGAAAGGACTCACAATGAGACAGCAGCCACAGGACACCTGAATCTTTCAGAGAAAGAGAATTTTTTGCCCTATTATCAGGAGAAATGAACTTCTTCCCACCTTGCTCGGGCAGGATGATGCCATCAGGATTCAGAGGAAGAAGTTGACACTGACCAGACAGAATCCTGTGTTTGAATGGAATTTATGCATCATGTATGAGATGTATGAATAGGCAACAGGTTATTGTTTTATTCCTGCCAGCCCTGCAAAGGATGGGCACACCAAACCCACAGCACCACAAATCTCCCTATGCAAACAATTCTGCCTGCTCAGGATTTCCCCTCCCTTCTCTCTGCCTGCTCTCAGGTGCCTGCAGACAGTGGCTGGGCTGGGGAAGGATTACACAGAGGCTGCTGCAGCCTTGCTGCAGAGGTGTCAGAGCACCTGGGGACCTCCTGCCCTCTGAAGCTGTCACAGCGCTCTGATTCTCTTCTGGTTGATGTTTATCTTGCTGCACTTGCTTCTCAAGGATGTCTGTGCTGCTGCCTTTGAACCACACAGGAAAAACACAGAAAGTGAATCCAGGGTCTACACATAAATAAATAAATATTTTTTAAAATAATAATCAGATTAACCAAACATTAAAACACCTCTTGCTAAGACTCTGCTCTGCTGCACCAAAGTCCCCTATCTGAGGAAAGACAGCCAAAAAAAAAGAAAAGAAAAAGATGAAATTAATGAAATTACAGTTTAGTTTGTAGAATTTCCTCTGTACCTCCTTCTCCTTCCCCAGAAAGATTTGCTCTAAAAGGAAAATACCACTCGTCATGTTTCTATCCTTGCGTATTTAAGAGGAGAACCGCAGCCTACAGCTCTGAAATATTATTAGCACCTTTCCCCTTTTTACACCAAACCACGACTAAATGAAACATGCTACAAAAACCAAACAGACATGGAAGTTACAGGTCTTTTTTCTCTTTCATCCCCTTTTTAAAATGAAGTACTTTCTGTGCCAGCTCTGAAAACCAGATCACACATACAAAGAAACGAGTTTGGAAATCCCCCTCCCTCCACCCCCACTGCTATATGCTAAGGAAACCAGATGCCCAGAGCCAGCCAAAAAATGATCTCAGCCATTCTTAAGAGAGCCTACAGTGCATTTTCATGAGTCATGGAAAGCAACAACTCGTTGCTTTGGTAATGCTAGGTAAGCAACTGGTCACCCATCCCCAAGCAGACCTGCAGCAGTAAGTCACAGAGCAGCCCCTGTCCTGACAGATTACATCAGAGACAGCCCCAAAACAGAGCTCTGCAGCAAGGCACCCTGCAGGAGCTTTTATGGGATATAAATTGTGTCCCAGGAAAGCATTTAGCACAGCTTGCAGCAGCCAGGATCCCCCATGGTCCTGACCTGGGGTGTTGCCAGTGCTCCACACTCGGGGCAGGCAGAGAGGAAGCAGGAAAGAGAGGGAAGCAGGGATTAGCAAGAATCCTCTTTGGGCTGGAGACACTCCTGACATAGGTGGTGATGTCCTAGAGCCCTTTAACCATTCCTGTCCAAGGTTTTAGAAATCCAGCCCAAGATGGGTCAGGGAGGAGGTCACATCCCCACGCACCAAGGGGAGATCCTGCTCACCACACCCCATGTTCTTCCACAGACAATTTCATCAGCTCCTGGTGATTCCCACAGCAACAACAGCCTGGGAAGCTCCCACAGGGGTGAGACACCAAACTGCACCTCTCTGGCAACACCTGGCCTGAAAGGCAAATTAATTTCTCAACGTGAACCAGGTACAGGAAGCCTTGCTCCATCTCCTCAAACCTCAGGGCACCACACCACCTCCCTGGGACAGCCCCACTGGGCTCCTGAAAGGGAAGCTCTCCAGCACAGGATTTCCTGGACACAGACTAATACCAGAACTAGCTCATTCTCATCCAGAGATGAAGACAGTCACAATCTTCAGCACCTCTTGTGCTGAGTCCAAAAGCCAATTGTGAAAACACATCCTCAGCCCTTACAGGCTCACACCAGATTTTATTCACACCTGAAATGATGGAGGTGAAGTTGCTGAAATATTGGAATAATTAAACAAACATTTTCTCCCTTTTTCTACAGCATCAGCCAGGTGTGTTGTGCATGTCTTTGACATTTCAGCTGCTCAGGAAGGGCACTGTGGAGAGTCTCACCATCACCAATCCAAACAAAAATAGGCAAAAATGGGCATGGGTCCTCAAGTCCTTCTTTCCAGCCATGTCACAAGAGGAGCAAGCAGACCTCAGCCTAAGCCACCAGAGCAGCAAATCCAGCCAGCAAAGCCCCCAGGAGCCATCCCAGCAGGACAGGAGTGGGACAGAGCCCACTCTGTGCCGTGTGGTTCCCCACCCAGGGAGCCCTGATGGTCCCTGCCCGCCCCAACACCCAGCAGATGTCAGCAGATGTCAGCAGGGCTTCCCTTGGCTGCCTCTGCCAGGGCAGGAGCAGCTCCTGGGCCTTAACAGGAGCCAAGGGCAGAGTTTTCCAGTGCAAAGCCAAAAAATTACCTGGCAGGATTTGTCTCACCATGACCTCTACCAAGGCACCACTCGGAAAGGACACGGGGAGAGCACTAAAATGATTCTTTTTCTTCTGGCATCACACACTCAGCTCAGGAACAGCTCAAATACATCCTGCAACAACATCCAGAGCTGGACCTTGACCCTTTCAGTAAAACCAATGATGTAATAAGCTAAGCACAGCTCTGTTTATCTCTTTTACTTGCTACCAGCACTGTCCAAAGAAAAATAACTGGAATATCTTGCATATTTCTCTAATGACTCTTGCTATTCTGTTAGCACCAGCACAGAGGGACTAAGACCAAGGAGCAGCAAAGCAGTGGTTTATTAACCACGAGGTGCTGAGGTTTCCCAAAAGCCACTCTCCAAGAGGAAATCAGCAGAAGGATTCCAGTAGAATAAACCAAAGCTGCAGTTCTGTGCTGAAAGGCAAGCAGAAGGCATTGAGGCTGCAGTATGAACACTTCCCACCAGAAAGGAAAGCTCTCCAGGAGCTTGGCCCAGACTGGTATGTTAATTGAAGGATGCTTCATCAAACTGCTCCACAGCTCCACACTACACCAATGCAACAAAAGGAAGCCCAAATCTCTGATTTGAGGTACTGGTTATTCATCACTTGCACACTCCCAAACCTCTCTGTCCCACAGACCCAGCTCACACACCTCCCTCCAACCACACACTCCCACAGCATGGTGATTCCAGGGTTATCACCCCTCTGTGGCTAACACTATCATCAGCCCCCATCTGCATCACCAAGCTGTAGATAATAGGTTATCAGCTGCCCTCGGCAATGACACTGCACTGACCCTGCAAAAGGGAGACAATTCCCCAGGGCACTCCCCAGGCAGGGACAGAGAGGAAGAGGAGAGAGGCTGAGAGGAAGAGGGTATTTGAGAGTTTTTCTGTGTGCACTTTCACCTGTTCTGCCCTGTGATAACAAATCTCACCCTCACACCTTCTCCTCAAACAACCCTTCCTTATCAATCACTGCCCCATGCAGGGGATGCCCAAAGCTTTAAATTTGTATCTGGGCAAGATCTCACTGTTATTAAGAGCTGGTGAGAGCCAGCTGTGCCCATCACCCTGTGTCCCCCACCCTCCTGCAGAATCCTCATGGTTTGGGATAGAGCATCCCTGTTGCCACCTCACACAGTAAAAGGTGCAGATAGCTCACTGTGAAGAATTCAGGATGAGCTAAATTCTTCTGGGCTGTTATTTACTGTGGATGGCACTGCACTATTTCCAGTTCACAACTAGACTGTGATGATTTGACTTCTGCTCTAAAAGGGAAATACCACTCAACATGTTTCTATCCTTGCTTATTTAAGAGGAGACCACAGCCTACAGCTCTGTAATATTGAAAGCCCCCAAAACAAGAGTTTGCAGCACAAAACTAGTCAGCAATCTGAGTAATCCACCATGCCCATCACAAGGGACTTCGATGCACATCCATGGAATGGAACAGTTCAATTGAAAGGGATTTACAGTGATCACCCAGTCCTGACCACTTCAGGACGGCAGGACAAGGACAGACCTCATCAGATGTGCCAAAGCAGCAGCATTTCCTCTGACCCTCTGCACCAGTTCAGCACAGGGTTCACTCTTACACACAATAGCTGTGCTAAGGACAGTGATCTGCAAATTTTTCACTATTTCCTTGGGGATTTGGGAGCACCTGAAGGCCACTGGGCAGTGCACACTTTGCAGGTGGACAAGACAAACATAACTATAACGAAATAGGAGCACTCAAAGCTTTGCAGGGGCCACAGAGCACTGATGGATTCAAGGCGTTCCTACCTCCATCACAAAGGCTTCTTATCTCACAAATTACTTTCCCAAAGCAACAGTACAAAGTCTTTTTCTCCATGTGAATCACCCAGCTATCAATCAGATGACTTTCTGTCACTTGGCCACGCGAGCATTGCGGAGCACCTCCAACCCACCCACCCAGGGCTGGATTTTTCCAAGCAATTTGGTGTTTAATCTCCACCTGAAGGCTTGAGCCACCCTCCCAGCCCCCGGGAGCTGGCCTGAGCACGGGTGTTTGCACAGCAGCCCACGCAGGAGCCGGGCCAGCTCCTTCCAGGATCCGCTGGAGCCGCCGGGCACGGCGCGCTGTGCCAGCCGGACTTTGGCCCGGGCAGCTCCTGAGCCAGGCTGGCTCAGCTCCACCCTGCTCACTGCTCCTACAGCTCCTTCTCTGCCTGGGCTGCACTCCCCAGAGTGCAGAGGATAAAATCACACAGGCTCGTGCAGAAGTGATGATTAGTTCTGCGTAAAATGGTGGCCGGCCTGGGGTTTGAATCAGGAGAGCAGAACCAGCCACGGATTCTCGTTAATTCTGAGCCACTTTGTCTCCACTAATATTTATATTAAAAAAGGTGTTTGGGGAAGGCATCTGGGAGCTGAACCCCCTCTTCTAGAGGGTACAGGTGCACCTTTCACTTTTGACCTCTAAATGACTCAGAATGCCCAGGTCAAACCCTCTGGGCTCCCTTCACAGACATTCCAGGTACCCTGGGAACAGGAGCTGGCACCTGAGACCAGACACAGAGATGACATGCAATGCTGTGTCCCCATCCCTGGTCACAGAGACAGGGATGTAGAGCTGCAAGGGTCCCCATCACGGGCCAGGCTGATGCTGCTTCTTCCACCATCCAAGCCTTGTGGCTCCAGGGGAAGATCCTGGCACAAATCCCCACTGCCAAAACAAAGCAGGGAGCCAGGTAACCCCCTGCCTGCAGCCCCTACAGAGTGTTCTTCCCATGCTCCTCATGCCCATGCAACAGGTCTGCTGCAGGGAACAGCTTCCCAGGGCCTTTGAAGAGCAAGGCATCAGTTTTTAAAGGAGATCTTAGCTATTAATTTGTGTCATTAAAGATGAACTGAGACAGACTGGTTAGATGATAGAATTGTTAAGGCAGGAAAAGACCTCTGACATCACTGAGTCCAATCATTAACTCAGCACTGCCAAATCCACCTCTAAACCACGTCCCCAAGTGCCACATCCACACTGTTTTTGCACTCTTCCAGGGATGGTGATTCCACCACTTCCCTGGGCAGCCTGTGCCAATGCCACCCTTGATTTGGGCACCAGCAGCATTTTAGTGACTAACAGGAAAATTATTTGGCTAGAGCAGATCAGAACTGCAGGGACAGACAGAAAGCAAACAGAAATGCCCCCACATCCACACTCCTGCATGCTCACCTGCACCTTCACAGACAGAAAACCCCTTATCTTGCCTGTCTGATGCTCACCACAGCACTGACCACATCAGATGAAGGCTCATGCCACATGGGATAGGGGCCAGCCTGCAGAGACAGCGTGGTTCAGGCACAACTGAGATGACATTCACCAGTCTGCATCTCACACTGCACTCAGCAAAGGCAGAAAAGGTGCCAGAAAGAAATGCTGAACTGCCCTGGCCTGTGGGAAAGGGGACCTACTCCTTGGAGGGACTCACCAAAAACATTTTGGTCACCCATTTCCTCTTGTGGAGGTTAAATATCTAAATAAATAAAGCCTGGGGATTGAGGGTGAAGCTGCCAGGTTCAGTATCAGTGGGCCATCTATAGCTTCCCCCCCTGTCTGGGGAAGTAATAAAAATATTTAAATCCATATTCCACTTGTTATGGCTCCACACTGCATTTTCCATCTCCCCAGTGCACAGCTGACATTCTGCACATTTGTGTGCACACTGTGCTTGGCCTGTGCTCTGTGCAAAGAGGGGAGTGGAAGGGACTGAGCCCAGCATCCCACTGAGCCACAGAAGGCATCAGTGAGCACCATCCCTGTAGGAGCCAGCCTGGAAAATGCTCGGCCACCTCCTGTGAAGGGCTGGCAGGTGCAGCACAGGACAGGGACATGCATGCCATCTCAGGATCTAAGGAGTCCAGAGGGATGAAATGTGCTTCCTTAGGCCAGATGAACTGCACAGCTTAAACTGGAGTTGAATCTTTTTCTTAATTTTCTTTCAGATGATTCCTTCAGTCTGGAGAGCCGAGGCAGACTCCAAGCAATCACTGCCTCTTTTCTTCTACGTGCACTCCAAAGCCAGCCTGCCTTCCCCGAGCAGTCTAATAAAAGATATCCCTTCTTACAGCAAAGCCTGACTCACTTCCCTCCAGCCTCGACCAGCAGGTCCCCGACAGCAGGGCCAGATCCAGCAGAGCAGAGGATGCTGCCAGCCCTCGCGCTCATTCCCACGTCCATCTGGGAGCACATCGCTCTCCATGCTGCAGCAGCACACTCCATCCCACGGCTCTGCCAGGGAGCCAGACACACCATGGCAGCCTCACCAGGCATCTTCCCAATGGGAAAATTCTCAGAGCATCAAGTCCAAGCTGCAGGAGAAAAATCCTGAAGCATCAGGGAGCAGCAGGAACGTTCCGGACGGGACGGAGCCGCTCCTCTGGCCGCTGCAGCCGCCGGATTTTTGCGCCGGAGTCGCTTCGTCTGGGTGAAAATCCAGACCACATCTCTCTCTGTGTGAGAACACTTCCCTCACAGGCTCTGAGAGCCTCCAAAAAAATAAATGCATTGCCCATCAGCACACGTTGACATGGCAGAGCTGCGGGTTCCTGGTGGAGATTAAGGAGCCATGGAAAAAATTGCGGCACCAAAACACGTTCACACGAGGAAGGTATAAAAGCTTCTTTACATCCACATCCCACCAGGCTGGCAGCCCATGCAGCCTTGCGTCCTGCCTCAACAGAGGAGCTTTTACAAGCTGCACAACCTTCCCAGGGCAAAGGCTGTGCCCAGCTGTGGAGGTCTGCCCTGATCAGCAGGAGCCCTGGGAAACCTTGAATCCCTGTTTATAATTAATGTCAGGTTAGGGGTTCTGGAAATTGGACCATATGACACAGGCAGAGCAAAGCCCCAAATGCAACTGATCTCATGCACACCTGAGGAGCTGCTTCCCAGAGCTGCACTCCATGCACAAATCCTGCATGGAGCTACGTCAAACTGCACATACCAGACTCCAAATAAATCCAGAAGGTGTCACAGAAAGAAATTCCCCCCAACCATTCACTCTCAACAAAGAAGTGAAATAGCTTGACCCTAGAAATCCCTGGGATCGCTTAAACCCTGCACAACTCCCAAGCCTCGAAATCCCAAGTGAGCCAGGTGGTTTTGGTTCATGCACCAGCAACACATGCAAGACCCTTCCCCGAACCAGGAGCAGGTCCACTACCAAAAACGACTGGTTTATAAACAGGAGTTGAAGAGGATGATAAAGGCAGCAGCCGAGGGAGAAGCCTCTCTCCGGGCTGTATCAGGGCCAGCAAGATCCGTACTTGGCTACCCTGCAGGACCTGCCCGGCCGGTCCCCGGCTCCCACCTCTGCTCCGCTCCTCCGGCACAGCCGCGCAGGGCTGGAGTTCGGTGCCGGCAGCACAAATCCTTCCTGAGCATCATCCCGGCTCGTGGCACAGCCCCCCGGCAGCCGCTCGCTCCGTCCGGGTGGAAATCCAGCTTTCCCAGAAATCCAGCTTTCCCAGAAATCCAGCTTTCCCCGAAATCCAGCTTTCCCCGAAATCCAGCTCTCCCAGCTCCGCCGGCCGCTCGCACCACGCGGGTCCGGGTTTCGGGGAGCCTTCCTCCTCGCGCTCATCCCATCCTCACCGCTCCGGACAGACGGTGGAGGGAGAGCTCTGCAGGAGAGCGAGGGATGGCCAAGAACCCCCGCACCTCCCTGGATGCTTTCCAGGGAGCTGGCACCCAAGCGACCGCATCCCGAAACCGCTGGCTCCACACGCCAGCGCATCCCAAAACGTGTTTGGAGTCTAATCCCGGCGCTCGCTGTCAGCAGCTGCAGCTGGGACAGGCACCCAGGCGACAACCTGGGGACAACAGCGACCCGAGAGCAGCAGCATCAGGCGGGGGTGTGCGGGGAGCCCCGGGGAAGGGCAGCCCTTCAATCCGCTCCGCACCCACGGACACGGCCACCCGTGCTGGGGAGAACCCTTGGGGACCCCCCCACGGCTCCCCAAACACGGCCGCAGGGACAAGCTCCCACTTGGCTAGGCCAGAAAGGAAGGAAGAAAAACCCACGGAAGCCAGACCCGGCTGCAAAACTCTCGGTCACCGCTGCAGGCAGTAAAATAATTAAAAGAACGAAACTATTCACGGAGGCTCGGAGCCGGCGCCCGCGGAAAGAGGGGGTTAGGACGGACGGACGGACGGACTTACCGGGGTCACCCGCGGAGGGACATGCGCGGCCACCCGGGGCTGGTGTCACCACGTCGGGTCCCAGCGGCTGGCGCGGCCCCGAACGGCTCCGCTCGGCTCAGCTCCGCTCGGCTGGAGCTCAGCTGGGGCGGCGCACAAAAGCGGGAGGAAGCGGTGACGCGCGGAGCCGCCGCGGCCAATGGGACGGGCACGGGCACGGGGGCGGACCGGCCCCGCCAGGCACCGACCGACCGAGCGGGGCCGGGCCCTGCCCCGCCGCTGGGGGGCGACACTCGGGGCGCCGAGACCCGGGGGCAACTCCGACCCTGCGGCCGCTCAGAGCCCCGGGGCAGCTCCGAAACCCCGGGGGCAACTCTGATTCCCAGGGCAGCTCCGAAACCAGGGGGCAACCCCGACCCCCGCGGCAGCTCCAAAACACGGGGAGCTCCGAAACCCTGGGGCAACTCCGACCCCTGGGGCAGCTCCCAAACTCTGGGGCAGCTCCGAAACCCTGGTGCAACTCCGACACCCGGGTGCAACCCCGATCCCCGCGGTGGCTCCGAAACCCGACGTGGTTCCGAGCCTAGGGGCGGTTCCGAGCCCTGCGGAGCTCCGCACCTCGCGTTGGTTCCGATCCGCGGTGCAGTTGCGGCCCCCGGGCGGGTTCGCAGCCCTGATGCCCCGTCCCGCAGCCCCGCTCGGTGCCGGCGGTGCTTCCCTGGCCCTGCAGGTGGGATTGGCCCCGGTGAGAGTCGAGGTGAGCTCTGACACACGGGGCAGCTCCGACCCTCGGGGCTGCTCCAGCCCCTGGGGCGGGTCCGATCCCCGGTCGGCTCGGACACCCGGGGCAGTTCCGACGCTCAGGGCCCCTCCAGCCCCTGCACACCAGCTCCAGCTCGGGCACCCAGGGCAGTTCCGAATGCCGGGGCAGCTCCGAGCCCCGGGCTCACTCTCCCCCCGGATGATGCCCCATCCCTCAGCCCCCCTCAGTCCAGGTGCAGTTTCCCGTGCTCCTGCAGGTCATGTCAGCCCTGGTGAGACACCTGGTGGGATCCCCGGCTGTGCTTTCAAGAAGGATGAAACGTGACCTCTGCACTCCAGCTGAGGTTCTCCTACCTTCTGGAAAAACGGGGCTGGGTGCAGGCTGTGCTACCTAGGGCTGACACAAAAAAAAAATCGGGAGATGTTCTGGGATGAGGCTTCATCAGCGGGAATGAAGATGGTGGTATCTTGCTGCAGCAGGGTAGCCTTCTGCAGGGCCCAGCTTTCTCCACACAGCTGGGATGTGCAGGAATTGCTCTGATAACTTGATTTGGGTTTGCCTCTTTGGGGCAATAAAGTCAAACTGAGCCGTAGTTAAGACCAAAGAGCTTTAGACTGTTCCTGAGTCACAGCTTGCTTTCCAGAAAAGCTCAGGGCTCCCTGGGCAGTTCCCTGGGAAGGTAGAGAAGGCTCTGGGCTGTTCTGATCTACACCCACTGTCCCAAATCTCTTTTGTGTGTCCAAGTTCCTTTGGGCTCGACTGTCTATGTGGAAGGAGCCAACAATGGCATAGATGCAAAATTACCCCTAAAAAGGGCCAAGGAGAGGCTGAAAACCAGATGGAAGTGGGAGCTGAGTTGTGTACCAGATATCCCTCAGACTGGTGGGAAAGAGAGAAAATTCATGCAGACAATGGAAAAAGTAAGTAAGAATATTTCTCTGATTATTTCCTTGTTTCCCCATTTAGTAAATGTGTTATGGAGAGGAAGAGGAACAAAGTAAATGCAAGATTTTGGTGGGGGAGAGAAAAAAAAATGGGCTGGATGCTGCAACCAGCCCCATTCCCCTCAAGTTTTTAAAGAGTTACTGCTGCAAGAAAGTTTGAGCCATTGCCTATAAAGGCAATAGAAACCCCAACCAGGGACCCCTCCTGAGAGATTCAGATCTCACATCCTCGTATACAATCGCGTGACCTATGAATAAAATCCATAGAAACCGGTTCTGTATATCCCAAATAACTGCACATGGCTCCAGCCCAAACCTCTCCGGCTTCCCTCACTCCATAAATGATTTTACTAGGGCCAGAAGTGATCTTGATGTAATTGAATAGGTTTCACTCTTTTCTCTCTCCCTCCCCCTACCCAGAATATTTGTGCAGCTTACAGAGACACGTCCAGGGGAACTGAGCTGTTGCTGGAAGGAACCTCTGACTCCAGCTTGCCTCATCCATTGGGGAAGCAGCGTGAGTGCAGCCTAAGCCACCTGGCTTTGGGAAGGAGGGTGCTTTTCTCTGCACCTTCTCTCTGACTCTTAACAGCTTTTAATAAAATTCTGACAACTTGGCAAATTTGAGAAGTTAGCTGCTGCCCATCAGGGGTGTATGTCATGAATTCTTGTGCTGCAGATGCCTTTCTGGAATAAATCACATGTGTTTACCTTGGGAACCAGGCACAGGACCCCAGGACTTGAGGTTCAAGTATTACAAGGCACTAAAGTGCCAAGCAGCTCCTTTAAAAGCACCTGGTTTTAATGGGAATTTATTCTGCACACACCAATTACTGCTGAAAGCTGTAATTCTTCAAGTATCTCTTCTTCCCTGAATGTGTTTGGTGTGCCAGGAGTCCTGCTAGGGGGGTTTCCATTCTAGGGTGTCCCTGAACGATACAAGGATCCTGCTGTGTGTCAAGGCTGTTTCCACTGATGTCAGCAGCTCTCTGCTGATGGGTGTGCTGAGAACCTGCCCCTGGGTTCTGCCAGCTTGAGTGGCTCTTGGAAACCTTTCCAAAGCCTGGAGGAAGGATGGGCAGAGGTGTGTGGCTGTGTGCAGAGTTCTGGTGTTCTACAGATGCCAGGTGCCAGTTTCTGGACAGGAGTGAACACCTGTTGTCATTACAGTGCAAGAATTCTATTGTCATCACAGTACAAGGGTTCCATATTGCTGGAGTTTTGCACCTCCTTGATGTTTCTTGTAGGCATCTCCTCTAGCACTGACTCTTCCTTGTCCTTACAGCAGCCAACTGACTCCAGTCCCCACCAATCCACTCTTTTATAACACTCTTATTATGGGCTACAGCTGTGGCCTGTTAACATCAGGCCTGCTCCTCATCCTTAATAATCAACCCAGCTGCAACTCTTTAGGGGGTAAGATTACTTTCTATACTACCTTTATTTACTTAGGTTCTATCCCCCTATAACTCCCCCTTTTAATTACAGAGTTGCAGCATTTCTAGAAGTACATATTTAGATAAATTAACATTATGACACATTCATATATTTCATTCAGAACCAATAGATATTAAATATTCAGACACCATATTATAGTATGAATATATATATATTTCTGAGTGTCGGTTCAGTTTTGCAGCTTTTCTCAGTTTATCTTCAAAATCTTTTATACTCACATTTAACAAACATTAATAGCTGCAATTGATAGATTTTACCAATAGTTTAGTATTCAAGTCCTTTTCCCTGAATCCACAGGGTTATATGGTCAAATCCTGTTGTGGCTCTGTACAGTGACATTAAACAGGCACGGGCTGCTCTGTGTCCCTGAGGACAACAGGTGTGGCACACCTTGTACCCACAGAGCCAAACCCTCCCTTCTTTACCAAAACACTGCCCAAACTGCCACCAGGACACTTTCCTTGATGTCACCATGATATTTTCTGAAAAATCCTGGCAAAGGAATTTTTCAGAAAATATCATGGTGACACCTTGGTGCATACTGTCCCAGTGAATGAGATGAAAACCACACCACACATAAAACCTAGAGATGGGTATTCTTAGCTGACTGGTTGAATAGGTTTCACTCTTTTAAATTAAAAGGGTGCAAGAGTGTTCACTCCAATGGAAAGAGTAAATGTTAGGTGGATATGAAGGCCTATTTCATCCTGATAGCAGCTTCAGTGAAAAGTTTGATGGCACAAGTGGGTAATAGTGAGCTATAAGGAAAGCTGATGGTTCATCCACAGATCAAGAACTTTGCAAATCACAGCCCCAGGCTTGTTCTATTTATGCTTCTCCTTTAATGACGTAAGCATTAGTATTTGCTGTGAGGAGAAAAATGGGAAGATATTTGGCTTTTACCTAACTGCTGCTATTTTGGGCTGTGTTAGGGTTCCTGCAGGAAGTGAACACAGGTCCCAGAGCACCGACCCAATTCTTCTGTGACTAAGTATGCTCCATCTAACCTGAAATTCTCCAATGCCTTCTATTTGATATAATATCCTTTCTTGCTTCCTGCCCTGAACAGCAGCATTAAGTCTGCCAGGCCAACCTGGCTGAGAATGGTGGGTGAAATCATTCCTATACTTAGTTCCCAAACTGTACAGGAGTGATGCCACCTCAGGGTGAAGAAAAGGAACCAATTAATTAGAGATTGTGAGCTGCTCCTCAGCTGAAGGCTGGAGCTGAGGATGGGGCTGAAGAGATGTCAGTGCATAAATTCAAGTCTGTGAAGCCAAAACCTCTGCACAGCAGCTTGGGCTTGGCAGATCTGCATCAGCTGCAGCTCCTCCTCACAAAAAAATGAGTTGCAGGTCTGCTGTTTGCTGCAGAAAAGCAGGTGGGAAAGGAGGCTTGGAGCTCTCCTGTGTCCCTCTTATTGTTAGAACCCATAGAAAAGCCACATTTATTTTGCTTAAATATTTCCCACGTGTTCTGAGCAAACTGGGGACTGCCTGATAGACAAACCTGGCACAAACCACACATGTCAGCATTCCTAAGGGTTTTGTGCTCCTCCTCACAAAGCTATGCAGAGGTTTTCTGGAGACAAACATTTGGGGATGGCATTTCATCCCTGCCTCTGCTTCTGTTTCACTGTCACAATGTCATGGAGGGATTGAGAAGGGTGAGAGTTGGGTTCAGCTCTCAGTTGCTGTGGGGTCACACATTTCCCAGCCACCTTTCGCTGCATCTCCTCTTGCATGAAATGTTCCCTGGATGAGATGATCGCTTGCTCTGCAGGGCAGATGCCAAAATCTGCTGTATGAAAACCCTCACAGCCGGCAGGAGAAAGAAGTGATCTCTTGATGGGTTTTGAAACCTTTCTTCTTCCATGGCAGGAAATGTTTTTCACAGAAAGCCTCCTGTCCACACAACAAATTAACCTCGTGGTTGGTAGCTTGGATTTAGCTTTTGGGATGAGGAGGAAATCCTCAAATCCCAGACTCAAAATATGGAATATTTCTAGGATCCACTCCAGCACAAAAGGTAGGTGGCAGCAGCAGGCGCTGTATTTTAAAAGGAAAGGGAGAGTCCTGCACTTGAAGACAAAATGCTCGGTGCCCATCCTGGAGGAGAGGGTTCAGGGCATGAAAACCCAGGAGCAAGGAGCCACTCTCCATGCCCTGCCACCCCTCAAACACTTGAAAATTCTGCAACACCCCTTCTTGAGGGGTTGGGAAGTTGCTCCATGGGGAGTCAGAGCAAACAGATGCCCCCAGCCCTCTCTGTGTCCATCCACCTGCTTGGACACAGCTGCCTGAGAGGGATTTCAGATCTTCCAAAGCAAAGGCTGAAGGCTGCATGTGACACACAGAGGAAGCAGCTTGCAGCAGCCAGCAGTGTCAATCAAGCAAAAAGAACAGGTTTCAACTCATATTTCTTCAAAGCTGGGTGTGACTTACACTGAGATTGAGTTGTGTGGATGATTTTTTTTTCATGGTAGTCATAACATGCACTTTCGTAGCTGAATGTAAATTTCCACAGCGCCTCTGTTCCATGACTCACCTTCTCTGCCCAAACAGAGGGAAAAACATCTCCAAAACTGACAGAGTGAAAGTGAAGAGGGTCTGATTTCTGGGTAGGTTGTTAAGGAAATGTTGTTGGAGGGCATTTTTCTGTGAAGCTTTTTCACATGTGGGTCATGCTTGGAACTTATGTCAACCAAACCAAAATGAGCTGCGTTTGCAAAGTGACTCTGTCACACTGCTGAAAAGTGTGAAGCTGGAAGAATTAACCGTGCTTATCTTCAAGCAGGCTCAGTTTAAACTTCCTCAGGTAAGGTCAGAACTATTCCAGGATATTTATGGGTTCATCTGGCACCTGAATATTGTGGAAAATGGCACAAGAAATAACATCCTTGTGGCATTTGCAGCTGAGACTGCAGGAAAGCAAAAAATTGCAGTGGACATCCTGTGTTTCCCCAGAAACTTCAGAAAAAATCTTGAGACTTTCCCTGGAAAGAACCAAGATTGTCCACCCTACAAGTGGCTTTTCTTGAGTAGAGAGTAAAGAACAAGAGAAGGACTGAGAGAACATGGCCCAGACATGGATATGGGCATGTGTCTCCAGAGTGTCCTGCTCTTTGTCCCCACTGATAATAGGATTTTGTTCCTTGAGAATATGACCCTATTTCTCTAATCTAGCTCTTGATTTGAACAATAACCAATCTACAGGGGTGTAGCCCATTATAATCACTGGATTTTGGCTCCCTTTTTGATTGGTATTTTGCAGTATTTACTGTACTCTTGCCAGGAGCTTTTCAGGAATATTTGTGCTCCTACAGCTGAAAGGGGGATCATGTATGAGGGATCATATATGAGCAGCCATCGAGCCCCAGTTTCTTTGTATTTCTTCTCATTTACCCACATGGAGCTGGATTTCAGGTGCCAGAAATCAAAGGAAGGATTGAGTGATTTACTGCAAGTGGGCTCTCTCCCATTTGCCACGCAGTTATCTGCACGCACCAAGTGGAAACCTCCAGTTTTTCCTTTACATCTGTCACGAGGGGGGAAGAAATCACTGAAACAATCAAAACCTGGCTGTTTACACATGTTTTGTTTCACAAATGGACTTGTATAGAAAGTTGCAGGGCTTCTGCACAGACAGCTCCCATAAATCTCTTATCACAAAAGCCATATGTCCTCATTTCCTCATCTGCGGTGAAACACAAGCGGTGGCGCTCTGATAATTAGGAAGCTGGAGGTAAAGCACTCAGCATCCAGCAGGAGCAAAGTGGATGTGGGTGAAGGTTGCAAAACACAAAGCAGAGCAGCTTGGGTTCAAGTTGTGCCACTCATCTGCACAACTTTCCATTGCGCGCCCGCCGCTCGCGTGTTTGCAAACCAGTTCCTCCATGGAGGGCACACTGAGATGTGGAAATCTATAAAATCAAAGGGTTTTTGAGAAAGCTGCAAAAAAGCAAACCTCAAAAACAGCAGAACTGTCATTAGAGCTAAGCAGTAGCCATAAAATAAGTCAGCAAAAGAATGATGTAAAAAAATAAAAAAGTAAAGACAAATAGAACAATAGTCTGTGTATTAATGCTTGTCTAAAATAACTCCCTAAGCTGCAAAAAAGTATATCTAGAGAAATATTAAGAAGTTTTAAGCTTAATAATGGAGCTCTGTGCATTGTGTTTAAAGGCTTACAAGCAGGTATTGTATTCAAAATAAGCAAGCATTGCTTTAACCAAAAGTACATGTGCTTATAGTGATTAAATAGAACTACTGTCAATATGCTTTTGCTTTGTGTGATTAGTCAAAAAAGTTTTAAAATAAGTTGTAACATTAAGTTCTTAGTCTACTACCTAAAATGTGAACTAATAGCATCTTCCCATTGTCATAACCATGTAATGAAACTGATGCTAAATTAAAACAGCTCAAAGCACGTTCCTAGCAATCCTGTGCTGTTCATGATTTGTACAAAGCCCCCAGCCAGCAATTCTGGGGGGCTCTGAGGGTCCTCCCACTCGGTTTGCTCTGAGCTGGCAGCCTGCTTGCTGGCCTGTGCTGGGCAGAAATCTTTCCCTTGTGAAGGACTCCAGGTCAGAGCTCAAATGGCAGTGAAATGACCTGCTTCCATTTCAGTCCCTTTGGTGGGACCTCCAGACAGCTAGAGGGGAGAAAAACACCCACTGGAAAATCCTTCCAGGAATTCCTAGAAAAATCCCTCTCCTTGGATGGGCAGATGGCACAATGGGGATTCCCTGCTCCTTGCATGGACCAAATACAGTTTCATCTGGGAAGAAGGAGCAGAAAATTCCCAGAGCACCGCTCAGGGTTTTTTTGGCCTCTCCTTGCCCAAAAACTCAAGATGACTGTACCTGTGGCCCTTGTTGGCACTGGTAAAACAAGCCAGTGTCCCTCACTAACTTTTAACTTCTCCCACAAATTTCCATAAAGCCACTCAGAGATGGATAAAAATTAACTGAGAGTGTAGAATTAGCACAGCTGCTGTTATGGCATGTCTGGGTCCTTCCAAACTTTTTTTTCCCCTCAAAAAAGAGACATTTCCTAAATTTCAGATCAGCCAGCAATGGTGAAATGCCCTTTTGCCCAGCTTGGTGTGCTTTGTGTAAGGGGTATTTATTTAATCCATCTGAAACTACATGAGAAAGGAGAGAAATATCCCGGTGGCGAGATAAGATGATTATCTTCCTGGCAAACAATAGGAACGTGGTCAAAATTAAAAATAATTTGATTGCAAATAGGAAGCCTAGTAAAGCAGCAGGACTAGAGGAAACATGACTAATTTTTTTTAGCTTGTCTGAACTCACAGAGCAGAGCTTTGCAAGAGCCATAACTTTGAAATATAGATCTGTAGAAAACCCATGGGAGGAGGATGGCAACAGTCCAGCTGCAGTAGTACAATAGGCAAGTTCATGCAGCTGGTAGACCCGACCTAAATGGCTAAATAGCAACAGACAAGAGCTATTTTAGGTGTAGCTTGGTGGGGACTAGAGTAAATATGAGTTGGGGAGGAGTGGAGAAAGTGAAGGCTTTTTTTTTCAAGTCTTTTTTTTATTTGTTTCCATTCCTTTGCCATTCTCCTCAGCCAAACCATAATGGCAGTGTCACCTGCAGGAGCTAAGCTCTCCATACTGAGCCTGTGCTTCACATCCCTGGTGATGTTGGTTCTTCCCATCTCCAGCAAAGAGCCTCACATTCTGCAGGGCAAGGAGAAGGTGGCTGCATCCCCTGATCCCCTTGGGGTTTGTCTCCAAGAAAAAATTCCAGTAGATGTGGCACCTTAAAATAGGATTTCCTTCTAACAATGATTACCCTGCAAAAGTGTTTATGGGATTCCCAGAATTATTGTCTACTGAACTACTGCCCCCTTTAAACAAAACTCAACATGGACCCTCTGTCCAGGGGGGTATAAAGAAGAAAAGGGCGTGTAAGACAGCTGATCCTCAGCACCCATGGCAGCACTGTGACCTCTCCCTCTGTCCCTGGCAGTGCCCATTTCTGCTTAGACATCCTGAACATCTCACTGAGCTGGGCAGACACAGCTGCAGTCCTTGTCCTTGTGTCACAGCCTGTGTGTCTGAAATTGCCTGGTGACTCTTGATTTTTAACCCAGTGAACAGGAAGTTTTGAATGTTTTTAAATAGCTAAGATTATTTGACTGTAACCCTGTCTATATATATTATTTCTTAGAATTTTCTGTGCTTTTAGTAGCACCATTAGGGCTGGTTGTCTGATCTGAAGGCACTCACCACTCAAACTGCCCTGTCAATGGGGAAGTGATGTTACATCCATTTTACAGCAGAAGAAATTCTGCTGCAGGCAGAGGGTTGAAATGATCCCTTCCAAGAACACAGGGAGAAGCACGGAGCAGAACACAACACAGACATCATGTTCTCAGGTCTAGTTGTGACCACAAAACCACAACTGCTTTTTTTTTTTTTTCTTTAAAAGCCTCTTGAACAGAGAGATTTTTTTGTCAGCTGAGGGTTGAAGTATATCCTTGGTTAGCTTTGTTGAATTCCATCAGCCAGGGATGTGAGTACACTCCACTGATATTAAGCTACTTCAGTTGCAGTGGTGCATGTCTGATCCTTTGCCTGGGTGGATATTTGTTTCTAGTGTTTTGAGGATCTAATAAAAGCCAGGTGAGAGTGTGTTGCAAACCTGTGTGCCAGCCATAAGCAGTAGCTGACACCAGAGACTAAAGTGTTGAAGCCACTTGGCAAAGCTTCCACAGGTCCAGTAATTGTAGGTGGATGAGAGCTTGCAGAGGGTCATTGGGTTCCTGATGGAGGAAACGCTGCTGAAAGGCAGAAGAGGAAATGACAGATTTAATGAGTAGTGGTCACAAGCTGAACTACAAAGAGAAGTCAGCGTCTATGTTTTCCTACAAGGACGTTCACAGCAGAACCAAGGCCAGACAGTCCCTGCACTGCCTCTGATGACGAGACCCCTCCAAACCAGAATGACAAATGGCATCAGGGAAAAGCCTCTGACCTGTAGAAAGAGTGGCTGCATTTCTGCAGGCAGAGAACTGAACCCTTGGAGCAGGGCAATGTCCTTCTGCTTCCACCGGGGAAGAGAGTGCCAAGCCTTTTGCAATCAAAACATCAAAGCATTGTCTCTGGAAGGAAATTGGCATTGAAAGCAGGTTGTCACTGTTCCTAATGGTTCAAAAAGCTGAAAGATAGATCTAGGTGCAGTATCAGACATGCATGAAAAGAGAGAGGTGTTGGGTGGATAGGATTTACCATGCTACTCAAAGTGTGCTTGTCACAAAGAGCCATTAGAGCACATGCTTGGATGCAACAGGGCTGGTAACAGAATCTCTGGTCTGTCCCTGAGCAGAGCTGTGTTGATCCTACAGTTTTAATGCTCTTTTTGCTTTTTTATGCTTTTATGCAAACAGCTAATGATGACATGATTCGAGATTCTGTGAAGGGCTCAGAGGGAGAATCAGTAAAACATCAAATAACGATGTCAGACTTCTCATGCGTGACCAGCTAAATGCAAAAGCATCACTCTCACAGAGACTTGAAAGGATCAACAGTTGGGATTTGCTTCCAAAATGAAAAAGGAAAATTTTCAGGCCAATTTGTGCTTTTGACAGGTGGAACACCATCTGAATTGAGATGGTGGATGCACGTTGTGAATGAAATTGGGCACAGGTGATTGTGAACATGGGAGGGGAGGGAAGCAGAGGAAAGGAAAAGAGAAATGTTACAAACCTGGCTATATTTCTGAGATATTTCTGTATATGTTCAGCAAAAGTTATAAAAGGTGACCTTACTGCAGGGGTGATGAGGTACAATCCTCTGACTCTGCTATCCAGGATGGGTATGACAGGCAGTTCTGACTGTCACACTCAACACCAGGAATAAACAAGAGACCATAAATGGCTGTAATGAGTGAAAAAGGACACCCAAAGAAGCCAGGGGAAAATGACTGCTGGATGATTATTGACTTGGAAGTTGGGGTCTGTCCATGACCTGTTATCCCAGGGGGTTTTCTCGGCGAAACACAGAGCTCCCATGCTGCTGTTCACATTGATATCCAATTCCTCTATTACAGGTCCCCTGTGTAACTTTGTTAAAGCTCATAGAGTCCCTCCCAAGTCCCATGAATTGCCTAACCTCAGGACTCCAGGAAAGGAGCTGGTTCTTGGAGGATGCTCAGAAGAACAAAAATGACAGTGGACAGCTTGTTCCCTCCATATTGGCAGAGAGATTTTTTTAGGAAAATCTCTAAATAGTATCGCATTTGCTGGTATTGCAAGCAAGCAATGCTTCCCTGCTTCCCAGAGGGAGAATGGAAAGCTGGAACACCATCCTGGAGTAAAGAGACAGGTGTCAGTGAGGAAAAAAGGAAAGCTTTTGTTCTCATTGACTGTGTTCATCTGGATGGAAAATCCAGGCAAGGAGACTGGCAGGCCTGCAGTTCACAATGCCAGGTCTCCTGGTTTCTAATTTTAGAACAAAGTACTCCTGCCCACGCTGCCTTTCCCAAACACCCCTGTTACACTTATTTTCAGAGGATGATTTCATAAGGTCTCACAGAAGCAGGGACTAGGCAGATGTACTTGTAGAATGTGAAGAGAAGAAACTGTGTAAGTAAAAAAAAAACCCTATCCTTTTTCTCATGGTAAAATCCAGAGTGGATGTGATCAACACTGTTTTAGGAATCACTGACTTGAGTGTGCAGCAGGATTTGTACTCTCCTACAATAAATAAAAGAAATAAAACAAAAGAAAATAAAGAAAAGAAAAATAATTAAAAGAAATAAATAAAACAAATCTCCAGCCTTGTGACAGAAAGGGTATGGTGTTGAGCATAAATCTGGGTTCTGGGCCTGAGCAAACTGCCCATCCCTTATGGACATCTGTTTTTCCTGCCCACTCTTGCTGCCTGGATCACCACATCCAACAGTTGTGTGGGTGCAGAGTCTGTTGTGCTGCTCTTGCTGCCAGTGTCGGGCACCTCACACCTTTTCTATCAACACAAATAGAAAGCTGGCAGAGAGTTAAACCCACTTTTCTTTCCTCACTGTCACATCAAGAGTTTCAAATCTCCTCTCAGTGTTATGTTGCAGAAGTGTGCGTTTAGTGGAAACCAGGCTTCCTTGCCAATGGGAAATACCCCTTAGCAGGCAGCAGGGCACCCCTTTTTTTTTGCACACCCTTTTGATGAGGCTCCTGGCCTTGCAGAGCACGTGGGTGGCTGTCTCACAGCTCTGAGTAAGCTGCAAGAGGATGTCAGCATTGCCAGACTTGGCCCAGCTTAATGTCAGCCAAGACACTGTGGGGGAAGCCTGACTGCAAACAAAAGCAAAGCCAACTGCACTGTTTGTCCTCGTCCAAATGAAGGCAAAGGCAAACAGGGAAGATTTATAAACTGTGCTTTTTTCATTATTTCTAATGTGATAAAGAAACATGTTGTCTTCTAAGCATTGCAACCGGACAGCAGTGTTTTCCTTGGGCATGAGCCAAGGTTTTGGCTCCTCTTTTCTTTTACCAAACATGAGCCCTCTGGGATGAGTCACTGACTGGTTCTCAATGGGCTGCAGCTGCTGAGCCAGGAAAAGGAACCCTGGTGCAAGAGCAGGGATCAGGAGATGATGTGTCATGTGGGTTACACAGGGAACCACAGCACTTCCCACAGCCAGGCTGCATGCAGAGCACACCAGGCCTGGAGGACATGGACATGAAGCCAGGACTCCCCAGGACCCCCAGGGGTTTGGGTACCACATTTATTCTCTGGTCAGAGTCTGTGTGGCTTCACCAAAAACTCCACTTCAGCATTGAGGTACTTAAATGAGCTGCAGAAACTCATTGCTGTAAACCTGGATCCTGAATCATCACCAGCTCCTTGCTGCAATGTGTTAACCCCTTCTCCATTGATCTCCCATCCCAGGACTATCAGGGAAGCTACACAAGGGAAGCAGGTGGCTGGACAACCCATAAACCAAGCATTTCATAAAATCATAGAATCATTTAAGTTGGAAAAGACCTCGAGTCCAACCATTAACCCAGCACTGCCACATCCACCACTAAGCTGTGTCCCTAAGGATGGTGACTCCACTGCTGCTTCCTTGGGCAGGCAGTTCCTGTGCTTGGTTTCCTCTTATGAGAGTAGCTGAATGAAAAAAAAATAAAAGGATCCTGAGGGACAATTCACTGAGTAAGGGATCTGTGACCACTGGTGCCCAATATAGGATGAGGCAAAACCTTTTCACTTCAGCCACTTTTGTCAGTGCTGAGAAACAAGTAGACTAAATATTGCAAACCTACAGCTCGCCTTTTGTCGGTCAGCAGGTGGCAAGCTCGTTCCTGTGGCCAACGCATCGAAGTGGTGGCATTTGAAGGATCAACACTGTCAGAGCAGGGCGAGGCTCGGTGTGGCACAGGGTCGCTGTCACCGTGGCTGAGCCTCAGCACAGCGGGGCCGAGTGGTTCCCTGATGCTGTTCTGTGAAAGATAATGTGAAAAACGCCAATCACTTGTTTTAAAATTATAAAAGTTTAATAGTAATAAAATGGTTATAAAAATAGTAATGCAATTAGAGTAATAATAATTTGGACAATTTGGATTGGGACAATATGAGACAACAGAAACAAAGAGTTACAGACAGTTCAGGTACATTTTTATGGGCAGCACAAGCCCAGAAAAGGACCCACGTTAACAGAGGATTAACCTTTAAAAACAATAACCTGTTGCATATTCATACATCTCATACATGATGCATAAATTCCATTCAAACACAGGATTCTGTCTGGTCAGTGTCAGCTTCTTCCTCCTAATCCTGACAGAGCCTTCGAGGCAGGAAGAAGTTAATTTCTTCTGATAATGGGGCAATAAATTCTTTTTTTCTGAAAGATTCAGGTGTCCTGTGGCTGCTATCTCACTGTGAGTCCTTTCTTTAGAAAAAAGTATCCTACATAGCATAGCTTCTATTTTAACATGTTTTTATAACAAAAAAAAATAGGTTATATTTTTTGTAACAAGCAATACTATATTCATTCTCTTAAGTAGTGTGTTAAATATTAACACAGTACTTAAGACAATTAATACACTACTTAAGAGAATGAATACATTATTACTTTCTAACTCACCACATATAATATTAATTTTAATATTTGCAAAAAGCCAGTCATAACATGGCTTTTTCACAGATAAAGAGATTTAAAAAGATAAAGAGGTTAAAAAAACCCACAAAACATCCAGCAATAAGAGTGACCAGCCAGGGCAGGCATATACATATACGTATACATATACATATACGTATATGTATACATATACGTATATGTATATATTATACATATATATTATATGTATATATTATACGTATATATTATACGTATATATTATATATTATATATTATATAATATATATTATATATTATATATTATATATTATATATTATATATTATATATTATGTAGTATATAGTATGTAGTATGTAGTATATAGTATGTAGTAGATATTATATAGTATATGTATAGACATATATATGTCTATTTCATATATATGATATATATAATACATTTTATATCTATCGTATATATTATATATATCATAGATATTCATATATATTTTCATATAATATATTCATATATATGAATATATATTTTCATATATATGTGAAAATACATGTGCTGAGCCACAGGGAGCGAGGGAAGCGAGCTCGCCGCTGCCCTGCAGGGATGCGGGACGGGACGCGCCGGTCCCTCGGGATGCGCTGGGGGCGGACACGGCGATCGGAGCAGGACGGCTCCTCCCCGGCAGGGCGGGATGAGGGGCCGGGCAGAGGGGCACGGAGCCGGCCCGGGTGAGGTGGGAGAGGCCGCACGGAGGGAACATGTCGGGCACAGCGGGCACGGCCATCTGCGTGCTGCGCTGCGACCTGCGCGCCCACGATAACCAGGTAGGAGCGCCGCGGGTTGGGGCAGGGACAGCGCCGGTGTTTGGGGCAGGATGGGGAGGGATTCTCCTGCATCCCGCCCCGGCAGCTCTCACGGCCCGCTCTGTGTTTCCAGGTGCTGCACTGGGCTCAGCACAACGCTGATTTTGTGGTTCCCCTCTACTGCTTCGACCCGCGGCACTACCTGGGCACCCACTGCTACAGCTGGCCCAAGACGGGGCCATACAGGCTCAGGTTTTTGCTGGAAAGTGTGAAGGATCTAAGGGAAACACTCAAGAAAAAAGGAAGGTAGTTGAGAAAGCACCGTGCAAATAATACATTTCTATTCTCCTTTTCTTTTTCAACACAAACCTGTGCTGTGACTCGGATCATGTGCTCTGGGCTCAGGTGGTGGCTGATTTCAGAGATATTTCAGAGAGCCACAGCCCTTGTGTTAGATACAGCAGGGTCCCGTGTGTAGCCCCTGCTGTGGTCACCTGCAGGGGACTAAGAGCCATCCTGGCTCTGTGCCACATGGGTTTTGTTTCTCAGGTATCCCTGAGATGATGAGTGTCAGCCTTGAGTGCTTTGCCCAGAGTGCTGACAGTGGGAAACACAAACAGCAGAATTTTGGTGGGCAGTTACAGCAGCCACTGCGGCCAGGAGCCTTCCTTGTCCCTGGAGAGCTTTCCCTGGGAGCTGGCTTGAGACAGACCAGCATGGAGCCTGGCCTTTGAGACTGGAGAGTTACATTTTCTTATGTCCTGTCCTGCTAAACCCAGGCTCTAGACTCAGATATCCTTGTTTATGATGCCAGGGCCTGAAGAATCCACTACCAGATAATATCTGGCTTTGCAGAGCAAAAGATCATGGAGTGATAGAATAGTTTGGGTCAGAAGGGAACTTTAAGGGCTATCCAGTCTAGTCCCCCTGCAATGAGATCTTCAGCCAGATCAGGTTCAGAGCCCTGTTCAGTCTTACCTTGAATATTTCCAGGGATGGGATAACCTCTCTGAGAAACTTGGACAAGGTGGATCAGCCAGCCCTTGAATCTCTTTAGTGTGTGAGGATAAACAGATTCACTTTTAGGTAACAGTCTGGCTTTGTGCCCAGTCATTCTTTCTAAGGCATCCAGAGTGGCAGAAATGTGTTTGACACAAACTAAGCCCCAGAGGCTTACAAACTGTGTTCAGGGGCTCCTAAAAAATGCAGGCTGGTCAAATCCTGTCTGCCTGCCCCCACACAGTGTTTGTGCTCCATAGAAAACTAGGACACAAGTGCCTGCCTGGGCTGGCATGATGGCCTCTTGTGCACATAAATAACAATAACATCAAACTTGTTTCAGGGCAGTATTTTGTATTTTAGTACCCTGGTTGTGAGGAAGGGGAAGCCGGAAGATGTGGTCTGTGATCTGATTACTCAGCTGGGCTCTGTCACTGCTGTGGTTTTCCATGAAGAGGTAAGGGAAATACTCCAGTGACACAGTTAAAAGATAAAATCATGCTGTGAAGGTTTCTTCCACGACCGAGTGGTGATGCAGATCCTGTGTGTTCAGGGCCTTTCTTGGCTGTGGTGTTGTTAACCTTGGGTAGTTCCTGGGATAGGGATTCCCTGCGTGGGAGTCCTCGATGGGGCAGAGGGAGGAAGGTGATGTGCAGAAGCATGAGGAGGGCAAGACCAGAGTGTTTGTGCATGTTGAGCTGCATTTGTGCAGCCCTGGCCTCACTCTTTTGTTCTCCCTAGGCCACTCAGGAGGAGCTGGATGTGGAGAAGGGGCTGTGCCAGGTGTGTGGGCAGCATGGGGTGAAGGTTCAGACGTTTTGGGGCTCCACGCTGTATCATCGGGATGACCTCCCCTTCAGGCCTATTGACAGGTGGGCTGCTCTGTGCTAGCACCCCTCCACTGTCCCTTGTGTTTCTCACTCAGGAGGGCTCCCAGTCCTCTGGTCACACAGGGAAAGGACCTATTAGTCCTTCTGTTTCTACTTTTATGGGGCAGTGCTGTTGTGATCAGGCACACAATGGGGAAGCAACACATTCAGTCCTCTGCACCTGTAGGATTTATGCTTCTGTATGTATAAAGCCAAGATGTGTGACCATTCATTAAGGGGCTGGAAAAGACCTCTAAGATCATAAAATCAAACCATTAACTAAGCCAAGCCTACCAATAAACCATGTCCTTCAATGCCACATCTGCGCATCTTTTAAATCCTTCAGGGACAGTGACTCCACCACTTCCCTGGACAGCTTGTTCCAGCCTGACCACCCTTTCTGTGAAGAAACTTTTCCTAATATCCAATCTAAACTTCACCTGAAGCAGCTTTACAGAACCATTAAATGGCTTGGTTTGGAAGGGACCTAAGAGATGATTTACTTCCAACCCCTCCTTGATGTGTGTGTACTCTTCACTGCTCCCTCAGTAGTCACCTGAAGTGTGGTGGATGGAGTTGAGTGATTCATGGTATTCTGGAAAATATATGTAATAAGGGCAGACAAGTCAGGCCATGAAAATGCCTGTTTTTCTCCTTTGAGGCACCAGGAGAATGTAGATTTTTACACTGACATCAGCTGTGTTACTCAGAAGTTAGGTGAGATAAATCTGGCTCTCACGGATTTCCCCACCAGGGCACACCTTAAATTGAAAAGGCACAATTTGCATCAGAAGCAGAAAGAAATTGGTGGCTGTTAGCCCCGGGGGCATCTCCTTATTGTGCCTGGCAGTGTTCAAAGGGGCATCACAAAGGTGAGAGGACAGCCTGGAATGTTGATCCTGCTCCTGAGGAGGGGGTGTGTGGTGAGTGGGGGTGCAGGGCAGTGACCTGGCTGCTCCCATCTCTGCAGGTTGCCTGATGTCTACACCCACTTCAGAAAAGCTCTGGAATCCGGGGCCAGGGTCCGGCCAACCCTGCGGATGCCGGATCAGCTAAAGCCCCTGGCTCCAGGGCTGCAAGAGGGGAGCATCCCTACAATGGAGGATTTCGGGCAGAAGGGTGAGAAAACTTAATTTGGAAGTTGTTCTAATGAAATCTTACTTAGATTCTGTCCTTTAAAAATATCCTGCTTAGGTCTGTTTTGAAAAATGTGGTTTACAAAGTGAATAATTTCCTGCTGCTCCAGATTGCCAGATGTTCAGCCAGGCTGAATCAGGTACCTAAACCAAACATCTTGCAGTGCATATTATATTCTGTCACAGAAAACAAATCTTCTGTAAAAATGCAGAGGCAGCTAGTGCCTGAGAGATGCATGAAATGTAGTCCCTAAAGGTGATTGGATTATCATGGCCCTTTCAGTCTGGGAGGTGCTGTAGAAGAATCTGTCTTTAGTTGCAGGGTTAGGCAGATATTTGTCTTCAAATTAAAAGAGAGTAGATTTAGATTAGATGAGAGGAAGAAATTCTTCCCTGTGAGGGTGGTGAGGCCCTGGCACAGGGTACCCAGAGGAGCTGTGTATGTGCCATCCCTGGAAGTGTTCAAGGCCAGGCTGAACAGGGCTTGGAGCAACCTGGGACAGTGGAAGGTGTCCGTGTCCATGGCAGGAGCTTGGATCTGGATGATCTTTAATGTCCCTTCCAACCCAAACCATTCTGTGATTCTGTGATATGTCTCTTGCTGAAAACCAAAACACAGAGGCAGTGGTTGCCCTTCAAACTGTCATTAAGCCTCAGTTCACCCACTCTGCAAACACAGGTGAAACCCCTGTATGGGAATTTCCTACCCTGCAGCTGGGTAGAAAACATCCTTAGTGATTTTTAATATGTTTGATATGACCCTTATTTTAGAGGAAAACCACACAATCTTTTATGCCCTTTAAGCAGACATCCCCATTGCTGAACATCCCTGGATTTTAAGCTCCCTGCCTTTGAGATGCTTTTCCAGGGGGTAACAAGGTGTTGGTGTTTTCTGTGGCAGATCCTGTGACTGATCCCAGAACAGCCTTTCCCTGCAGTGGAGGAGAGACCCAGGCTTTGATGAGGCTGCAATATTATTTTTGGGACACGGTAACTCTTACATTTCCTTGCCTACATCCTCCCCCTTGTACACATGGCTGTGCAAGTGGGTGAGGCTGCAATTTCACTTCCTAGTAATATTTCCTTAGCTCCCATATAAAACTTGACCAAGGATGGAATTAGCATTATTTCAGTTTTTCAGAGAGACTAAACTAGACCAAAAAAGAAGTCATCTGGGACTGGGGAATGTAACCAAATACTTAGGAACCTACTTTACTGGCCATCTCTCTGAAGTATTTTTTCCATTAACTTCTGGGACTGGGGACGAAATTTTTTAGCTGCTTTACCTTGATTTGCTCCTTCTATGCTAATGTCCCACATAATCAGCAATGTAGTTCCTCTGTTTGGAGGAGTGAAAAGTGGCCTGAGGGGCTGGAATTGCAACTGGGGTGAGGAACAGCTGACCCAAGTTCTGCCTGCAGTTATAAATAGTAGCAGGTTTCTGTAGTCTGGTTTGAAATCTTGCAGCCAATAATGACAGCTACCATTTGTTTCCTTGCTTTGGTGGAGTGAAGCTCCTGCTGACTGCATTTTGTCAGACAGTTTTTGAATTTCTTTCTGGTCTAGTTTGAGGAACTGTCTTGAATTTGCCATGTCTGAATTCAAAGGTAGATATGCTGATTTCCAACAGCATCAGACCCCAAGCAGTTTTCTGGATAAAGGAGGGAGCACCTCTCCAGCTGAGATGGGTTAAAAGTGTGGTGTGGGACAGCCCCCAGGGCATCCTTTCAGCTGTGTTTCCCAAATTCCTGCATTCCTTTGCTTTTGGGGAGCATTGTCCTGGTTTAAGCCCATAAGGCAGCTCAGCCCTACAGCAGCTGCTCCCTCAGTTCCTGCCAGTGAGATGGAGGAGAGATTCAGAAGGATTAAAGTGAGGAAGGTCACTTTAATGTTGAGTTAAAGACCATTTAATAGGGAAAGCAAAAGCTGTGTGCACAGGCAAAGCAAGGTGAGGATTCATTTAATTCTTCCCACCAGTGGGCAGGTGTTCAGCCATCCCCAGGAAAGCAGGGCTCCATCAGTGTTCTTTGAAAAGACAAATGGCATCACTCCAAACATCCTGACTTTCAGCTTTATATGCTGAGCATGACATCATATGGTCTAAAACACCCTTGGGTCAGCTGGGGTCGGCTGTCCCAGCTGTGTCCTCTTCCAAATCCTTGTGCACCCCCAGCCTACTCAGGGTGGGGTGGTGAGAGAAGCAGAAAAGGCCTTGAGGCTGTGGGAGCTGTGCTCAGCAGTAAGGAAAACATTGGTGTGCTCTCTGCACTGTTTTCAGCACAAATCCAAAACAACCCTAGATTAGCTGCAATGGAGAAAATTAACTCCATCCCAACCAAAATGAGTACAAGTGGGCATAGCTTTTGCTCTTGGTCAAGCATTTATATAATCAGAGCTGGAAAACCTGTTCCTTCTTTTTTTTGTAATGCAAATATTGAGCTACAACAGCCCTTTAGCAGTTGTAACCTGTGCAGTGAAGGTGATCAAGGAGAGGTTGGTCTTCCCTGTGTCCTCTGCATTGTCCATGGAGTGCTCAGAGCATGGAAGATCTGCCTCCTGCTGTAAATGTGTGAGGCACAGAAACAGCAGTGGTCAGAGTTCCTGCAGCTGAGTGCTGGGGGCTGTCACATATGGAGGGGTTTCATAGTTGGTTTGTAAGTGAAGTTGAGTTAATAGAAGAAGTAACAATTGATGATTTTGAGTGTATCTATAGCAAAGAAGAAGACAAGGTTGTTAGCACGAGACTAGATTAGAAAAGATACATAAAAATTTTTGTAAGCTAGACTACGTGTTTAAGTAGATGTGTATACATGGTTTATTAAATTTTTGTAAAACTTTTACTAATTATATTAACGCTAACTGTTTTGCACCAGTAAATATAATACATTGTTGTAATGTAGTTAATGACTTAAAATTACACTTTATTAAGAGTATATAAGGTAGAAAACACAGAAAATAAAACCTTTTTATTGTGAGAGTAAGAGTCCCACTGGTTCTATAACCCCCAAACAAGCAGCCACAAGGCTCCCAGTTCCACTGGTGCTTTTCAGTGGGTTTATGGTCCAGAATCAGATGGGGCTGGGCTGGGCAGGGAGCAGCACAGCCAGGTGCACAGTGCTTGTGGATAGAAAGGTGCTGTAGGCTGGAGCAGGGAGCACAGCTTGTGACACACCCCAGAGCTGGAATGAAGATTGCTGCCCTGATTCCTGCCTGTGTGCTGGGGGCAGGAATTGGCAGCGGTGCAATCCTTGCAGGCAGCCGTGAGAGGGAGCCCAGCCCTGCCAGATTGCTCTGGCTGCAGAAGGAAAGAACATTTAGCAGGTTGCTTGTAAAGTATTGAAACCTTTTGTTCTTTTGCTCTCACAGAATCTGGTTGCTTCTTACAAGGAGACTCGGAATGGGCTGGTGGGGATGGATTACTCCACGAAATTTGCACCATGGTAAAGATTTTTGTTGAGACTGGGAAATCCTTTTCTGTTTCCATCCCAAACAGGTGTTACCTGTCTGCTGAGTGCTGCTGGGCATGGGTAGGGGTCTAGGTGTGGTTCTTTTGGCCCTTTTTATGGTGGTAGAGCAGCTCTGAGGCTGCACTTCCCTGGAACTGCTGCAGTGAGGCAGAACTGTGCTGGGAGCACATAGGGGACAGGGAGCAGGAGGGACTCAGCATTTGCCTTTGGCTTTGTGCTGCTTTGTGTGGGAAGGGAAAGGCAGGGAGGCAGCACAGTTTCAACCTAATCGTAATTTCCTGAATAGTTTGGGGCAGGTCACCCCACCTCACTGCCATTCTGCAGGGTGAAGAGACACTTCTGGTTATTCCTGCTGGAAAGAATCTTTTGTGTGGGTAAATATTTTGATTTTTAATTAGGGGCTTTAGTCCCTGGTGCTGGAAGAGACAGAGTTAATTCCAGACTGGAACTGAAGCAGCAGCAGAGCCCAGTTCAGCCTAAAGTGAGAGCATCTGGATTCTCCCAACAGAATGCAATGAGAACCAAATTTCAGAGGCTGTTACAGGTTGGGATTTCGTTTCTGAGCTTTGTGCTGTGATGGTTGCAGTGGATGGCTCCATCTGGTGGCACTTCGGGATCCCAGGACTGTTGGCTCTGTGGAAGTTTGTTATTTGTGGCCTCCACTTGAGTTTTTCCAAGCGGGCCATTTGCTCAGAGCAAACAGTTCTGATCTGCCTGCCCCAAAATGTTCCTCTGTCACATAATCAAAATCAGAGCAGTTCAGCTTGCAGCCAGTCATTCCCATGTCATGCTGGCCTTTAGAGCTGATCAACAATTAAAGGAAAACTCCTCAAAGTCTTTCTTTCTGTTTTCCACAATTCATTAGAACATCCAGTGTTTCCACAAGCTATGGTGGAAATGGCAGTAAAATGCATTTCTAGGAAAAGCAAGGTAAAATCTGTTCTTGATCATCCTGTATGATGGGGCTGGAGTCTGCAAGTTCTTTCCTGTCTTGCAACAGCACTGATTTGGAACAAATGGAATGGCCCAGGGGGTTGAAATGGCAGAGCAGACTTTTATTCCCTAGTTTTCCTGCCAGGGCTCAGATTTTCAGCAGTCACTTAACCTTGTGTGGTTGCTCAAATGAGCCACTGAGGTTCTGCAGGAAAAGGAGCCCTGGGCATAGGATCAGGGGCTTTGTGGCAAAAGGGCAGGTAGAACATGTGATGCAGAGGATGACATTTGAGATTCTTTTCTGGGTGTGTCATTGGGTTTGTTAAATCATTTAGGCAAAACTCATCAAACTTGAGCAAAGTGATTTATCTCCATAGCTTGAAATGATTTATCTCCATAGCTTGGAGACTCCTGTAAGAGTCATACTCCAGGAAGGAGAGGATCTTAATTCTTGGAAGGGAATTCTCTCTCTTGAAGAGTTGCAGAGAGGTTACAACTTAACTAAAGCCATTTAGGAAGTCAGGGGCAGCACTGCAAGCTGAAAAAAGTTTTTAGACCACAACTCTAGAGACAAAACTGCCCCTCTGCTCCCTCTGAGCTGACAGCAAGCTATCAGTGCTGTGTGGCATTCAGGACATCATTCCTCTGCTTTCAGGCTGGCACTGGGCTGCATCTCACCTCGATACATCTATGAGCAGATCCAGAAGTATGAGACAGAGAGAACAGCAAATCAGAGCACATACTGGTATGTCTTTGCACCATCAGCATGGCTTGTTTTCTCTGAAAAGGAACCTGGTATTTCATGCACAGAATAGTGATTTGTTAACTCTGTAATTAATGTTTGTTTTTCCTCTGCCTGCTGGCTGGTTCCTCTGGGTTGCACTGTAGTTCTCTTTCAGTACAGATTTATTAGTCTGTCTTTGACACCCAGGGGCTTTAGGCATTTTGTAAGTAAAGATTATGAATGCCAGTTGTCATTATTATTGCTGGGAAATCTTGGTTCATGATTTTTGAACACAATCTCAGCAAATCAGCACCATCCATCTCTGTGTTCTTATGGGCTAAATGAGAAGGAGGAATATTTACAAATAAAAGCCAAAGGGTTTCTCAGAGTGAGGAAATGAGCCCAAAAGTCTCAGTGACTGTGATTTGTGTAAATCTCATGGTGTTTGAAGGTCCCATGGCCACAAGTCCAGCAAGTGGCTCTGTGTTTGCTCAGCTACCTGGCCATGACCACCACATCAGAACAGAGGGGAAGAGGGCACTGGGATCTGGGTTTAATGCATCCCATCTTGTGACCCATGCTCTTCCTCACCTCTCAGTTCATCCATCCCTGGGCTGGCCTTGAACTTGTTCAGCTCTGCCCAGACACTGTGAATCAGAACCTGGAGCTCTGATAGAGAAACAGGGTCATGGTAGAAACAGGTAGAGCCTGGCCTGACACTAGACCTGGATGGGAAAAATCCCAAACCATAACGTCTGTGCAAACTCTAAAACTAAATATTCATTTTGGTTTGTGACATTTGCAACATGTCAAACAGCACAGTGTTTGGTGAGGAGCAGGCAGAACGCTGCCAGCCATTCTGGCCAAAATGCTCAGTTTCATTAAAATTCAAATTACAGATAAAATATCAACACCCATGAAGTGTATGTTTGGGGTTTTTTTTACTTCAAAGACAGTTAAGAGAGGAAAGATTTCAAGAAATGAAAATACTCCTGTTTTCCATCTTACAGTCAGCCAGCCTGCTGGCAGCTGGCATGCCATGGTGATTTTAGCATTTTAAAGTGTTCAGTAATTATAAAAATGAAGTTGTCAAGCTCCCAGGAAGTCAATTGTACAATGAAGTACAGGTCATGGTGGCTGCACATTGAACCTCAGTGTTATGACACTGTTATTTAGGATTTGGACAGTGTCCTGTTCATGTTGGACATTACGAAGACTTTCTTGTCTGAAAGGATGATTAGACATGGGAGTGGATTTCCCTGGAGGGTGGTGGAGTCACTGTCCCTGAAGGTATTTAAGGAAAGACCGGACTTGGTGCCATGGTCTGGTTGACACTGTGGTGTTTGGTCAGAGCTGGGCCTGGATGGTCTCAGAGGTCTTTTCCACCTTGATTCCCTAATTCTGTGATTCTGTTCTGTAACCAGATCATCCAGAAGGATCTTGTCAGCCTAAAAATCAGCTGAGCAGAGAGCTTCCCATATGGCATAGAGTTGAAGCAGGTTTCTGAGGTTGATGTGCCATCATTTTATAAGAAGCTCTTTTTATATAAAAGATGTTATATAAAACTGTCCTTTTTTTCTATGGGCCTAGCACCTGATCTAATGGGCTGGAGCACTGTAAACCAGTTTTGAAAGGTGTCTTAGAGTCCTTTGCCAAGGTAATTGCTTAAATCAACACAAATAAATCAACACAAAGCTCTCAGGAATGTGCTGATGTGCTCATTCCTGCGGAAGTGTGAAGCTCAGTCAGGCCCTCGCCCTGCTCTGGGGAGAATTACACCCCAGCAGGGATGGAGGAGGAACATGTTTCCTGAAACTGCTCCTGCACATGAGCTAAGGAAAGCTTCCCAAGTGATTCATGCAGAGTTTGCTTTCCCTGTAATCCAGGCAAACAGGCTTGGGGAGAGAACTGCTATCATAGGGAAGATCCCTGAAATCCCTCGTGTCACCACATTTCTCTTCACAGAGAAAAGCAAGGCACAATTCTTCCCAAGAATATTTCTGGGTTTCACATTCTCTGAACCTCAGGGAAAGGAAAAACAATTCTTATCATTTGCTGTGCCCGTGTTTGTGCCAAAGTAGAATGCAATGTGGAGATTGTTTACCCAGAGTGATGGTGTTTTGTTCCTTGCCTATCAGGGCCAGGTGTGTGTGTGTGTGTGTGTTGCGACTGTCAGTGACAGTCACGAGATTCTGTGCAGTGTGTGCAGAGTGGAGTGCTTGGCAGATTCAGTTTAGATGTAATGTAATATAGTGTAATACAGTATAGAATAAAATATATATAGAATATAGTATAATAAAGTATATATATATTGTATGTAGTATATATACATATACTATATATATTGTATATATACATACTACATATATAAAGTATATATTTTTATAGATATTATATATAAAAATATATTAAAAGTATGTATATAGTATATATACACTATATATATACTATATATATATAAGTATATATATAGATATATAATATAGTATAATAAAGTAATTAATCAGCCTTCTGATATCAATGGAGTCCTCCTCATCGTTTCTCCCTGCCACAGGGGATATCCTGTTACAATAACCTTGTTGTGAATAAACTCCACAGTGTTAATGGTGGGTTGTATGGAAGCAAAATCTTTGTTCAGTTATCATATCTGAGCCACAGTGAAATACTGAGATGGTTTTGTGTTTCAGGGTCCTGTTTGAACTGCTGTGGAGGGATTACTTTCGGTTTGTGGCCCTGAAGTATGGCAGAAGGATTTTCTCATTAAGAGGTGTGTATGGATCACCACATTTAGGAGGGTCAGGTCCTCTCTTACAACAGGGAAAGTAAGAGAAGAGGCTGTTTGTAGCATTCACATTTTCTGAAAAAAACCCTTCACACAGGATTTTTCTCCTGGGAAGCTGAGAAGCCTCAGAGAAAAGGAAAACAATTCTTATCTCATTTGCTTCTCCTGTGTTTTGCTCATGTGGAATGTGTTTGGAGATTGTTTACCCACAGGTGATTGTTTCATTGGATTCTGCTGTGAGTTGTTTTCACTCTTTGGTCAATCAGGGCCAAACTGGGTCAAGACTCTAGAAAGAGTCACGAGTTTTCATTATTATCTTTATAGCATTTAGTAAGTATCCTTTCTGTATTCTTTAGTATAGTTAGTATAGTATTCTTTAATATAATATAGTATTATAGAATAATAAATTAGCCTTCTGAGCACATGGAGTCAGATTCATCATTCCTCCCTTTGTTGGGGCATTCCCAACAAATACAATAGCTGTTGGCATTGAGTTGTACAAATGTTCTTCTCGTGGTGCTTGTGTCACCACCCTGGGATGCTGCTGGGAGCTCTCTGTTAGCACAGAAATGCCTCAGCACCACAGTGCTGGACACTGATCCTCAAATCTGATTAGGTGCAGGGAGTGTTATTGACAGTATTATTTTCTAGTATTATTTTTTAGTATTATTTGTGGGAAACAGCAGCACAAGGAGAATGAAGATGCTGTTTCCAGACACATTCCACCTTTCAGCAGAATCCAGGCTTCAGGCTTGCCTGAGTTCTCCAGAGGACCTAGGACAGAGCAGGAACTGACCCAGCAGGGTGAATCCCAAGAAACCAGATACTGAACTACGTAGGAATCAGAATGAGATCTGGCTCCAGCCCCAGTGACAGGAGTGTGCCTGTGAAATGGGATCTGAGCACTCAGTACACAACAAATACCCAGTCCCTGTGTCAGGAGACCCTGCAGGTGATGCCTGTGCTGGGGGAGCTGCTCTGCAGGGCATGCAGCCCTGGCTTAGATGCTCCAGGGCAGCCTGCCTGGCATCCAGAGGGTCACATCTCCCTCAGCATCTGTGTCACATCTGCCAGGCCTGTGTGGCTGTTCTGATAGCACTGGGTGCCAGTGGAGGCCTGATCTGGAATGTTTGTAGCTAGAACTGAGTTGTCCCTGCTGCCTCTGCTGCATTGCACAGAAGGCTGTAATTGCCACTGCATCCTGCAAACATGAAATCATTCCTCTCATCTTCTCCTATCCCGTTTGCAGGGGCAAAGTGTTACCTGAGGCTTCTGCCAGGTAATTCTGGGTGTAGTACCTGCTACAGAAATAGATTTCACGTAAACTTTGTCCTGGAGTAAAGCTGAAAAAGAAAATAACAGCATGGGCCAGAGCACATCTCCACTTGTGAGGTCTGAGTCACTTTTAATTAAAAAAGGAAAGAAAAGCAAACATCAGCAAACAAATAAACAATATCTAATAGGGCTTGAGCACCCTCTGTGTGCAAAAGACACCCCTTTGTAACACTGGAGAGGAGGAACGGATCATCTCTAAACCTGTGCAGAAGGTTTTGTTTGTGATGGCACTGAGAGGCTTCACCCTCACTCCTTGTGTCAACCAAGCTCCCCTGGCTGTGTTGTGGTCTGAGTAGCTGCCTGTGTCAGTATTTCTTCATCAGCAGGTCATTATTTTCCTCCACAGGGCTTCAAAGTAAAGAGATCCCCTGGAAAAAGGACCTTCAGCTCTTCAGCTGTTGGAAAGGTCAGTAGGAACCTCAGGTTTGGCTGGCTGTGTTTTGTTCTCCAGCTGTCTGTTGGGGCTCACAGATCAGGTCTCCGTAGGGTGCTGCCAGCATGGCCAGGGCTGGCATTTAAACTGGCATCACCAGGGTATGAATGTGTGTGGCCTCCCTTCCCAGACTGACACTGAGCAGCCCACAGGGTGACCCTGCTTTGTGAGGTGCACTGCAGGTAGATTTTGCTGCCCAGGAGGGAGTGTTTGTGACCTGCTGGTCCCTTCTGTTTAGTCACACAGAGGCTGACCAGCCCTTCTTATCAATATTGGCTTGCCATGCCTGCTGTGTTTGGTTCTGTTTGCTTTTGGTTACAAGGTTAAAACAGATTTACACTAAATCTAAGTCATGTTTTGTAATCCCACAGTTTTTTCTTGAGCTGTTACAACTTTGTTGCTGTAACATGAATAGCAGGCATAATATCTCAAGACTTGGAGGGACAAACAGATTAAAGTATTAGAACCAGTGCAGTACACACCTCTGTATCTTTTCTCATGTTAGTGCCACGTGTACCCATTTGCACACAGGATAAAATAAATCACCCAGGCACAGTAAATCTTTTCCTTAACAACAGACAAACTCTGCTTTTCAGGTACTAACCCTGGGGGATTTGTCCAGTACATCCCTCTGTAAGTCACCTGTCAAGAATCTTTCTGTTCTTGGCCCATCTCACTATTGTCTGCATATTTATTTTACTCTGCAAAATTCCCTGCAACCCACCTGATTGCTTTTCCAGTCTGAGATTTTTCTGTACTTTTCTTTTTTCTTCTTGCCAAAACTTAACTCCCCAGATTAATTTTCAGTACTAATTTAACTTCCAGTGCATCTTAGTGGCTGCACTCCAATTAAACCACACTGAAATCTCTCCCTGCTGCTGTGCCCTGGCACTGTTGTGGAAATGGCTGTGAAACATGAGCACAGGCTGGTTTTTGAGTGCCCAAAAGCATCCTGATAGCCCAGTGCTGTGTTTTGTCTCTGCAGAGGGCAGAACTGGGGTTCCTTTTGTGGATGCCAACATGAGGGAGCTGAGTGCCACGGGCTTCATGTCGAACAGAGGGCGGCAGAACGTCGCCAGCTTCCTCACCAAGGACCTGGGGCTGGACTGGAGGATGGGGGCAGAATGGTTTGAATCCCTGCTGGTAAGATTGAGCTCTTTGTGAGCCTGGAGTTTAATGGCAGGCAGGAGGACAGCCCTGATTTATAAGAAAGGTGATGAATAATTTTCAGGCTGAAACGAGACTCTGTAGATACTTTTTGCAGGGTGTGAGCTTCCCAAAGCTCACCTAAGTAAAAGGAATTTTGCCACACTGGAGCTGCCACCAACAAAAATGCAGCTAGGAAGTTTGCAGTAAGCTTTGATCCCCTGTGCAGGGTTTTAGCCAGAGATCTGTTGCACTTGACAAAAACTTTCAAACCTGAATTATGCTGACAATGCTCTGATTTGCTCAGCCCAGAGGCTGGGGAGGAGGGCAGCCCAGAAATAGAACATGGAAAGCAGTGTGTGCTGGCACAGTGTCTGTGCATTGGTGGCTGTGGACTCGGAGCCAGCTAGACAAGCACAGGCAAGCAGGGACAATGGCTGGATCAGCTTCCACTGAGCTCCACCCTGGCTGGAGGCATCCTTCTTCATTCTGGGCTGTTGCAGGCCTCCCTGCCAACTGGAGCACCAGTTCCTCTCATATATCCTTCAGCAGCTGTGTGAGCTCAGTTAAATAGCTGGGTCACTTTTCTGACCCCAGTCCCCATGGATTCTCATGGTACTGACTGAAAAAGGCCAAATATTCACATCAGGCTCACATTAAAGGTCTTATCTGTGGGATACAGGAGGTGACTGGCAATCAGAAAACTTCCCACTCACTTGGAGTGCTGGATGGGCAGAGAAAGCCCAGTTGCCTTGCCAATATCTGCAGTTAAAAGAGATTTTTTTGTGAATGTATTTTTTTTTAAAACTTCCTTGGAGCTGGGCTCTGACATGCCTTTGGCTGCAGGAGGAAAATCTGGGTGCTCTCCCATACCAGTGCTGTGAGTAGCAGTGGGCTTGGACAACAACACAGTGCAGGACTTCAGGATCCTCCAGAAAGGGGTTTGGGGAGCTCCATGCAGTGATGCTTTTCCAGACAAGAGCAAGAGTCTTCCACAAGTGTGTCCTATTCCACAAGTGAGGAAGACCTGGAAGGGCTCACACAAGAAAGATGCTGCCTGTGTTATCTACATTTATTCTTAAGGACATGAATCTCAGCCTTGCTGAAGCAGAATATATCACACTGCACTGACCCTTTCACCAAGGGAAGCCCCAGGTGCTGATGGCCACTGTGGGTTGGTGTGGCACAGGCTGATCCTTGTGCCCTTTGGTTCCATCTGGGTGGCGTCCCCAGAGCAGCACACAGGAGACGTCAGCTTGGTGGGGAACACATGCCTGTAGAAGGTAGAGGCAGTACAGAACTGAACTGGTCTCACTTGCCTCTAAAAAAAGGAAAGCAATGCCTGTTTCATCTCTAATACTGCCAGCAAAGGCCCACCAAGTGTTTGTGTGTACTATCCACACCAGACAGGCAGGGAAACTGAGGCATGAGCTCTCTGCAGCCTGCTGGAGCCAGGGGAAAGGCCAGAGACCACTGATGTCCTGAACTGAGAATATCTCAGCTCTGACTTCATTGATTTCATTCCCAGGGTCAGGCCCCAAGGAAAGGCAGAGAAACAAACAGAAGAGAATGCCAGGAAGGGGCAAGGCTGAGGGGGAAATGAGCCTGCCTCCTCCAGTCCCCCTTGGATTTGCCCTCACCTCCCACACAGGCTTTCCTGCATGTTAATCACACAATCAGGCCTCCAATGGCATCTTTCTTCCCTCCTTATCTCACCAGCTGGAGGAAGTGAGTTGGGAAGGGGAAGCCTGGTGCACAGGGAGCAGAGCTGGCTGCTCACCCTGACCCCAGCTCTGCAGAGAAAGGGCAGCTTGACAGAGCCCATTCCCTGAGCCTTCTGCCATCCTGGAGCATTGAGCTCCTCACTCCAAGGAGAGGCTGAGATCTTGGAAACATCTCTCTGTGGACTGGTTACTGCTGTGGCTGCAGTGAAGAGAGAATAGAACAGCACTGAACCAGCTCTTTTTGTCACAGTGCTTTTGCAGTACAGACACCCCTAGGAATGCTCAGAGATCCCAAACCCTCCTTGCTATCACTTCCACTCCCCTCCTGAGCAGGGTTTGGATTGTCCTACAACTGGAAAACTTCTGGTGTTGGATTTAAGCCACCCTGCCCAGCTGAAGAGCACTCAGATAGGATCATCTTCTGCTCTCAGTTGTGCTTGTTTCAAAAGCCCTGATCCATTTTATATAAGCATCCTTGAGAGTTTTTATTTGTTTAGAGAAGGAATAACTTGACAATGGGAGAAAACTGCAGTGTTTGTATTGTTTGCATCCTCATATAAACTGTGTGGTTTGTCTGCACAGTCTGAGTTGGACTTCTCTCCAAACTGCCTAGTAGGATCAGCAGAGATGATTTGGCAATGTGTGGTGTCTGGGTAACTGGTCAGAAAGAATTTTCTCTCATATTTGAATACTTTATTTTGGAATATGAGCATTCAAATGCTGTGGCTACTTGTGAAGTCTGCCAAATTGTGGCAGAAAGAGAAAGATTTTCCTTTAAAAGGAAGTAAACTGGGAATGACTCTGGTTGGACTTTTATCTGTTTTCTGACCTAAGGATCATGATCTGAATTAGTCTGGGAAGCTGATCCTAGGCTAAAAAGCAGTCATGCAGGTCCTTTCCTGAGCCAGATGCCTGTACCAGCATGGGGGAGCTCTGACCACCCCAGTCTGGCTGGAGTGAATCCCATGCAAGGAATTTTCCCCCTGAGCTAAAGAATGGATGAGAAGATTGACCAAGGGCCATCCCAGCTCTTCTGACAGTTTTCTCCCTCTGTTCTCAAGGTGGATTATGATGTTTGCAGCAATTATGGCAACTGGTTATACAGCGCTGGCATTGGCAACGACCCACGGGAGAACAGGAAGTTTAACATGATCAAACAAGGCCTGGATTACGATGGGAATGTGAGTCTTGGGTGGCTGCTTTGCAGGGGTGAGGGCAGGCAAGGACATGTGGTGTTTTAGGGAGCAGAGGAGATCAATGTGCTGTGTGGATGCAAAACCAGTTCTTGTGTCTCCTGGCCAGCAGTTGGGCGGGTTCCTTGGTTTGTACAGGACAATGTAATTTAACAACTCCAGGGATGTCCCCACACCCTCCCTGGTCAGTGTGTTAAGTGTTTCATCACTATTTCTTCCAAGTCACAGCCACATTTCATCAGAACATCACACAGAAACTTCCCTGAGCACAGAGCAGCTTTTTGGAGAACTCAGGAGTTACCTGAGAGAACCATTCCTTGAGAGGTGCTGAAGAGTAGATTAAACCTGTGACTCCTCTGACTGTCCTCTCTGAAACTGCAGATAAATTTCCCTTTTCTGTGGTATTCACATGTCCTCTGAGCAGAGATTTAGCTTTCTCAGGATTTTCCTGAGAGAAGCTGTGAGAGAGGCGGAGAAAAGAATGTTAAAAATAATTCTTATCTCATTTGCTGCTCCTGTGTTTGTGCCCATGTGTTCTGAAGATTGTTTACCTGAGGTGATTGCTTGATTGGATTCTGGTGATGGTGTTTTGGATTTGTTGACCAATTGTATCCGTGTGTGTGTTGAGACTCTTGGGCAGAGTCACTGGTTTTCTATTTAGTTAGTGATAATTCTTGTTAGTGTGATATAGTGTAATATAGTTATAGTATAATAAAGTAATTAATTAGCCTTCAAATATCATGAAGTTCTACATCCCATTCTTGCTGCCCATTGGGCATTGTAGCACTGATACTTTCCATGTGCTTAGCCAGTATTCACAAGTGCATTCCCTGTTTCCACATTATTCCTTAGCTTCACATCAGGCTGTGCTGTTGTCTTTTGGCACTGTAGCTGGCAGGATTTAACAAGAAATCAGAAATTGGTCCTAGTAGAGGACACAGCAGTAGAGTTAATAGGAGAGGTTCAGGAGCACAAGAGTGTGCAGCTGAGCTAGCCATCCTATTTTCCTTCAGTCACAGGAAACTTCTTGGGGGTGACTTAATTTCAGGATGTCCTAAACAGGACAGATGAACAGTGCTGAAAATGCACCTTTGCCTCCCTCCTGTGCCTGCAGCATGAGCGTGGGAGAAGAGCTCCAGCATCCAGGTGTCTCTTTAGGCACTAACTCTGGGTGGAGGATTTAGCAAATGGGGCTAAGCCTGGAAATCTGGCTGCTCTCTTTCCCATTAACAAAGAGCCTAGCTGGGAAGCACTTAGGGATTGTCACTGAATGGATCCTGTCCTGTTGGTTCTGTTTGCAGGGGGATTATGTCAGGCTGTGGGTGCCAGAGCTGCAGGGCATAAAGGGAGCAGACATCCACACCCCCTGGGCACTGAGCAGTGCTGCTCTCTCCCAGGCAGGAGTAACTCTGGGTGAGACCTACCCACAGCCCGTGGTGACAGCCCCAGAGTGGAGCCGACACATCCACCAGAGGCCTGTGAGTACTGGGAGGGCTGGGATGGGCTGGGAGGCTCCAGGGGCTGCTCTGCATCAGCCTCTGACTTCTGCTCTTCTTTCTCAGGTGTAAAGGGAAAAAAGTTCTTTTAATGCAAGCTCACATTGCATCACAGCCGGGACTGTACAGCCAGGATTATTTAGCTCTCTGTCCTACCCACTGTGGTGAAGTTTTTCCTAATATCCAACCTACACCTTCCCACTCTTAAGCTACATCAGGGAAGGTGTAGGTTGGATATTAGGAAGAAGTTTTTCACCAAAAGAATAATAAAGTAGTGGGATGCTCTTGCCAGGGAGGTGGTAGAATCACCATCTCTGGATGTGTTTAGAAAAAGACTGGACATGGCACTTGGTGCTACAGTCTAGGTGAGGTGTTAGGGCATAGGATGGACTTGATGATCTTAGAGGTCTCTTCCAACCTCACTTTTCTGTGATGTAAATTTTTGCTTCTTCTCTGTCCTTTGTATAGTCAGCAGGGCTTAGCCACAGCATGTCCTTCTGAGCATCCCTGGCAGCCCCACCAGAGGGACGGGGTTTCTCCAGGACCTCCACTGGTGTGACCACCCCCAATACAGGTGAACAGAAGAGAAACAACCCAGTTTCTCTGGATTGTTCTGTCCTTTCTGTTCAGGAGGTAGAAGTAAAAACAACCAGCTTCCTGCTTGAGTGCATCCAAACTGGAGTCAGCAAGACCTGTAAATATAGGGACTGCTCCTTGCACTTTGATTTTTGAGTGTATCTTCTCTTTAAAATGGGGGCAGAATGAGTTCTTGATCCTGCAACATGTCAAGGCTTTTATCTGCTGGCTGGAATGCTGTTATTGGAGGAAATGGGTATGGAAGGAAATGGATGTAACCAAGGGTTGTGTATAAGAGTGTTCAGCATTTTGCCTTTCCCCCATGCATCTACCCTGCCTCCTCCTGATTGAGGATACTTTGTGGAGGCTCAAATTTAGGGATTGCACCAAGTCAGTGAAGAATGAAGCATGCCCCCATTTTAGGTTTTAATCCCAAGGTGCAGTACCAAATTTTTAGGCCAGATTCCTTTGCCATGAGTGGGGAGTGGGAGGTTTTGTGGAAGCAAAGCCTTCTGCTTCACCCATGCTGTTGGAGGACCTGGATTAGTGACCTCCTGGGATGAGAGAAAGGACTCTGCAGGAGCACTTAGTGAGATACCAGTTTGAGGCAGTGATGAAATTAAAGCCAAAAAGCTTCTCCATCAGGCAAAAGTTCAATTTTGATCAACTCACTTTACCAGAAACCCTGGTATCCTAAATCCCAGCCTAGAGCAGTGTCTGTCAGGCCTTCCTGCCTTTTTGAGTGAACTTGGGAGGCAGAAGTTCCATGTGCACATTCTCCTGGATGTGACCAAATCCACTCTGCAGCATCAGTAAATATCTCACTGTTCCTTGTCATTTGCCACAGGGAGGAAGTCCCCATCCCAGGGCCAGCAAGAGGGGACCAGCACAGCACAAGGGCAGAGGGATAGATTTTTACTTCTCTCGCAAGAAGGATGCTTGCTGAAGGCTGAAGGAGTGCTCAGCAGGAGGTTTTGCTGCTGAGAGTGCCTGGATAATCACCTTGAACAAGCTAAAGATACAGGTTTGGCATGGTAAAATAACACAGGGTCTGCCTGTCTGGTGTTCCCAGGGACACTCACTGGGTGTGGGTGTTTGGAGGTTGTGTATTAGCACCTCTCCTTACAGTGGTTTATGTGGCAGGTGTTTTCAGTCAGAACTGAAACTTCTTATGCTTATTTTTAATTTATTACAGTTTTAAACACACCAATCGTTGTGCAGTTAAAAGTTTTGCTGCTGGAATATTTTATCTTCCTCATTTCCACAGAGCTCCACAGATAGAGACTGCAGGGGATGTTCTTTTACTGTGCCTCCTGCAGTATTTTGGAGAAGCACTGTGTTCCTCCTGAAAACTTCCTTGCATGTTGGTTTGGTATCATCCTGGAAGCTGAAAAATGTTCAGTTCATAGCCAAGAATTGTGTTTTGTACTTGGCATCAAAACCAGTTTGAAATGGATCCTCAACCGGTTTTAGGATTTTATTTTTATGCAGAATGTTGTATTTGCTGGAAGAGTTTGGGAATTTGGAGATGGCCATATTTGTGCTGTCATGGACCATTGTCATCTGAGGGGAGCCCAGATCTGAACACTTTGACCACCGAAGATGGGACGTGGTTCTGGATTTATTGCTACTAGAGATCCACTGGGCCTGTTCTGTAAAGAATAACTGCAATACTGTAAAATCTCTGATTGCTCTGGGTTGATGGGTTCAGGTCTGGGTGAGAAATAAACAGACATTTGGCACACATTTTGTTGTGCCAAAAGCAGAAAAACCAAGTGATTTTGAACATAAGCCCTGTCAGGGCCACATTAACAATTCTATATTTGTTGTATTTGGGGCCTGGGCAGGAGGGCAAGAATGTAGCCAAGGTGATTTGGGGTGGAATAGTGTGAAACAGCTTTAGTGACAGCATTGTTCTCTCTGGCATAAGTGTCTCACACAGCACAGATCCCTGTCCAGGCCACTCCAGAGGGCAGGGCACTACGTTTGGACAAAGCCCAGCAGGAGAACCACACAATCAGTTTTTTGGAAAACTCCTCTGAGATCATCGAGTCCAACCTGTGACCCAGCATCACCATCTCAACTGATTGCCACATCCAGTCTTTTTCCTTAACAGCTCCAGGGATGGTGATTCCACCACCTCTCTGGGGAAACCCCTTCCAATGTAATCATCCTTTCTGTGAAAAAAATATTCCTGATGTCCAGCCTGAACTTATCCAGCACAGTTTAAGACTGTCATCCTGCCCTGTCATTTATTACCTGGGAGAAGAGGCCAGCCCAAACCTGCCTACAATGTCCTGTGAGGAGGGATTTTTAGAGGGTGATAATGTATCCCCAATGGCATTATTTTCTCCACATTAAACACCCCCCAGCTCCCTTGGCCAGTCTCTATAGGATATGTCCTTCAGACCATTCCCTAGCTCCATTCCTTCTCTGGACTCTCTCCACTCCCTGAATGCCCCTCCTGACTTGAGCCCAGAGCCGGGCACAGCACTCGAGGTGCGGAGCACAGGGGAACCATCACTGCCCTGCTCCTGCTCCCACACGGTCCCGATACCGACCCGTCCGGCCCCGCACCGTGAGGGCGGGAGGGCAGAGAGGGAGCCCCGAACCGTGAGGGAGGCAGGGAGGGCGGGCAGAGAGTGAGCCCCGCACCGTGAGGGAGGGCGGGCAGCGAGAGCCCCGCACCGTCAGGGAGGGGGGGCGGACGGACGGAGTGAGCCCCGCACCGTGAGGGAGGCAGGGAGGGCGGGCGGGGCAGAGAGGGAGCCCCGCATCGTGAGGGAGGTAGGGCAGGCACAGAGAGCCCCGCACCGGGAGGGCGGGCGGGCGGGCGGGCGGGCGGGCGGGCGGGAAGAGAGAGCCCCCTGGGGGCGGTGGAGAGGCGGGGCGAGCCGGGAAGCGAAAGTGCCGGGAAGGGGAAGTTGGGAGCGCAGCATGGCCATGGCCACGTCCCCGTCGGACCCCGGTGCCAGCCCCAGCCCCGTTGCCAGCCCCGTCCCGCCGCTGGACCTGCACGCCGTGCCCATGGTAGCGCTGAACTACGGCGTGCGCCGCCGCCTCGGCCTCTACCTCAACCCGCGGGCGGCCGCGGCCGCGGACTGGACGGCGCTGGCGGAGGCGCTGGGCTGCAGCTTCCTGGAGATCCGGCGGCTTGAGGGGCTGCCCGACCCCACGGCCACGCTGCTGGAGGAATGGCCGGGACGCTGCCCCGGCGGGGCCACCGTGGGGCAGCTCCTCGACGTGCTGCGCCGCTTGGGGCGCGACGATGTCCTGACGGACCTGGCCGGCAGCGTGGGTGAGGAGCTGGGAGCGGGGGGAGAGCCCGGGGAATCCCGGAGCCTGCCCTCCTTGATGCCTCGGGAGGGAAGGGATGCTCTTCGTGTTGGTCCTTGCTCTTTGCGTTGGTCTTTCCTGTTTGTGTTCGTCTTTGCTGCTCTGGCCGCGGAGGTGAAGTTACGGAGAAAAAAAAAAGAGAAGGAAAGCCCTTTCCAGATTATGGAGTGACATCGTGTTTGTTGTGGGATGCTCCGGAGGCTGGAGCACCTGTGCCATGGAGACAGGCTGAGAGAGCTGGGGGTGTTCAGCCTGAGCCAGAGAAGGCTCGAGGGAGACCTTAGAGCCCCTTCCAGCACCTAAAAGGGGAGAGAGGGACTTGTTCATGAATGGTTATAGGATAAGGGAGAATGATTTTAAACGAAAAGAGATTTAGATTAGATATTGGGAAGAAAATCTTCCCTGTGAGGATTGTGAGGCCCTGGCACAGGTTGCCCAGCGAAGCTGTGGCTGTCCCTGAGTCCCTGTAAGCGTCCAAGGCCAGGTTGGATGTGGCTCTGAACAACCTGGGCTAGTGGAAGGTGTCCCTGCCCATGGCAGAGGTTGGGATGAGATGTCCTGTGAGGTCCCTTCCAACCCAAATCATTCTGTGATTCTCAGAAGTCTCACCTGCCTTCCAGGAGAGATGTGTGCTGTGTTTATCCTAACCATGAGCCCTGCAAAATAACCTGGAGCCCTGGCTTATCCCAAACCTTCAGTTCAAAAGTTTCTCTGTGCCAAAGATGCTCTTAGCCAGGTTAGCCAGGAGACAGTGTGAAAATTATCATGTGTGGATGTAGTGTGATAGGAAGATGTTTGTTGGGGGAGATGAGGGATGTGTGGACCTGGATAATGTCAGGGAAAAAAAATCCATGCAAGCTGAAAAAATTGAGACAGGTCAATGAGAAGAATGAAGGCCCTTGTGCTGTTCTGATAACTTCTTCTTTTTGGGCTCTTTGTATTCCTTGTGGTCAGAGAAATTCAGAGGGAACCCAGCTGTCATCAGAAGGGGAAATTTTTTGCCGAAGGATTTCCAAAGTCAGAGAATTCCCTGAAGGCCTGTGTTGTATAACAGAGCTTACTGAGTTAGCAAGGAGGAAGTATTAAATCTCACTTCCTGTTACTCATGGAGGTAAAGGAAGATGTAGAAATCCATCTCTGTAGAGAGCCTGACCAAGAGGTGATGGAGCACTTCCCTTTGGTCCTGTTCTTCCTACTTTAGATCACAGTCTGAAGGCCAGGTTTTGGGAAATACAAAAGCATCAGTGTAATTTGTGATCTGCTTATCAGAGATTCCTAGCAAATCTGGGGGAGCTTCCAAAAACCTTGGGACCATCCAGGCTGGTTCTGGCTGATAAGAAGAGACAGATAAATTCTTGGAAGAGGGGCCCACTAAGGGCTGTTCAACAAAAACACTCTCTGTGGCTCAGGAAATTCCTTAACTGTGAATAGTCCAAAAGAGAGATTATGAAAACAGATTTGTAGATTATATCTAAAAGATAAATTTTAGGGAAATATCTCTGTAAGTTTATTTTATTCTTATGTTCTCCCCTGGACATCTGGTTCTGTGCAGTGCTTGAGACAGGATGAGGCTTGGGGCTGGTGGATATTCAGCCTGACCAGTGTGACTGTTCCTCTTCTATGATTTTTGGCTGAGGGCTGCACTGAGAGCCTGTGACCTGGTGCTGGTGATGAGAGCTCTTGGAAAAGGAAAGGAAAGGAAAAGGAAAGGAAAAGGAAAAGGTTTCATGTACTCTTGTGCACAGTATTTCCTGATGCCAGGGGCATCTTTGTGTACCACTGGAACTTCTTCAGTGAGATCCAGCTCAGAATCAGAAAATATCAGTATTGATGTCCCAGCAGCTCTGGCCTAACTCTGATCATCCTCAGCAGTTTATTTCTCTGTAGAATCATCTTCAGGGAGGTGAAGCTTTTTGCTTTGATACATTTGTGCTCTGTCCTGCTGAAACTCAGTGATTTTTGTTTCTTCCCTGACCTGTTACAAAAGTGCTCCTTTCCTGCCTGATGGTTACTGGGTCTGTTTTCTCTGTGTTCTCATCATGCTGCTGATTTTGTGCTTTAGATTTCATGTTTCTATTCTGTTTTTTTCCAATTTCTCAGGAATTTGTTTGACTGCCAGAGGAATGTAAAGCCTAGTTAGGTGCTTGGTGGAGGAGCACAGCTTGGAGGAGTTTCACTTGATGGTCCCAAAGCATCCCTGATCCTTGTTCACTCTCATTAACCTGTGCAATCAGGTGCTGTTTCCAGCTGGGGACTGATCCACCCCAAATCAGAGGCAAGGAGAGAACACTTGGAGCAAATCCACTGAAATGAACATTTCTGTATTGAGCACTATGCAATGCTGTTAAGTAACTGCCTCTTCTTGCCTATTCAGCAGTATTTTGGATTGTGAAACTGGCTCCCAGGGGAATCAAGGCACACTTAGGGTGGTGGCTGTGTGCCAGTCCTTCCTCTGAGACTGCTGAACCTGTTGGCAATTACAAAGTGACTTCAATCATGATTTCAAAGATACTGATTTAGCTGACACACCTCTCCAACAGGGGATCTGAGTTGTAGCTTTAGTGAGGAGAGATGTGAAATCTGAACCTTGTGGCTGGTAAGGAATGTGGCTGATTCTCCCCTCTGCAGGACTGGGGAGGCTGAGGGGAGGAGAAAGGCAGATTGGGAATGCCTCAGCCTCAGGAAAAGCTTTGACCAGATCTGAGCCTTATTAGATTGGAGATAATCCAGTAACAAGATGCAAAGCTGAGACAGAAGCAGGGGGTGGGGCTCAGGCTGGGGCTCCTGCAGACCTGCTTGTGCCAGGCTGTGTTACAGGAGAATTCACTGGGCTCTCACCAGCATCCTGCCCTTCCAAGGGATCCTTTACTCTGCTCTTGCACAGTCACCTGTGCCAGCTGGTCAGTACTCATTAACACTTGTTGGGGTTTTTTTAATCTTAAGTAATCTTAAGAGTCTCTAGGGAGCTTCATCCTTTTCACAATTCCTTTTTTCAAATCTCCTTTTACTTTCAGTTCTTCTGTAATTACAGAGTAGCAGAGGCTGCAGAGTTTCTTGGTTCTCCAAAGGCTTCACATTTCGATTTATGATTTATTTTTAAACCATGTCTGTTTATAATAGATCTGTGCCCACCACTGGGCACTGTGAACTGACCTGACTGGGCAGTTCACAGCAGTGACTGTGACAGGTCTTTGCCCTTCAGTTATCTCAGGGTGGGTTTCTTTTTCTACTCTGCTTGGGATAAGAAGATCCCTGTTGCTGTAGCACAACATAAAAGCTGCTTCAGGGGCTCCTTAAAATTTCACCTGGTCCTGCTGTGTGTGGTGAGTGTGAACAGCCATTGTCACCTGCAGTTGTCCTGGCTGGCAAAGGCTGGGGTGTGAATCAGCTCTTGTGTGTCTGCAGAGAATTGCTAAGGTCACAAAAGACCTGCAGGATCATGAACCCAGCACTGCCAAGGCCACCTCTAAGCCCTGTCCCCAAGGGCCACATCTGCACATCTTTTGGATCCCTCCAGGGATGCTGACTCCACCATAGCCCTGGGCAGTCTGTTCCAGTGCTTGACCACCCTTCAGTGAAGAATTGTTCCTTAATATCCAATCTAAACCTCCCCTGGTGCAGCTTGAGGCCATTTTGTCTTGTCTTATGGCTTTTTTACATGGACAGAAAGACTGACACCATGAAAACATCCCCAGCTATTTTGTGATTTCAAATATTCCAAAATGCAGAACAATGAGAGCAGATAGCAGAGTTGGGACCTGCTCTGTACCTTATTCCTGGTATTAAAGGTGTACTGGGACATAGTAGAGCTAAGGGGAGGAGGAAGAATAAAACAAGCAAAAGAAAGTACTTCTTAAAATATCAAGAGTGATCTTCAGGAATTGATTGCTAGAGGAGGTGGTGGAGGCAGCATCAAGACATTCAAAAAGAGGTGAGAGAAATTTTACATATTGAAAAAACCAGACAGGGGGTTTCCCTGTAGCATCCTTGATCCATGAAATAGCTATTCCTGCTTTATGAACTCCAGCAGTGCAAACCCAGGTCACAGGGGCTCTGCCCTGGCTGTGTGTTTTTGCAGAGGAGGACTGTAAGAAGTACTTGCAGAGGAAGCAGGAAGAGGCCAACCAGCCCCTCCAAGTGCCAGCAGTGGACAGCAGTGTGCCAAAGACATCAGAGCTGATGGGCATCACCACCAGGGATGATCCTTATGGTAAGAGCCCCTGCTTCCACTGCTGCCTCATACCTCTTGTTGGAGTCACCTTCCCCCATGGGAAGTGCAGAAAACCTGTTTGCTTTCATAGTTCCCACAAGTTTTCATACTCCAGGCCAGAATGCTTTCTTCATTTTTCCTGTTTCTAAGAGCAGAGAGGGGAAGCAACCCTGGGAAACACTTCACACAGGAGTAGGCTGGCACAGAGCCACTGGACACACATGGGAAGGGACTTCACAGAAATGTGTCCCTTAGCCCAGCCTGGCCCAGAGCAGCAGCTGCTGAAAGCTCAAGGGGTTGGAACCCAGGGGGAAGGGTGTCAGAGGTGATTTCCCTGCCCTGTCTTGGGCAGGTGGAACCACCTTGAATGAAAAGGAAGTGGGTTTGAAGTAGGTGTGCAGTGGGTGGAGAGAGGAAATGTGTTCTGTGTGTGTGCAGCCCTGCATGTGCAGCCAGGTGTGTGCACATGTGTGTGCTGGCCACCTTTGCTGCATGTGTGGACATCACCAACCATCCCCAAATGTCCCCAGACCAATATTCTGGTGTTTGTACATGGCAGCTTTGCCTGATGTGACCCCCAAGTTAGCAGCATGCCCCTGCAGCAGTACCCTCAGTTTGCCTGACCTGGCAGATATCCCCCTTCTGCTTCACTGGTTGCTTCTTGGGCTGAATCTGCCTGCTGGGTTGATACTTTCCTCAGCAGCTTTTAGAGCCTGACCTATTTTTTCACTGTGGTAGGCTTTAACTGGCATAAAAAATTGAATTTATCTGTAGTGACATTGATATGGAAAAAAATAACACAATTGGAAACTATCCAGCAGTACTAAGGCACTTAATTATGAGAAACATTGCCCTTCAAATGCAGCACTTTAATATTTGGATAACTGCTAAATAAGAGCTGCCAGCCATTTATGTAATTGGAAAACAGGCCCATTAGGAAATGACTGCAGGTACCCAGGTTTGACATCAGCCATAAAAATGACAGGTTCCAAATTTCAAAGCTCACTCCACAGCTCCATGGACAGCAGATGGCAGGACATTGCTGAATGCTGTTTTGCTTGGGAAGTTTGAATCTCTGTGACCTGAACTAGGGAAAAAGGACCCAGACCACAAGGATATTATAGATGTGAAACTGTCAGTGAAATCCCAGAGTGTCAGGGCTCTGAGTTGCATCCCCTGGGGTACTCTGCTCCCTCCAGCTCCACTCAGATTCCCATAGCTGGATGTTGCTGCCTCCTCAGATTTTTCCTGTCTGCACCTCAGCTCCTTTCCCTGACCCCTGCCAGGCAATGTGGGTGTGTGTGAACAGCCTGGCCAGTGAAAGCAGCCAGGGCACTGATGAGTGTGTGTTACCTCCTGGCTGCTCTGTTAAGGGCAGGAGTCTGGGCTGAAGGGCAGCTCATCTAATAAAAGGCTAAATTACCTTTATAGTGTGGCCAGAGCTTTTCTGTCAGACTCCTGATTCTCTGAGTTAAAGTCTGTGGGAGCTCTTGGAAGTTCACTACAGGAGTGAACTTCATTTATAGTAGAAGATGACAGCTACATTTTTTAATGGTTTCAGGGAGTGGAACAGAGATATTTGATGCCTTCATCTGCTACTGTCAGAAAGACCTCCAGTTTGTCCAGGAGATGATCAGGGAGCTGGAGCAAACAGAGTTCAAACTGAAGCTCTGTGTATTTGATCGGGACGTCTTGCCAGGAGCCTGTGTGTATTCCATCAGTGGAGAACTCATAGAGAGGAGGTAAGTGAACCGTGGCTGTTGGGGCCAGCTGTGAGTGCAGTGGAACATCACATTCATTTTACAGGGATGTCTGCAGCGTGGTGCCAGTGAAACAGCAGAAATCCACAAGAATGTCTTAATGGGCTTTGCTTTATGCTCTTGGCTCAGGCTTTCCCCAGTGTGTCCCTTCATTGTGTTCATGAGGGAGGTGCCACTGTGGTGATGCTACTTATGTTCAATTGCTTTTCTTTGCCTTGTGTGTCATTTATAGACACAGGATCACATAAAGGTTGCACAGTGAAGTCCAGACTGGACTTCACTGTTCATCATTTTTTGGTACATGAGTGTGTGTCTGTAATCAAGTTTTTCTGTGTAACATCACTATGTGTCTGTCAGGTGTTCCTGCTCTGCAGTTAATTCCTGCTGGAACACAGCCAGGTCCTTCTCCACTGGAGCACCTCAGAGCAGTGGTTTTTGCTCTGTGTGTGGGAATGCTTCTGTTTGTGGGAATGAAAACCATCTCATTTGACATTTTATTTGTCTTCTCCCCTCCTTAATCTGCAGGTGTCGGAGGATGGTGGTTGTCGTTTCTGATGATTACCTGGAAAGTGAAGAATGTGATTTCCAGACCAAATTTGCTCTTAGTCTTTCCCCAGGTAAGATCATAGAAATATTCCATTTACAATTGCACATTATCCTTTTTATTACAATGACACCTAAACCTTCAGCTGAGGTCAGTGGGCACTGTACCACTAGAACTAACAGGGGCTTCATAATTTGGTTGTGCAAGCAGGGGCTTGGGCTGGGTCCCTTGCCCTGCTCTTGACCTTCTTCATGTGGCTGCAAGCAAGAAGCTGCCTGTGCTGCACTGCTCCAGTTGTCAGTGGGATAATGCTGCTTGCTCCAGAAATGTCAGAGCTGCATGTCAGGCTTGTGAAGGGCTTCCAGATCCACAGAAAAAGTAGTATAATAAATCCAGGATGTGAGTAAAGCTGGGAATTAGGTGACAGGTAATGAACATGCAGATTTCAAGGCCAGGCTGGGTGGGGCTCTGAGTAACCTGGTCTAGAAGGTGTCCCTGCCCATAGCAGGGGGGTTGGAACTGGATGATCTTCAGGGCCTCTTCCAACTCAACCCATTCCATTTTATGATTCTTGTAGGGATCCTTGAGTATAGTGGATAGGTAAACAAAATACGGAATGAATGTTCAACTTAGGTTGGGAAATTTTTTACATATTTTGTTCTGAATTGAAAAGCCACCAATTTACTTCTGCCAGGTCTGTTGTGATTGCTGTTTTCTAGCCAGTAGTCGTTCTACAGTTGCCTGTGTTGCTGGGGAGTAAGTGCAGCCCAGCCTAATAGTATGGAGGATATGTAGAAAATATCCTAATAGTATGGAGGATATATAGAAAATATCCTAATAGTATGGAGGATATGTGGAAGAGTATCTGGATATAAAGTCTCTCTTCTAGATGAGGCATCTGACATGATATTATAAAGGATATGCCAGAGGTTAGGCCAGAAGCTGGTGGCAGAGACAGGAATTCACTTCCTCTTCCTTGACACACTAATTTCATATGATATCAGTTAATCCATTGAACACTCCCAGGACTTGGTATCAGCCCCCAGTCATCAAGATATGTAGAAAAGTCCTTTTAGTTCTTCAACAGTTTTTTGTGGGCATCACACCTTCCATAAGAACAGGAAAAGAAGCTCCATCTGTGTGGAGTGCCCTGAGCTCTGCCAGTGGGAACACAGGTGGAAGTACAGGCTTAGAGAAGTCACAGCATTACTGTTTGTGTGGGGTGTTAGTGATGCACAGAAGGGTTTGGTGGCAGGTTCTGGGAGCCCTATAGATTACTCAGCATCTGCTGCAGTTATGAAATGTTGGTTATTTGCCTCATCCCTGTCTCAGTGCAGGTGGTGGCAGGTGTCCCTGTGGAGAGCTACAAGAGAAGAAACTTCTCTGTAGAAGAGCTGCTCCTTCAAGCAGCAGCAGTCACAGGGAGGGTGCTCTCACCTCATGGTGTCTCAAAACCAGCAGTCCATGTTAGCAGGGGGATTCCTTGGGGAACATCTGCAGCTTTAATAAATCAGGAGTAAGAGACTTGCTCTCCAGAGTGAGAACTGGTTGCAGTATAATCAGGTGATGCCCAGTCAGGTAAAAATGCTGGTGTTAGAATGGTAGGTGCTGCTGCCAATTTCTTGTCCCCAACAAACCTCTCCTGGTGAAAAGCAAGTTGAGTTAACATTCAGGCAACACAGTCAAACCTGCACTCAACACTCACCACAATGCAAGAAAGGCTCTTTTGCAAGGTTTTATTTCAGCAGAGTCTCATGCAGCTGAAGGGGAAACCTGTGAGAAAGAGGAAGAACCAGGTGGAGCAGGCAGCTTAAGAAGAGGAAGGGGTGGGAGGCAGAGCTAAGGGCTGGGCAGAGGGGACTGGCCTCCAGGGGAAGGGGGTGGCTTCCAGGGATGCTAAGCCAGTGAGGGGACAGGGGAAGGAGAAACCAGGGGAAGTTGTGACACAGAAGTCCAGGGGGAGTCTGTTTTTCCCCCCACGAGGGCTAACTCTATGGTGAGTAGTTACTGCTATTTCCAGGGCTGGGGATTTGGGGATTGACCAAGAGCAGAGAGTTCATGGCATGCCACAGTCAGGAGCAAAGCTGGCTTTTGTGATGTGTGTGCTGTGATGGGGAGGGAATGGATGTGGGCTCTGCCTGTGGCTCTGTGTGACCCTCTCTGTGTGACCTCTCTGTGTGACCCCCTCTGTGTGACCTCTCTGTGTGACCCCCCCCTCTGTGTGACCCCCTCTGTGTGACCTCTCTGTGTGACCTCTCTGTGTGCCTCCCTCTCTGTGTGACCCCCTTTGTGTGACCCTCTCTGTGTGACCCTCTCTGTGTGACCCCCTCTGTGTGACCCCTCTGTGTGACCCCTCTGTGTGACCCTCTCTGTGTGACCCCCTCTGTGTGACCCCCTCTGTGTGACCCTCTCTGTGTGACCCCCCCTCTGTGTCACTCTCTCTGTGTGACCTCTCTGTGTGACCCTCTCTGTGTGACATCTCTGTGTGACCCTCTCTGTGTGACCCTCTCTGTGTGACCCCTCTGTTTGACCCTCTCTGTGTGACCTCTCTGTGTGACTCTCTGTGTGACCTCTCTGTGGGATCTCCCTTTCAGGTGCTCGGCACAAGCGGCTGATTCCAGTCAAGTACAGGTCCATGAAGAACGAGTTCCCGAGTATCTTACGGTTCATTACCATTTGTGACTACACCAATCCTTGCACCAAAAAATGGTTCTGGACCAGACTGGCAAAATCCCTCATGCTGCCCTGATGCAGAGTCCTGAGAGCTGGGTGCTCTTGTAACCTGTCCTGGCTGTGCCTTTGGACCAGGGGTGTGCTTGACACGGGGCCTTCCACCACTTCAGAACCTGGATCCTTGCTTGGAGCCTGTGACTGGGAACAAAGAACTCTCTCCAGCACTTCTTAGAACTCTGAGGGGAAATAAAACAACTGTGTTGGTGTTCCAGGTTAAGTCACTGAGCAGCAGCATCCAGCATTTGTGGAGTAAGCACTTTCATAAAAATACACATCTAATCTGATACAGGAAGACTCTGTTGTAAGAATTAGCAAGACCTCAGAGCCTCAAACTGCAGGTTTTGTCAATGTTTTAAAGCTACAGTAACATCAAGGCTTATGCACATATTGCACAGGTCTGTCTCCATTCAGGTCACATTTGATTCAGTGACCTTCTACCAGCATTTCATATTCCCAGATTTTACTAAATTTTTGTTTTCTCCTTCAGGAGAAATTCTGTCTTAAAATACATCTTTTCAGTGACAGTCTTACTATACAAAGCAGGGGCTGCTGTTGCTCATTGACTTGACCAAGGTCTGCGCCTCAGTGGGTCCAGATCTCAAATTCTTTCACCTTTAAAAACCTTCCAAAACACAGCAGCTTTTGGGATGCCTCAAAAGCACAGGGCTAAACACTGAATAAGGAGTGTATTAAATTGACATTTGGGCTGTTTAAAATATGGAAGTGAATGTTACATTACTAGGAAAGAGCCTAATTTAGTTAACCGCCACAATAATTACTGTATTTCTGTGACTGAGGCTCAGAGCAATGTCAGGACTGCTCTGCTTGTTAGATTTGGCCTTGAATCCTGCCCGTGGCAAGTGGATCTCATCAGTGCTTCAGGGTGGAGGTCAGGAGTTCTACCCAAAGGAGTGTTTAAAGCAATCCATTGGTGAATTAAACAGATTTACAGTAAATATTGACTTTTTAAATTGGGGAAGAGAGGAATCTCGCTTATGTGTCTGCAGTTGCTTGAACTCTGCCCCTTTGTTCTTTACTTCAGCCACTGACTAATGTTGATTTTACAGCTTAATGTTTTACTAGTTTACATTTTTAAGGTTGCATCTGGATGTGATTTTATTTTTTCAATTTTCGCTGTGTTTTAAAGCATTACCAGGGCTGAGACAGAAATGGGCTCCTGTCCCTCCCTCACACTCCCTGTCAGTAAATGATCCCTTGGCAGGGATGCTGCCAAATCCTGTCCAGGTGCTGCTGCTGGTTCCTCATTCATGCACATCATGTTGGCATCAGGAGCCATTTTTGGATAGACCCAGGAGCTGGGTGTTTCTTCTACAAAAGTAACTGCTGCCATCGTGCCAAGGTGACATTTGCACCTTCCTGTCTTGCTAGAACAGGTGAGAAGTCTGTGGGCACGGGAGGAGGAAAGTTAAGCTGATGAGGGGTTTCTGAGTGAGTCCTATTTCCCTGGGGCCTCTCCTGCAGAAGTGGAGTCAGCTGCTTGCCTCTGGCTTTCTGCATAATCGTTAAATGTTAATTACAGAAGAGGTTCAGGAGGCTGCTTGATCCCCGGGGGCTCAGTGAATTCTCATACTCCGGAGAGCCTATAAACATCAATTATGGGTCAATACTCGCAGGACCGAAGCAGATTGCTCCTGCCTGGAGAGCTGGAAGGGCTCGGGTGGCTCCTTCAGGGGAGCCGGGGCAGAGGAGCCCGTGCTGGACGCTAGAGGGAGGCCATGGCCCACGCTGCTCCCTGCGAGGGACTGCGGTGTGAGGTGTTAGTGAGGGCCCCAGGACCAGGGCAGAGATGAGAATCTGACTCCATGTTCTCAAAAAGCTGATTTATTATTTAATGATATTATATTAAAGAATGCTATACTAAAACTATACTAAAGAAATAGAGAAAGGATACATCAGAAGGCTCAACAAGAACGACAATAAAAACTTGTGACTGACTCCTCAGTCTGACACAGCTGATGGTGATTGGTCATTAATTAAAAACAATTCACATGGAACCAATCAAACATTCACCTGTTGGTAAACGATTTCCAGACCATCTTCCAAAGCAATCAGATAATTCTTGTTTTCATTCTTTTCTGAGGCTTCTCAGCTTCTCAAGAGAAAAATCCTGGGCAAAGAGGATTTTTCAGAAAATATGATGGTGGCATAGCTGGGATGGGCCAGCAGGGCACTGACATGGAAAAAACACAGGTGGGTTCTCCTCCTCTTCCCCTTGCTCCCTCTTCTGAGCAAGGTATACCAAAAACAGTGAGAATTTTGGCAGCTTTACCCTCATGCAGTGTCTGCAGAGTCCTGATGGTTTGGGACTTGGTGTGTTGCATGTGAGAGGAAAACAATCCACTATTTGTAATAAATGGTTTGGTGATCGCCCAGCAGGGAAAGTTCTGGTTCTATAAGGGAAAGCAAACAGAGGAGCTGGATTTCTAAATTTTTTGAGTTCAAATAGATAAATGCTATATTCCAGTTAGTGGTGAAAGATGTTGGGACCTTGTTAGCACCCTGCTTGTGGTGCCCTGGCTTTTCTCTCTGCTTGGCTTGGATGCTGGGAAGGTCTTGCTGTTATAGGGTTGTTGCTTTATTACAAGTAACTATTTATGTTACAGGCTAAAATAATTATTTGGGGGTAAAGTGAGGTAACAGCCCTAAAATATAAAATATGCTTTAAATATGTATCCTCTTCTATGTAAACCCCAGAGTTTATGCACTTCTGACACTTTCATATCTGCATTGTCACAATAACTTCAAGTGTGACATTGTGAATGATACAAAATGCAGTTGTTGTGAACCTTTTGCCCATTTCAGTGGCATTTTGGGTGCTCCTCCCCCTCTTTCATGTTCAGTGGAAGGTCAAAATTTTTGGACACCTTTAAAAAAGGGATTTTTAAAATTGTGATGTTACAAGGGTTCTTTTATTTTGTCTTTGTCCCTCACTGAAATTGTCTTAGTTGAATCTCATTTATTTTTATATACAGACATATATATATTTATAATTTTGTGTCCTGATACAAAGGGGGAAAGCATCTGTGTTTATAGGCATTCTGAAAATAGACAATATTTCTGTTTTTCTCCTCAAAAATCCAAACTTTTGCTACTTGTGAAAACATTTTAAAATAAAGAATGAAAACCCAGCAGGTGGAATCTGCTTTGTGGGCATTGAAGAACAAAACTGTGTCTCAAAATGAAGTTTAAGGAAGGAAAGACATGGGATAGTTCTTTATTTTCATGTTTTGGCTAAGTAACTTCATCAGAGCATCAGAGGGGGTGGTTGGGTGTGCCTGGGAGAGAGAGATATAGAGTTATGTCATGCCAGGAGGAAAATGTATCAAGGAATTGTACTTCAGACATGTGGTTCCTCTCCAGGTCTCGTTTTTTGTTTTGTGATCTGTGTTGCCATCCTGGATTTCTTCAGCCCTGGTGCCCATCAGGCTGGAGGGGATGGAGCCAGGGCTCTGTTGGGATGCTGCTCCTGCTCCACACCCTTCCTGAAGGCCCCAGCAGGGATTATGGCAGTGCAGTGATCTATCTGGGGGATTCTGCCAGTTTTATTTCCTTTGGCTTGCAGTCAGTCCAAGGCAGGGAAGTAACTCAGACCCCCAGCAGCTGTCAGGCCAAGGCCCTGCCACAGGAAAAGAAGAAGGATCATGCATCATGGAAGTGTTGGTTGGAAGGAATTCCTGGAGGCTGAGGCTGAGCTGCTTTTCCCCATGGGAGGGGCCACACCCTCAGCACTTGCAGGGCCACGTTCCCTATAAAGCCTATGAAGTTGTGTCCCTGCTATGGCTGCTATGAACATATGGACAGCAGGATGGAAGCCATCCCTGGATGGATTATTCTAGATGGAAGCTGCTGGCAACAGCAGCCTGCCAGGAGGGTCCCATTCCCTGGCAGTGCTGGTATCCCATCACTCCCAGTGCAGCTTCACACACTGCCCTGCTCTGTGCTTTGGAGCAGTTAATGATCCTTGCCTGTATTTGAGCCTGAGCTCTGATTCAGGGGGGTTTGAAGGGTCCACAAGCAGCAGCTCTTTCCCAGCTGTCATTCCCCTTGTGCTGAAGAAATATTCCCAGTCCTCTGTTTTACTTTGGTGCCATTTCCTCATTTCCTGCAGGACAGCATTTACCTGGTGAAACTGCTGAATGTTCTCAGCTTCAGGAAGAAAGGCTGAGAGGTCAAATATTGACCTCGATGGATCAAATTCCATCCTTCATTTTCACCAATGTGAAATTGGTTGTGTTACCATGGGGGAGGCACTGCTTGGTCCAGAGGGCACATTTACAGGAATAAAATTAGCATAGGGAAGAAAGAGTAATTATGCATAAAAAATAGCTGGGAAAATGTTGCTTGAGCATCCTGGAAACAGATTTTAATAAGGCAATAAAAAACAAACCCCACAAGGTTCACACTTCTGGGAAACATTCTCATAGAATTTATTAAAAAGAGCACCTCTGTCACACCATTTGGGGCTTTACAACATGTGCTGTGTACAAATATTTCACTAAAGGTAATTTTCTCTAGGTGTTACAGCCATTTTTGTATCCCCACTAGGACTTTGAGATGACTTTGAACCCAACCCAACCTCTTGATCAGCACTATCAAGCCCAGCCCTGGAAAAACTTGTTTATTTTGCAACAAAATCTGCAGTCAGGGGACTGAATAGTGTTGTATTCACTCTGGGGCTGTGCCGTGCTGTGAAAGGTTAATTAATTGAAGCTGTGTTTAAATCTTAAGCAGTTCCAAAGTCTGATTTACTAACAATGCATTTTCTGTTCTGCAGCAGAAGCCAGCTTAGCAGTGCCTTTTCCTCGCCCTGATCCCACTGATACAGCTGCTCATGCCATGGCAGAGGTTGGGGCTGTCCTTGCCCATCTTGATCCTTCCCTCTCAGCTGGGTAGATGGTTTCTACAAAGGCAGGGGGTGCATCCCTGCAGTTCAGAGCATGAAGGCTGTACCAGCTGCTCATGGAGTTTTGTCACAGACATCTTTTCATTAAAATCCTTTCGTTAGGATTTTTCCTGTTGAAGCTGAGAAGTTTCAGCAACAAAGTGTAAACAATGGTTATCTGCTGCTGTGGAATGCAGCAGGTGCATCCATGATTAGTCTCTTGTAGATGTTTGGATTTACTGACTACTCATGGCAGAGCTGGGTCTTGCTCTCTGCCGAGAGACAGATCTTTGTTATTCATTCTTTTTTGTTCTTAGCTTAGCTAGCCTTCTGAGAACTTCTCTTTCTATTTCTTTTTAGTATAGTTATAATGTAGTATATATATCATAAAATAATAAATCAAGCCTTCTGAACATGAGGTCAACATTCTCACCTCTCTCTTCACCTGCAAAACCCTTGTGACCGCCGTCACAGCGTTCCTCCTGCCTCACAGCCAGTGGAGGGGTTTTGATTCCCATTTCCCCAATTCCCAGTCTTGCTTAGGGTGGGTTTTGTTGGGGCTGGACTGGAAGGACAGAATGAGCTGTACTGTCCATGAAACACTTAACTATGGCAATACAAAAGGTTGCTTGGAACTTTTTCCTGCACTTTCCCAGTGCCTTGGAGAGCAGGACAACGTGCAGTGTGTCCAGCTGAGCCCAAGGACAGCACAGCTGTTCCATCCTGTGCTTCCAAGCCTCCCCTTCCCAGCAAACACAGAGAACCCCCAGTGAGGAGGCAGGTGGCAGATGGCTGGGAGCACAGAGGCACTGGGAGGAACATGCCAGCATTTCCTCAACATCCAAACCATCCCTGAGCAGACAGATTTTGCACAGCTCTCAGTCCTTCCATGCATTTCCACAAGGAAAGAGTAAAGCAGTGTCTGGCTGGGTGCCAGCCTCCAGGGAAAGATGCACTGGCTCCTGCTGGCTCCTCAGGGGAGTGGCTGCTTATCCACCTGTGCCAAGAGAGCAGCAGGGCTCTGCAGAGCAGGCAGTGGGGGACAAGATGCAGGATCTTGAGGAGAACCCCTGCTTCAAGCCCAGTGAGAACATGGAGGCTCAATGCTGCAATTTTCTATGGTTTCTGAATGAAATCAAAGTCATGAGGTGATAAAATAGGTCTTTATCCACTGTTTAGGGTGCTAGTCAGGAATTCATGGGGAATGTGTTCAGGCAAATGTGGGGTTACCATGAAGTGAACTTTCACAAAGTTTTTGCAGCATTTTTCTGGCTCTGATCTTCAGCTGTGTCAGCAGAATGAGATGTATGAGCTGCAAGACCTGAGGTGTTTAACTGTTCATGTGCCATTTCTGAGGCCTCAGGAACAAATACCACTCAGGAGGTGAAAAACTGGGAAAGCAAACCTGGAGTTCCACATGCTTTTCCCTGTCCCACTGTGGGGCCATGGCAGACCCTGCAGTCAGCTTTACAGCAACATTTTCAAAAGTATTCAGAAATCTGGGTGACAGATTTAAAACTACTGAATCATGAAAGATTTAGTGTTTGATTTTTGGTAGCACTTAACAGAGACCCACCCAGTGAAATATACAGGGAAATGAGATTTCAAGTGCTTTGAGCCAAGGAATAAACTGGACATTGGCCTTACAATATCAGTCTCAGTATCTCCAATACCTTGCACAGGTATGTAAAGACCACAATGTAAAGGCCTTTTGAGATCTTTAGAAAGGCAAAGAAGACAAGCATCACATTTTTTACTTTAAATCTATTTAGTCTTCAAATTAATATTCCCTGCTTTTCCTACCAGTTATTCTCTAGACTCCTTGGTGCCTTCACCTCTGCTAGCACTGCACCTGGCATCTGCTCAGCTGTGTTGTGTTTTTGAGCATCAGGAGTGGAAGTTTTTCAGCTTCCCTCTCAGAATCTCCCTCATCAGCATGCTGCTCTTGGCAGAAGGGCTTGTCTTCAGCTCCAAGACATGCATATTGATCAGTCATTTCCTTTTGTTACCTTGCATCCTGCCATCGATTTTAATTGTTCCCTGCTGAAGAGGAAGCATTCAGTACACGTACAATTACCAACGACAACATTTTTGCTTTATTTTTCCTTTCCACACCTTTTGCCTGGTGTTGCCTCTGCTCAGCTCTCCAGAGCTGTGGATCTCTCTCCCTCTCAGCAAGCAGCACTCTGCACAAATCATGCAGCAGTCAATTTGTGTCTATTAAATAAATTTCTGATTCTCTGTGACAGCTTTCCCTGCTGCATGATTTCACACTTCAGCAGTTTGTTTCTGAGGTGCCACGTGGGTTTTTTTCTTTTTTTGAAGGGGTGGTGGTGATAATCCATTTTGTTTGCAGATACCTTCCTCATGTCTTCCCAGATCCTCTTTTCTGCTGCTGTCCTTAAGGGACTTGTACAACTTCAAATGACTCCCAGTGAGTCTCCTCTTGTGGCTCCTCCTCAGCATACAGTGCTGTTCCTGGGCTGTTCCCTGGAGTTTCCTGCTGCTGAAGTGGAACAGCTTCTCCAAGACAAAGCTGCAGCTTGGTCCTGTAACTCCCACCCCTGTGGTGCAAAATACCAGAGCTGGGAACTGCTGTGATTCATTAATTCCTCTCCTTCTTCTTTCTAAGATGCCTTCTTAGATTGTTCCCATTTTTTAAAAACATTCCTGCACTCTCAGAGGGCTTTCAGTACAAATATTTCCTGAAGGTCCTGTGTGCAAGGACCTTGGTGCCCTCCCACTGTCTCTGATTCCAGGTTTTCCTTTAGATACACAAAAAGGATCCTATTTTTAGCAGCTAGCAGTCAATGGCACAGGAATTCATGAGTAGGGAGGAAAGGATGTGAACTATCCAAATATATTTTTTTCAAATGAGATCTCTTTACATTCCTATCACCACAGTAATAAGCCATGAGTCACTGTTACACTGAACTATTAGACCATTATTGTAAACTCATGTCACTAGAATCTGCTAATGTGAACCATAAACCTTGCCTGCCCTCTGCTTTGCTGGTTCCAGTAGATATTGGCCAGTTTTAAGGATAAGAACAGTATTCCCTCACAAATTTTATTCCCAGATGGCAAGAAATGAATGAAATCTTATCCAATCCTATCTTTCTATTCCTAGAGTTTCTCTTCTCATTGCCTTTTAAGAGAACTCCTCTTACTGTAACATTACAAAAGAAGTTTTATTTGATTTCTTCAAAGTTTGCCAGCTGTAAATTGGGACCAAACACTCCCAGCTGAGAGAATATCCATGGGAGCACCTCCAAAACTGCTTTCTGTGCTCAGCCCTGCCATGGCCAGCCCTCCCTGCCACTTGCTGTTGCAGCAGACAAGTCCCATGTGTCCCTGGGCACTTCAATCTCCTTCTGAGGGTGTGTCAGTAATGAGCAGACTGAGTTTTTTCTAGAAGAGTTTTGTTGAATATTAAAATGTCAAAATGGTGTTAAACACACACAGTGTATTTAAGTCCTTGGCCACCCTTCCTCAGCTAGCTGCAGAAGAGTCAGGCCAGATGTATCCACTTGTCCAGCAGGGTCTGGCTGCTTCCACCAGGCTCATTTTGCACTTGGAAGAACCAGGGAAAAAGCTCTGAAACACATTCTCATCCCTGTGCTGATCAGCTGCTTAGAAAATGTTTTATGATGGAGATTTACCCTGCACAGAAGAGGCTGGTGGGAAAACCTTTCTGTCCTCAGAAGCTGTGACTTTCCCAGGGTGAAAAGAGGTGTAGGCATGTGAAGTGTCTTTCACTGGCTCCTGTAAAGACAAAGAGGTATTAAGACAGCATTATTGGAAACCAGAGCAGAGCAAGGGCTGATTATTAAATGGTTCAGGTATGTGCTAATCAAGATCTTGTTATAATTATTTCTCAAGCATTGATTTTTATATTAGATTGGAAGCAGGTAGCAATTAATTTGTTACAGAGAGGGTTAAATGGCTTTCAATTTATACACTAAAAAAATCATAAACTTAGAAGAAATGTGTAAGAAGAAAAAAACTTGTCTTGGAGATAAACTCTTTTCTTGTTTCCTGGAGCTTAAAATCTGGGGGCTATTTTCAGTGAAGGAAGTTAGAGAGCAGCACAGAGTTTCTGTGGAGGGGCAGGCTGCTGGGATGAGAAGTGTGTTTGCAGAGTGAAAGCTGGTTTCAGTAAACACCCTGTGAGAACCAGAATTCACCTGTTAAAACTGGGCCTTCAGCTACTTGACTTCAAAGTGACCTCAGAGCTGAATTTGAAATGGCTCAGTGACGGGGTGGAGATACAGGATAGCACACGGGATCACTTAGGAAAACCTGCTGGTGTGGTTTAGACTGGAATTTAGCTTGTGGTTTGAAAACAACTATTATTAAAAGCTTGCTCCACTTGGAGGGTTTGAAATCACTGCTCCTTCCTCCACTGCAGGGTCTTCACATCTTTTCTCCAAAGCAAAGCTGCCAGGAGAAACCCCTGGAGATCAAGTGCAGTGCCTGCCTTTGTTTGTTGGAGAGGAAACTGCCTTGTATTTAGTTAAGTAATCAGCTGCAGTTTGATAGAGTGAGGTCCCTTCAATAAGCCTGGAAGTGTTTCCATGAAGAGAGAACAGCAGGCAAATTCTGCAGTGGAACAAGGTCAGGCATTCTGCTCGAGGACATGGGCAATAAAACAGGCATTGATGGGCTTCCCTCAGCCCAGGCTGTACCAGGCAGCTCCCCAGGCACATTTGGTGCCATTGTCTGCACCAGCCCTGGCAGCCACTGCTCTTACACACAGAGGTTTATGGTGCCTTAAAGAGCCTTAAACCATAAACATGGCAACAAATGCCACGGCCCTGAACACAGCTAAACTGTGACAGCAAATGTCTCTGCATGGCTGGGCTGAAAGAGCAACTCTGGCTTCAACTCTAGCAAGGAGAAAATTATATATCTGAGAGGCTACATGACCAGAAAGATGAAATCTGTAGGGCATCAATACACAAACTGGAGTTGAAATTAGTTTTCTGTAAAAAGCCAAAAGTTAGTTTATGTTCACAGTTGTGATGATGATCACAGAATTATAAAATAGTTTGGGTTGAAAGGGACCTTTAAAGGCCATTCAGCCCAACTCCTCTGCAATGACCAGGGACAGCTTCAACCAAACCAGTTTGCCAGAGCCCCATCCAACCTGGCCTTTAATATTTGCAGGAATGGGGCATCACCACCTCTCTGGGCAACCTGTGCCAGTGCCTCACCACCCTTATGATAAAAAAATTCTGTCTGATATCTCATCTAAACTGGCAGTCCTTCAGTTTAAAGTCACTGCCCCTTGTCCCACTGCAACAGGCCCTGCTAAAAAGTTTGTTCCTTTTTGTCTTACAGCAGAGGTGACAAAACCCATCAAGGACCCTTCCAGCTACTAAAAGTAGCAATGTCTGTGTGCTGAGCATTGAAAACCAATCTGGGTATTAAACATCATTTTTACAATATTACATGGATGGAAAAACCAAGCTAGGAGCTGGACAGTGCCAGTAAGTTTCACTGGAACAATAAGAAATTGGCCCAGAAAGGCAGGAAAGCTTGTGCCTGACGAGAAGGGGAGCATTTTGTGTGAGCATGCATTGTGTGCCTGGTGTGCCAAGGCTTTGGCAGTGCAGCACCAGCCCCAGGATATCAGTGAAATGCAGGAGCCAGGAGAAAGCCTCCATTCTGCTGCAGAATTGATGGAGGAGGAGCGCCCTGCCTGCCCTGATCCGTGGTGTTTTACTGGAAATCAAAAAATGCAGGAAACCCAGCGCTGGAATGTCTATTATTTTTTTTTTTCCTCAGGGATTTTTTCTTTCTCAGGCTGCAGCCTTCCCACCTGAAAGGCATCTGAAGTTTTTCCACTTCTCAGTCTCCCCTAAAGCCCGGTCCAGAGCGGAGGTGGATACACCAGGAAGCTGCTTTTCCACTTCATATTTCCACTAAAATTTCTTGTTATTACAAAAGAGCACTTGATTCAGCAGCACCACTTCACAGCTCTTTTATAAATAGAGGCATTGCCTCTGCCCTGAGGAGCTCACAGCCTACACGAGACAGGCAAAATTCAGAAAATCAGGGAAAAGAGGATGAGCAGAAGGGATGAAAGAGGAGAAGGTGCTGCTTGGAAGTCTGAAGCTGGCTAAGGAATAAAAGCTTTGTGGAATCCAGCTCCGTGTTTTCATCCCTCAGCAGACTCAGCTTGGAACAGCCCACTAAATGAATGAGTGCAACAGCAACCCCTGACTTTTGAGAGACTCAAAATGCTGAGTTCATTAAAAAAAAAAATTGCAAAATTTATGAGACCTGGAGTCTATGACTGAATGAGAGATCTGGGATTAAAAATATGGAAATGCATCTTTCATGGCAGAGCTGGAAAAATAAAATGTAGCACTCATCTCTCTATGCTCACGTGGCCACTAGTGGTCCTGCCAGTGAACATTTTAAATTTTAATTTTGATCAAAGCCTGTGGTTATTCTTAAAGAACAAGGCACATTGTGGTCCTAATCCTACCCCAGTGGTCTAAAGCAGTAAGAGTTTTAGCATTGCCTTCAGGGAGAGGATTTTTCAGCCCAGAATAAGAGAATCCAAAAGATGGTTCTGAATTTAAAAGCATGTGGTAAAATTAAGTGTATAAGCCTCTTTTTGTAGTTGGTGCCTGGCTCAGATCCATTTTTTACCATGCTGTTAGCTATCAGAAATATGACACTGGCTACCCCGGTGCCTGCTCTGGGGTAAAACCTGTTTTTAATTGCTATATAAACTCCTTTTATAACATGGTTAAAAGATCACAGAGATGGTTCCGAGCAGTAATTTAGGCATATTTAGCAAATATTAAAAATGGCTCAGCAGGGGAATGTTTAACACAGACAAGCAGGAAAACAAACAGCTTTTCAGTTGGAGGTTCTGCCTTATGACAGAGCCTGTACAGCAGTGATCGAGATGGGGCTGTGGGGCTTTTGCAGAACACAAAAAAAGAGAAAAGGAATGAGCCGGTGTCCTGCATTAGAGCACGAGTGAAAGCACTGTGGTCAGACCATGCCTTTGGCAGTGGCGCTCCACAAAGCCTGGTTGACCAAAGGAATCTCAGGAATTTGCCCTAATAAACTAAAAATACATGTAACTGTTGTTCTTTGACCCACAGAAGGACCTGACATCCAGCCACAAGAAGAACAGTGACCAGCAAAGGATGAAACCTGATACTCGGATTCCAAGTCGGTTCTCCTGATGGTTACACTCCTGCATTGCAATAGTGAGATGCTGTTTTATCTCTTTTCAGGTGAGAAAATAAAAATAATCCACAAACTATAAACAATTCAAATGTATATATATTAGAGAGTGGTGACATCAGCCTTCGTGATTCCGCTCTCTTTCAAATTTCAATTTCTTTTCCTCAATGACCACCAGATGTACTCCTGAGTGCATCCAGCTAAAATAGCTCCGGGTGTGGAGTCTTAAACCGCAGGATGAACGTGCAGAACACCTCCATGAGGGTGTTGGACATATCCACGAGCGCTGGAACTGCAGCATGGAGCAGAGAATTGCCCATCCGGGGAGGCTGCGAGCATACCAGGCCCCCTGATCCCTCACACACTATTTTTAAACACGGAATGTGCATCCCTGTAGCGCCCGGGCCGGGCCGGGCCGGGCCGGGCCCCGCTCCTGCCCGCAGGCTCCGGATCCCCTGACGGCAGGAGCGGGGCCCGGCCCCTCGGGCACAGGGACCCGGGAAACGCCAGCACATGATTGACAGCCACTCGACCAATAGGAGCAGCGGATCCGGCAGCAGCCAGCCAATCGTGACCCTCCCTGCTCTTAAACAGGCACCCGCTCCCGCCTTGTGCCTGAGGGCGGGGATGATGCTCGCCGCCGCCATCTTGTGTGTGGCATCCCCGCCCTTTCCTTAGGGGCTCCTCCTCCGTACTTCGCCTTGGAGTCCTCCCCTACCGGCCCGTCCCTTGAGGCCGGTGGGGATAACCGAGAAAACCGTGGCGTAGTCGCCTTCTGGCGGCGGGAGGGGTGTTGCCACGCCACGCTCAAGATGGCGTCGGGCGGCGCCCTGCCGTGGCGGGCGGGGCGCACGCGGTGACGTTAGCGCTCCCGGCATGGGCAGGTGCAGGAGGTGGCGGTGGCCGGAGTTGGGCCGGCGGTAGCGGCGGGAGAGGAGGAGGCGGAGGAGGAGGAGGAGGGGGCTCGGACTCGGCCGTGCTTCGGGGACAGCCGGGACACCGCAGCGCCTCCTCTCCGCTCCCTCGCCCCTCGGGGACGCTCCCCCTCGCGGCGCGGAGGGCGGCGGGCGCGGCGCGGCCATGGCCGAGGAGCCCAGCGCGCTGCCCTGGTCCATCAACAAGGATGACTACGAGCTGCAGGAGGTCATCGGTGAGCGGTCATTGGGGTGCGGGAGGGTGCAGGGTGCCCCTCGGATGTGGGGGTGTGAGTCCGCTGAGGGAAGGGGGGGTCCGATCCCCTTCAACTGAGGGGGATCCTGTCACACACCGCGCAAAGGAGTGGGACTGTGTGGCTTCCCCCTCCCTCAGCCATGTGAGGCTGTGAGAGGGTCCGTCCCCCCACACTGAGCTGTGTGAAGGTTTGGGGGGGCTCTCAGCTGAGGGGGGTGTCTGTCCCCCTTCTCTGAAGGGTGTGAGGGTCTGGGGTGCCCCTCATCTGGAGGGGTCCCGTCGCACACAGCCCGGCACGGGCTGGGACGGTGTGACCGCCCCCCCTCCAGCCACGTATGTCGGAAGGATATGAGCGGCTCTGTCCCCTCGCCTTGCTGGGGACTCTGAGGGGCTCTGTGGGACCCCTCTGCTGAGGCTGCTGCCCCTCCTCACCTCTGTGTGCGGCCCGCGGAAGGGGATGTGGGTCTGCCCCATGCCAGGAAGGGATTGTGGTGGTGGCGGGGACGCTCCCCTGGCCGGGGGCTCCTCCCTGGCCTCTGCCCGCTCCTCTGGGCAGGGTCTGGGTCCGCTCGGATCCTCGGACAGGATCCGCTTTGGGGGGCTTTGCTTCCCCCACGGTGTGGTCTGGGATGTGCTGGGGCTGAGGTTCACTCAGCGGGAGTGAACTCCGGAGCTGGCGTGGACTGTCTCCTGCTGGGGCACCCCGGCTCATTTTGGGGCCATCACCCCTCTCGGCAGTTTCGGAGCCCCGCGCTGCTTTGGTCCCTGCACGGAGGGTTTGGCAGAGCCGCCGAACGAGCCTTTCACCCTGGGGTTTTGCTGCTGCCGTGCGTTTTCATTCATTGTCCTCAGCTCGAGGCCCCACTCCTTGCTCTCTCCATTAAATGATTTTTCTTTTCCTTCTTCACTCTCTCTTGGCGTTAAGCTGCCCAGTTACCAAAGGCCTGCCGCTGTACTGATTTATTGGCTGTCTCGACCATTTTGTTGGGGTGTGTATGAGGGATATATTGCTCTAGGGCGAGTGTGTGACACATCGGAGGTGGTGCCACAGGTGACTCTAAGGTCGGTGCCTCCCGTCTCACCCTCCGGAGACTCGGAATGAAGCAGGAGAGTGGCAGGGCGGGCTCCCGGCCAAAGGGTTTTAGGAAGGAGGTTAATTCTTTGAGTAATCTTTGTGGAGTGCTTTTATTTGAAGTTTCTGGATGACGTAGCACTGTCATGCCCAGGCTTTCCATCTCTGCCTTGTGGGGAGGTTTGTTTTCTGTTCAGGGTTGGAGAGTTTGTGAAAATGCTGCTTTAAGAGATTAAATTCTTAGCATTGTTTAAAAGTAGGAAGGAACTAAAGCTGTGGAGTGGGGGAAATCCTTCTGGAAATCCCTTGTACTCTGTGGGACCAGGCTTTGTCCTCTCCCTCTGCTCAGAGGCAGCAGCAGTGCTTTAGGAAGGAGACCAAGGGAAGGTGTAATCCTACAGCCCAACCCTTTAAATCTCCTCTGGAAAACGTGCCCTGGGGGGAGGATGTTCAGCCTCCCTGAGGAGCAGGAGATACAGGTGTGGGGAGGAAAGGGGAGAAGGTGCCACCGATTTCCTGTGGAAAGAGAACTGAATTTCTCATAGGAAATTCTTCCTTTTCTTTTGAGAGCCTGCAGAGGGGTGTTTTGTGGTGGCAAAAAGAAAGGATTTGGACGTGAGTAATCCAAGACAGGAGCAAATGCCTCTTTGTAGCTGGGGATGGAACAAGAGGGAATGTAAATACACTTCTGCTCTTGGGAGAACTTGCTGCTGGAGATGCACATCCCACAGCCTCAGAATGCTGCGAGACACACAGAGATGTTGTCTCCTGTTAACTGACAGAACTCAGGGAGAAATCTGCAAAAAAGTAAAGAAGTGTTGAATTTCTTCTGTATCTTCCCTGTCCCTCCGCAAACTGAGTGTCTGGATGTCGCCTGCTCGCCGAAGGGTTGTGTTGGCATTTGGCATGTGATGGAGCTACACTGAGATGTGTATATTGCAAACATATGGTTTCTCTTTTTAACTTTGCTGTCCCCTGCCCCCCCTTTGCTCCTTTCAAACACTGCTGTGGCTGCCAGCGGCCTGCATGGAGATGTGACGCAAGTTTCCTAGCACGTATATGATTTGTGGGACAAAATGTCACTGTGTTAACTGAGCTGGACTGCCTTGCCTCCTGCTTCATGTCTCCTGTAAACCTCAAGGGTTTTTTGGTTGAGTTTTTTTATTTTTTTGAGCTCTCTTTATAACTGAGGAGCTGTAAAGGTTCTTCAGCACGGAACAAAGAGACGTTCTGCTGTGGAAAGAGATGAACCTTGTACCGGTGCTTTTAAAGGATTTAACTTGTTTCCTGATGAAAAAAAACAACATTAGTCTTAAAATTCAGAGTAAATTTTGAGGTTACCAGCTCAGCTGTTTTTTTCACATGGAATAATGGAAATCCATTTGTAGTCCAGTTCTTTAATTTGTACTATTTTGGCCTGAAAATAGCCATATGTGACTTTTATTGGATGTGGATGGCTCCACAGCACTCAAGTGCAGGAATAGAAAAAGCAAGTTTCCCACCTGCAAAGAGACCCTGTACTGTAAAACTGCTCCCTGATTCTGGCTAATACTATATATAAATAAAAAAGGATTACTCAGCACTGGGGATGACTCATGCCATTATAAAGGTGTGGATTAATATCCGTGTTGATTATGCTTGGTTAGTGTTAATAACTGCTGAGTAGCCTCCTTAGGCTTAAATAACTTCTGGTATATTCTTAATCAAGGAACTTTGATCAGAGGAGAATCTGATTTCATTTTAAGAAAGGATAAAATGCAGGTGGGGTAGAGGAAGCAATTTAAAAAGCATTTCAGAGAAATGTACCCCCAGAGTAGCCAGAGTTCTGCAGGTGAATAGGGCCTCTGGAGATGCTGCAGTTTTTATCTAAAAAGCAGAATATAGTCTGTGCTGTGGTTGTGAAGGTGGTTGGTCTTCTGAGCGTGGATTGCATATAAATTACTGCAGGCTTCTTTTTGAAGCCTGAAAAAAAATCGACCTCATGCTGCTTGTGCTGATCAGATCCTCACACATTCAGGTTCCCCTGGATCTCACAATTCCTCTTGGAAATGCTGGTAGCAGGAGTGAAGTTGGTTGGAACTGGGTCATTCTCGTTTTGCTACTTTTCTGGAAAGATTAGAGCCCTGCTGACTGTGGCTGTGTGATTTAGGAGCATCCCCTGTGCTGTGAGCAGCCCATGCCAGAAACAGGAGATAAATTAGTGGTGGGAGTGCTCCCAGGCTCTGCTCCTGTGCCCTCTCTCCCCTGACAGATTCCTTTGCAGGCTGCACGAACAGATGTGCTGGGAGTTTCTTATCCCATCAGAAATCAAGGCTAAATTGAAAATTGAAGTCACCATTTTAGGAATGATTAGTTTTTTTAATGACTGTGGTTCAAGTAGCTTTGGAGTTGGGTTTTGCATGTGATCACGTTGATCTTTTGGGGCTGAAAATTAGATTTCTATCTGTGTTTATCCCAGCACTGTGTGGGAGAACTTTTTTTTGTGGGTAGAGAGGAACTTCTTAGAATTAAGGTGTCTGCTCTCCCAAATTTTATCAAGATGTCCATGCTCATCTGTCTGGTGCTTGTGAAGGAGTCTTGAGCAGAGAAATCCCAGCTGTTGAAAAAGAGCAGCCTGGAGGTGCTGGCCAGGAGCAATCAGGGGCTTTGGATGTAAAAATCAGGCTGGAAGGGGAGGCTCTTGTCCAATGATACTTCAGGGCTTGGGTTTTTGGGTTTTTTTTGCAGTGTGGTGTTCCTTGCTGGCTGTGGTGCCTGTGCTGGCTGCAGCCAGTTTCACACGCCTGATATTTAAAACCCATTCAAGAAAAATGTTACACTGTACAAAATAGAACTGCCTGAGCTCTAAACGGAGTGTTTAGGATTCAGTCTTGGTGCCATATGTTTTGTTTTAGCATTTCCTCATGGATTCCCACTCCTCCCCCCCAGCTTTGCTGAGCAAAATTGATTCCTATACTGTATTCCCAGTGCTCAGGCTGGTTAATTCATTTGAAGACTTTCTTTGTGTGCTCATTTTTTCCACGTGAAGTTGGTGGAAAAGCCTTAGTTGTTTTATATTACGTTAAAAGTTACATTAAATTAACTTTGGGCCATTGCAGATAAGTTAAAAAATGAGTGGTCATTCATAGTACTTGGTGTGCTTGGGAATTGAAGTGGGAGATGCTCTGTACCAGTTTCTGCTGCTTGGATGTAGACAAATATATCTTGTGTGATCCTGAGTGCAACAGAATAACCAAGCTGCTCCTGCATCCAGGCTCCCTTTCCTCTGGACACTTGACACATCTCTTTAAGGCCTTTGATATCCTTGCCCTGCTGGAATTAGAGCTGAACTAAGTCACTTTTCACCCCTGGGGAAGTGAAAGCAAAAGGTGTTTGCTTGTGCACGTGCCTGTTTTTAGTGCCTCTGTTGTCTGTGTCCTATAGGAAGGAGGATAAAATGCACAAGGCAGCAAAATGAGGGCTTACCAAGGCGAGCAGTGCTGAAGGAGGCTGGCTGGGAAGAATTAGGGTTGTTAGCCTTGCCTGCTGGTTGGAGGGGAGAGCAGACACAGATCCTGCTGCTTTCAGCCATTCCAGGGCATTAGGGAGAAAACACCCAGGGTGTTTCATGTGGAAGAGTTCACCTTCCCTGGGCCTGGTTTCTGTGTAGCAGCTGCTTCCAGTACTGTTGGGTACCTGGGCCCATTAATGTTTAGCACTTCCCTTTCTCAAGAATCCATGCAAATAGTTCCAGTTTAATGCAAATGTCCTGGCTGCTGCTGGGGAGCGTGGCTGTGCTGTGCTGCTGAGCACACCTGAGGGAGGGCTGTACAAATGCATGCCTGGGAGGCTTCTTGCTCCTGCAGCTGATGGAATCTTGGAGAATCTGCTCCTCCCCAGAACGTTTGTCTGTTTAAACTTGGCAGCATCTCTTTTCTTTCTGAGTGTTAGCAGCTTGCCCACTAAGCCAGTCTGGAGATGTAATCTTTTATTAAAAGATGGAGCTCTTTAAAATGATGGCAATAACACTTATTGCTAATTGTATTAGTGCCTTGCAACAAACTTTGTCTTCATCAGATTTTCTTGGAAGATTTCCCCAAAAATGGACAATATCCATCATAAATCTCTGCACAATAAATTTAGCTGTGGACATGCTAATGGAGTGCTTGTAAATTTGGTGTTATTAAACTTTCTTAATAGGCAGAGACAGACTTGAGGGCTTTGTGGGTGTAGAAGAATAGCTGTTGGAGCAGTGGAATTTGGCGTTGCAAAATCTTTGAAATATCAGGATGCTGGGGCTTTCCAGACCAGTCCAGCCTATTATCCTGCCTTTCCTTTAGAATCAAGCAACTGAGATGCAGATAGGAAGGACTTGGCTCTCCAAGTTGCTGCAGTTTCCTGTGACTTCACCTAAGGGAGTTGAGCCTTGACGTTTGTAAAAACCACGTGGAGCTCAGTCTCTGTTCCTGGCAGCCACGGGAAAGCCTTGGAGACAGGGTTAGTGCCTGGCTGACAGGCAGCCCAGGCTTGTAATCACAAGGTCATGGCTCCTGTGAGAGAGATGGGCTACCTCTGGTAGCAAACAATGTGTATGCTAACGAGGGGAGCCAGACTAGGAACAAAATCCAACTTGTGAGGCTTGAGTAGGACAAGATCATTTAGCAAATGGTGTAACTGCAGCTGAGTGGGGCAGGGATACAGGTGCCTGACTGGTACTGAGTGAGATTTCTCATGTTCCTCGTGTGCATGAACATAAATGAAGGGCCTGACCTCAGTGTGGGGTTCTGTCAGTCCTCAGTTTGATCCCTTATCTGAGCTTGCTTGCCTTGAAACACTGCTCATGACTGGGGTTTTCATGTTAATCATCACAGCCTGCACATTTCTTGGTTTTAACTACATTAGGTGGTCCTGTCACACTGGAAAAGCAGGTAGAGATTTGTGGTGATACAAATGCACAAATGAAAAATCCAGTACTTCTTTTCACAACTACTCAACAGCTGCAACAACCAGCAAAGTTTTTTTCCAAATCCTTTCACCACTCCCTGAGGTTCTTAAAGATTATTATTTCCTGGTGTGCACCACTGCACACAGAATTCTTGTTTAATGTGAATTTTCTTGTAATGAAGAGAAATTCCATCCTGGAAAAAAGATTTGGTTATGTATCAGCCCCCATCAAACTGGAGTCTAACGTGCCTTGCCAGGATTTCTGAGACCACTTTGGTTCTACACACTGGTGAGTCTGCAGGGGATGATTCTCTTCCACTCTTAAAGATCCCATCTGTGAATGAAGTGCAGAATAAATTCAGAGCACTGATTCACTTTCTCACCAAATTTCCATGTTAGGCAAATCTTCTTTCACCTCCCATCCCTTACAGTTTTATACAGCTTGTGAAGCGACACCTTCAAAGTCTGATAACTCAGTCAAATTAAAATGCACTTGTAAGGGAATACAAAAAAGTTTTTCTGAATGAGGTTTTAATTTTTTGCCAGATTTCAATTTTCTGCTCCAACTGCCTTATCTTGAGAGTTTGGGGCGAGGGAGAGAAACAAAATTAGTGTTTTCTTTCATTTCACTGTTCCATGCTAGACTGACTTTATAGCATTCTCCCAATGGATATTTCCTTTGGGCAGGAAATGAGCCCATGTAAATTCATTCTGGAAAGAAAAGGTACAAGCAGCATGAATTGAAATACTTCAGTGATCATCTCTCACTGTAGTAAACTCTCCTTGGGTTTTGCCAGAGTTTTTTTGTTTTATAGTCATGAATGGTAATTTAAGGACAAATTTACTCTTATTGCTAGCACCTTGCTATTAATAAAGCTGTGTGGGAGGATGCTGTTCCCATTTCCTCCATCCACAGAGTTGAATCAAGTTAAAACTGCAGAGTGAAAATTTGACCTTGAGTACCCACCTCAGTTCTGGTGAGATCTGAGTGAGCACGTGGCTTTCCCAGTGGTATCCTCTGCTGGCTTGGTGTGTGGAAGAACTGAAGTTGGCTTTTGCCTTAGAGCAGAGCTAATTAACAAATTTTACTGTTCATTACTGGGCAGGGTGTTGTCAGGTAGGAAAATGTGTAAAAAAGCTCTTTGTGAATGTGGAGTTGTGTTGAGGTGCTTGTGGCAGGGTGTGACATGATTGCATCTCGGGGCAGTTCAACACATATTTTGTAAAAAACATACTGATGGTTTACTAAATATTGGATGAAAGCTCCATAGTTACTGTTGGACAGGTTGTGCATTTTCAATTTTGATTCTCTCTGAGCTAGGCTCTTGTTCATTTTCACTCTTCAGGGGATTTTAAGCCTGTTTCCTTAAGTTCTGGGGTTCATTCCAGCTTTTCTTTCTGAAAAGGAAGCCTTGCAAACAGTGCAGAGGCTATTGGAAAATGATGGTGTTTGAAAAGTGAGAGAGCACAATGATGGCTGTGGCATGAGAGCACTTACAGAATATTTTTCTTAGCAAAATTATGGGCTCGGCTGTGCTCTGAGCTGATACCTGTTGGGGTAAGTGGGGAACTGAAACTGCAGCTGGCAATTTCAGGCTGTCTCCAGCTTCAGGCAGGAGCACAGTATTGGGTTATCTCCATGTCTTGAAAATTCATCAATTAAAGACCATGTTCTTGTTGTGGAGTAAGCACCTTTCCTGCAAAATCCACAGAGATGATTTAATGATGTCAGTTTTCAGAACAAACCCAGAAAGCTGCTGTCACTTTGCTGAGACACAGCCAGTGAGGACTCCCAGGGCGGTGGAGTTCAGTCCCCTGCTCTGGCTGATGCCAAAGTGTATAATCCCTGTAGGGAATTAATGAATGCTTGTGCTGGAAATGGCACATGGGGGAATTACTGCCACACGTTCTGTTAAACACCCAAACCTCCCTGTGACCCTGCCACTGCTGGATGGAGCAGCTGCTTCATGGATTCCCCACCACAGTGAGCAGTAACAATGCCTTGTCTGTCACTGCATGTGGCTGAGGCTTGGTGCTTTTCTTACACCACTTGCTTTGTGTTCAGGCTGTGTCTGCAAGGACAATTCCCTCTGAAGGTGCAGGGAAGCTGAACCTTGAAGTTTGTGCTGTCTCCAAACCTTAAAGGTGGTGATCCAATTGTCTCCAGTTTGTGATTCCTCCAGATCTACCAATGGAAATGGAGTTCTTTGGAATCTTGATGTGTTACGTCTTTACTTCTTAGGCCACTTCTTTGTGACCCTTTCTGTCTCTCACCATGCAAAGTTGTCATAAAATTGCAGAGTCATGGGATCCTTCAGATTGGAGAAAACTTTTTAGATCATCAAGTCCAGTCAATAACCCTGCACCACTGTGGTCACCACTAAACCCTGTCCCCAAGTACCACATCCAGTGTTTTTTGAACACTCCCAGGCATGGTGATTGCACCGCTTTCCTGGGCAGCCTGTTCCAATGCCTGACTGCCCTTTCAGTGAAGGTGTTTTTCCTAATACTCAATATAAACCTCCTGAGGTGCAACTTGAGGCCATTTCCTCTCGTCCTGTCTCTTCTCCCAGGTAACAAGTGACTGACTCCCACCTTGCTCCAGCCTCCTTTCAGGGAGTTCTAGAGGACAATAAGGTCCCCCCAGGAGCAGAAGCAAGTTGAAAGGTGAAGCCATAAGTTCCATCTTTCACTAAAGTAAAAATAGTCATTGAGGATGCCAATTGCTGTCTAATAAATAGCTTGGTATTAACAGCTAATAAATACCTTGGTATTGACTTGCAGCAAACTATACTGGAAAAAGCATCTTGAGCATGAGCAGGTTTCCTGTTGGACAGGTCACCAATGCAAATCTTATTGGAACAGCTGAGGGGCCTGATGAACTGGCAACCTCAGCTCAGTTATTTGTCCACATCCTAAGGCTCAGGATGGTTCTTGTTACTCTTGGTTAAAGAATGTAATTTTTAACTAGTGGGCTAATCTTTTGTGCTGAACAGACTGAGAGATGCAGAAAATCTTTTATTAGATCAAGATATTTGCTGAGAAGAAAGGATAATAGCCTTTGAGAGAAGTTCTATCTGATACTTAAAAGCTTATTTACCTAAAATAACCACGGTACTATCAAACATCTGCACTGTAAGCAGACAGATTGTTCTGTTACGTGGAAACGTGGCCAAATAAAATATCCTCTACAGCTGACAATTACATTTGAGACAGAGTTCAGAGATAAAAATTGGGAGGGAAGAAAGGAGAGCACTGGCTTGGCTACTGTACCAGGGCTGTGTTTTGAGCCTTGGTAATACCTGATGACAGCCAGCATGATATTTACATTGCTGCATATACCATAAAGGCAACTGACAGTGATTAAAAGGGAAGGATGAACTTTCTCCACTGAAGTTGCTGTGTTTGGAAATGAGATGTTTGAGCCTGCTTTCCATCGTGTAGAATTAGCACTGCATAGCTGCAGTGCCCTTTAAATTAGCCAGAGATGTTGGCACAAAATCAAATAAATATAATTGGTTTCAAACTAAAAATCTAATTTAGGCATGCTAATAGCATCTTAAGTAAATGTGGCAGGTCACGCAGGACTTGTGTAACTGGCCCTTGGAGCTTTCTGCGGTGACTGCCATGGGGAAAATGCTTTCTGAGGTGTTCCCCAAATCACCTGGGTGCCTTGGGCAGCTGGAGGGTGTTTATTAAAGGCATGATGGGAATGTCTGCTAGTCTGGATTTATCTGGGATATCCTGAGGGCTGCAGGGGTCAGGCATGCAGCCAAGAGCAGCACCCTCTGCCACCCTCTCGTCCGTGCTTTGGTGTTTGCAGTGGAAATTGTGGAGCAATGTCAGATGGGCTGATGCTCCTCCCTGGCAATGCTTCTCTCTGCCGATGCCTTCTGTGGCAGTGGCTTTCCCCTGGTCTTTGTTTGCTTGTCCTGCTCAGGTTGGGCTCTGATGCTGGGGGGCTGCAGCTCTCCCAGGGAGGCAGTGGAAAGCTCTCCTTGGCTGGGTGTGTGTGGGCTGGTGACTGCAGATGAACTCAAACAGCAAAGTGACCCAGTGACAACTTTGTCACGTATCTTACTGACATGCTTTGCATGGCCAACACTATTCCTCTCCCTGTGTTCCAGTCCTGGCCTGTTTTATATTGACAGGCTGACCATTTTCTCTCCAAGCCTGTCACTTCCCTGCTTAGTCTGGGAGGATTCTCAACCTGAATGTTTGCTGAAGGTGGAAAACAGATGACATTTTTCTGTGTTCAGGGCCTAAGAGATACTTAAAGATTTGTGAGAGAGCAATGCAGTGTGGGGTGGGGTGAAGATTTCCACAAGACTCCCCTTCCTTTCTGCAGAAACCTTGGCATTGAGTCATTTAGATTACAGTAGCTAACCTCCCTCCAGCTTAGAAATCAATGTCATTTATTTATTTATAGTTTAGAGTTCAGTGGGGCCATGGGAGAGGTACCTAGCTGGGGGTATTGCCCATCAGTTCCTGATGGCTCTGAAAATAATACTGGACTTCTTACAAGTGATTGGATTTGGGTTTGTATTCCTTCCCCTGAGTCTGAGACGTGAATTAAAGACTTGGGCAATAGGTCTGCAGCATTGAGTGTTTCTGTATTGATGGACACTGGAGGGGCAGCGTGTTTTAACAAGTGCTGGCAGCACTGTGTGATCTTTGCTGCCTTATCATCCTTCTCCACTGTACATGGAGCACTAGGAATCTTGAGAAATACATTGTCTTACATGGGCACAAACCTCTGAGCTCTGGACATGGTGTGTGGCTTTCAGTGGTATTCTCAACTGTGAGAGCTCTTGTCAAGATGGTGAATAACTCACTGTCAGCAAGTTTATGTGCTGTTCAAATGTTTTGGCTCTAATTCTAATTGGACAGCAGACTTTCAGAATATGCTCCTCCTTATTCTCTGAATTCTTTGAGCATGCTTGATTAATGCTGGAATATCAGTTGTCTGTTGGACACTGCAGGTGCTGACATAAATTAAGCAAAGACTCTCAATATTTGAGAAAGACACATAATGGTGTCTTAATAACAGAAATCTCTTGTATTGTGAGTATTATTTGAAATCTTTGGCCTCACAACTTGCACAGAATCTCAAACTACTTGAGCTGTGGATGTACTGGAAGAAATGATCAGAGAGATTGCAAAGCAATACACCTGCAATTTAAATGAAAGAAACAGGAATTCAGGAGTGAAAACTGCTTTTTCCTCTTCCTCCTTCAATTCTTCAGTAAAAGGTTTAGACAGTACTCATCAGATGTGCTGGTGTGAAATGGAAGTCACTTGTATTTAAGTCTTAATTCTCTGCCTGGACTTGTTACCTCCCCATCCTTGCCTTGCTCAGGGTGTTGTCCAGCACATGCCCTGTGCCTCACTGTACCTGCAGCCACCTTTGGCTTGAACCCAGCCGAGTGTTCCCAGCACTGGGCTGTGCTCAAGGTGAGCCTGAACCACAAATGAACCTGCTGCATGCAGGGTGTGAGTTAGGCTGGGCTGGAGGGCAGGGTGACATTTTGACATTGACCACACGGAAATGCAAAGTTTTAAAATGATTTATTTACATCAGGGTTGAGCTGTTGTTCCTAAAGCCTTTTCATCAGAAATATGAGGGTAGTCACTGCCTTGTAAATGTGAGAGTTCAGCTCTTCAGCTGCCTGCAGCACTGTAGCATGCATGTAGTGCAGGTCTTCATATGTAGTGTGCACTTATGTCTGTGGGGATGGCTGGTTTTCCTCCATCCCCCATATAGGCTTTAAATTTGGCTCCCTCACAACTTTCCAGTTAAATCTGCTTTCACTTTCTGCCTTTGCTTATGCCTCTCTGATTTATTTCTTCTCTGCACTGTGTTTCTCTCCCCCTTCTCTACACAGTATCTTTCCATCTCTTCTGTGGATCAAACACTGCATGACTCGAGCTGGGAGAAGGTGCACCAAGTTAAACCTGGCCTCTTACTGCCTCTGCCAGGGTTTAAACCAGGTGCTTGTGCTGTGGATGTGTCATCCTTCAGCTTGTAAAGAAATGTAAAGCCCTGTTCTTCTCTCAATAGGCAACACTATTCACAGTAAATTTGTATTGGGTGTGAATTGTGGAAAGGTGTCAGTGTGGCTGTGCTGGTGCAGCCCTGGGAGCTTCCTGAGGGTAGGTGCATGTCTGCACTCCCATGTTGCTGTGGGAGGAGAGCTGTGCTCACTCCTTTGTTTTTGTAACTTCTTCGTGTCTTGGCCATGGATTATTGCTCTGCTGCTGCTTCAGTTTACCACAGGCCTCCCAACCACAGAGCAAACCCAGCTGAATTCTCCCTTCCTGGTTTTGCTGCTGTTCCCAGTGTCTCCAACAGCAGCACTCAGCCAGCTGGGTGTTTGAGCTCACTCTGAGCAGTGCTAGAAGCACCCAGTGATCCTCCTGCTGATTGGGGGCTTTAACTCCACTCCTAGAATTGTTAACACTCTTTCTGCAGTCCCATGCTCAGCAGATGACAAAGCTTTCTCAGCTTTGCTGTGAAAGCATTTTCCTCCCCACAGGTAAGCAGACTTTTTGCCCCCTCTGTGGCAATACTAGGAGTATGTCTGACTCCTGTTATGAATTCCCTTTGATTTTATTAATGCTATTTGGAGCTGTTATTGTAGATGGTATCTTCCATTTTGTAGTAAGAATTTGGTGTGTAGTGGGGAGATGGCTTGAAAATCATATTCAAGGAGCATTAACATTGCATTACTTCACTCTTCCTGAATCGTGGGGCTTGTGCCAGCAAGACTTTGACATCCAATGGACTCTTGTTACCAAGTCCTGCTTGGGGAAAGGAGTATTCCCACCCCCTGCTGAGTTGGCTGGAAATTCCAGAGTAGGCTTTTTTTTTTTTTTTTTTTTTTTTTTTGCTAGCTTGTTTTTAGAAGCAGTTCATTCTTTGCAAGGGGACTCTTCTCACATGAGAGACCTAAAACAGAGGCATCACTTTGCCTTCATAGGAAATGGACCAAACAATGCAAGATCAGTCTGAATTTGCAATCCACTATTTAATTTCTGGTTTAATTAGATGTGTGTTTCCCTGTGCTCTGTAAGAATGCATAAGAAGTTCTATTCCCAGTCTTGTAGCTTCTTGTTTTATTGCTGTATTGTCCTTGGAATGAGTAATCAGAGCAGGGCTCCCACAGCTCTTTGGCATGAGGCTCTCAAAGAGTTGAAGCATCCAGAGATGGAGTGAGCCTGCAGAGACAGGAACACCCAGCCTGGCTTGTAAAGCATTGAAGGTTTCTTGGGCTTGGGGGTACCTGGAACCTGAAAGTCACAGCTTGGTGCAGAGCAGCCTTGCAGGGAAGTGTTTTGTGTGCATTGTTCATAAGAGGAAAACCCGGGGGCACAATTACAAACAGAGCCTGCGTCAGCAGCGGCTTTCTGGCACCGCACTCCAGATAGTGGAGGATGGAGTCCAGATCTCGCTTAAAAATAGAGAGGTCGTGTGTGTGCAGGACAGGGTTCTGTGGAGGTGTCTGGCTGAGCATTGCCCCATGCTGAAGGAGACTTGGCAGTGTGACTTACGGGGCAGGTGGAGAGCAGCATTTCCCCAGCCTTAGAAGAGTTGTTGCCGTCCTCAGCTATCCAGTGGGAAGTTCTAGAGGAGATGAAGCTGAATTGTACAGAGGTGGAAGGCCAAGGTTGGGGGAAAAAACTGGGAGATCTGATTAGTTAGCAAGGGGAAAAAAAGCTTACCATGTGGGTGGTCAAACACAGAAACGGCCAGAGATTGTAGAAATATCTCTTGTTAAAGAAAATCCAAACTAGACTGAATTCAATGCTGAGGAATCTGATCTAAGCAGGATTTGATCCTGCTTTCTGCAGGAGGATGGACTAGAGGTTCCTTCAGACCTAAATGGTTTGTAATGTTCATTTGACCCTGGGAAAGTATATTTCCTCTTCAGAAGAGATTTGATACTTACCTATTTGATCAGGGTAAGGACTGATGCTACAAGACTGTTATGGAACACATCCCCTGTTGATTGTAACAGCTTTGTGAGCAACTGAGTTGCAATGAAGGGAAACTTTCACATCTCTGAGGGTGCCTGAAGTAAATTTAAAGCTGGGGCAACACTGTGTTGTGAGTCCTCCTACCATGTAACTACTTCAAAGTGCTGTTGCACGTGGTAGGAGAACACTATCCTGGAGCCAGGGTTTGATGCTTGTCTTGTGACTGTTTGGCATGACTGTTCATTGCTTAAGCAGATCTCTCTGCCAAGAGGATCTCTGGCTTCAGTTGCACTTGCCTGGGAAGAGGCATCGGTGCAATTCATCCCAGTCTTACTGGGAGAGCTGCAATGTCCTTATGTGGCTGCAGAGATTCAGTTAAATTGGAGACAAAGTGTGTAGGGACGTGCTGTGTCCTCTGGTCAGTCCCCTGTCTTTCCACTCCTCCAATTAGCCTTGAAATAATTGGCTTCCATTAACTTCAGCTGAGATCTCAGCAGGTTTGTCTTTATTTTCAAAAATGGAAGCTTCATGTAAATTGTGGAAGTGTAGCTGAGATGGAATCCAGCCTCCTTTGAAAGCTGGTGCTGGGCTTTCATGGGGAGCGTGTCTCAACTGAAGGAGTTCAGGCTGGAGCTGTGGATGCTGAAGGGACCATGGATCCAGAGGAGACAACCTGGAAAATCAGGCTTCAGTAACTGAGTGCTTGGGGTTTTTTATTTGGGTTATTTTAATCCTTTCAGAGGTTGGTTTTATTTCAGAAAGAGCCATTTAATCGTAGAAACATGAAAGAAGCAGGGGTTACAAAGGGTATGTTTCCCTCTTAAGGCGGTGTTTTCTAAAGTAGGTCGTGACCCTCTTATGCAGGAATTTTGCAGCTGCTGTCCTAAGGGTTGGAACTATATCTGAGAGCCTTACAGAGGCAAAAGCAGGGGGTATTAAGCAGATCTTAATACCCATTTGGGGTCTCCTTCCTCCCCATCATCCTTCAGCAGAATGATCTCCTGCTTTTCAGGAATAAAGCAGCAAGCATTTGGCTGTGCCCGCTTTTCATTGTTTTGCTAAGCTGTTCTGTTGGGAGAGATTAACCAGGGAGCAAATTTTCTCCGAAAGAGGCAGAGCCTCAGCCCTGACCTTGATCAGGGTGTCTGAGCTGGGAGTGAGTGGGAGCCCAGCACAGGAACTTTAATTAACCCTGTGCTGCCCACGGCATCGGGACTGCGGCAGATCTGGGACTGCTGGGAGAGTTGGTTTGTCCAAGTTGTGTTACCCTGGCACAAACTGCCCTTGGGCTTTTTCCTGTCCACAGCAGCCCAGGAAATCTCTTCTCTTCCTGCTGTTGCCCACATATTTGTTACCTGCTCCTAAACTTTAGATAACTTCCTCAATGAGCTTTTTCTTTTTCTCTCTGTTGGTGTCATCTCTCCCTATGCTTGTTTTCACTTAGCAGTGTGTTCAGCATCCTTGCTGCAGCTTCTCTCCTTTCTTTCTCTTGCCACCCTGGCATTTAACAAACAAACTGTGTGGCTGCAAAGCCTGAAGTGCCCACGTTGCCATGTTTCCTGAACTCTCCAGAGAAGCATGGAAGGCAGGCTTTGTTTGGTCCCAGAAGCTGCTGCTGCCACCAAAGAGCAGCTTGCTTGTGGCACATCGTGCTGCAGCTTGCCTTAATCCTCGCTTGATACGCTTTTGAGATTTCATTGTTTCTCTGTAATTAGTGCTACAGAGGAGCTGAAAGAAATGACGAATTAGCAGGAGAGGGGGGAGTGGGGAGAGCAGGTGGTGATCGAACTAAAGAGAGCTGCCAGAAAAGTAGGAGCAGCAGGGAATTAAATGGGAGGAGTCTCGAGTTCAGATGATTCCCTGCCATGTGCCCAGAAGGATTTAGTTTGGGATTTCATTACTGTTCAAATAATGCCATCCACTCCTAACAGATCGGGTCCCTGTAGGCTGAGGCATTGTCCAGCCCTTAGTGAAAAGCAGTTTTTGCCCTCAAGTCCTACTGAGCATTGATCCCCTGGACTCCAGGACTGGAAAGGAGCTTGAGTGGTCCTGCTTTTAATTAGGCTGCATCTATTGTTTCTGGTAGTAGCATCCTAAAAGAATAAAACACAAAGCTATTCTTTGTGTGGTGACTTCTTTAAAGCCCTGCACTTCATCTTGTGAAGGACTTGGTTCACAGTAATGATGTTGCATCTGGATTGCACCTCTGCCAGTTGTGCTTACACAAACTGGCTTTGACTGGCACAGAAATCCTGGGATGTCATGCTGTGGGGGGAAGCAGGAGTGTGGTGACACTATTGAGTGTCTGAGATATCCAGAAAGAGTCTTTGAGCACTGTGCTTATGAGGACAGGTAGCTTTAGAGGTATAAATACACACTGAGAATCCAGCTGGGGAGTGAAAAGGGTTGTATGACAAGACAGTCCTCTGAGGTGCACAGTCATAGATTCCTCCAGCATCTGGCTTGTGTTTTCAGCCTCTATTACTATGCACTAAGACATCCAAAGAGAGAAATCATAATACTGGCACTTTGGATGTGTCAGCAGCAACATTTCTTCTGGGATCCAACTCTTTCCAAAGACCTGATACAGTGTTTGTTTTTTGTTCTGCCTTCCAAAAGGCCATTGCTGTGGGGAGACCAGCAATGCTAGGAAGTGCAAACTCACTCCTGCCTTATGTCACCACTTTTGTGTGTGTTGCTCTCTTTGTCTTGAGCCCTTGTGGTTTTACTTTTCCCCCCATCGAAGCAGCAGCAGAAACAAACCCAGAGAAGCAGCTACTGAGGGGAGAGGAGTAGGTCAGGGCCACCCAGGATTCCAGTGAGTGGGAATTCATTTGTGCTGGGACTGCTGCTTCCATGCTGGATTCCTGCACCTGCTGGGCACAGTGACTACAGGGAGTGCATATGGAGGTTTGTTTTGGGGTGTTCGTCCTGTGCTTAATGTTGTGTATTTCAGCCCTGCTCCTGGCAGTCTGACCAAACTCTGCTGTCAAAACCTCCCCTCCTTGCTCTTTCTGAGCACTTTCTGTTAAATATCTGCACAGACCTCTCCATCATCTGTTATTTGCTCTAGAACCTGCTTACAGCACTCAAACTTTGTTTTCAAAGCCCTTTGTAAATATTCTTGCTGTTATTGCTGTCCTTTTCCTAATAACTTTGTTTTGCCTTGTGCTGTAAATAGTCTCTGAAAAACAATATGTGTGCAAGTAATAAATGGCCTCAGTCTTGAACTTCTTAAAAACCCATTTGCTTTGGGAAATAATAAAGCTTTAGCAACATTAGCATTCTGTGTTCTGCCATTAAAATGTAAACTCCTGAGTACAGGGAGTCCTGGCAAGCTGATGCTGATGTCCAGGGTGCACTGGCCATGCCATATAAAGTGAAGTCAAAGTCCTGCAGCTCCCACTGCAGCAGGTGCTGGTTGAAGATTAGAGGTGCAGAGTCCCACAGTTCAGGGCTTTTCAATTTATTGACTCAGAATGGTGCAGTTTTCCTTTGTCTTTCAGGGCTGAGTTTCAAACTCTTTCCCTCACCTGGAACCTGGTGTAAGAAGACACTTGATGGTGACTGTAGGGATCTTCAGTAGTCTTTGTTTGAAAATGAAAGTTTTTGCTCCCAGTTCATGTGAATGTACTAGAAAAAATCACAAAGCTTGCAAAAATGTGCTTTACCTGAATTGCAGAATCTGGAACTAGTTTTTATAGTGTTAAAAATACGCAAATCTGCTAAAATAGGTGTGTTACACCAAAATGCAGAATAGTTGTTTTAATTTCTCTTTATTTTTATTAAAAATTTTTAGGTATTTGCCTTATGAACATTTGAGCTATTTTCCACATATACGAACATTTGAGCTATATTCCACATTTCTACCCCTATTTTATTACAGTGGATTTACTCCTTTCCAGTGAAGTGTGTAAATGTGGGGAACCATGAAGAAGGTAGAAAATAAAACAACAAGGTGTCCTGTTGATGAGAGGTGAATGTTGCAACAGCTTCTGGAAGCCAACAAAAGTGAACTTAACATCAAATAGATTTTAAGTCTCACTATTGCAAACTCCCTTGCATGCCAAAGGATATGATGGTGCTGGGTACTTTAAATCCAGAACTCCCTACTTGTGGCAGTTTGAAGGGCTGTATGTTAAAATGTGCTATTTTTTCCCTTTTGGAATTTAAATGTTCTGGGGCTGTGGTTTTCAGCCCAGAAACTGAGGCAGTGTGAGAGTGGAGCTGAACCTGTTTGAATGAAACCCACCTCGTGTCTTTGCATAAAATGAGGAGAGATGAGAACAGCAGTTAGTGCATAAAAATATTTGAAAAATCTCATTAGCGTTGGTAGCAAAGAGTGGCTTGTTCTGACATTTTGGGTGAACACATCAGGTTAGAAGTCTGTGTGACCTCAGTGACATATCTTTAAAAGTACATGAGTAGAATCACTCTTTTATAAGGAAGCTGGAGTCTGGGGAGGGTTTTTGGGCTGCAGAGCTGTAATGATCCCTGGAAGGGACCATAAAGATCCGCTTGTTTTCCTTCAGTTTGCCCAGCACTTGGACGTGGTGGCTGAACCAGCCCAGGGAGCTGCACAGTGGGAATGCTTGCAGTGCTCTCACTGGTTTTCACCTGGCTCTGCTGTCTTTGCTATACTCAGGATTTAGTTTGGCCTCCCTCCCTTGGTGCTGCAGTCTGTGAGGTGTTGGTAACTCTCTGTTTCCCCAGGCAGCGGAGCCACTGCCGTGGTCCAGGCCGCTTTCTGCGCTCCCAAGAAGGAGAAGGTGGCGATCAAACGGATCAACCTGGAGAAGTGTCAGACGAGCATGGATGAACTCCTGGTATGCAATCACAATTGTCTGGGGGTTGTGTTCCAGTTATTTCTGAGATATCTCTTTGCCAAGTGCCTTAAAACCTTTCCTGAAGTGGGGTGAAGGTGAGGGAGCTCGACTGACTTCATAATTGGCAGCTCAGTTGTCCTGGTTGTGGGACATGGTACTTAAAATGTTAAAAAGATCAACTGTTGCAAAACTTCAGACTGTTTGTTTAGAGCTCAGCACTTTGTATAATCCCTTTGTTTTGAACTGAGTTAATGTGCAAGTGTGAAGCTCTGCTGTACCCACAAGAGCCCTGAAGTTTGAGGGGGATCCAGAGCTGCATGCTTTCAGAACATTTAAAATTGAAGGAAATGGCTTTGCTTTCTTTTCCTTTCCTGCAGTTCTTTACATTTTTTTCCCATTCACCTGTAAAGAGAAAAACTGAATGAATTAGCTGTTGTTCCTAATCTCTTTCTGGTACTGTTGCCAGCTAAAGGGATCACTGACATACTGCAAGCTGCCATATGGAAATCCCCATAATTCTGAGTTCAGGAAAGGAGACAGAGTCCTTTGGAGCTGCAGTGCTGTAATTTTCTGCTGCTCTGTGTCTCTTTTCTCAAGGTTGTCTCAATGAAAAACTTAATTTTGCAGTAGCTGTGGTAACTGAAATTTCCCTTTTCTCATCTGGCTCCTGTGTTGATGGGTTTGGTTTTCTTCTCTTTGTGTGTGAGCTGGTGCCTCTGTAGTGCAGTGGTTCTCTCATTCACCTCACATCTGGGAGGTCTCTGAATTTAAACAAGGCAGACACAGAGATTCCTGTGAACACTGAGGTGTCTCTACTAGAATGAAAGAGATCTCTGGGGCAAAATTTTCCACAGTAAATACTGGCAATATGGAGATGAGGCCTGGTACCATCTTTTCTTCTGAAGCACCTCTCTAGGATTTTTATAATCCTGCCTTGTCTTTCTGTCCCCCCTCGACAGCTGCTGTAGTTTACCTCAGGCACTTGTTTTGGTGCTTGCAATTAGAAGGTAGAACAGAAACAGAATTTGGGAGTCCTACTACCTCTGCATTTGTACAATCTTCAGTAGATCACCTGAGCCACAGTTCCAGTTTCCATCTAGTATCTGATGGTATTTTTGTTGTTATGGGTATGTGCAAATCTGCCCTGGTTGAGAGGAAGAGCCCCATTCAGGCTGCCAGTGCTCCTGAGCAGGGTTGTGTGTGGGCCTGTGTTCAAATCCTCTTATGGCTCATGCTGGTGTAGGGATTCAAGATCTCTTCTCACACTTGGTCTTTTTGTCCTTATACCAACCCTTGGTGTCCTTTTCAAGCCTTTTGTGTGGCTTGCCCATACTGCCCTGCCTCAGTGCTGTTCCTGAGTGCATTGTCAGGGTGTAGTAATTGAGACTGGGATTCTTTGAGTAATTGCCAATTCTGACTAAAAACATCAGGTTCAGAAAGAGACACTGCAGAGACTTGATGTGTAATTTTAGATAAGTACTTCTAATTGCACATTTTAAGTCTCTGGCTGACCCATTCCTCACAATTATTTTTCTTGTTATGGGTGGGTCTGCAATGTATTGCTCTTGTCAGCTCTCCAGAGCTTCCACTTTTGTGACTGGATCTGGTGTGGGTCCTTCTCTGGGTTAAGTGTGCAGCTGTCAGTGTTCTTGAATTTGAAAGTCATGGAAGGGTGGAGGGGCATGAGATAGTTCTGAGCTGTAGCAGCTTCCAGGGGCAGGGGTTGCTGAGGTGGTTGTGTTGTGTGAAAAAGTGTTTTCCCTGGGTTTGTTCTGAATTTGTCAGTCTATTGATCACCAGTGTTTCTCAGTGCAAGAGCCAAAAGAATGGAAGTTCCTGATTTCCCAGCTCTGTGTGCTTCACTTCTTTTCATCTTGTTTCCATATCTGCTTCTACCCTAAAATAAATATTCTCAAGTTTTGCAGTCTTGTAGTCTCCCTTCATGGCAGTTTCCCCCATTAGTTTAATTAACTTTTCTGAGCAACAACTTTGTATTGCAGGATTGTGCCTTCCCCACAAAAAAACCTCCAAAGTTAACTGTAGGTGCTTGCAGGTTACAATTGTTTAAAGAAGCAAATACAAAGACAGATATGATGAATTCACACTGGGGTATGTTGTGTCCCTGCCTTGCTTTCTCCTCTCCCCCAGTGCAGTTAAAATCACAGACTGGGGCTTTCATGGGCCTTCTGTTGCTCTGAAGGCATTTGGGCACAGCAGTCAGCTTATGGTGGACTCTGCTTTCCTGCCTGGGGTCAGGTGAGGGCTCTTGGGTTACAGCACTGTCCACTCATTGGGCAGTGTGATAGCAAAGGAAAAATTGTGCTTAAATTATTTTATTATTATTTTTCTGCAGTGCCTCACATTTCTCTGTTGAAGCAAGCTTCCTTATTCCCAGAAGCTGCATAGCCAAGAGGGTAGAACAGTCTCACTTTGCTTGGGAGAGGGTAGGGAGATCAGCAAACCATACTGCCATCCTTAAAAAGGTGATTTGGTTCTTGTACACCTCTTTTAGTGTCTGTGCTGCTTAGGGGTTTGCACTTGTAGTTCTTGGGATGGAGGAGAAGAGAAAGGTTAGTTTGGGGTGGGAAATGCAGAGTGTTTCTATCACCAGCTGGATGGATGACTGGCCTTTAGCTTCCTCTAAGCCTAGCAGGTGTCCCAAGGCCAGGAAATCTGGGATCACATCCTTGCTTTGGAGATGCTGTGCTTAGACTAAGTGCTGTGACTTGGCTCATTAAAGGTATTGATCTTGATCCTTTTATCTCAATGTACATTTGAGCTGTGTGGCTGGTCAGGAATAAACTGCACACTTTGCATATACTGTATGACATTCCAGGTTAATGCACTAAATTTATTTCTTGCTCTGGGGTATGGAAAATGCAGGAAGGGCCAGCTTTGTTGAATCATGAGCAGGCCAAGTCAAGGGCAAATTGCTGTAAAGAATGTAGACAGCAGGAGTAATGCTGTGCAGAGTTGTGCCTCCTTCTAACCCAGCTACTGAATTAGGTGGTGTTTGTCAGGAATTTATTTCCATGCCTCATTTTCAGCTTTTTTCCTGTACATTTCTGAATGCTCACAGATCTCTCCCAGCCTGCCTGTGGGATTCAGCTGACAGAAAAGCACAGTGTAGCTTATGGGGATTCTTGCTCAGGGGTGTGACTGGGAGTGGAGTGCAGGGAGAGGTGGTCAATACAAATATATGTATTGTTGTCTACAAATGGTCTTGGACTTTTTGATTTATTGCTGAAGTTCCACTTTTTATTTGTCTTGCAACCCACAGTAGTTAACAACCACACTGGTGTGGGTTTGCAAACAGTCTGCTTGCTCATGTGTTGTATTTCACAGCTGCACACCATTCAGAGCTGTGTTTTGCTCTCTTTTCCATTGTGGGATGCTGGTTGCCAATCCTTGAAACAGTGGTGTAACATCTGCCTCAAAATAACCATGCTTCCAACCTTTTTCTTGTATAAATGTTTTCTCGTTTTAAAGAATTACTGATCTGAAAGGCCTTAAATCCCCCCTCTGTCCTACAAACTCTACTTCATTTTCATGTAATTAAAGCTGAGTTTTCTTTCATCCAGATGGAGACTTTTCTCTCCATGAGTAGCAGATGACGTGGCTTGTCAGCTTAGCAGTTACCAGCAATGTTGAACAGCAGAGAGGGAAACAGAAGCTATGGGATATTTCACATTGGGCTTTCCCAGCTAGGGGAAATGCTGCCTGTTTATTCCCTAGGATGATTCAACAGGAGACAGGCTCAGGAAAGGGCATGGGAGATGTGGTGTTGCTGTTCCTGGAAAGATTGCAAATTCTCCCTGCTCCACAGACGGATTGCCCTGGGCCTGGCAGGCTGCACACAAGAGGTGAAGGTGCTGCTCTTTCAGTGCTGTGGCCAGAGGGCAGGTGAGGAGGCTGAGGGAACAAACTGAGCTGCAGTTAAACAGAAATGTCCTTTAGAATTTCATGGAAATAACCCAGGGACCTTGCTGCCAATAGCATGGAGATCAAACATTGCATGAGATTAAATAAATCAACCTATAGTTGAGAAGGTTAAATTAGATAGGATTTAAAAAAGGGATTATGAACTCCCCTGGTTTAAATCATAAGCCAACTGTTAACTGCCCAGGCTTAGTCAGAAGTCTACCCTCTGGGCAGATAATTGTGTAACTGCTTTTTATAGGGTTTTTACACCTTCTTTTGAAGACTTGGACAGGATATTGAGCTGCCTTTGATCTGATGGAGCACTTCCTACCAGTGGTTTAACCAGACTATAAGGTTGTTGGGGACAAAGCAGCAGATTGCTGTGGAAGTAGTACAGATGTTTCATCCATGCCTGTCATCTGCTGGGAATTGCCATTATCATTCCATTTCCAGGCCTGAGACCTTCATGCTTGCTCCAGGGAAAAGAAGTGCCCAAGTGTCAGTGCCAGGGAATCTGATAAATGATATGTGGTTTCTGCATGGTTATTCGATCTGCTAACTTACACGTTCCTTGCATGTTGGGATTGCAGCTTAAGGCTTAAACCTGTGCTGGGTGCAGCTTGGTTGTATTGTTTATCAAAGCAGCAACAACAGAAGTCTTAATTACTGCACTGGTTTAGGTTTTGTTTTGTTTTTTTTTTGTATAAAGTTCACTATGAACGTCAGAATTAATGGTGGGTGAAATCCTGAACATCCTTCTCTTGGAGTGGATGAGCATGAGAGGGTGCATGTAAAGAATTTCAGAGAGTTTGCAGCTGTCTGTGGGCACTAATCCCACTGAAAGCATTGCTGAGCTGTAAGCTCTGGTATTGATCTGAACAGCTGGATCAGTGATGGGTTAGCTGGGATGTGGGCAAAGCTGGCTGGCTTGTGTCTGTGAGAGGAGGCAGCCACTCACCCATCTGCCTTTGGGCTGAAACCAATAAAAAATGGCCATGTAGGAATTGCTGCACCACAACAGTTCAGGAACACCTGCTTCCTTCAGTACATTGTCACTAATGATGAAGACTTTGAAAGAAGGAATGACTGAACGAGGCTGAAGAGCAGCCATTAAAATGGACAACTGCTGAATGACTTGCCATGGCACTATTTTGTTCCCATGACTGAAGATTACTTAATGGATGAACTGGGTTTATCCCTTTCAGAATTGTTTCTTTTCCACTGTTGTTCTAGGGCTAATCTAACTCCTCTCTACTCGTGCCAGTTTAGCTCCTGTAGCACTTAAGGCAAGGGGTTGAACTGGATAATCCAAGGAGTGGGAGCTGAATCACAATCTCTGATTTTGTGCTTTCCCCCACCTTCTTAAAAATATCTATTGAGTTAATTTTGATAGAAGAACATGTTTGGGTTTGGTTTTATTTTAGTTATGTTGCCACCTCAAAAGGCAAATGAATTATTATTGTCAGTTTTACAACCTTTTAGCTAAACTGTTAAAATTTCTCTTGGAGCAGAATGTGAATGGTTGTGGCTGCCTATAGGACTGGAGCTCTAAATCCTGCTTTAAAAGGATGAAGAGCAGCTTTAATGCCTTATCTCCCAGCTGAAATCTCATGGCATAAGATCTTTGCCAGCCATAGTTGGAGCATTGGTGCTTTCAAGGGGTGATCACATCTGACCTGCTTTGTTTTATGCTCCAGCCATGCTTTCCCTCCCCATTTCTCCTATGGTTGTGATTCCCCTCAAACAGGGTTACCATGCTGGCAGCCCTCTGGACTCCTCTGAAGTTGCAGGTAGCCACATGAAAGCACTCTGCTGCTCTGCTATCTCTGGAGTTCATGTCAACATATAGGAAGTAAAACTAAATAAAGCATCATTTTAATCCTGGTAGTTGAGAGCAAGTGCCTCTGAAGCAAGCCTCAGGGGCAGATAAACACAGAGTAAAAGGTGGTGATGTGAAAAGAAAACACCATTAGGAAACTTGAGCTGGTAGCTAAAACACAGCCTTACCTGCTCCTATTAATTCCAACTTCAATTGTGTGTCACTGGGCAAATAAACCCTCCTCCAAAATAGCTGATCTCCAGAAGTATGTCTGACTTACAGGAGACTAATAGGTTGCTTATGATTCTAGATTATACTTCATTGCACTTTTATGACTGTTTTGCAAGCCTTGAAATGTTTCTTTTATTGCCTGTAGAAGTACTGAAAACATTTGTTAGAACCCTTAATGGAAGCTATGGAGGCATTTAGAGCTAATCCCAGTCTATTTGCTTTTGGTATTTGACAATACAGATATTAAAAATATCTCACCCTGGGTGAGCATGTAACCATTTCCAAACCATTGCCTGTGTCTAGACTTGTTTTTGTCGGGAGTTCATTCTCCACAGCTGAGCAGAAAGCAGAGGAATTTCTGGGAATTGGCAGCAGGGCTGTCTCTCATCACTGAGGCCATGGAGGGTGAGGGGGTTGGGTGGGAGAGCTGCTTCTCACCCCCTGCATCTTTGGGGGTCTGTACCAAGTGACCCATGGCTGCTGGCAGACAGGGAATAGAGCAGCCCAGATAAATTATTACAGAGGTGTGCAAATCACTGAGATTTTTATTTGCAGTCTTCCAATACCATTTTGATGCTGGGGAAAATATGGGAAGCACAGTTGTAGCTCTGTTATCTGGGGCTAGCAATCTTATTAGGGAGGTGGGAAGAGGAAACCTTTACCTGCTGTGACTGTTGTGTTTGAAGAGCAGCAAACTCTCCCAAAAGCTTTGACAATAGTATTAAAGCTGAGCTTACTGTACAAAATGGCTGTTTTGCTGCATTTTATCATTTCCTACTCTGTTTTAGAGCAGAGCTGCCCAGTGATCCCTGAGTGGGATCTCTGCTTTAGCTGCAGCCCTCAGCCCCTGCACTGGCACTGCTGCAGCAGGCTGTGGATGGATGGTAGGACTGGCTTGGGTTCAGTTATGCAGGAAGCATTTTAACCACAAACCCCTGTGATTTGCCACTATCACTTTAAACAGTTGTATGGGCTGAGCTTTCAGGATGTTGGTGCCTTCTTTGGGGGAGAGCAGGAACCAAGCTTTGATGTAGCCAGTGTGAGATGAGCCTGGAAAATGCTGAAAATGAAATGGGGGTTTGGGGGTGGGAGGGAAGCCTGGCTGCTGCTCCTTCTGATTGGTAATAATGTAAAAACACTGAAAATCGTGGGCTGTGATGCAATTAATTATTCAGAGCTGTGCTACACAGTTGAGAGATGGATTAATCTGCTTGTATTATACATCCACTGGCTGACAGAGGTGTTTAATTGCACACATCAGGTTTGTGATTATTTATTTTCCCTCTTTATGCTTTGGTGCACATGACAGATATCAGCTATTTTTTTTAGCTGTGTTTCCCAGCCCAGGAAGAAGATTGTGGTAGTGAATGAGAGAGGAAGTTCTTAGAAAATAATAATAAAATGTTAACTGTCACCAAATGCCTGGAAATTTCTGTAGTATGGGGCTGCTTAAATGGCAAAAATCTAATCTAGGTCTAGGATCTTAAGTAAACTTGGTCCAGACTTTGTCTCATTGCCTCCTGTACTCCAGTAGCATACACAAATATATATTAAATATGCAATGTTTGTATACATTTCTCATATTACTCTCTTGATCTCCCAGGGAACGGCTTCAAAATATTTTGAACAGTTTAGTTGAGAAAATACAAAGCCAGCTCCTCTGAGAGTGGTGGATTTGGGCAGGTCTGGCTGATGGGATGGATTACCAGCCCTTGCTTGCTGCTTTCCACCTTGGTTTCCTCTGGTGCCAGTTGATCCTGTGTAGTGAATTTTAATTGTCAGAGAGAGAACTACAGAGAACCACAGAAAACTCCAAAGTTGCTGATTTATTTCCTTTGTGAAAAATGACTTGACACAAGTGAAAGTTTGCAAGGAAGGGAGCTGGAGCTGTCAAAGTAAGCAAAATATATTGTTTGAGGCTGTATTTATTTTCACAGAGTGTTTTTTAGTCAGAGTATGCTACATGGAGATGAATAGCTTATTCCTCTTCAAATATCCTTTCCTGTTTAGAAGGATTCTTCTTTAATCTGCTTGTTAAGTTTCCTGGAAAGTTGGTGCCTCTCCTGGGGAAGCAGAAAGAGGAACCAATTGCTTTGGATTCCTCAAAGGCACCTACTCCCTGAAAAGCAGTGCTAAGTGGATAAATCAACATGAGCCTGTTCCTTTGGAGCTGTGATTGCCAGCTCAGGCCTTGCCAAGGGGAAGCAGTGGCTTTGCTCTGAGCTCAGTCACAAGCAGAGCTTTGTGCAGGAGCAGGAGGAACATGTGCTGCATTTGTGGGGTGTCCTGGGCACGGGTGAGTTCTCCTCAGAGCTCTTTCTTGTACTTCATCCCAGGGAAGTGTTGTGCTGAGAGGGAGGGAAGGATCAGGGGTGAAGGGCCTTGCTCTCCTCCTGGGTGTCCTGTGGAGGAATGGTGCAGCTGACAGCAAAGTTCAGGGATGGGAGGATGAGTGTCTGGGGTGGGCACAATTTGTCAGCTTGGAGCACTTGGCAGAAGCACAGAAGCTCAGCTGGGTGCAGTGCAGGGTGCCAGGCTTGGCTCAGGGGATGGCTTTTGTCTATGGACAGCCAAGAAACTGGGAGGCTTTCTGTCCAAAGTGGTGATTTGTGCTTGCATAACGAAATCAGTCAATGTTTTCTGTTGTGTTGTTCCCTCCATAACCAAAACTAAGACTAAGCACGGTCAAAACTCAAAACAATTTAACATCTGAACATATTTCATATTGTCCTGGACTGGAAGTAGCTACTGACTTTGTAATCTCAAAATGATCTCTCTCCTCTTCCAGCGTGACAAAGGATGCAGCTGTCCTTTGTGCCTTCACCCTAACTGAGCTGAGCCATCTGCTTTCCTGCTGGGAACAAACTTTAGGAATAAGAGGCCTTTTTTCCCCAGAGGCCAATATTTCCCTTTCTCATCCAAACGATAGTCTTCAACAGATTAAGCATCTGTTGCAGAGTGTTTTACTGAAAGGAGAAGTCAGCATGAACTTCCTAGGTCACAAACAGAGTGAATGTTTGGGAATATTCCATTGTAGCTGTGTGCAGGAATTTTGATTGCCACCACTTTGATATCCTTGCCATGGGTTTTTTGGTTAACTTTTTCTTTCTCTAGACAGACAGGAAGAACATCCTAAAATACCTTTTGGCTCTAGTATGATGGAGCCTGAATGTTTAGAGTATTTCTGGATTTTCTACATTTACCTTCTAGGTATCCTTTTTCTTTGCACCCTTGCTGTGTCTTGAGAAGATAATTGTGTGCCTGAGGAGTAATTACCACTGTGTCCAACTGCTGATGTTTTATTTTTCTCTACAGAAAGAAATTCAAGCCATGAGTCAGTGCCATCACCCCAACATTGTATCTTACTACACATCGTTTGTGGTGAAAGATGAGCTGTGGCTGGTGATGAAGTTACTCAGTGGAGGTGAGTGGTCACATTTCTTTACCCTAAAGGCAGCAGAAAAACCTGTCCTCCCTCCTTCCTCTCTCCCTTCTCTACCTCTTAGGGTTCCCACCCATGAATTAGGAATTGTAGAGTTGTTTAGGTTGGTAAAGACCTCTGGGATCAGAAAGGCCAATGATTACCCCAGCACTGCCAAGTTTACCTCTAAAACCCTGTCCCCAGTGTCACATCCACATGGTGACTCTACCACCTCCCAGCCAGCCTGTCCCAATGCTGAACAGCCCTTTCCATGAAGAAATGTTTCCTAATATCCAATCCAAACCTCCTCTGGTGCAAGTCAAGGCAGCTTCCTTTTGTCCTACTGCTTGTTCCTGGGAGCAGAGCTCGACCCCCACCTGGCTGTCCCCTCCTATCAGGGGCTCTGCAGATCCTAAAGGTCCCCTCTGATCCCCCTTTTCTCCAGGCTGAGCCCTTTCCCAGCTCCCTCAGCCCCTCCTGGTGCTCCAGCTCCTTCCCCAGCTCTGTTCCCTTCTCTGGACTCACTCCAGCCCCTCAAAGCCTTTCTTGTCATGAGGGGCCCAAAAGTGCCTGCAGGATCTGAGGTGTGGCCTCAGCAGTGCCAGCAGAGGGGACAATCCCTGCCCTGGCCCAGGCCAGGTGCCCTTGGCCTTCTTGGCCACCTGGGCACTCCTGGCTGACTTCAGCCACTGTCACCAGCACCCCCAGGTCCCTTCCCACCAGGAATCTTCCCAGCCATTCTGTGTGAATAATATTTGATAGCAACCCATTCAGCTCAGAAAAACTTATCATGTTATGTCCATCAGTAGCAACACCTAACTGGCTTTTGAAAATCACTGTCTGCTTAACACAGAGCCAGCAAAACTTCCCTTTTCTGGATTTATTCTCTCAGACACTGGAGAAACAACTTTTTTTGAGAGAGTGAGTTTGAAAATTTTGTGTCAGTAATGTTTTATTTGAAGTCATAATATTTTCCAGGATCCCTGTTTAATTTACAGTTGAGACAAGAAATGGACTCAAGTTCTGGATGTTAACACAAAGTGCTGTTGCTAAATCCTGGGCCTGTCTTTAGGAAGACTTCATTTTCCTGGCACTGCAGCAAACAGGAATTGAGAACTGAAAAAGAAAAATTATTATTTTCTTAGATTTGAAAAAAATCCAACCTGGCTTCTCTGTTCTTGGCTTAGTTTTGTGGACTGTAAAATGCCAGGAGATGATGTGGAAAAATCTGGCTAAACCTGTTTGCATTTTGCACAAGAGCTCAACAATGACCATAAAACATGTCTCTTTGAAGGTGTTCTTTAGAGAATTTTAGCAGTTCTCTTGGAAGAAATCAAACTCCATGCCAGCCTTAAGTCTGTCTTAAAGGGTTTTTAATGTCTCATGTGCTCATGTGTCACTAAGCAATACCCTGTGTTTCCTTAGAGGGACATGTGACAGGTCATTAAAGCACTGATGACTGTTTGTGTGTGGAAAAGAATCCCCTGCCAGCTCAGAGCAAGCAGTGCTGCTGGGTGTATAGAAAGAGTCTCTATGGGAAAGTTTCCACAACACCAGGAAATGGCATTTCAGGGGTGCTGGAGAGGAGCACCAATGGGTTTGGCCTTTTCCAGGAGTACACAACCTCTCTGAAGAAAATGCACAGCTGCCTCCATCACTTCACAGCAGTTCTCTGTCATGGCTCCTCATTGACCCTCCAAATGTTGTCTCTGTTTGTTCTCAATTGTGTGTGGAGGTGTTTTTTTTTTTTTTTGTTTTTTTTTTTTTTTTTGTTTTTTTTTTTTGTGTAAAGCTGGGGAAAAGTCAGACCATCATTATCAAGGCAACACAGATGTAACGACTACACTGGAAAATTTCTGGAAAAATAATTATTGCTTCAGAACCAGCCTGTTGCTGGTGTGAATGATGACCTGCTTCTCATTTAATATTCCCTTTGAATGGGCTTTTATGTTCTTCAGCCTGATAATTGACCCTTGTGCAGCTCTGGCATTTAGTGGGGGATTTGCAGTTAAGGAGTGCTAGGAAATTTCCCTGCTTCTCATTCTGTTGCATATGTTGAAGAGTAGGGTCATTCCATAGAAGACAGAGCAGTAAGAGTGTAATTCTTCCCTTCCTCAACATTTCTGAGAGTCAGTGTTACATTTTCTCACTTAAGAGGAATCATTTGAAGGCTGGAGGAATTGCTAAAGTAAATAGAAAGACTTTGAGAATGACCTTTCACTTTCTAAGCAGGAGGATACCTTGTGAGGTATTTTCCAGCTGTTTTCTTCTATACTTTTTACTTCTCTAAATACTTTTTTATATCTGTGCTTCAGGGATCTCAGCTCTCATAGGCAGATTCTGCAGCACAGTCTTAAGGATGGGGGAAGAAACTTGTGATTGGAGCTTTCTGACTGAAGAGCTTTTTCATTCACTTTTAATGAGCCTATTTTCAGTTGGTCTTAGGCTGAGTGATTTATATAACGAGAGACACTTCTAAAACTGCCTCTCATTCCTTCCAGCTTAGTTCTTATCGGTAATAAAGTGGCTTGTTTTGTAGTCATCTGTCATCCAGTGGGAAAAATAATGATCTGGATTTCAACAGGAAAAACCTTTGAGCTGGTTTTTAAACCAGAAAACAAAAGCAAAGAAAGAGCCCCCCAAAACAAAACCAAAACAAACAAACACAAAACTGCACCAAAACAGACCCAAAATAGAGTACAGCCTAACACTTACATTTTGTTTAGCTGTTTAAAAAGATTTGTACATCCCAATCTCAGTAAGTACATATGAAATACATTCTGATGTCCATTCTGTATTTTGATCATGGCTTTTGTTCATGATAATTTATTCTGGGTAAAGTTCAGAATTTTACTGCCTCTTTTCTGTCAGTGTATGCTGGTGTGTGATTTCAGGCTGAAACTAGTTTTAATTTCAGCCTACAGACAGTGACCTTATTAATTTGACAAACAGTCCACAAGACAGCCAATCTGTAATGCAAACCTTTTTTGTTGTTGCTGTAAGTGTAATTTAGCTTATTTTCTGGCTGCAGTCTTTTGTTAAAATCCTAACCTGGTCATACATGCAAGTGTTTTAGAGATGTCTCTAAGGGAAAATTGTCTAAATCCACAAATTACAGTTGTCTAACAGTGCCTTGCTCCTCTGACATCCAGAGGGTGCCCTCAAAGGTCCTGAATTACCTGCCTGACATTGTCACTGAAACAGAACTATTTGTACTCTGCTAATGGGAGATGTCTATATTTGCAAGTTGTCAGCAGCCAGGAGGAAGCCCTGGGGAGCTGATGAGCATCAGAGCCCAGGCAGGCTGGTGGGAGCCCCTGCTCAGAGCCCTGTGAGCTGGCAGCCCTGAGCCCAGAGCAGGTGTGGAGCTGCTGATGGCACAAACGTGGCTGTGATGAGATGCAGTGGTGGGGACAAGGGCTGCTGCTGCTGTGTGCAGTTACTGACAGCCTCTCTCTGGCTGGTGATGTGTCTGTGTCAGCTTTGTCAGGTGCCTGCTCTTTCTGTTCCCTTCATTAGAAGCTGCAGAGCCTTTTCTCTAATGCTGGGAGTTCTGTAGGGTTCTAAGCTTAGCAGCATGAACTCGACACCCCAGCCTTTGAGTCCAGACTCCAAACTAAAATCCAGTGGCTATTTCTAGACAGCTGCTGATCTGCTCTTTGCCTCCCTGGCATTCTCCTCTCAGGAATTTTACTCGTGCCTTTTTAAAGCCTGCTGAAGCCAGTCCTGCTCTCAAACTCCTTTAGCAGGAAGAGGAGCAGCTGTGCTTTTGTTCTTGTGCTTTTACTCATTGTGACCTGCTTGCTCTTCTAAATTCTCCCTGCTTTTAACAAGAGCTCTCATTTCACAGGTGACCCATGGCTGTGGATAACTCTATAAAACAGTTGCTTCTATGAAACAGCTGCCCCTGGTGACTTGCTACATCACACAACAATTTTTCCTGTCCTAGCCTGCAGCAGATAAAACTTCCAAAATATTTTTCAACTGTGCAAATCCTTTAAATGCTGAAACATTTCCAGATAGGACTCTTGGATATTCTGCCCTCTGCTCTAAGATTAAATCTGCTAAGGAGATTGCTGTATTGAAATAGTTAAACCTTTTATTTTCCAAAAGTTTTTAAGATTAGCTAATCAACTTCTTACTTCACGCTTTGATCTGAAGTTCAGAATGTCAGACCAAAAGAGGCAGGCAAATCTTAGTTCTCTACCAGGGAGTTAGGACATCTTGTTCTGCTTCTGCTGTGTTAATCTCTGATCTGGCTCCTCCTAATTCCAACAGAGAGTTCTGATCAAAGCATAAACCACAGGTCCTTAGAAATCTTTGTGCTTATGTTGAATTATTTTCTTAGGAGAGAGATATGCTATTTTTAATTCATCTGGAGGGATTTTGATTTTATTTGTAGAAACACAACTTAATTTCAAACAATTAAGGATGGGGTAAGTCAGAAGCAGGGGATGGCAGGGATTGTACATGATGCAATGTGTGTAGGTACATTGCCACTCCTAACTGTAATAAGAAAAGCATGAAAAATTAGTTTGTGTTCAGATTTTCTCCTCGAAATGTCTTGATCACAACAGCAACAGGCTGTTTTGCTCCCTTTATTGTATTATCTTGTTTTCTGCCTTAATCTTCCCATATTTCTTCTGCATCCATGCACATGCCTGGGGGGAAGGAGGCAAGAAGTGGATGTTTCCTTAGCTTTCCTCTGAGGAGGTTGAACCAGGGTTAATGTCTTTTCCTTTGTTTTGTATAACTTGTTTCCTTTACTTTGCTACTCTCTGGCTGTATCTGTATTCCTCAGTCCCAGAAGAACTGAATCCAAACAGTTCTTCCTTCTTATGCATTTTTTCATCTGTTTGCCAGAGACTGACAAGGTGCAGATTTAATTCTTGGCTCTAATGACATCCAGGCTCACTGAGACCACTGGCTAATGCTGAGATGTCTTGAAAGAAGCAGCAGTGACTCTGCCAACTCCCCCTTCTGAAAGTTCAGCCTGTTCAGCATCAGTGTTTGTCAGGTTTGGGGCAGATTTTGGTTCTCACAAAGTTGTGTGGTGATTCCCCAGCACTGTTTCCAATCCTGTTTGTGCCAGGCCTCTAAATGGCCAATCAATGCAGATAGTGTTACCTGCTTATTTTGTTGTTGTTGTTTTTTCCGGGTTGGAAGTTAGAGAATTAAATTTTCCCATTCTGCCTCCTAGACGAAGTTAAAGAGGAGTTTTCACTGCATTGAACCTAAAGTGTATCTTGGTTCTGTCACTTAAGTTATAATATAACATGCAAGATATGGTTCCCATAGCAACCAGCTCTGCTGTACATTTTTTTGTTCCTCTGGGGGCATGTAAAATTCCAGCTGGAATATTCCTGCATTTATCTCTGATCTTGTTCCAAACAACCTTTCCTTTCTGCTCAGGTTTTCATGCCCTTCTCCGCTTCAGCCCCAGTGTGCTGGAGCCCTAAGCAGTGTCACTGATGAGTGTGGATGTTTTCTTCCTCTGCTGAGGAGAAACGTCAGAAACAGGCTTCCTAAATACCATTCCACTGGCTTGCTGGTGTAGGTGAGGTCAAGGAATCATGCTCTGGATTTGGAACAGGAAGCCTCAGTGTTTGTGGTGGTTTGAAAGTGAATCAGTGGAACAATTAGGACTTCTTGCCCCGAGGGTGTGATTACACAGAAGTTTTCTGCAGCAGCAAAGCTGGTTCAAGGAGTTCCTGGCTCTTTGGTCTCCACCCTGCCTGGAAAACTGGATTTCCAGTTACTGCAGTGATCCCATTTTATAGCATGGCTTTGGAAGTGATGCAGGGCCACAACAGTGAGGTGGTGAACCCTGGAATTTTAATCTCATTTTGTCACCATAGGTAACCTGGTATCTTTGCTAATTCACACAATTCATGGTGTTGAAGGAGTCAGTTTTACTGGATGTATGTGGGGTGCAAGTCAGGACTGCTTTTGCTGGGATCCAGGACTGTCCATTGCAATTGGTCTGCCTGGTGTCAATATCCAAAACATGAATGTCCTTCTCTTACAAGCAGTTACAGCTTGGGCTCTCTCAGCTGAGGGTGAGTGTGTACAGATTCCTTCTGCCTCGTCCTTAGGAGCTACAGCATTAGCAGCCTTTGGAGCAAAGTGGGAACTTGTGAGTTTGAGCAGAAAGCCACTTCCCTCTCAGCTGCTGTACAGTGTGCACTGAGAGCTTGCTCTTTGCTGAGGAGGTGCAGTTCCATGAGCATTGGTGTCAGAGCACACTGAGACACTGGGATGATGAAGGACAGGCCATGCTAAATGCTTTATCAGATTGCACAGTATCTCTGAGGCTTCCTGTTGATGTGCTGCGCAGTGTGTATTTGATGGGCAGGAATTTGTTTTAGCTGCGTTTTTTCCATATCAATCACTAAATGTTGTCTGCTTTCCTTTGTCTTCTGTTGGGCTTTGAGATCAGTTGCTCATCACCAGCTTTCTTTAAACATCCTTGTTAATGACAGCATTATTTATATTTATGGTTAGACTCCAGTTCTGACCCTTTTTTCTGTGTCTTGTTTTGTCTTTTCTTGGTACGTGACCCTTCTGGGCTTGGAAGAGCTTTCCAGTCAGTCTCAGCCAAACTTAATTTCTTTTTTATATCTTTCTCTGACTTAGGATTCAGCTTCCTGTACTTTGGGTCCATACTTGCTACTTGTGAATTTTTATTGAGAAAAATAATGAGGGAATTGTTGTAATCAAACCTAATGCCATGTATAATAGACACCAGAGTGCTTCATAGCATTATCTAAAATAGAGGTTTTATTTTAGAGAGGAGCCAAAGATATTTTTTTCTTTTCTGGAACGTTGTAGTGGATTTGTTTTCTCCTTGAAAATCTTGTAACTGTTAATACAGAGCAGGGAGCCTTATTTTCAGTGTGAACCTCATCCTCTGGCCACTAGGTTCTGTCTTAAAGTGAGATACAGCAGTTTGCACATGGAGCACAAATCCATAGTGAAACAGTATTTAAGCAGAGATCCAGCTGTGTTGGGATGTGCTCTCTCTTCCCCAGTTACTCCTGAACTGGTTTGAAGCTGGCTCAGGAGCTGGCAGTCTGTGCAGTCATGCTGGTGTTTCCCAGCAGTGTGGTCAGTTTGTTAAGCACATCCTCTGCTGTGGTTTAGGCCCTGGTTCCAGTTCAGCTGCATTAGTTTCCAGTTAATTTTAGCAGTTATTGTATTGCTGGATTGGGAACAGGCCACTGTGCAGAACAGTCACTTCCCCCTTTAGACTCTGATTCCCTCATCTCTTGGTCCAGTTAATGGAGTTGGTGTGGGAATTTGTGTCCTGAGGCAGGGGAGGCCTTACCCTGGTGAGTGTGTCACACACACACACAGACACAGACAGACCTCTGGTATCAAATTTGCATGGGATTGCTCAGCCTCATGCTGCAGTCCAATCCTGCCCTGCTAGCAGGAGGTGTTTTCCTTGACAGTGAAATTCCCATGACTTCTCCTCTCAAAGCAGCTCCTTTCTCTTTGGGGATTTGGTTCTTCTCTTGCTCCATGCCAGGCTTCCTGAGACAGAATGCTGGAACATTCCATGGAGCAGTGCTGGGAAATGCAGCTTGGCTTTGTTCTGTATTCCCTGGTGCTGTGCTTAATGAAGTTGTAGTTGAGTTGTGAGTCAGAGCCAACTCCCAAACTTATTGATTTGTGAGTTGGAAAAATCACAGTTTTATGGTGCTGTGCAGTGGCCAATCCCTGAGCAGACAAAGGAGGATGATCCTAAGAACACTTTTTCCAGCAAAAGGGTGGCTCTTGGTTTGCTTCTCTGCTGTTTCCTGCAGTGGGCATTTTGCTGACCCCTTTTTGCTGTTCTTTCTGCAGAGGACTGACAAATTCCCCCACTTCTATGAACATCTCAATGTGAAAGTGGTTTTAAAATAAATGTGCTTAAAAAGTGTCAGGCAGGACTGGGAGCAGATATAGCCTGGGTGTGAATCAGCCTTTTCACAACCAGGGCTGCCTCTGTGCATGCCCTCTTGTCTGTCTGCCCTCCACCCCCCTTTCAGGGTTAAATACAACCTCTAACTTGGCTAAATAGAGGATTTTTTGACCAAATGAATTTGAGTACACCATATGATCTGCCTCCTCATGTTCCCTGAGCCCTTTGCAGAAGAAGGGAAATGTTTGTGAACCGAGTCTGCTAACGGAGCCGTGGGTGGAGAGAGGACAAAACGAGTACGTGAAGAACCACATATTTTCACTGGACTTCTAAAACAAGTGACAGTTTGTTCTCCAGATTTAGGCACATTTCAGAGGAAAAACCTGAACAGTGGATGTGGAGGGGCTTCTTTGGTGGGATTTTTTTGATGTCACAGAAATTCTTGTCCAGAATAAGAAGCCTCAAAGTTTGTAAGCTTGTACTCTTTAAATGTGAAAACATGATAGGCTGAAGGCCAGGTGAGTCCTTATGACACACAACAGAAGATGCTTTTCTCAACATAAAGGTGAATTTCAGTGAAGGGGTCCATCTCCAACATCTGAAATCTTAGCTTTCTTCAGTAAAGATATTCTTGTTCGGATGCAGGAAGTCCAACAAATGTCAAAACAACCTGAGTTACATCTGGGTGGAGCCTTTGGGTAAGACCCATGTCAAAATTCACTGAACATGAGAGTGTTTCTCTGCTTGGGTGGGGTAAAGGAAGGCTGAACACTGAGTATGTTTGCATAAAATGTTGGGGCAGTTATGTAACTTCAATTCTGTAATTTTTTTCATTTTCCTCTGGGTTTTTTTTCTGTTTTTGTTGTTGGAGTCTTCTGTGTTAAGACTGTGTCATCTGCAAATATCTTGAACTAAACAAAGATTTTTTGGTAAGAGGAAGCTGAAGGTGCTGTTCAGGCCAGCCAATTTATCCCTCAGTTTATTTCCACTGGGTTTGCTGGGTGTCTTGGTGTCCAGGTGAAGCTGGTGCCAGTGGGCCAGAGAAGATGGAAGTGAGAAATAGCTCTGCAAGCTTTTAGATGAGCTCAGCAAATACTGCTTTGCTCTAGCTAAGGGACACTGTGCACCCATGTAATTGTTTCCTGTGCAGTTTGAATTGTGCAAAATGAGCCTTTGCACATGGTGTTTGTATTCAAACCTTGCAGCTTCTGCTTTCGTAGGGGAGTCCAAAAGGAAAATACTCTTCTAAGTGAAAACTGATCTGCACAATTGTTTTAGCCTAGAAATTCAGTTGGGATAGTTAATAAAATAAATGTTAAAGAGGAAGAGTTTTTTGTCCACCTGAACCTGAAGGGTGAGAAGAAAATCAAACTAAAAACCTCTTTTGTATTTTTCACTTGCTTCAGGAATTTACAAGGTGAAACTTTTAATTCTCCCATGGGCCACATTAATGAGAGTTTCTGTTCTTAAATCCAAAAAGAATTTTCTCTTACTTTTTTGATTGTGAGTTAAGAAGAATTAACTTCTCTAAACTTTTCTAAAACTGAGCCCAGCTTTTCTAAACTAGCTGAGTTAGTACTGGGATGTTCTTTCCCTGTAAGTTTCCTGTTCAAAGACAAACAAAGCTGCAATTTATGTTCTCCAGTTGTGCCTGCTTTTCTCATTCTTGAAGAACCTCCCAGTACTGCTGACACTGCTTTGTGCCCATAGCTATAAAAACCCTTCTAGTCCCTATCCAGCCATTAAACCATAGAAACCCAAGTTTGAAGGGGCTAAATGGCACAGGCTTTGGAAAAGAGGCTTAGCCATCCATGCTGGAGCAATAAAAAGTTCTGAGAAGTGTTTTCAGTGCAGCTGCAAATGCAAGGAGGGCAGCAGGCAGTGCCTGTGGAAAGCTGGGCCTTGCACAAGAGGCTGCTGCGACTCACCGGTTCCTTTCATTCCTGGGTGCAGTGTGCAGAAGTGCTTTGCTCTCTAAAGCCTGGTTTGTCTTGGAAGATGATGTAATTCACACCATGCTGGGGAGAGAGACTAAACATGCTTCTAGGGAAGGATCTAAGCTATTCCAGTTCTGTACACAGTGAAGAAGGGACTTATTGTCACAACTCAGCCACATTTCTTCTCTATTTTATGATTTCCACTTTTTTTTTTTTTTCCTGTTAGGGTTGTACCAGCCATAACAGATGAGATTTTTCCTGATATTCCTCTGCACAGAATTTTTAGGAGCTGAAAAAGAGTGTCTAATTTTATCAAGCTTGTTACCTTCAGCTTGAGTCCTGGCAGCCCCCTGCTTTTTCCATTTCCCCCTTCAGCTTCTCCAGTACTCAGCACTAAGCCAGCTCTAGCATCAGTGTCTACTTAAAAACCTTCCAAATGTTGTGTGTGTACATTTTACACTTTGCTTGTTCAAATAACTTCTCAGTGTTCACAGGGGTTTTACAGGCTCTGCCCCCAGGGGTTCTTTGTTGCCTCTGCTTTCCTGCAGCAAAAGCTTCATCTTCTGACTCTGATCCTGACCATCATCAGTGAATTTCTTGTATATTAACCAATGATAAATTACACTTAACTGTGAATCAGTTCTTCTAGTTTAAACTAAGGTGTTTGACTCTTCTCTAGGCTCTGTTTTGGATATTATCAAGCACATTGTGGCCAAAGGAGAACACAAGACTGGTGTCCTGGATGAAGCTTGTATAGCCACAATCCTTAAGGAGGTGCTGGAGGGACTGGACTACCTGCATAAAAACGGGCAAATCCACAGGTATTTTGTTTTTCTCATGTCATAAAATGTTATTGAAACAGAGTAGCTGAGCACAGTCTCATCCCATAACTTGCTGAGGGCATGAAGAGAGGAAAGTAAAAGTGGGAGCTTTATTAAAATGCAGAATTAAGATGTTTGTATTCTATATACTATGTCTGTATTCAATGACTAGGCCAAATTTGGGTAAATTTTGGGGTGTTGAAAGTTCTAATATAGGGAATCTCTTTCTAAATGTCAACATTCAGCTGCAAAGTGTAGTTGATGGAAAGCTGGAAAACTTCCACTGGCTTTGTTTCTTGCAGAGCTACAAATTACCAAGAGCACTTTGTAGGCAGAGTTGAGCAATTTAATAAAAAGTCCTTCCAGCTCTGATTCTTTTTTTTGAGGTTAACTGTAAGATCAACATAATAACATTTGAATTTGAGTAATTTTATTAACGAAAAAGAAATAAAAATAATGGAAAAACTTCTTCTGTAGGCAAAGCCCAGTTAACTAATGGCCTGTGATTTGACAGACCACTGAAATCCATGGGTTTCTATGCTGGTGTTTGACTGGGGTGTGTTTTTAAATCACATTTTCCTCTCTCCTGGTGTCAAGGTGTGGTGTAGTTCAGTAGAAGATGCTAAGTTGGTCTGTTCTGTATTAAAAAGACTGAGATTTGCAATCCTAAATATGTGCTGAAAATAGAATATACTGCTTGTGGGTAATGTACACAATCCCAGCCACAGACTGCTACTGGAACAGCCTCTTCTTTCTTGGGAATTTTGTGAGCTTGGCTCTCCTTTGGTACAATGCCATTATAAGCATTGCTGCTGCTGTGCTGGAGTAAGTTTCTGTCTTCTTATAGCTGCACAAGAAGAGGTAATTTTTTTGCCAAAATGTTATTTTAATTAGAAAATACAAGAAGTATTCATAGTTTCAATCAAACTGACTGACTTTTGTAGGTTATTTTGGATTAAAAGGAAAGAAACAGTTGGAAATGATTCAGGTGGAATTCTTCTCCCTGAAAGAAGTCTCAAATTTCAGTTTCCAGTCTCAACTGAAATTCTGATTTAACAAGAATCATTGTCTTCATTGGAGCCAGTTTTGATTTCATAGCTGGTTGCTCGTTGCTTAACTTTGTTTTTTGAGATAAGACTTGAGGCAGCTCTGGGAATTTAGAGTAAAGCAATAAACCAACTTGCTTGCCAATTACATGGTTGTAAGTTTTCACTTTGCCATAAGTAATTGACAGAACTGTGTTCATCTGTGACCTGCAGTAGGTTTGCTTGGCTGACTCAGTTATCTTCTGGTCTAGTGAAATTGAAATATATCTGTTAAAGCAGCAGAAACCTGTTAAATCTCAGTTTCTTGGAAGATACTGCATAATGTTTCATGTATTGAGGAGAGGTGGTTCTCCATTTGGCTGGCTGGAGTGGAAAAGCAAAACTAGTAAATGTGGTAAAGATTAGAGATAATAAATTTATGTGTGTGGTGTGTGTGGTTTTTTTACTGCACTCAGCAAAAATACTATGTTCACAAAATTCAAACTACTGGTCTGAAGAAAATATGATTGATATTGAATCGTCTAGAACTGAACTGGGTCAAACCTGCTGTGACCATTCTCATCCTGCTCATTGCCCAAACTTCAGCAAAGAAATCAGAGCTGTGTCATTGCTGCAGCTTAAGGTTGTGGTTATGCATCAGCCCCTTTGCATGTGTTTCATCCCTATATTTTGGGGTTCTCCAAAAGCTGTGTAATATTGTATCACAGAAAAGAATTTGGATTATCTCATTGTGCTGGGCACAGCAGTCTGGGAAGTTTGGAGAAGTGGGATACAGAAGGAAGGTTGTGTGATTTCCTACCTGTGATACAAAGCAAGCTGTCATGCCTTTGAGGATGAAACATGTTTCCTTAATGGAGTTCATTATGCTGAGTTCCATTTTATCCAGATGTGTGTGTGCTGCTGAGGAAAACACAGTTTGAAGTTGCAGTGCAGCTGGGACCTTTCCTCAGCTGTAGGAATATCTGTATGGTTTTCCCATTTTGCTTCATGCTAGGAGTCATAACATTGGCCATGCCTGATGGGAAAGGCAGGTGGAAATCTTGCAGCCATGCCTGGGATGCTCTCAGAGGAAGTGTTTAAAATAACTGAACTTTGCTCCCCTGGGTCAGCTTCAAGTATCTGGCTCTAAAGGAAAGCACATCAAGTGATGGCTGAAGTGCAGATATTGTATCTGTAGTGTGGGGCAGCTGTACTTGGGGTGAACATTAGGCCAGAGCAGGATCAGCTGTGAAGGGTCAAAACTGAAGGGCTTTAGTTAAGACCTGGAACAGCCAGCCCAAAGCAAGCAGCCATCCAGCAGATAAAAAATGTTCAGCTGGTTACACTAAATCTCCAAACTCTGCTTATATTACACCTTGGAGAAAACAACTTGATAAAATTAGAGACGCAGCATGAGTGAGTGACTGTAATTAGCAGATCTGAAGTTGGACAGGCAGGCCAGTGGCACAGCCCAAATGATGAATATTGGGTCCCAAATGTAATTTTGTGGGCACTGTAGACCAGAAGTGGGGCTGTAAATCACCACTGAGATCAGAGAACATATTTCTGTCAGTGGAGCTGCTCAATACTTTTAAATTATGCATAATCTTAAATGGGTAAATGAAGTTAACACGTGAAAAACTGGCTTAATGAAATTTTGCTGCTGCTGAATCTTGCTCTGCCTACGCCTGCCTTGAACTTCATGCCACTTCCAATTAAGGGTTGGGGAGCTGTCTTGGTGTGGAAGTGCAAATCCCTGCTTTGGACAGGAGGCGAGTTTGTCAGTATTCTCTAGAGGAGATTAGAAAGCCAAATATCTAGTGAAGGCTTAAATTATAATTTTTTCTTGTTTACTTTCCTAATTAACAGCCAGAGCGAGTTTGAAACTTGAATAGACACCATTGTTCAGGAATAAATGCTGAAGTCTCCCACATTGCCCAAAGTGATGTTTTTTTTTTTTTGCTTTCATCTTGCAAGGGCTGATGGGAAGTGTCTGAGGCCTTATGGCAAAGACAATGGGGAAGACAAAATCAGTTTTATTTTCATGAACACTCTACACCACAGCAACAATTGATTACAAATAGTCTCCATCTTCTCCAAAATCAGCAGTGCCAGCCTTATCTGGGAGCTGGCAGCTCCCTGGCCTGTCTCTGTCCCCTCTCTGGTGCCAGCTGCTACTGTCCCCGCTGTGGTTCCTGCGTAGCACAGTGATTCCAGGGAGGGTTTGCAATGCCACTGATCCAGCTCATGTTCAGTGAGGGAAGTGCCTGGGCAGCAGCCAGAGCTCTGAGGACACAGGGCCACGCTGGGGAGCCCTGGGTGAGGCTGTCCTGCAGCAATCTGCTCAGGCTCATTTCTGTGGGGAAGTCAAACAGGACTGACAGTGCTGTCAGGGGTCGTTGCCAGGCTAATCTGGGCTGGGTGACACTCAGGGTATGTTGTACCTCTTCCCCATTTAGACTCTGATTCCTCTGTGTGTTTGGGGATTAGCAGGAGTTTGATGAATGACTTAGAAATAAAACTAAAGCAAAACCAACCCAAGAGGTTTTATTGCCTAAAAAGATTGATTGGAGGGAACTTCAAGGCTTTCTTTTTCAGGTGCTGCTGCGTATGGCAGGCTGACAAATGAATCGTGCTGATTAACTGTTACAAGGTCTCTCTGTCTTTCTCCCTATTTTTATCTCTGAGCTTATCTTCTGTTCATGATTAGCTGTTGTGTAACTGAATATTTTAGTTAGTCCAGGTGAAATAATACACTGCTTAAATATAACCAGATTCTCCTATTGCAGCACAATAAATGTGATTCTGTCCTGTTTTTGTGGGAAGTGCTTTAGAGTTGCATGCACTTGAACTATTGGCATGGCAGCAATCCAGCTGTTAGTTTGTTTGCTGCTCTACTTATTACAGAGTGAGAGGAGCACCAACATGTTTTATATGCTGGGTTAGATCAGCCTGTGCTGCCACACAAAATGTTTGGGGTGTTTTTGGTGTCTTTTCAAAATCAGAATGTGGGCAGCAGGGTACTGGGACAGCTGTTTGAATGTGGCTTTGAAAAGACCCTGGAATCAATATTCTTGCTGTGCTTTTATGCCACATAGGTTAATTTTAATTTTTTTTTTGGGACCTTAGCATTGTTTTGACAGGGAATCAATTTAATTTTTTGCCTCTTTACCCATACTAAGAGTAAATAACTTGTGAAAAATGGGCATCTATCTGTCTGCACATACACATCACCAATGTGGGATTTTTGCAGGAGCTCACCTCCAGTTACAAGTTTTTGATTTAAGATGAAGGAGCTGTTGGATGCATTTTGGCAGAACTTGGCTGTCCTACAGGATTCAAGTTTAATTTTCATGTAGCTGATTAATGCATTGATAGCCATGCTGGCAGCTATTGTGGTTAAACTGGATTCCAGTATGCCTCTGGAATAGTGTGCTTTCATGTTTCTGTGGGAGTTCTGTGGGAGAATTTCCAGCCCTCCTCTCTGCAGTGCTGTGATCTTGCTTTGGGGAGTGTGTTTTGGAAGTGAACTTAGGTAGGAGAGGTTTGAGGAATGGATAACAGCATGCAGAGCCTTTTCACCTCTACCTTCCAGTTTGATTTTCAGTCAGGACATCAGTAATTTGAAAATTGGCTGTTGCTTAGCTGTGGGAAGTGCAATTTTTTATTCAGAGAGGTGTACTTTGGTACTTTGGTCTTTTCTCTCTTATAGTATGGGATGGGTAGAAATAACCTTTAGAGTTGGTAGTTAGTAGAAATTCTAGAGCTTTAATTTGTAAATAACTGAAAAGCCAGAAGAATAGAAATGTTATCTTGTATGTCTCAGTAGGAAGAAAGAGAAGAGGCTGCTCTAGATTGTGCTGGGTGATTTGTTCCCCAAATAAACACCTTGCTCTGCAGTGTCAAGGGCCCAAGGAGCACTGAATCCCCAGTCTCTGCACAGTCACACTGGGGTGTATTGTGGTGGTTTGGCAAACCAGCATGCTTTCCTGGTGGCTGTTTCTTCCACTGCATCATCCAGAAATTCATTGTTTAAAAAAAAGAAACTTCCTTGTGGTTGTGGAGAGATAATACAAACCAGATGTAATCCCAAATCTGCAGACAGCCAGAAACAATAACTCCTGTGGAGACAGTTTGCCTCAAAGTAAATAAAGACAGTCTTTGCTCTGAAGTGTAAAAACCTGGGATTTCAACCTCTGATGGTAAAATGTCATTGCTGCAGAAATCACAGGGGTGCTGGGGGCCCTGCAGCAGCTCCAGGTGATGCCCCAGCTCTTGGGAGCTCCCTGCAGTGCAGGGGTGCAGGTGGGCTCCAGGGTGATGCCTGAAGGTGTGGCTGCTGCACTCAGGTGTTTGTCCCCCTGTCCTTTCCTCACACCCTGGAGCTGCCTCTGAACTTTGTCACTGGGTGTCCTGCAGTTACTCAAAGTAACTTTGGGTTAGTCCAAAGGAAAACCAAACTGGTAGAACTGGTAGAATTGCTCTAATTGCTCTGGCCTTTTATAAAAGGGAGAGGAGTTTTTGTGTTTTTCTCTCTGCTTTGCTACATAGAGATGAGAAACAGGAAAAATATGATTAAGAGTGGGAAAATAGAGGTTGGGTGATCTCCTAAAGGTTCTACAGCAGTGACAGATTTTGGTCAGTGATCCATGACTGAGCTGTACACTCAGGTAATGGTGATTTCTAACAATTCTCAAATTGTCAGGAGTATTTGAATTTGATGTGTTTGCAGGGGGAATAACCATTCAGTGTCTGCAGCATTAAATGTATTGAGTGAAAATGTAACAGGCTCTGAGCTTTTACTCTGAAGAAAGCCAGTGCCATTCCCACGTGTACAACACTGTTTGTGACATCTTTCTCATGTCACTGCCTTTATCTGCTGTAGATTGCTGGGACTAGGTCACCCATATGGGCTCTTGCAGCATCTCTCCAGCAGCAGAGTAATTGTTTAAATTGTCTTGTTCATCTGTTCTGCTGTGGTGATACATGATGTGAATAGAACTCACTTCAAAAAGACAACTTTGGAAATTGTTCCCTGGTTTGGTGCAGAATTTCTGGCCTTCATAGGTCCTAAAAGCTGCATATGTAGAGGTGCTTTAAGATTTATTCAGACCACTGCAGTCTTTTCTTTCATGTCTTATGGTAAAGCAGGAGAAAAGGGCCACTTCCTAAATTTGTGTGGTAGCATATTAAACACACTAGAAAAATCTTGCAAGGCTGCATCAGAAAATATTGTTTTTATTTACAAAATTGAATTATATCTTGCCTTGTGGAGTTCTAATAAAACTTTGATATTAAAAAGTAAAGTGAATGCTTTAAAAAACAAAAGTTAGACAAAATCCACACACATTTAGGACAACAAACAAAAAACTGCTACAGAGAAATCTATCCCTTCATGGCAGCCTGGAAACATCACCAAGTGAGATTGGGAGTGCAGTACGGACTTGTTTCCCTTGCACAGATACCTGATTTTATAACTGCTTTCTTCATTTTCTGGGAATAACTGGATTAAATAGAGGGCTTTCTTTCTATGCTGGTCATGCTTAAAACTGTCACCTTACAGATTTTGGAGAAGGAAGTCTTTTTGACAGGTTTCTTGTGAGCCCTGGCTGTCCTGCCTTCCTCCTGTTGTGTCATGCTGCAGCCATGGCTGAGCAGGAGCTGTGGGTGGCTTTGTAGATGGGGACAGCTCTTGGCTGCATGGGGAATGCCTTGGACTTTGTGTGTACAGAGACAGACTCACTGCTGCTCCAGAGCAGGATGCTGATTGCCTTTGGGAAATGGAGAGCTTTTTCAGCTCCCCTTTGTCAATATTTTGTGGCCTAATTTGATCCAAATTGGTTGTGTATTTGCCAGAATGGCTTTCATCTTTCCATCATGGCAGGGAGCTCTGTGAATCACAGACATTCCTGTTCCTTCTGCTACCTGATGCAGCTTGTACTCAAACTGGTGTGATGTACACGTGGTAATTTTTTGGAAATTGCTATTTGTGAATGCTTTAGGAACGTATTCTGATGTGGCATTCACATTCTCTGAAAAAATTCCTTCACCCAGGGTTTTTCTCCTGGGAGGCTGAAAGGCAGAGAGAGGCCTCAGAGAAAAGGAAAACAATTCTTATCTCATTTGCTTCTCCTGTGTTGTGCTCACATGTGGAATGTGTTTGGAGATTGTTTACCCACAGGTGATTGTTCCATTGGATTCTGCTGGGAGTTGTTTTCACTCTTTGGCCAATCAGTGCCAAGCTGTGCCAGGACTCTGGAGAGAGTCAGGAGTTTTCATTATTATCTTTTTAGCCTTATGTAAGTATCCTTTCTGTATTCTTTAGTATAGTTTAGTATTCTTTAATATAATATATATAATAAAGTAATAAATTAGCCTTCTGAGAACATGAGTCAGATGCATCATTCTCTCCCCTTGCTGGTGGACCTGCATTTACAATATTCTGACCTGCAGGAGATCCTGCAGCATGGTGGTGTCACTGGTGTTGCCACGTGAAGCAAACCCATGTCCTTCCACATGAAAGAATTTGACATGAAATGCTGAAATAAGACCACGTTATAACTTGACAATTTCCCTCTGTTACCAATGACTAAGGCAGGGTGTCCCAAAAATATCTGGGCCTCCAGGGGTAGGAAGAGACCTTGTGACTCCACAGCTCACTCTGTGGGTTGCTTTTAATGCAGCAGGTGTTAAAGGGGCTTTGTGCCTTGTCCCCACTGCAGTCCTTAGGAAGCAGGGTCAGGAAATGGACAGGGTGAATAAATGCATTTGTGGAAGAAGTCCTGTTACATTTTTAGTTGCTGTTCAACATATGAAAGCTTGATTTTAAAGCCTGCTGGGCAGAGTCCTTTCCTTATACAAGAGAAAGAAATGGAAGTTCTGACAGAATAGGGGAAACTTTAAAAGTGGTGTATGAAGCTGGAGATGGAGCTTCTGTCTTGCAGTAACTGCTGGAGGTTGTTAGAAGCGTGGGCTGCTTGGCAAGTCCTCCTTGCCATGAGCTGATGTCACAGCAGTGATGTGCTTTGGGGCAGATGTGTGAAGCAAAGGCCTCATTTGTAGGAGGAAGTGGTGCTGTGAGCACTGGTATAGTTAGATCATCTCCATGTTGGGAGGCAGGCCTAGGTCCAGTGCTTGTAGCACTGGTTTCTGATGTGTCTGAAAACTGTTTTTTAAGGGTTTGGGTTTAGCTGGAGCAACTGCCCTACACTGATGTGCACTTGAGGTTCCTTGAGCACTGCTGCTGGGCTGGGGGCTTGGCCATGGGTGGGAGGTGGAGTCCAAGGCAGGCAGGGTCTGTCCTTGAACCACGTGGGAAGAGAAGGAATTAATGAGAGCACCAAAGCATCAGAGACAAAGCTGGCACAGGAGTGAGAAGTGTGAGCTGGACACAATTTGCTGAGATAAAGGAAAATTGCTGGGGCTGCGGTAACGGTGTGTGTGTGACAGACAGGGACACAGTGAGGGATGTGACACACTGCTGCCTGTCTCACTTCATAATAGAGGCTTGCACTCAGTTAGCCCAGGGTCTGCCACTCTTTCTGTACTGCCTCAGCATCTTTCCAGACCCTGCAGCTATTCAGACAACCAAGATGACAGTGAATTTCAGGCAGATCTCCTGCAGCTTTCTTTAGCGAGTTGTCCCTTGTCTGAGCTGCCAGAGTGACTTGACCTAAAAGAAATCAAATTTGAATCATGGTTTCTTGGGCCCCAAACCCTCTACTTAAAGCAGCAGTCCACTTCTGCAGCACTGGAGGGCAGAAAATCAAGAGGGGTTGTACCTAGTGAGTGCATTGTGGAGCCTCTGAAAAGATATTTAATGTTTTTACAATGAAGTGCAATGGGAGGTTAATTTCTCATGCAGCCCTTACTGTGGTTTCTGTTTGCCTATGCCAGGTGACAGGATGGAGTTATCTCTCCCAAGAGGTCCTCAGTGCACTCAGAGTGATCTGCCTGGATCTTCTGGGTAGGGCAGGGAGAAAACAAGTACTTGCTGTACTCTTAAAGCTCTCTGTGATGGAAGCTGACAGTCCATTCCAGTGGGCTTTGGCTTCACATGGCTCTGTTTGCAAAGCCACAGTCTGTCAGTCACTTCTGCCTTTCAAAGCTTTGCTTCAGACTGCTTAAAAAAAAGGAAAAAATGTTTTATAGGTCCTGGTAACACTGGATTATTCATCTAACTTTCTCCAGCCATTAAAATGATAATTCAAAAGCCTTTAATTATTCCCACTTATGTAGCTCCCATGAAGGTGTAGCTTCAAAACTGCTTCCACTGTTGTGAGTTTAGGAGTTAATTATGAGTTGCCTTGTGCTGCTGGCTCAGCTCCTGTGTGCAGGCCGTGGTCCTTTAGCACAGCCCAGCAGCTGCCAGAGCAGCTCAGAGAAGAGGGAAGCTGCAGTTGCTGTGCCTGCCTGATCCTGGGCAATAAAGCATGTCACTGGGCTGGTCCCCTGCTGGAATCTATGGCAGCCTGGCTGCTGCTGCTGGGCCTGGCTGCCAGTGGCCACGAGGACCTGCTGAGAGGGCTGTGGATGAGCAGGGATGGAGCAAGCTGTGGACTTGGCCCTCTCTTCCCTGCTCTTATGCTGGGCTCAGCAGGGAGTATGGAAGCTGCTCTGCCAGCTCTCTGCCATTGGAAAACCTTCAAGCTCTGGGAGATGTTTCAGTCTGGCTCTGCAGTTCAGCACAGCACTGTAACAGGCAGTAATTGCACCTCACCCGAGAGTTTGGGACTTTAGGTGACTAGTCTTTAGGTTCAATGCTGCGGCATGAAAATGTTGGTGCACACAACTTTTCTGAGCAGGGACATGCTCATGTGCAGCACTTCCAATACAATTGCCTTGAATGCCTTCTCCTGTGCTGCACTGAACGTGCTGACATTTGAGGGGATAAAAATACTGCTGCAAGCCTAGTTTACATTTTGCAGCTCTAAATGTAAAGCTCTTGCCTGTCACCAGCTTTTTATATCCTGGATTATAAGGCAAAGGGAAGAGGTGACACAGGTAACAGCATCTTATTGAAGGGAGAGGAATATTTGATGTAAAATGTCACAGATTGCCTCATGTTTAACTGTATGTAGAGATATTGTCCTGGAAGTATTTTACAAATTACTCAGAACAATGTCAACTCCAGCAATTGGTTGCATTCAGCATAAATATTTTGAGTTATTCATTACCATTAAAAGAAAATAGTAATTGTTCCATCTTTCACCTTCTCTTTTTTTAAATGAAACTTGGCAGGACCAAGCACTCCTTCCTCGTGCCAAATTATGCACTATAGAGTGGAGTCCATGAAAATTTATTGTTGCAGTTGATGTAAATTGCATCTAATGGGCAAATGAGTCACGGCTGTGCTTTGTGCTCTAGAGGCACATGCCAGCAGGGTGGAAGCAGAGGCAGAGCAAACAGGGCTTATCTGTTTCCCCTCTCCTGGGACAGTTTTCTTCTCCCTGCTGGGCTGCAGAGCTCCTGGGGTGACACTCTTTGCTCAGGTCCCTTCTGTTGTGGTTGCAGTGGCTGTAACAACCACCATGGGGTTAGGCCAAGGATTGAGGGCTACAGATGAGGGTGGATCTGAGCACTTAGCAGGATTTTAAGGACTCATTATAATGGGAACAAGCTCAGGATACAGTTCATGTAGTTTCCCTGTGCCCCACTGAAAAATTAATTGAGGGGAGTGTGGGAACACATCACTTAAAACTGGGGAGCATCATCTCATTGCCTTCCTGTGCTCCCAATGTCCTGTAGCTGGAGCTTGGCTGTGATTTTGTTGTTGGGATGAGAGTTGTTCATACAGCACCTCATGCCTGGGGCCCAGCCCCATCCTGGAGGCATTAATGTGATGTAACTCTTGTCTGGTCGAACTGGGAAGCTAAACCAGTTTGGAATGCAGATGGAGAAGGGTTTCTGCCCTCCTGTGAAACTTTTCAAGGCTGATGTGGAGAATCCAGCTCTGCACTGGAGCAAGTCCAAGCCTCTCTTCCCACTCTGGTTGTGAAGTACAAGGTAAATAAAAACATAATCCTTATTTTGTGGAAAGGCTCTTGAAGGCTTTAGGAGAGAGGAAGATGAAGCTGTTGAGCAGGAGTGTCCAGAGCATTGTAGCATTTGTTAAACTATTGACAAGAAAGTTTTCTCTAGCCTTCTGTAACTTCATTTAAAATGTGATATAATTATTGTTTATGCTAAAGCTGCTTCCTGTTTCCACTGTAGCAATTATGCCAGAGGCACACAATTTATTCCCGGTGTATCAGCCCAGGATATGGCCATTACTACATTAATGGGAAGTGCCTTCAGATTGTTACACTTGGCAATAACTGTATCCTGGAGTAACAAACTTCTCACCATTCAGCTCACAAGTTTATAAGCATCTCCTGATGAAAACAAACAGGAAAGCACTGATCATCTTTCCCCTGCCTCTTTCCTTCAAATGCACTTAATTTTAAATATTATTTTAGAGGAGAACCTGCTTCAAAGATGCTGCTGCTGCAGCAGTGTATGCTAAAGGAATGGGTGAGTGCTCACCCAGTGTTAAGGCTGCTCTGTGTTCACCTGGTGCTGCTGCAGTGCTGTTACCCTGGGGTGGGGATGGGAAAGCTGGAAATTGCTTCTGTGGAACAGTGACTCCTCGGTGGAAACAGTGACTCCCCAGACATCTTGCTGCCCCATCAGTTTTGGGTGGAGTGTGCCAGGCTGGGGTGAGTGATGGCCTTTGCAGAGGGTGGTCACTGTGAGGAGGTGTCACATGAAATGGTGATGTAATTCTGTAGTTTGACTTGCTGTTTTGGCCTCCTGGATTTCATATTGTGGCGATGACTTGTTTTAATTTCTTGAACCAGCTTTAGGCATCATGTTTACTGACTTTTGTTTCCAATGAGAAAATATGTAAATTTTAATTAATCCAAGCTGAAGTTAAAAAGAAAGCAGGCCTCTTGATTTGAGGGGGTTAAGGGCCTGGAGTCTTTGGGCTCATTTTTTCTATGGGATTCAATCTGAGTGCTTGTTTTGCTACTTCTTGCGCTCCAAGCCTGTCCAGCTTCTCTGCTGTGGTGGGATGGTTTGGTGATAGGGAATGCCTGCTGGTTTCTGGCTGCTGATGCTACACCAGTAAAACCTGCCTGAGTTGTTTTGGATTGTGAAGTGTCTGATAGTTGAGACATCATCCTTAGCTTTCCTCAAAATCTTCCCTGGCACTTCCTTAATGCTGAGTGTGGTGTGTTGTGGGGGCTTGGTGAGCCACATGTGCAGCTCTGCCAGAGGGGAAGTTTGGAAAGGCTGCACAATTCTGCAGGGCCCAGCTTGGGGAAATGCTCCAGCATCCTGGGCTGCCTTGGAGTCCAGATGGAAAAGGAAATTACTCTTACTCCAGTAAGAGAATTAATAACTTCAACAGGCAACCTCATGCATCCTATTCCTTTCCCCATGACCTGGAACTGGCAGGGCCTCGTGCATCCTGGCTGTCACAGGAGAATCAGCTGTGGGTAAACGTTTCCAGTAGGATTGCAGAGTTTCCTGAACACCCTGTGTTCCCTCTGAATTAGTGCTGCTGTGCAGGGGGATTCCTGGAGGTGCCTGTGCCAAGCACATTTCACACCCTGTGAGCCAGCTCCTCACCTAGGACACAGCAGGCTTTGGTGCTGTGCTCTCTGTGTGCCCCTGGGGCTGGATCTCAAAGGCATCTTCTGCCTAAATATTGGCAGGGAGCTTTTCCATTGCTCCTTTTTATGGACCATGAGTTTGTGGGAGTGCAGGGCTCAGTCAGGTTTGTATCTCTTGTGGCAATTAGCTCAACAGCACCAATTATATTGGATTTAATATGGATGCTAAGGGGGGGAGTGTAGCCACCTGCTTAATTCTGCATTTAATCCCTTCAGGTCCTTCATGTATTTAAGAGCATCCAGTGATGCTGTGTTTTCTGCAATGGCTACCAGGTGCTGGTTGCAAGAAGAAAACAAAAATCATGCTTCTGGAAGGGAAAGTCAGCTTCTTGAGGCTATCAGAGCTGTATGAAACTCTGAAGTTGTGACACATCTTCATTACCAAAGCAAATAAGAATTTTTCCTGTACTTGTTCTCACACCTGTGCTTCAAACGGGGTTAGGCTCCAGGATGGGCATTGCTAGCAAGAGGTGTACATTTGGCATGACTTGAAATACCAGTTTGAAGGCTGAAGGTGCTGCCAGCTGCAGTTTGCTGTTCATCTTTAGTGGGACTGTCTTATGGACAGTTTTTTCTGCTGTGTGCTGGGGAAAAGCCTTGCCATGCCACTGTCCTAGACTGGATATTGGGAAGAGTCTGACAAATGCTAGTGCTGGAGAGGATGTGTTTAAAATTATCCTGGCCTGTAACTGGCAGTGGCCCAGCCTCCTCTTCAGAACAGCAAAGCCAGGAAGGAGGAGATTTCCAGGGCCTGACTGGGGCTCTTTGGCCAGGCCATCACACCAGTTCTGTTCTCATGATGCACTAGGGAGAAGAGAAAAAAATAGCTTTGGACTTCTTTCTGTATGTGAAAGGATTTGGAATATTTGCCAAAGGCAGTGGAGGGAAAATCTGCTTGTTTTGGGGTTGTTTTCCTCTTTTTACTCCTGTTCCACGTGGGTTCCTGGGCACTGCAAGCTTAGCAGCCTGTGCTGATGAACAGGGGTGTCAGCTGTGAAATGCTTCTCTTGGCTTGGCATGTGGAGCAGCCTGTGAAAATAAACTGGAAAACTTCAAAGTGTTTGCAGTGAAAGCAGTGTTCCCCTCAAGAATGGAGGAGTGTTGCTGTTAACCTGAAAACCAGAGCTGTTGGCTAGAAAGGGGAAAGTACAAAACATTCATTGCACAGGCTGGATGTTCTTGTGTTGTTGTTCATTAAAAGAAAAAAAAAAAAAGATAACAGGGAGACTTTTTTTCACTGGCCAAGTTCATTAAGCCAGAAGCAAACAACATTTTTCTGCTCTCTGGATTTTCACCAGTGTATATGGGGCTAAACTGATTTCCTGAGGAAACACAAGAACTTCTGCAGGGCTGGGGAGCAGTGAGATGTGGGGCTGGGTGAGAACCAGATCAACTCACTGGCTCTTGAAGTCTCTCCCCCTAAAGGGGTACATGACCAGTGCTGGGTTCACTTTTCACCTTTTTAGCTAACTCTAAGAACCTGGGACAAACCACTTTCCTTGCACTTTTAAGGGTACCTTCTGCAAAGTTTTTATTTTTCTTCTCTGTGTGTAGTACCTAAAATATAAATGATATGAATGCTACTTAGTGCCTGCCTACTGAAGTTACAATTAAGTCCTTATTGCTGCATGATTTGAGACAAGAAATACTAATAGAACAAACAAAGGATAAGAAATAATAACCTTTTAATGTATTTTTGTTGGTTGAAGTAAAGATTTAATGACTTCCACTTATTGTTCCTTTATCTTTCTGCAGGGATGTGAAAGCAGGAAATATTCTTCTTGGAGAAGATGGCTCAGTGCAAATTGCAGGTAACTTCCCTGGTAGCTTTGAGTAAACTTTAGGCATAACTGCATATCCAAGGAAATAGTTTACTGATCAAGGAGAGAAACCTGCTTAAAAATGTTAGCTTCTAAAAGCCCCACAGTTCATAAAACAAACAAAAAATCCAGCAATAAACAAACCACGAACCAAAACTAAAAGCCAACCCAGAGTTTATTACCTCTTGTTATCTTAAAATACTATTACTTGGAATAATGACAATCAGCAGATATAAATCACTTGATTGTGAAGTCCTCAGAATCAATAGATCAGATAAAGTTCTTGGCATAAGCTAGTCAGATTTTGACATCAGCAGGTTTGTAGGCCTGGAAATGGAGTGCCCAGAGCTCACTGATTTATCATTGACCTGTGAAGTGGTTTTCCACAGGTCTCTGGTGAAAGGCGGACACATCCATCAGGAGGAAATGGGCATATCTGATGGTAAAAGTCATTTAAGGAAAGATCAGCTGGTCAAACTGCTCCTGTGGATGCTCCCTGCTCTGCTTCACTTGAGCTGGATGGCAGAGAGGGTGTTTGAGTGGCTGCACTGGCCCAGCCCAAACTGGGCTGAGCTGGAACTCTTGGGAGCAGTCATGCAAAGCAGAACTGCTCAGACAGTTGCTTTAGCTCATGCAGATGTGCCTGGAGATGTCTGCTGCACTCACTGCTGACATGAGCTGCAGCAGCAGAGCTGTGCTGGAAACAGTCCTGGGTGGGGATAGACCATGTGGAAAAGGGGACTTGTGGAGTGTTGTGCCCCCTGATCCTCTCCTGCTGTTTTATTTTGTTTCATACATGTTCCTACAGACTTCATCCTTCTTTTCAGAAATCAAGAATTATGCCCCATCCCTGAAAACACTCAAAATTGAATGAGGCTCTGAGCTTCTGGTTGGAGGTGTCCCTGCCCGTGGTAGGGGGCTGGACAAGATGACCATTAAAGGTCCCTTCCAACCCAAACTATTCTGAGTTTTTGATTATTCTTATTATTACAGACTATTAAGTAAGCCAAGATTTTTGGAGAGTACATTTAGAACCTGTGATATTTGTTTTTCCTTCTCTTCCCGTGGTGCTGTTTTCCTATTCTGAGTACAATTTTTCTCCAGTTCTCCTTTCCTCAGTACTGTGTTCTTCCCATGGATCTTGTAGTGCCTTTCCAGTCGTAGTGCCACCTCTAGCTGGGGAGCAGAGCTTTGTCCCCTCCTGCCATCCTGGCAAACATCCCTGTATATGTGTAACATTTTCAATCCCATCTTTATTTGGGAAGAGCCATGTCTGTGTCTGACAAGGTCTCTTCTTTAGTGCCCTGTCCTGTTGGTAGAGTCACAGCAGTGGTCAGGCCAGTGTGGTGGGAATTTAGGGACAAGGCAGTGACAGTTGTGTGGGGGAGAAGTGCCTGTAGCATTGTTTATTCCTTTGCAATATCTATGCTTGGCTTTGCATCTTGGAATGAAAGGTGTAGATTTTCCACCAGGAAGCAGAACATGTTGCAATGCAGTTTTTTCTAGGTAGCTCTCCTCTCTGTAGAGGACAATGAGCCCTTTTACAGGACATAACACCTATTTCTGTTTAAAAACCTGAAGTGTCTTTGTGTTCTTTTTTAAATCTCCTGGTTTCCTTGATGCCTGCTGTTACATTTCTGATGAGGTGTAAATAATTCAGTTATGTGGCAGCTGATGGAAGGTAGGGAGTGGCTTCCAAAATGCTCAAAGGAGCAGACTTTATGCAGTGAAATCCTACATTTTTTGCCATGGTAGGACCAAGATGTAACATGTTGGATTTGTAATTGCACAAGCTTTTGATGCTCTTTTGGGAGAGGCTGCAAAAAGCTGTAACTCAGAATGTTTCTGCCAGCCTAGAGAGAGCTGCTTGTGTTTCTCTTCCACAAGGCTGTCAGGGCTTGCCTTTTTTGTATTAAGGCTCACTAGCAATAGATATTTGTGTATTTTTTCTGCTGAGCAATTTTCAGTTGATAAATAGATTTAAGGTTGCCTGGTCTTAGCTCTGTGCATTTCAGAGGATTTGTTTTGCCTGTGATTGTACATGTTCCCCAGACTGAACTGCTCGTGGTTTATATGTGCAACACCTAAATGATGAAATTCATCTCTCTGCATATCCTGTGAAAGCAGCACTCAGAGATCTGCAAAGTTCCTCTTTACAAATTCTTTCTCTGAACATGCAGAAGGACCAACCCTGCCACCTTTCATCAGCCACAGCAGGGCCACTAAACCAAGGTCAGAGGGTTCACTGCAGTGGCAGGAAGCACTCCAGTTTCTGTGGAGGCAGCTGATGACTTGAAAGAAATGAAAATAAATGAATGAATAATAGAGAAGAGCCTGACCTGGTCATAACATGAGATTTCGTTTCTGTGGGAATTTCTGACACTTAAGCTTCCTTGCCTCCTGACCCAGGATGAAGTAGCAGAATTTCTGGAGAATTTTTTGAGGAGGAAAAAATGCTGGAAGCAAACCAATCCTAATAAAATAAGATTTGTTTCAGCAAGATCAAAGCACTTGCTTTTTGACAATAATATTAATGCATATTATGAATAATTCTGTTGATTGTTGAGTGCTTCAATTATGGGCTGGATGACATCACTTCGTTCCCATGAAACAAACACTCTAAAGTTTCTCTGGAAAGTTACACCACGAGATAAAAAACAAAAGATTGATCAGCTGTGGAATGTAGCCTGAGGGTTGGAGTGAATGGGGCACCTCCCTGCAAGGAGCTGGTTTGGTATACATGAAAAATTTAAATCATGTAGCAAGGAAGAAAGACTTCCATTCTTTTATAATGACTCCTTCCCTCCTGCCACTCCTCTATCCAAACTGCCTGTGAACAGTTGTTGAGAAGGTCTTATTCAATCTTTGGCTTTTCTGACCTTGTGTTCCTGTGCATTTCCTCCTGCTTGACACAATTCCTGTTCCTTGTCCCTGATGAAATGTAATTCTCAAATGGAAATGAGGAATGTACATCTCAATGTGGAGATCCTTTGAGGGGAAAAAGCCAAGGTGCATTTGAGATTGAGTGGAAACCTCACTGCAGGACTGTACCTCCACGTGTTGGTGAATTTAACTGCTTGAAACTTTCACTGTGTGGAATTCATGGCAGTAATTTTGCTGCACTATTACACAGTTCTAACCAGTGGAAATTAAAGCCTCTTTTGTGAATTTTGGGCTGTGAAATTCTGCTAAGGCTGAACAGAAAAAGCAACTTGATGAAGGTGTGTCAGACATTTCTCAGGTTCTGTTTGTAACCCTGAATTGGTGTTTGTGCATATGGGGAAAGCCACTGTGGGAGCACTGTGAGTTGAGGTTGCTGCAGGTAAAGAGATGGAGAGATCTGTGAGCTCAGGGGCATCTGCTGGAAGTGGGAATTCTAAAAATTCCTCTAATGGCTTGCACAAATTTGCCAGCTTGAAACTCCTCCCCAGGTCTTATTTTTACTCATGACTCTATTTTTAACTGTGTCTCTGCTTTGGCTTTCAAAAAGTGCATCCACTGACCCAAGGAGAAAATTGCCTTTAACAGATCCAGCTGACCAGTGAGACCTAAAGTGAGGCCGTTTGCTTCTATCTTAACATTTCTTTTTTTTCCCCAAGGGCACTTGGGCTTGTGGCTTGGCACCAAGTTTTTGGTGCCTGTTACAATTCACAGTGTCACTTTCTCAGTTTGAAGTGTTCTCCTTCACACTGGATTAATCTGCCTTCTGGAGAGAGCAGGACTCTTTCCCAGATACCATTGTTCAGGGCTGTGCTGACAGTGGTTGCAATGTAAATGGAGATAGCCATGTTCCTTTGTGTTCCAGCCTCTCCATGGCAATTACTTCATTTCTTTTAATCAGAGCATAAAACCTCTTTGCTCTGGCATTTATCAGCTCCCTGGAGTCTAAAAGTGCACGGATAAAAACACTCTGTCAACATAAAACTGCATTGGCATCAGTATTGATGCATAAACCAGGAGATGGCTTCTCACAGTAAGCAAGGCTTTGCATTTGTCAGTTTATTTATTATGCAGGAGCTATAAATTACTGTGAAATGAAGTGAACTTCTTGATAGACTGGGAAGGGATGGGAGAGGTTGAGGAGAAACTCTCCCAGGATGCATGAGACTTGCTCAGTATGAGCCACGCTTCAGCCATGGCATGATGTGGGCATCCTACTGAGACTGAATTCAGACCATATCTTTGTTTTCCCCTGATTTTATCCACTGGGATATTAAATAATGCTGCCACCCACCCCTCTGAGACTGAATGTGATGATACAAGTGTCTGTCTGAGAGCCACACATCCCTCCATGTGTGGAATTTTTTGGTTCTGGAGGCAATAACACAATCTCTTCAGGATTTAAAATCAGGAATTCTCAACGCGCACTCCCGAGAGGTGCCTGCAGTGTCAGCCATGGTCTGGGCAGGCCGTGTTGCCAAGCAGTCGAAGTAGATTGAGATTTCACTAAGTTGTTCAGGAGTTGCTAATTGATCCTGGGCAAATTGCCTAACCCCTCTCTCTTTATCTATTTATAAAACAGGGATAGTTAAGGCCAGGCAAAACTTGTGTAACTGAATTTGTGTAACTTTCCACAAATCCATGCCAGCTTGTCACCAGTTCGCTGTGTTCCTGACTGCTCTTAATTCATGGCACTAAAATAGCCCTCTACATAAACATAGAGCTATGATGCAGGCAGTGTCATTCCCCACTTTCCCTTAGGAAACTCTAACTTTGGGAGATTAAATTGCCTGAACAAGGGGCAAAGCACAAATCTAACTTGGGAGGGGAGTGTTGATTGAAGGGTTCGCTCGAGGAGCTTGTGTTGTATCATGAACACCTTGGAGCCTCTTCTGCCTTTCAAAAACAGGGCCAAAAGTACTTTTCTCTATGATTGGTAGAGACTTCTAGGGCCTCTCCTGCAGCACAGAGTTGTGAAATAACTTTTTCTTTGTGTCACTGGTACTATCTGTGTTTCCTGAAGAGATGTTGCACTGTTTGATTGTTGAAACCACTTGTGAACGTCTCTGAGGGCACTGGGTGGCGTCACCCAGCCTGGGATTTGTCATCCTGAAGTTCCTTTGTGAAGCATGAGGACAAGTGTGCATTTACAGATCCAACACCACTGTGCATCAATCTAGACTTTAAAAGGAAAGAAGCCTTTGATTCTTGTTCTCCAGTAATCTTCCTTTTATCTGGTGTCCTACCACCTGCTGCGTTCTCAGCACAAAATTGCTATTTATCACTGCCTTCCTCTTCTTGCTGCCAGCTTCATTCATCTTCAGTGCTCTAAAAGCTTTAGGGTTTGCAGGAAAGCACTAAGTAAAACTACAGATATTTTCTGATGGTGAACAACTGAACAAGAAGGAAAGTGACCAGTGAAAATAACATCTAGTGCTGTCTTCTGAAGTGCTTTTTGTTTAAAGACAACTCAAAGTGAGTTTGAAGTCAAAATTGAATTATTCTGTTTTTCTGCCCCTGTTGAAGTTGAAAACTGCTTTAGGGTCTGATTCAAGCACACCAAACTCTGTAGGAGCCCCTCTGGTGTCAGCAGGTTTTAGTCCTGGCTCTTAGTGCACATTCTTCCTTTCTTTCCCTTCTATGCACCTTGTAGGTAGCTACATGTAGTAGCTTGGGCTTTTTAGGATTTAGGTAATGTTACAATATGAGAGGGTGAAGGAGAGATTATTTTAAACAGCTGCCATCTAGATTTGGATGAAACAACCTAGAATATGGTAGAAATGTGTCTTCCTCAGACACCTTCCTGCAGTGGTGCCTGTTGTGATGTGGTCCTGCCACAGCACTCTTATGTTCTGAGTTGATTGTACTGGCTCTTCCTTTTCAATTTCTACATTTCCAGAGTGGCCAGAGTAGTTTTTAAGTTTTGACAATTTGGATACCATAGTGTCAGGAATTGTTGCCTCATGGCATGCTTTTCAAACACTACTCTGCAACTTCAATGCCACTGTAGAGTGTCCTGTAGGATATGTGGTTTGCAGCACATTTCTGCTGGAAGAGACAAAAATGGCCATATTTTGTGTAGAGCCTGCATCAGCAGGATTGAAATCCCATCCTGGATTGGTTTTGCTGTGATATGCAAGTCTGGAAATATACATCTTTATGGGTATTGTTTTTTTAGCAATCTTTGGTTTAAATGACTGAAACAGCTCCAACAGATGAATCTTTTCTACTTTGCTTCAGAAAAATAGAAAAAAAAAAAAAGATCTGGCCGCTTCCATCCAGACCATCCAGACACCCTGGAGACTGTTGTTTGCTGTCAGATACTGGAAGTCTGTAGTTTTTGGGCTCCTTTGGGATAGCTGACAGTCGGTGGATCCCCAGCAGTGGTGGTTGCTGGTATTGCAAGCCAGCCCCAAGCGTTTCCAATTCCTCCCTGTCTCTGGTGATTCAGTCCTTGCCAGTTATCCCCCTAGTGAGCCAATGTAAACCACGAGCTGCCAAGGAAGAGTACAAATGTGTACACACTTCAGAGCTATCCTCAATTTCATGGATTTCCCCATTTTCTGGAGTTCAGTTCATTTGCAATAACCCAGTTCTGCTTTAACCTTTCTGGGGGCAGAGATACTGAGGCACAGATGGTTCCAACTGCTCAGAAGAAGGAATTTAACCTGAACTTGTGGTTGGAGTTGTGTTTTATTGCTTTCCAGATATTTCCTGAGGGCAGGCACATTGTTATCTGAATAGCTGGGGCTTGGATAAAGTTAGTAAGATGACATTTGAGAAGATGGTCCCAAAGTCATTCCTTACAGGGGAGTAGCACAGGCTGTTTTACCCCACTGGAAATGAGGGAAATTAATTGGGAAAACATTAAATAAATCAACCATGTAATGAAATAAACTTTAATTCCATTTAAGCTTTCTTCAGATGGCAGATGTAAGGGCCTGATTTCCATCTGGAATTTATAAACCCGGGTTTGATGTGAGATGTGGTGAATTCTGTGTGAAGGACTTGTGTTTTTACTGCTGGAATGCTTTTGCTTTGAATGGCATTTCCTTTCCCCTCAAAATGACTGCATGGAAACTTGAGGTAAGATAATATGTGCAAGTTCAAATCCAGCACATCACAATAAAATGCTGATGGCACTTGGACAAGTTTCTGTTAGTATTATCTTATTTAAAAGAACTTCTGATTGCTCTTGTGTTTAGAACAATAGATCTTGGGAGACTTCCTGTAATGAGCAGTGAAAGGCAGCTTTACTCTGAATCTTTTAGGGAGCTCCTGCAGTTTCTGAGAAAAGCAAAAATGGTAAATGCTCACATGGAAGATCTCAAAGCAAAAATCATTATTGCAAAAAGGGTTTCCAGAAGATTCAAATTGCAGTACTGATGGAGACAGTGATCCATCTAGGAGTGCTAAAACTCCAAGCATAGCAGGAAGCCAAAATACCTTTGGGAATAGAAAAAAAACAGGTCAGCACATCTGCAAGAGCTGAATCCTAATGATAGGCTTTTGTTAGTGCTTATTTTAGCCCTGTGATTTCTATGCAACTTTATTTAATGTCACCTTGCAGTTACCATGTCTGGTACTTCAGTGGGCACTGAGTTCCTCTCCTGGAAGTCTCTGCTGAAGTGAGCTGGAAGCTTGCAGCATCTTCTGAGTGATAATTTCAGAGGTGTTTCTCAAATATTGAAATTCTAATGAGAAGTGACTCACTGCACTGCTGGTGTGATGCAGAGGGAACTTGGGACAGTCCTCATAGATACCATGATTTAAACATTGTAAAGAGGGATCTTATGTTGCAGTTAATTCTCCAATTTCACATCCTTACACCATGGAGTAACTCTGGCTCCTCTGGCCACAGAGGCAAAGGCTTTTACATTTTGCATTGTCAGCAGAGTTTCAAGAATTTTCAAACCAGTTGTGGCCAATAACATTCTGGCTTTATGTTAAATAGCCCTGGAATTTCAGAGTTTGCCCTCCAAGTCTGTCACCAATCTCAAAAATGGCATCTGAGATTTTGATTGCTTGTACTGTGTTTAAAAAAAAAAAGTGTGTGTGTGGATAAAGTTATGGGGAATTGAGTTATATATTGAGTTACAGGCCCATTGCAGGCCTGTAACTCAGCAATACATAAATAGTGTGGTTTGGAGCAGTTCTGTGTTAACAGTTTCTCTGTCACTTGCTTTTTATTTTTATTTTTTCTCCAAACAAAGTGCCATCCTCTCTTGAATGACTTGGTTGCCAAATCTTTGGTAATGCTCTTCTCTGAACAAACATACTTTATTCTGTCCCTGTATGCTGCTGCTGGTAACAGATTCTATTTTCCATGCCATTCTTAATTACATAAAACATGAGGTTATACAGCATAGTTTTCACATAAAAGAGTGATTTGTTCCAAGAAATGCAATTACCAGTGAGCACAAAGGGCATCCTGGTTTGTGAAAGGTGTTTCAGGTGGGGTGATGCTGTGCAGGGTGTGAATCAGTGTCTGTGAGGTTTCCCTGGGATGCTCAGGCTGGTCTGTGGCACGTTCAGTATCATCAGTCTGAGGTCCTGTTAAAGCACTGAGCATTTCAGCCATGGAGGATTATCAAATAAAACATGTTCTGGCAATAAAACATCCAGAATAAAGGGCTGATAGCTCAGTTAGAACAGTTAAATGCTTTCAGGGGACTTTTTCTCACCCAGCTTGATTGCTGTGGATGTTACAGGATGCTGCTGGAGGCTCAGAGCAGTTCTGTGTGTATGCAAATGCAAATCCAGCTCTGGCTGGCAGGGCAGGTTTGTACAGCAGCAGGGCTGCTGGGGCACTCTGGGCAGGCTCTAATGTGACCAGTGGGCTGTGATGGAAAGTGGAATTTTCCTCTTTGCCAGCCAGGGCTGAAAGCTCTGCTGTCCCCAGGAATTGAATGGTGAACTGCTGAATGGCAGTTCATGTACCAGCACTCAGAGCTAACTGTTGATCATTCCTCCTTTATTAGGAAACCCCTCATGCATGACTGCATGGTCTGGTACTTAATGGGTGGCTGGGAATATGAGGGGAAAGAGGGGACAGCCCTTCAGTTTGCTCAGGATGTGTTCTTAAAAAATTCTGCTTTTGTTTTCTTTTCAGACTTTGGTGTTAGTGCGTTCCTGGCCACTGGTGGTGACATTACCAGGAATAAAGTCAGGAAAACCTTTGTGGGCACACCTTGCTGGATGGCACCAGAAGTTATGGAACAGGTGAATTGTTTTTCCCAGTGTCCTCTGAGCTGATCTGCCCCTGGAATTCCCTGTTATCAGCAATGACTATGTTTATTTCTAACTAAGATGATAATTTGAAACCCCTGAAGGGTTTTCTTAAACATAGGATTTTCTTTGACTTGCCTATTGCAGCCAGACTCTTACTGGGGAATGTAAAGTGTTCAGTAGATTTTTGCCCCATTGCTTCTCTTCAGGCTCCTGCCCAAGGTGAGGATGAGACAGCTCAGTTGTTGCATGAAGAAGATAAACCTGCCCCTCCCTTTTGCATGCATGTGAGGTAGAATAGAAATATAGAAAATAGAAACATGGTAAATATGCCATACACAGCTCAGTAATGTGCTCTTCATCTGCAAACGTAACATTTGGGGTAGTTAGTTGTGATATGTCAGAGTGGGGAGTTAATTCAGTATAATAACCTGCATTTGACTTCATTCAGGTTTTTAACTTCTTTTTAAATGCTGAGGAATGCTTGCCTCTCTCCCTTCTTCCTCTGCATCTCATAAAAGATGTAATACTTCTTCCCCTTGCATGGAGAAATGCCACTTTTTGTCCTCCACTGCTTCTAGACTGAACTACAGAAGCTTTGTCTGTGTGACTTCTGGTGAATGACACCTGGAAACTTTGTTTAATGTAAAATTGCTGCCCATTTCTGAGCAAGATTCACAGAGAAAATTGTACCACAGTCTCACCAAGGCATTTGCAGTCGCTGTCGATGGCATTGATGTTCACTGCCATGAACATTCTGAAAATTATCCCTCATGCCCTTAAAATCAGTTTGACAGAGGTCTGGGTTTCTGACAGGTGTGCTAAGCAGAAATATAACTGGCTATGAATGGGTTTCCATTTTTCTTTCCAAATTTTTTTTAATATTTAAGGATTTGTTTTATTAAAGTAAATCCACCCTGGTACATTGCTCCTTGCTGTTGTTTCCAGAAAAATATTTTGAAGCTTGGGAGGATCTTGAGTAAGACTCCCATGTATATCTGTATCTAAAATCAAATGCAGCTAAACACAAGTGCATTAAAGTGCATTTTTTCCAATATCTAAAACTCCCTAAGGAATAGAGATAATTTTGGAGTAGCTTAAATATATTATTGATGAAGGCTTGTTCAATGTTTGGCCTTTTCAGTGGCTCCCCATGGTGGGACTGAGGGGCCAGTGCATCCCAGCACTGCTGCAGCTTCCTCAGAGTGCAGGACTAACAGGAGAGCAGGATAAAGCAACATTTCCCAAGTCAGGGCTGTCTTTGCAAACTTGATTCTGAGCTGCCTCACTGTCATATTTTTCTGGATTTTTAAAATTTCTTAGTTAAAAAAAGTTAAAATAGAGTATTTGGTGGTTTTGAAGGTAGATCAGAGCTGTCCCTTGCTTTTCTGTCCTGTGTGTCGTGCCCAGAGCTCAGCAGCCTGGCCAGGACCTAATGGTGCTGCTCAGGCTCTTTGCAGCTGCAGTCCTCAGGACAAAAGGAAAAAATGCCTTAAAGAGGTAGCTAAAAATGGGAAATGAAGATTTCAGGGACAATATGAGGGGTGGTTCCCCACAAATGTGTTTCCAAAGGAGGAGGTAAGTTTTTTACAGAGCGCAGTACCTGCACCAGGGCTGTGCACATGTAACCAGTTGCAAATATCAAATTAAAGCAGTATTTTAATGGGATGCTGATGATGCTGGAGTGAAATCCTTCAGTGTCCATGAGATGATCTTGCTGCCTTCCAGCAGGTGTCACTCTGAGCCACTGCATCCAGCTGGGAAGAGGGACAGAGGGCTTGCTCTAAGTTAGCCTTTCACATGTAGATATTATCCACCAATTCCATCTGGTTTACTTCAGCATCTTTAAATTCCTCCAGAATGTTAATGTTTGATTGCTCAACATTGTCTTCTAATGTATGGTCACTCGATGGATTTATGGCAAAAAAAGAAGTTGATGAGAAAAATGAATGTTGTTGGTATAAACTGTCTGCAGGGTGGTGACCAATGTATAGGACAGATGTCAAGATGAACTACTGCAGACAGTTTTGAGTTTTTTAGTTTTCACTTGCAAGCAGGATTATGTGAAATAATGAAAAAAACCCTTGCACTGAACTGTTAAAATCTTATCAGCAAATGGAGAGATGTACAGTGTATTGGTGTGCTGCAAGAATAAATGAACGATGGAGCTAAGAAATGCCCAAAAGTTATTCTCCAAACCTAAAACTGGTGTGAGAAGACAAAACAAACCACCCTTACAGTGTATTTCTTCTTGTCCTGTGCTCTTTTAAATGTTACTAGATATCTGCTTGTTTATTTAACTGACTAGAAATCTGTTCAAAGTCATGGCATCCATAAACTGAGGCACTTGAAGAAACATTTCAGACTTTTAGGGCTCATGAAAATTGTGCTTGAAGAGTGGAAGAAATCAGTGCAAGATATAAATTCCTGTCTCTAATGCAAGTTTCAGTCCAACTCTAGTATTATATGACAAATAGTACAGGAGGAGTTTTTGTTAGTTTGCCAAGATTCAAGATCCTCTTTAAGGTAGCTTGGGGATTGCTTTTTGGCTGCATCACAAGGAGTGTCTTTCTGAAGCCTGTTAGGTTAGCTGAGCACAGTACCCTGTTAGCTCTGCTCTGATCCAATTTTCATTTTTCCATAGTGTAGTTAGAAGAAACACAAACCATCCTAAGCAACCAAAATGCTTTGATTTTCAGAGCTGCTCTTGAAGTTAGTACATAATGTCTCTCCCCTGCAGAGGAGAAAGCAAGTGCCAAAATATTACCTAATGATAATGAGGAAGTAACTGCTTTGGCATATGAAATATTTTTTCCTGTGCAGGAGGGGAAGTAAATGCTATAAATTTTCCTGAACAAGCCTGTGTTTAATGTCAAGTGCAGAAGCTACTGTTAATTAGTGGAGGGAAACATTAGTCTGCAGGCAGGAATGAGGGGCTTTTCCTGGGCTGGTGTGTTGTGAAGTTGCAGGATGGAGCATATTTGCAGTCAGGTTGATTAAAAGTGTAGTGAGGCAGGTGTCCCAAGGGGTAGCAGTCCATCTATTAACTATGAGAGTTTTATTGCACTGTGTAATGAATCTCTGTGGCTGTGTAGAAGTCAGAGCCTGGGTTAGCCCAATGCCCCTTTATGTTCTGCAGTGGAGTTTATGGCAGAGCAGTCCTGGTTGTACCATGCACAGCCATGATTTTCATCAGACTGTGACTTCTAAAACACCTCCTGGAAGGTGTGAGGAGCTGGGGGAGAGAAGGGAGAAAGTGTTGTTTCCATCTCTGTAGTGCTGGTCTTTCCAAATTCGTGGGGAAAGGGTGTGTGAAAGGACAGCAAGAGGCACATGATAACATCCTCTAATATTTTTCAGGTCAGAGGATATGATTTCAAGGCAGACATCTGGAGCTTTGGGATCACTGCTATTGAACTGGCCACAGGAGCAGCTCCTTACCATAAATACCCTCCGATGAAGGTGAGCAGATCTCCAGATATTTGTGGAAGATAAGGGATCAGTGTGTTCTCTGGATGTTTTCAGGAATTTGGCTAGCATGTTGCACAGAAGAGTTTGTCCTCTCAACTTAGCACATTGCATAGAAGAATTTGTCCTTTCAACCTGCACTTGTGGATCATGATGTTCTGGGATGTATCGAGTCACCTTTTAAAAATACCCCCCTTCATCAGCATTATCTGAACCTGCAGTTTTTATTTAGATCCTGAGTCTCACCATTCTTAAGGAAAGTGCTGTGTGTTTTAAACCTCTGAAGTCAGCAGTTGTTTTTAGGGTTGTAAATAATGATCTAGAATGCTTTATGGGCACTCAGTGACACTTGGCTAGCCATTCTTTCTCTTGCACTGATAATCCTTCTTAATGCCTGTCAGACATTCTCTTGATACCTCTCCTGTTACCAGTTATCCAAAAGAATGTTTAATTTTGTTTAACACTGACAATCCTGTCAATCACTGATCCAGTTCAAAGTACCACATCAGTATGAAACTGTGGTGCTGTCAACAATAGTATTTTATTAAGGTTGAAATGAATTAAATGTTCTTATTTAAACCATGACACACCAAAATTCTTTTTCAAATACCTTGAGCCTTAGATCACCTTATAAGTTTGGCTAACTCTTCGTTTTGTGACTCTTGGACCAGGAGCTGCTTTTAGCCTGCTGCTCATCTCCTTTGTGATATCTGATGAGGCTTTGTCTTGATCACAAAACTTTAAGACTCTTTGGCCCATCCTCTTGAAGACCAGTTTGGTTCCCCTCCTGAAATGTGTGGTCCTTGGGATCAAACAGGAGCATGTGGAGACCTGTTCTACCCCCAGGGCTCATGGTTAGAGCAGTGACCTGGGATATCAGGCCTGTGGGTGTCAAGTCCCTCCATTGTTGGTAATGCAACAGTGATGTTTCACACAGGCACATAGTGATGGGACAAAGGGAAGTGGCTGAAAGCTGAAAGAGGAGAGATTTAGATTAGATGTAAGGAATTCTGTATTGTGAGGGTGGTTAGGCACTGGAATGAGTTGAGAAGTTGTGGATGCACCATCCCTGGAGGTGTTCAAGGCTAGGCTGGGTGGGTATTGGAGCAGCCTGGCCTAGTGGAAGGTGTCCCTGGGCATGGCAGGGGGATTGGAATTAAATGAGGTCTCTTCCAACCCAAACCATTCAGTGACACTGTGGACAAACTCCCATTTTTTCAGTCTTACCTGCTGAAGTGCTGTGGGAGTTGGGTGTCACTTCTTCAGGGCCTGGGTGCATCCCCTCCCACACCACAATCACAATGGCATTTGGAAATCCAGCTACTCCTCACTCAGAACAGACACATCCATGCCAAATGGATGGACTTTGCACAGGGTTAACTCTTGCAAAACAGAATTACTTCTAAGAATTGTCATCTATGTGCAGGGACTGTTGAGAGGCTGAGTAGTTCAGAAATGCCATTAAATTTCCTACAATATCAGTGGCTGTGGCAGAGCAGAGAGCAGTTCAGGGGAAAGTGCTGCTGGTTTAGGTGCTGCTGGTTTTATTGATATTTCCTTCTGGGCTGTGATTATTGGTAGCATCTTGAAGCAGCTCCTGCAATTTTTACTTCAATTTATTGTGGTTTGAATGCACAGGATGGAGCTTTGAATACCAACATAACCTATTTAGTATCAACAGCACCTACTTAGTGCTGTCATATGCTGGATAGAATTGAATTCCCAGTTCTGTGAGGTTTGGTTGCAGTCATGCAGCCCGCAAGAAGCCTTCTCTATTTTATTTATTGAATATAATTTTATTGCACTGCAGATTAATTTTGTTATGCAGCAAAATTACTCATGCATTAAGTGACCCTTCAAGGAGTGGGGAAGAAAGCAGGGAATTCTGTCATGAGCTGTGTAATTTCAGCTAGATTAATGGGCTTTTGCTGCCCTAAGCAATGTAGCTGTTGAAAGCTATTTAAATGTGCTATGTGCTGTTTCCTCTTCTAAAAATAGATATTCATCTGTATGTAGGTGACAAGTGGAAATGGAAATGAGTAATTTTTTTCCTTTCCTTCAGCATATTTAAGTGATGTGGGGGAAAGAACCAGTTTGCCTTGATAGCTGCTTATGTGAGAAATGTCTTCACCTGCTGTCACATTGGTACATGGAAGTGAACTCATGTATCTTTTTATGTTGCTCCTCTGTCTTTAATTTGATTTCTAGCTGAGAAATACCTCAGGGAGGTACATTGAATCAAAAGCTTTGCACAACTGCTCATCCTGAATGAGGAAAACTGGTAAAATTCTGCTCTGCTTGCACTTTTAATCCCACAAAACAGACCTGAAAAGACATTCCAGCCTTGTGTTTGACCCACAGACTGCAGTGTGGGCCAAGAGATGGGATGGAATGCAGTGACTTAAATTGTGGTTCTTTGTTGTTTACTCATCCTTGTTGACTCAGATGCTTGATGAAAGTGCTTGTCTAAAATACATTTTCCCTAAGATCTGTCTCTGACAAAACCCAAGAAAGATCTCATTGCCAATAGCAATAATTATTTCAGGTTTTAATGCTGACACTACAAAATGATCCTCCATCTTTGGAAACTGGTGTGCAAGACAAGGAGATGCTGAAGAAATATGGGAAATCATTTAGGAAGATGATTTCATCTTGCCTACAAAAAGACCCTGAAAAAAGGTAAGAATGGATCACACCAAAATAAATTAAAATAAACAAGCAAACAAAAAAAAACCCTAACCCAGAAACATCATTTTGTTCCCTATTTTTTGAAGTTGGTATGCTCTGTGCCCCTCCAACCTTTCAGTCACAAGGAACACAGCAGTCTTGCTGTGTGGCAACAAATTCTGTCCTTATTTTTATGGATAAATGTCTGGCTCTGTGCCTGGCCAGGGCACACATTTTCCATTTGGGTTAATGAGAGTGCATCCCAGTCCAGTGCCTGGGTAGGGCCATTCTCCCTTGGCCACCTCCAGCAGGTGACTTCAGTTCATGTTTTGTTCCCAGTCAAAACTGCTTTGTGTTTACAAATCAGAAATTACAGGTTGGGCAATGTGTGTGTACTTGCAAAACTACATAAATAAACTTTTTACATTTTAGCAGTGCAGAGAAGGCTTTCAGTGTAGTTTTGACTTGTTTAATTATATGTAATATTTGGTTTGGATGGGAAATCAGGAAAAACACTGACAAATTTTACCAACATGTTTTCATCAATACAGATTGCTTAAGTGACCTGATGACACTTTCAGCCTTCCTTGAACAGTATCTTGACTGCTCAGTGACGTAGGAAATATTACCAAGGGGATGCTGTGTGTGCTGTGCCATTTTCTAATACCTCTTAGGTTGTTTTTTTTTCCTCCTCAGTAAGCAGACTTAATTTTGGAAAGGAAAAAGTGCTTTCATAAAATAATAATAATGAAGACATTTTTCAGTTCCCTCTTGTCAGATCCAGGAACACAGGCTTCTCACGCACTGTGCAATGAGTCTCTCTCTTCTAACAAGTATTGCACTTGAAATGCATAATGAATCCAGTGGAGTGCTTGATAAAAGTTGATAGCTGGGTTTTTTTTTTTCCCAGCATGACATTTTTTCACCTTTCTAAAGCATATCCTATCCTTGCAGGTTAGGATGTGTGCTGGTCAGGTTATGCATAATCACTGAATTGTGGCACAGCCCCGCTCTCCTCAAGCACTTCTGGCAGCCACTGGTGTTGTCCTGACTGTGGGAGCAGGGGGTTGGCATATTGCATGGGAGTGAATTCAGTGCAATTGCTTTTTCATTATTTTAGGGGCTCCTTGCTCTGAGGTGGATGCCTTTTGTTGGAGTAGTCTGTGATGAAATAAACCCTGTGATGAATGGCCTTTACAAGTCATTGATTAAACTCTGTTACTATTTAAGCACTGTTTGCAGTGTGAAAAATGCTGCAAGCTGCCACTTTCTCATGCAGGCTTGAGTCTTTAGCAAATTCCTCCTAAACCAACTAAGGGATGTCTCTCCAGTATTTATTCTGAAGTCTGACATAAAGGGGAAAATAGTTTATACTTGTTCATGTTCTTTTAGACCCAGATTGATCATCCTGCCTGTATTTAATAGAACTAACTACACACATTTAATCAGGTATCTCTGAAATAACTGGTACTTGCACAGGGTGAGTACTGCACTCCAGTGATGATTCTGTGATTTCCATTTTGAGCAAATTCTTTCTGTGATTCTGTTGTTATCTAAGAGTCTCAAGTTCAGCATCAAAATGGGAGCAAATTCTCCCCACCAGTCCCAAGTTATTAATTGCTTTTGAACAGAATAAACCTTGTTCAGAATACACTGAGTAATTTAAAAGATTGCTGGTGTAAAATTTACTTGGAATACATTGATTTTAGGGGAATTATACAGGAGAAGCTGATGCCCTCACGAGATGCCAACAAGCTGCAGCAGCCTGGAAGACCGTTGGGTTGAAAGGGAGCATTTATAATTGTCTTTTCTACATCTGTTTTTATTGACAGACCAACAGCAGCAGAACTCCTAAGACACAAATTTTTCACAAAAGCAAAGGTAAGAAAACACTTCCCAAACTGATTTGTGCAGAGGCTGTGGAAAGGACTTTTCAGAAGCATGATAGGTGTGGGTGACAGCTTTACTGGCAGGAGTGTGGGCTCTTTCACTTGGAGCCAGCAGAGCTGAGTGGGTTGAATGGGCCATTGTGAAGGAGCAGAATAAAATCCCCCTTCTGTATCTCCTGTGTATGCTGTTGTTAACAGAAATTATCTAGGAATTCTTGAGCATTCGTGCCTTTTGGGTTTGTCCTTCCTTTGTAATGGTGCCACTCTGGCTGCCTGTCCAACCTCAAAGGTCTCTGCTGCAATGAGTGTTACTTAGATTTTAGTGAACTCTCCAATCAGTCTGTGTGTGAGGGGCTGAATGAGGCCCACTGTGCAAGAGCTACCTAAAGATATTTCATCCTGTGTTGCCTTATGGAAAGTGAAGATGCTGTGATACAAACCAGTGGGAAACTCTCATTTCTAGCCTTGGAGAGAAGTGCCAGCAAGCATTATGTAATTACTGCCTGGGGATTAGTGCATCTGCAACGTGCAAGGTCTTACTGAGGGAGACAGACAGCAGCAGCACAGGGCAGGATTTGCATTTCCATGAGCATGGGGAATGTTTTCTGTTTGCTTATTTTTTTTTGTGATCAAAGTGCACAGGATTTATACAGAATACAGATTAAACTGTCAAAAAGAGACTGCATGCTTGGCATAGCACAGCAGCATCACCAATTAATCTGGGAGTTTAAAACTCCCAGATTAAGATGCTTAAATGGATTTGGCCACACCAGGTATCTGTACAGGAGCTGGATGCCCTGGTAAAGCTGACAGGAATCTTTACAGGTGCAACCCAGGGAGAGCTGCACTTCCTCTTCATGAGGATCAGATCATGAAGTGCTGATCTCTTTGGTGACCAGTGACAGGACCTGAGGGAATGGCCTGAAGCTGTGTCAGGGGATGTTCAGTTTGGATATTAGGGAAATGTTCTTCCCCCAGAGGGTGGTGGGGCACTGAACAGGCTCCCCAGGAAATGGTCATGACCTCAAGGCTGCCAGAGCTCCAGGAGCATTTGGACAACACTCTCAGGTGGGGTTGTTGGGGTGTCCTGTGCAGGGCAGGAGTTGGACTCGATCCTTGTGGGTCCCTTCTGACTCAGGGTATTGTGTGATTTGATAATTTTGTGAACCAGGGAAGTCTGGAGGGTGATCCAGTTGATGAAATGCAGAAGTTTGCTTTAGGGCAGGTTTAATTGATGTCTGGGCTCTTGACAGTATTAACTGGGGTTTCACTGCCTGTAGTGGGATTTTAGGCAGCTGATTAGTCTGCATTTGTATGCTGGATGCACACTTGGTGTCCAAAGTGACAAGATGGTTTACACATTGCTGACCTTTCTCCGTTTGGTTCTGCAAGTTCTGGTTCATGTTACACTTCATTGTGTATTAAATCTCCTTCGTGCTTTCATTAAGCTGCTGGAGACATATTAGCATGGGTGGTGATAGAAAATTAACATTATTGTAAATGAGGCACTGCTTAACCAGCCAGCACTGGAGTGCAAAGTGTGCCACTTCACACTTGGGGTTAAATTACTGTCACACATCAGCCACTGCCAAACTGACAGCTGCAGCTTGAGGGCTGAGGAGTGCAGCTTCTATACATCTATATTGAGTCATATATTTAAATACCATCTAGGTTATGTAAAAATGTGGTTTGATAATGCTGGGAGCCACTTATCAGGAATGACAGTGTGTCTTGAGGCTCTCCATCCTTCCTGCAAGCAACCATCCTGGGGGAGCTCTGCGTGGGCAGGGACAGCAGAGCTCTCCAACTGCACTGGTGTGGTGTGGCATACCCAGCCAAATGCCAGAATGCTGGCCTGGACTGCCCTGCTTCCCCTGCTGCCACAAGTTTGGCCCCACACTTCAGCAGTGAGAAAATTGTATTCTCAGGAGCCCACACTGGCCAGGCAGGAGCAGCTTGCTGAAGAGGAAATTTAATACAATAAAGCACCATAGCAGTTCCCCGGTATTCTGTCTGTTGTGATCACTGCATTTACTTCCTCTCTAAACATAAATGCTGTACATTTTTTCAGCCACTTTAAATCTTTCTGTCCCAGTTTCTGTTTGCTCCAGCACAGAGGGATTCCTACATACCAACCTGTCTGAGGTTTGCCTTTGACAGTTGGACAGGCATAAATTTAGGAGTAAGATAAAGCAAAGAGGTTGAATCCAGGTGGTGTAGTAGCTGCAAGTGGAAGAATGCCAAATGCCTCAGCAGGGTACCAGATACTGCAGTATAAAATGTGTATTTCCAAATAAATCAGAATAATATCCAGCTCCTCAGTTGTTAATTCCATGTCACTTTGCATAAGGAGAGTGCCACTGTTAACTGAAAAGGTATTTAAGATGAAACATCACATACTGCAGCCCAAAGTAGGGGAGTAGTTCATATCCTTGGGGGAGTAGGGATGAAACATGTAAACCACTTTCTGCTAGAAAGAACTTAACAGTTACTTTATCAGAAACAGTGAAGGCATCAAAGAACTGCATTTTCAGCAATGCAAATATTTGCTATTTTTTTCTTTGCAGAATAAAGAGTTTTTACAAGAGAAGATGTTGCAGAGAGCACCAACAATCACTGAAAGATCCAAAAAGGTACTGAAAACCTCCTGGGCTCTTGCTGTTACAGTTGTACTATTTTTTGAGCTTGTATTCACATTTTAAATAATAACTACTGCAGTACAGCTTTTTCTAGGTAGAGCTGTTAGTTTCAATAAAATAATCAGACACCATGGCAGGTGATGGAAACTGAAGATGTTCTGTGCTATTTCTTCTAAAATCAGCTGTAGAAATTGTTTGCTTGAGATGTAAATTCTGTGTTCTTGTGCTGGGCAGGTCCGGAGAGTCCCAGGCTCCAGTGGGCGTCTTCATAAGACTGAAGATGGTGGCTGGGAATGGAGTGATGATGAGCTTGATGAGGAAAGTGAGGAAGGCAGAGCAGCAATTTCACAGCTCAGGGTGGGTCCTCAAACTCCACTGTCTCTGTTTTGTTGTCCAGTTGTGGTAGGTCTAAAAATATTTGGGGAGCACATGATACACAGCAAGCTGTAATCCCTTCCCTGGAGTTGGGAGCTGAAGCAAAGGAAGCAGACTGAAGGTTGAAGAAATTGTATTGATCTGTTCTGTCATTGTGGTGGGGCACAGCTGCTCTCATTTAGGAATGTTCAGCATAATTGGAAATGTTAATTCAGACAGCCTGCTCCCAGCTCAGAATACTAATACACTGCAGCTAGGATATTCACTTTAAGGGTGCTGACTGCTTGAGATGCTTTCTTCTGGAAGTGTCAGGAAAGGTTTTATCCTACTGCCCTCTCCAGGATGGAGCTGAAATCAATAGGGCCTGTTCTTATGGCTGATTCCTGAAACATGCAGGGCCTGGTTCTGCCCCCCCAGTTACACTGAAATCCATTAATCCTGGTAGAAAACCTCACAGCATCCCTGAAGTCACAGGAGGGATTAGTCTTGTGCTTGAAAATCCTCAAGAAAGCACCACTTCCCCCTCCCAACACATATAACAAGCCCACCAACAATTTAGAGAAATAATACATGATGATCAGCTGAAAGATTACAATGAATTGTCAGGTTGTCTTCCCCCAGCAGCCACCTGTGTGAGTTTTGGCTATAATGGTTTGCCTGGTCTCTTTTCACTACAGCAGGTGGCTGGAAGTGGACTGTGTTTTAATCATCCTGTAATTGAATTAGTGAGACAGTGAAGGATGTTTAGAGGAAGCCTTTCAGTGTGAAAGGGAAAAAAGCAGTATTGGTTTGAAGCATTTATCCCTTTACAACTTCTCTCATTTTTCTTTCATTAGTCTGGCATCTGTTGCTGTTCTGAATAGACACTTGAATATTAAATGCAAGATTTTGCATCTTTTCAGCATCTTCTGAAATGCTTGGAGTTTTTAAAAGCCATTTGATACAGTAAATGCATTATTTGTGACAGCAACTCTTGTGATTTCTTAAAGAGCTTATTGTGTCCAGCTTCATATTATACATGATCAAGGAAAATCTCTTGGCACCAGGTAGCTGCTACTGAAATTCTTTGATGAATAAGCTGTAAGATACAAGCTGAATTCTTCTAAATTCCTTTTGTAGGCTAGAATACTATCAAATTTTAGGAGGCAATATTATAAAAGACCCTAAATCTGTTCCAGAAATTATTTGGAACTTGTATCTTGTCTCAAAGCTCAGGCTGCCATGGCTTAACACTGTTTACTGTGTTTTGAACAGCACTTACTTGTTTCATTCCTCCTAGGCAGGAAAAAGCAGATTGACACACATGTTTACAAGTTCCTTTTCAAGACAGTTTTTATTTTGATGCTTTGATATATTTTCCTTGTACTGCTGCCTGTCCTGATCACTCTCATTTGGGCTGTGCTTGGCCCTTGCTTGTAGGTCCCTCATTCAGCAAACCTTTAGGGAGGATTTTGGAGTGGTAGGTCTTGATTCAGTTACCTCCTTGTAGATGTATTTTATAATTTTGGAGGCACCCCATGTGTAACACAGCACTCCTGCCTGTTCCAGGATGTCAGGAAGGGCACTGTGGAACCTCAGACCTCTCTACATGTCTGCCTGGGTACTTGAACTTGATTCCTTTTCAAGCAGTCCTAAGACTTGTATCCAAACTGCCAATTTTTTGCCATGAATACAGTGGTGTTATTGAGGATTAGTGTTTATCCTGTGGTTTTGGTCATATTTCAAACACTTGGTATAAATTCCACCTGTCTGTAAATCCCTCTGCAATTTTAACCAAGTTCTTGGGGAGAATAACTTGTGTTAACTAGGTGGCACCTTTTTTTCCTGCCCCTTGCAGTAGGGGTGAAGTAGAGGATTTTTAAAGGTCCTTTCCAACCCAAAACAATTTGTGATTTTGTCTGTACCTGCATTTTACTGCAGTAAAAGGAGGCCCTTCAGACTGACTTAATGTGCCAAAATACTGGAGTATTAACCTGCATAAAATCATCTACATAAATGGGAAGTGTTGGTATTTTTTACTTGTTTCCACTTCACAGAAAAAAAAGGGTGAATTTAATATGTGCAAACATATATTCTACAAGTCTCTTCGTAGGACTGCACCTGAAACAGGCAAATATTTATTATACCCAAAGCCAAAAATATATCCTCAATTCATTGAATATGGTGACTTGCTGGGTCAACATTACTTTTTGAATATAAAGACCTTCTGAACTTCCTCCCTGCATTTAAAACCTTGAATTGAAATTAAGGCAGTTGTGCTCTGTGGGCTTTTAAATTGTGCACTTTCTGTTACCTGATCAATCTATGCAGTGGTGAGTTGTGTGGTCACATTTCACTGCTTACTCACATCATCTTTGATTAACAAGCAGAAATTAGTTAGAACTAATCTCCAAAGTCATCCTATTTGTGCCTTAGGTAAATGTTTTTCAATGTTTGTCCTGTTTTCTTTTTGTCCATGTGTTTAATAAAATAATAAAATTGTTAAGGTTGGAAAAGACCTCCAGGATTGTTGATAGCCCAGAGCCACTATGCTCACCACTGACCCTGTTCCCAAGGGCCACCTCTTCATATTTTCTGAGCACCTCCAGAGGTGGTGACTCTACCACTTTACTGAAAGGGTGCCCAGGGAAGAAATCTTTCCTGATATCCAATCCAAACCTTCCCTGGTGCAACCTGAAGCCATTTCTTCTTTTCACTTGTTACCTGGGAAAAGAGCCTGATCCCCACCTGCCTGCACCCTCCTGTCAGGGAGTTGTGGAGACTGAGAAGGTCCCCCCTGAGCCTCCTTTCCTCCAGGCTGAGCCCCCCTCACCTCCCTCAGCTGCTCCTGGGGCTCCAGGGCCATTCCCAGCTCTGTTGTCTTTTTCTGGACTCACTCCAGCCCCTCAATGTCCTTCTGGTACTGAGGGACCCAAAACTGAGTACAGCACTCAGGGTGCCTCAGCAGTGCTGGGTACAAGGGACAGTCCCTGCTCCTGCTGGTCACACTCTTCCTGAGCCAGGTGCCATTGGCCTTCTTGGCCACCTGGGCACTTGCTGGCTCATACTCAGCTGGTTCTCACCACTTCTGTTGGTCATTCCTCTGGATCAGTTGTCAGCTGAGGGGCAGGGCCAGTGTTCCCATACTCATCTGCACAGTGCTTAGCACACTGATCTTTCCTTTTATGTCATTCCTGGAGGCATCCAGGTACTCTTGGATGTGAGCTTTGTTCCTGGAAGAACACTGCAGCACCTGTGGCCTGCAGGTGTGGAGCAGGGCTGTTTCTCTGGGAGCAATGCCACGTTTTTCATCCCACCTGATAACTGTCAAGTAAAGGCTGAGCACACTGAGATGGATTTCAGGCTTTACTTTTCAGACTGTGTGACTTTTTCCCTGACACTGCCTGCACACAGTTATGCTGAGGGAACTGTTCCTTCTCCCCCTGTCCAGAGGCCTTTCTGAAACTTGCTGTTCTGAGAGTAAGACTTCTTGACTTTTTCTCACAAGAAGCCTTTGAGTCATATGCTATAAATTGCTTTGATCTGCACTCATTAAGATAGTGGCCACTGTTAGTGGAAAAACTCTCTCAGAGAAGGGGCCTGATGAGCTTTTATGTTCTGCTGTCCAGTTTGTACTGTCCAAACAGCAACCTGCTAGACCCTTATGTGGAGAAGGAACAGGGTTTTCTTATTCCCAGCATGGACCAAACCATCCCACCTATCTCCACTAATTGGACTTGTTGGAAGTCAAAGTTGCAGGCTCTCTTAATTGCAGGGCTTTCCAGGAATACTTGGCAATTCCCCCTGCTCTTGTGAAACAGCTGGTGCAGTGCTATCTCTGTTTTACTGATAAGCAAAAGTTGGTCACGTTGCTTTGCCTGCACTTTCCCCATTGTTCCCTGGTCTCTGTTTCACTGCTGAGTGTGCACCCACCTGTCAATTCTCTGCTTTCTCTCACAAAGAGCACAGCAGAATGCAGGGTTCAAAAGCAGGGAAAGCAGGCCAGGGATTTCCTTCTAAAAAGCAGCACAAGCAAGGCTGATTCCTCCCTCCCACCCTAAAAAGGTTCTGTATGTTTTAAGCAAGTTGATTTGGAAACTACCTCCCTAAGTAAGTGAAGGGAACTTGTTTTCTAGCAGAATTCTGCCAGGCAGATCTGTGTTTATCTTTTTCTGCCAGACTTGAGTAGCTTAAAATAGATTTTCCCATCTTGATGCTTAAGTAATTTGATCCAATCTGAGTGATCTTCAAGAATCCTGGATTTTGCTAATGAGTAACAGTGACAGCAACTTAGGGTATTGTGTGCCTCTGTGGAAATAATGACTGCAGGGTTTGAAATGTGGCTGTGTTTCTGGGTGGTACAATGTGACAACAAATTGTCTGGTGTCCCTTTTATCATGCATCTTAATACACATGTGTAACTTCAAACAATTAGGTGGGTTTCTCATGTTCAGTATGGTTCTGACAAGTCCTCCTAGTCAGTAAGCTTCACTGTGGTCCAGGCAATGACATCTTTTTCTCTGTTTTTCAGTCTCCCAGAGTGAAAGAACCTGTACAGAATTCCGAGGTAAGTTATAATTGCAAATGGCTTCTTGAAAAGATGACTCCTAATTATTGCTGGTGTTTCAAGGAACATGCTTTATTAGCCTTTGAAAGCAATATTGTGTGAAGTAGAAGCCAGTATCTAGCTGAGCTCTGTTTGAAGAGCTCCCTATAAAAGGAATTCTTGGCTGTGTAGTGCCAAGAGCTCTTCTTGAGGTAAGTTTGTTGTATGTCTTGCTGAGGCAAAAGTCTGTTTGTTGCAAGGTAATTAATTGGTCACAATAATAATCTGAGCAAAACAAGTATCTTCTCATTTCCTCCTTAAAAAAACCTGCAAACTGCACAAACCCAGCAGAACACAACTTTAGGATGTCTGGTTTGCATTGTCTAATTCTCTGGTTTGGAACCTGTGCTCAGAACTGTGAAAGAATTCTGCACTAGTATTTGATAGCAAACACACCTTCAGTTGTAATTTATCATCTTTCTTCACTTCTGAATTGTTTCTAACATTAGGAATATTACTATGTCTCATCTTTCAGTGATAGGGACAGCTTATCTGCCAGAGACTCTGCAGTGTCTGTCTTTTTCCTACCTGTGTTGAACGACAAACAGAGCTGTCTCCTAGAAATTAGTCTTGGGTTGGGCTGTCCTGTTCTTCCTTTATTTGTTTCCAAGAAGTGTTTATAAAGGGAGATTTTGAGAAAGACTACAGTTCTGGCACTGTAATTTGACATAAATTCTAAATTAAAAAAAAAAGCTGAAAACCAGGATCCCTTTGGGATGAATTTTCCCATTGGAAGTCTCCTGTCCAGGTTTCCAGCACTGAAGGTGATTTATATTTCCTACAACCTGCCAGAGTAAGCTGGAGGGCACACTGAAGTGCCATCAAGCTGACAGTTCTTTGGCTCCTGTGCCAAAATTGGTTTCTCTGTACTGAATAACAAGAGATAAAAAAGAGATTAAATTTCCATTTAGCTCATTTTCCCCACCCTCCAATTAATTTCATATGGATTTTTTTTGTTTGCTTGATTTGGTTTGTTTTTTGCAAGAGACTTAAGTCCAATCCTAAATCTTCTCTAGTGTGATTTGAAGAGCTCTAAATTCACTTTCCATTGACACCCAAATTACTCTCACATTTGCTTAGTGGAAGGCTCAGTTGTCAATAGTTATCTCAGTGCTTTGCTGGGGTTTGTTCTCTGAAAGGAACCACAAGTCAAAGCAGGGCTCCTCTGCTCTGAGGGCATGGCTGCTTGAAAATACAAGTAGGACTCAGATTCCAGGGAAGAGAGAGACTGAAGGACAGGGTGCTCTCATCCCAGCTGGATATATCTGTGTACATGCAGCCTTGCCACAGAGTGGAATTTTTGTCCAAGATCCACAGCCATGCTGGTGTCTTGGTTTACTGGTGAGTAGAACTTGCAAATGTCAGGACAGAATGGGTCCCTGGACATATGGACACATTAAACTGAACTTCTCTAAGTGGTTTATGTGGCAGACAAGCACCCCTGGGAAAGCTGGTGCTTTAATCAAAACTCTCGAGTTCCTTTTCTCACTAAAACTCCTTTTTGCTTGCAGCTGTTTCCATCAGCTGAACCTCCAGGTCCTTCACTCAATGCTCCAGCACAGGCACCTACTGAACTACCTCAGGCTGCAGGACAAGCACCTGCACAACCTCCAACTGCTGTACCTCCAGCCAGCCAGGCTCCTCCAGCAGCCCCAGCAGCAGCCCCAGCAGCAGCCCAGGTAAGAGCAGACACCCTTCCTTACCTGTTCAATTCCAGATGTGCCAGAACACTCTGAAACAGTGGAAGTTTGACATATTATTGGCAACATTAAAATAGCTTTGATACTTAAATCAACCCCCTTCACATCTCTTTAAAAAGGCCAGTATTTAATCCCTGAATTTTATGCAGCAGTTGAAGCACCAGCAGCAGTGAAGGCTGGAGCAGTGTTGGTGTCAGTGACACTTGGGACATGCACTAATAGAATATCTGCCACTAGTGCCCAATATCTTATTTATTGGTAGCTTGTCCTAAGCTGAACTTCATGAACTTGTGTCTGTGTCTTCTTCTCTACAGCTCTTTGTATCAATGTGCTCTTTTTTATAGCTCTACATTCATTCTTCCTCACAGCTCTGTGTCAGTGTGTGTTATTCTTTGTGGCTCTCCTCTGGTTCTTGTTGCTCACTGGTTACTGTTTTGCAGAGCTCTGGGCTTCTCCATGAACCCTTGTTTGTTTTCACTGACCTGGTGGTTTTCAGCTTGAACAGAAACCAGGTTGTGATCAGAAGCCCTGAGCTGCATTGCTGGGCCAAAAGCACCTTGGAGTAAAAAGCTAGTTTTAAACAGAGTGCTATTTTCCTTTTCTCTTGTGAAAAAACAAATGGTCTAGATGAAAAACACTTGGTCAAGACTTCTATGCTTAAATTATCAGCCTGGTGTTGTGTCTGTCTTGTTCCTGCAGGTCTAAAACCCTTGCCTCAGCATGGGCAGTACAGGTGACTGACCCCTCTCTGTTTTATTTGGGTTTTTGTGGTGGAGATTGAATAACACTTAGCTCTCTACTGGAAATATCACAAGTGCTGTAACAAGTGCAGGGCAACTCCTGGATCCTCCCTACTGGAAATCTGCTGCTAACCAATATGAAATTATTTGATTACATGTTCCAATAGTTACTCAGAATAATTTAGAATTTAAAATAAAGGTATAATTTAATTAGAATTTAAAAAGGCAAGTATAAAATTGCTGCTAGATGCTCTTAAAGCCTTTGATTTCATGGGGAAAAAAAAAGGTAACTGAGAGTACATGCTAATCTGCCAATTCAATTTTTTCCTGATACAGTTGTATCAGGTTTTTAAATCAGATGTTTGGGGCAGGGATTAAAACACAGGAGGTCTTGAAGCTGTCATGAATATCCAAAAACCTTCAGCTTTAATGTAAAGCAAGTAATCTTTTTACATTCTGAAGTCTCCTGGCATTTCTCAAAGTTGTGCAGCTTTTACTCTTTCCAAGACAATTGCAGAGAGTCTCCTGTTTAAGTGTGGAGTTTTCCTGGTTCATTGATCTGTTATCTTTCTTATTGCAGTGCCATGATTCCAATGATGAGTCAAACTCTTACTTGTATCAACTCTAAAGTTATCAAGGTTATCTCTAGTTTTAAAACCAGAGCAAGATATTGTTAACCTGCCTTAAAATGATGTAATCCTATTGTAGGCCCCACCTACAGCCCCTGCTGCAGCTCCGGTACAGGAAGAAATGAGAGTCCCCATCAACCTTGTATTAAGGTTAAGGTAAGGACACAAAACTGACCTGTTCTGTTAATGTGAGCCTTTGTAGAGAGGCCCATTGGCACTCTTCTGTGTGTGTCAGCTTGGATTTCATCTGCTCTTCTGAAACTGAGACCTGGAAATGCAGTTTATCACATCCACTTTGGTTTGGCAAAACCTGTATTGAAAGAGGTTTTGGTATTTGTGTAAGCATTGCTAAACTCTCATGGAGTGGGAAAGAGGAACTAGCTGGGTTCCCTCAAAGGATTCAGAGATCCAGGGGTTCTGGCCTTGTGCTGGTCCATCTTAATCTTCATGCACAACTTCAGACTCCAGCCAGTTCTGAGAGGGAAGAGCTTTTACCCAGTTCAGGGAGTGGATTCTGGTCTGTGTCACTGGAAACAGGCAGAAAAAAGAATCTTCCTATGCTCATCACACACACTGCTGTTTCTTATTAAAAAACCTGCCTCTCATCTCTGGAGGCATCCTGGCTGTTGGTGGGCATTGGAGCGGGGATTCTGAGCATCACTTCCATTATGTGTGTGCACCTGCAGCCAGTGAGCACTTCCCCCTCTGACATGTGCTCCAAGGATATCTCTGCTGAGGGATCTGAGTTGTTGAGACAGTGGAACAGCATGGCCTTGTAGCAGAGAGGTGGCACTCACCTATCCTGGGCTGCCCCAGGCTCTGTCAGGCTGGGAGGCCCCACTGCTGCTTCCACATGCACAGCAGAGTGATGAGTTTCTGCCTTTGAGGGGGTAGAATGCAATGGATTCACAGACTGGTTATTCAATGACAGCACTCTCTTTTGGCCATCTATCATGCCATGAAATGGTCTCTTTTCATATAAAATTCTCTTCTTTCCACAGGAATTCAAATAAAGAGCTCCATGATATTCGGTTTGAATTCACCCCAGGGAAAGGTGAGCTGCTGGGAAATTCCAGTGTGTGAAGGGGAAGTTTTGTGTTTGGTGTTGTGCTGTTGTGTGAGTGTCTGTCCACAGTGCCTTCCTAAAGAGCTTGCTGTGGTTGGGCTTGGAGCACTGCTGTAAAACTTATGGATATGCCTAAAGTGCAGCCCTTCAGTGAATTCACAGCACCTGGTGTGCACCTGATATCTGTCTTTTGTAGAGGGCCCTTCTGCTGTTTGGATTGTACAAGCTCCTTAAGGTTCTGTGTGGTGCCTTCACCAGCTGGACAATTTCTGCTCTGTGGTGATGGCTCTTGGGTTTTTCCCCCACAGATACTGCAGATGGTGTGTCTCAGGAGCTCATTTCAGCAGGTCTTGTTGATGGCAGAGATCTGGTAATAGGTAATTACAAATTAATTTTTTCTGCTCTAACCATTTCAGTCATTTTTTGCATGTTAAAAATGACCTGATTAGTGGGTGATAGGAAAATTTCCTCTGGCCTTGTCCCTACCCCAGTGGCCCTGCACAACTGCTGTCAATTCTGCTGACAGTTCTGTGCCAACATGTAGGCAACCCCCAGTTCACAAGAAGATGTTTTACTTGGTAACATTGTGAAGCAAATGTTCCTTGTAATGCAGAATGAAGTCTAATTGATGCATTAGCCAAATCATTATCATCTGACAGAGATGCATCACCAAACTGCTGCACAAGCCTGTGCTGCTCACAGGTCCTGTGCAGGAGAGTTCTGGGACTGGAATCAGCCAGGCTTTTTGGGTTTGATTAGGGCTGGGGAAGGAAGTGTGAGTTGCACGTGCCCTGGGACAGCAGCACGTTGTATGGGAGAACAGCTGCCTCAAACAGCAGTTTGATAAATAAATGAATCCTCTTGTGCAGCAGGTGAGACTTTTAAACTGTCAGCACTGCCTGTGTATTCCAATTGCAGCAAGCAAAGCTGCTCCTTGTACACAGGAACAGCTGCTAGTGCAGAATTACTTCAATTTCCAGATGCAGTTGGGCATTTATTACTATTGATCCCATCACATCCTGGGAAAAATAACTACCTCTGAAAAAGTAATGTGATAACAATAACAGCATTTCACAATTCAAAGCTGTAGGTTTAAGTAGACTGAGTCTAATTGAGATCTAAACCTTTCCTTATCAGTGTAAAAATTCAAAGTTTGTTAAGTAATAGAAAGAGGACTAATGACTTTGGGATGTTTTTCTCCAGCCTGCCCTAATATTTGCCCATTTTCTTTGTGTCTGTGATTTCAGTTGCAGCTAATTTGCAGAAAATTGTGGAAGAGCCCCAGGCAAACAGATCCATCACTTTCAGACTGGTATTTATTCCTGTTCCCTAATTGATCCAGTTGTCCCTTGCAAGGAGAAGGCATTACATGTAGATGTTTACTGCAGGCATCTGATGTATGCACTCTAAATCCTCCCTTCTTTCCCAAAGCTTCTTACTGGTTGTGTAACTGTAGGCACTTCAGGTTCCCTGCTTGTATCCTCTGAGCAGCACCTGAATAAATAAGCATGAGATGATGTGTTAATTAATATATGTAAATGTTGCAGAGGGGTATTTTAGGGCTTGGGATGTGCACCTGCACAGACTTCTTTTTTGGAGGAAGAGAGTGAGGGAGGGTCCAGATACATTGTACCTGAGGAGGAAATGGGGAAATGAAGAAAAAAGGAAAATAAGAGTGGTGGGCCAAAGAAGAGAGCCAAAACCTGAGGTGGTGAAATTCAGGGGGAGTTACAGTGGCAAAGCGAAGGTGCAACCAGGTCATTGGGAGTGAAGCATTAAGTGCTCTTATTTACTCTTCCTGTAAGGAGTTTTCACTTGTTTTATGCCAGTTATTGCACATATAATGTCTAGTTAGAGCAGACATTGGCAAAACTTCAGTTCTGGCCCTTCATACATAAAAAATAAAAAAAGGGCAAAAATACAAAAGCACTCAATTCTAACTTTGGGTAGTGCAAGCTGCTGAATACAGTGCAAAGCTGTCCTGTGGCTGCTTCCTCCCCCCAGCCTGTCTGATACACCTGCTTGTGGTTTCTGCTGGAAGGTAGAGCATGTGTGTTGCTATTTGGATCTCTCTTCCCTGTTTCAGGCATCTGGTGTCGACGGCTCTGAAATTCCGGATGATGGCAAACTTATAGGATTTGCACAGCTCAGCATCAGCTAAACATTGGTCCCAGGAGATGTTTCCCAACAGAGAACCCACATGTGCATATTCGTAATGCTTCTGTTAGCCTAAAAAAAAACCACTACTGCCAAAGAATTGAACTACAGCCCCCTTCCTAGAAGCTTTAACATTTTCCTTAATAGGATCACAAACCTTCCTGAAATTACCGATGACGTTTACACCTTTTGTAAACAACTCTCATGTTTTTGTATCTGTCATCTCAAACATGCAGACCCAACACGTCATTGCCTGCATGTTCATTTTATTATTGCCTTACTTTAAAGAAAAATACTACTGAGTACGAAGCAGGGGGTTCCACTGCTCTGATGATCTTGCCTAAGTGTTTGCTTACATGTGGTTTCATTTTTTTTTCACTTGCTGTTTTTGCACAAGTTTTAATACTGAACGGATTTTTTTCTTTTTTTTTTTTTGGTTCTTTACCTGCTTCTCCTTCTATCTGAAACACCAATGTATGTGTTGTTTGGGTCACCTGGAGTGCTGAGAAATCTGCTTCTCTTTGGCTGTGTGTTTAAAACTGCTGGTTTGAATGCTTGCACCTGAGAAAGCAAGCAGAGTCTTAACCTACAGGAGGGAGAGCTTCTTTCCCTTGTGTTTGTGTTTTGGAGAAGTTCCTTGACTTTGCGGTGTTAGAAGTCAGCTTCCCTATGTAAACTGCCTTAATTTTTTTCTTTTTTCTTTATCATTTTGGTTCTCTCCACATGAGTGCCAGGCATGGCATGAGGGCTGAACCTTTTAATTTACATTTAGCAGTCCTTCCTGCTGCTTTCATTCTGCATCTTAGGTGTAGTCTGTTCTTGAAGCAGACCAGGGAGGCATTACTGCCTGGAAACTGGTCTTTCACATGGTGAACACAATATCCATGGTCACAAGGAGAGGAGATCTATGTCACTCTGCCTTTGGAACAGATGCACTTCCAAGTGTCCCTGAAACCCAGTTTGGTCATGCCTGGCTGGTGTCCCAATGTGTCCCCCAGTCCTTTGCAAGCTGGTACCCGTGGAACCATCCCTGTTGTGTTTTACAGCAATAAAGAATCACCAGTAGAGTGGCTGTACTGGGCAAAAGCGGGCGCTGGGTTTGTCCCTCCTGCTCTCAATCCCTTGGGTCGTCGGGCTGCACCTCAGCCCAAGCCTCGACGTTTGATCAGGATGTCACTGCACCCCTGTCACACACGTATTTAGCTTTTCTTTCCATGTAGTGTTGAAGTTGAGTTTCTACATGAATAATATAAATTATGCTCTGAGTTTGATAAGAGACACTTGTAATGCAATATGTGAATAATAAATGGTGTTGACTTTTTTTTTCCTACTGTTTCACAGTTGGCCTTTTTAACTGCTCTTGGCTCTGGAGTGTTTTCTACACAGAAGTTGTAAGTCTGTAATTTAACATGCAGATGGAAACGAGCTTTGTTTCCATCAGACACAAACAATGCAGAAACAGAGCGGAATGACTAGGTTCAATTAGGACTTTTGTTCTGTTTCTTTGTTTTTCTTTTTTTTTTTTTTTTTTAAATTTCCAAGTCTTCAGATGAACAATCTGTATTTATATCTTGTTCTCTATGAGCAGCTGTGGAAGCTTCCTGAATTGTGCATGTTCTTTTTTTACTGCCCCTGTTGCTTGTAGCCTCTGGGTGGATATTGGCTGTGTCCCCATGGGCTGTCTGCAGCCCCATGGCTGCTGAGTATGAAGGGGAGGGAGAGGAAGATGAGAATTTGGGAGTGAGGTCATCCTGGGGTGCTGAACCCAGGATGCAAGTGCCCGATAGCAGGGGGTTGGTGGTGGTGGCTGGGTTGGCAGCTGTGTGTTGGCACCATTCCCTGACACAAAGCACTCCCTGCAGTGTCCCCCATTGAGCTTGTTGGCTTGGGAAGAGCAGGCTGGCACCTTGTTTTTCCCATCACCCTGTGCTCAGTGTGGATGTGTTGGCAGCCTTTAGGATACAGAGACAAGGTAGTTGTGGTACAGTATTATTTTCCCTCTGCCTGCATGCCCTGGGGACCTCCTCATTCATTTGTGTACTGGTGCTGAGGAAGGTTAGGACTCAAACTGCTCAAATGGAACAATGCAGTATCTATTTATTGTTATTCCCCATTTTCCCAAAGCCAGGACTTAGAGAGCTTGAGCTCACGCTAAGCCAAGGTTCCGTAGTTCTTTAATGGAGAAAATAAGCAAGGAAGAAGCTGATGGGTTTTGCTCTATGGATCTCCAGATCTTTTGGGTAGGGATCCAGAATATTTACTTGGGCTATTACAGTGCTAGACAACTGTCTTTTCTGATGTTGTTCCAGTAAGTGCCAATGCTGTTCATAATTGTTTTCCAGTGTCATTAAGAATTTGGTTTTTGTGCAAATTTCTGATCTGAACCTGGAAGCAGGTGGTAATTTTAAGTTAGTTCCTACTTTTAAGGACAATGCTCTGTTAATGAAAACGGATCCTCTTCACAACTTTGGTGTATTGTAGATTATAATGAAAGATGTAAAATAGTCAGGCTTTTTTTCCTTTTTTGGACTTTGTATTTTACTGCATGTGTCTAATTTTTAATCAATAAAGAACAAATTGTCCATTGCCAGGTGTGTGATGTGTGGTTTGCTTGTCACTGGGTTGGTTGGTTTGTCTGAGTGATGTCTGCAACCCCTGGAGCGTTTGGTTGGGGTGGTGGGAGGTTTGACAGCCCCCAGGAAAACTCTGTAGGGAAAGGGAGATCAAGTCCAGGCTGGATGGGGCTCTGAGTAATGTGGTCTGGTGGGAAGTGTCCCTGCCCATGGCAGAGGTGGAACTGGATGAGTTTTAAGGTGCCTTCCCACCCAAACCATTCCATCTCTGTGCATCAGCTGTGTGCAGAAATGGAGCCTGGAGGGCACTCAGGATGGTGCCCTGAGAGCTTGTCTGTAGCCAAGAGGTTTGCTTCAAGCTCTGCATGCCCTGTGCAACTGGGAATGAGCTTCCCCTGTCCAGGAAAGCCTCAGGATGACACAGGCTGGTGTGAAAGTGGGAGGATTTGTACCCTGACAGGTGGTGAGAGCATGAACTGCACTCCCTCCTCCACAATAATTGTTCTTAGTGGGTGCCCTGGTCAGCCCCAGTGGGGCATCCGTGGTGTTTTCCAGCATGCTTTACAATGCCCTTCTCATGGATTTGTGGGCAGCAGGAGTATCCAGGTGGCTTTTGGGCACCTCGTGGACATTACTAAGGGGTCCCAGGCAAATGCTTTACCTCCATAAGGGATGGGCTGAGCAGTGCTGGATTTGTGTTCTCAATGATCATTTTAGGCATTTCAGCCTCAAGCACCATTGCCCTGTTTCAGATTTCTCCATCCCTTTGCCCTTTCCCCAAGTCCTTTCTGCATTTAGCCCCCAGCAGCTGCAGGGTGGCCCAGAACTGGTGGGAAGGGGGGACATCCTGTGCCTGGCTTTCTTGTGTTGCAAAGGGAAGCTGCAGAAGGTGAAGGGAATGGCATCTCCATCCCCTGGAATCACAATGAACTGGCTGCCCTTCCTCATTTCTTGTTCTGCCCATCATTAACATCATTCCCTTTATTCCTCTGGGCTTGTTGCCAGCTCTGCATCACTCTGGTCTCATTTTGGCCCCTCTGAACCTGGCTTTCCTGAGTGGCTCAAATGCAAATGCAGCTGTTGTAATGACTGTGGAGAAGAGTCCGTTCCCTGTCCATGCCACCTGGCCCTGGCACAGCAGCTGGCCCAGGTTCCCTGAAACAGGGGTCCTTCTGCCCCAGCCAGCACTGGATGTTTGTGGGTGGCACAGGGATGATTAATATATTACATGGTGTACTTCTAGTGACTGCCTATTACTGCAGAGCTTATCTGAGGTTTAAACATTAATTCCAGCCCTCTGAGAAGTCTGTCCCAGCACTGTCCTGTCCCAGACACAGCCACCAATGTCAGGTGTTGGGGAAATTTTGAAAGCAGTTGGTGATTTTGGGCGATTCCAGAAATGCCTGGTGCTGCTCTCTGTGATCCCCTGCCTCAGTGTGGCTTTCCACCAGTTTTGCCAGCTTTTCATGGTGGTGGAAGTGCCTCACCACTGTGACACCAGCTGGATCCTCGCCGTGGGCCCCAACCTGACAGAGGAAGAGCAGCTGAACCTCACCCTGCCCCGGGGCCCCGACGGGCACTTTGAGCAGTGCTCCATGTTCTCCCCAGTGGACTGGGACCTGGATTCCATCCTGGCCTATGGGCTGAACCACACTGAGAAGTGCAGCAGTGGCTGGGTGTACCCCTCCGAGCAGCCACCGTCCCTGCTGACCGAGGTCTGTACCTGCTGCTGCATCTGCTGGGCTGTGGAAGGGATGGGGCACCAAATGGCCACAGCTCCCCCAGAGCTGGTGCCTGACCATGGTGCAGCTGGGATTTACAGCAGGTGTGGGTAGGGGACCTTGGCTTCACCACGCAAGCCCCAGGTGTGATCCTGGAGAGGGTGCAGGCTGTGCCAGAGGTGCCAGTGGGGAGATGAATCACTCCTGCAGGGACCTCCTGCCCCTGGGATTCCCCATCCCTCTGCATCCAGGGAGTAACCTTACCAATTTAATATCATGGAATGGTTTGGCTCAGAAGGGTCCTTTAAAAGTCATCTAGTCCAACCCCCAGCATCACAATTGTTAGCTGAGAAAGATGCTAAATTAACATAAAGGTGAGTAGGTTTAGACTAAATGTTAGGAAGAAATTCTTCACTGTTAGGGTGGTAAAGCCCTGGCACAGGTTGCGCAGAGAAGCTGTGGCTGTCCCATCCCTGGAAATGTTCAAGGCCAGGTTGGATGGGGTCTGATTTATCTGATCTAGTGTAAGGTGCCCTGCCCATGGCAAGAGAGTTCAAATTAGATGATCTTAATGTCCCTTCCAGCCCAAACCATTTTATGATTCTATGATCCTTCCTATGTCACTCCTTCCATTGATGCCCTCTGGGTGCTGGCAATTGCAGGACATCTCTTTAACAGAAACTGCTTGTCCCAGGAATCAGCATTGCATCTTTTCTCCTCTGGGAGCTCAGGTGGTCTGAGGAAGCAAGCTGCTGCTTCTGTCCCCAGGCCCACCTAAAGCAAAATTTGCTGACCAGGAGGCTCCCCTGGGCTGGCTGGGCTGGACAAGGGGGACTCCTGCAGGTCCCAGTACATGGGAGAGGGACCCCAGTGAGTGCCCCAAGGGCTTGTCCCACCTCTGCCTTGTGTGCCCTCTGCATACAGTGGGGATTCACATCCTTGGAAGTGGGTTTACCAAAGCATCTCTTTCTCTTTTCTCCAGTTTGACCTGGTGTGTGACAGGAAGGACCTCAATGACATTGCCCAGGCCATCTACATGGCAGGGCTGCTCCTGGGATCCATGATCTTTGGGCCTCTGAGTGACAGGTGAGGAGCCACAAGCTCCTGCCCAGGGTCTGTGCAAAGGCAGGACAGCACAGACCAGGTGGTGTGAGCCCATCTGGACTGTGCACCCTGTGCATTTTGTTACCGCTTCTCACTGCAGGGACCCTGACCAAAGTCCTCGGGTCCCATGAGGACATGGCCACACAGGGAGGTGGAGGGAGAGAGACACAGCATGTGTGCACAGTGCTTCCCTTGTTACCCCACAGTCTACTCTGAGCCTTATCAGGGTGATAAGAATCACTGTCTAACTTGCTGGGCTCCTTGCCATCTCCATGGGGTCTCTCCAGACACCGATTTTGTGTTCCCTGTTTCTCCCCAGGATCGGCCGCCGCCCGGTCGTTCTGATCTCCGTCTTCCTGCAGGGCTTGTTTGGCCTGGGAATTGCCTTTGTGCCCCATTTCTATGTGTACATGGCCTTCAGGTGTGTGGTGGGGGCCTCCGTGTCAGGGATCACCATGACATTACTGGCCTTAGGTGAGTAGGATGCCCTTGCACTGGGGCATCTCAAGATGCAATAGATAAGTCTTCAAAGAAATAAAAATATCCGTGTTTAACTAGAAAAACAACATGGTGAGGACAGGTCTTGATCTTCACTGTACTTTGGCAACTTCTCAGCCCACAGTTAGAGCTTTGGGGAGCATCTCTCTCCAGCCAGTGCTCAGAGGAGGGCAATGGGAGTGTCCCAGAACAGGAGGTCAGTCTAATCCTTACCTCCAGAATAATTCTTCTCCAGGGAAATACCTGTTTGCCTCAGGGGAAATAATTTGGATGACTCTGAGCCTTCCTTCTTCCTTTCAGCTACAGAATGGATCGGTGTCTCCTCCCGGCCAAATGCAGTGCTCACCTCTCACTGCTGCTTTGCCATCGGGCAGATGATTTTGGCTGGTTTGAGTTATGGGATTCGCAACTGGAGGCTGCTGGAAATTGCAGGATCTGCTCTTATATTTGCCTTTTTCTTCTGCATGGGGTAAGCAGGATGTGGACAGAGCTCCTGCAGATGTGACAGCAGTGTGAGGGTATGAGTGAGGAGGAGGCAGCAGCTCAGAACCAAGCTGGGTCTTTCCCATCGGAGTGCAGGTGCTGGAGGAGCTGCTGCAGAGCTCAGCACATCTCCCTGGGCCCTGCACTGCTGAGAGCAGCAGCTGCTCTGCTTCAGGTCCCCACATGTGGCCTTTGGACCCTAAATTTAGGGTGTTTAGACCCATTGATCCCTGGTCCATTCACTTTAGAGTGGGGCTTGATGATCCTTGTGGGTCTCTCCCAAGGCTGAAGGTTCTGTGGTTCTGGGATCTGATCCTGTGGTGATTCCAAGGCTTGCTGGACATGGTGCCAGAGGAAGGGGCTGTGGGGGATCTCAGCAGGACACAGCAGCATGTGCTGGCCTCCTCTCGTGGCAGGGTGCTCCCAGAGTCAGCTCGCTGGCTGGTGACCAAGGGCAGAATCGAGGAAGCCAAGAAGGTGCTGCAGAAGGCGGCAGCCACCAACAAGCGCAGCCTCCCACCAGAGCTCCTGGAGCAGGTACTGGGGGGTCCTGGCCTCAGACACTGCCCTGGGCCTGGCAGCAGCTCCTGGAGCAGGTACTGGGGGGTCCTGGCCTCAGACACTGCCCTGGGCCTGGCAGCAGCTCCTGGAGCAGGGACTGGGGGGTCCTGGCCTCAGACAATGCCCTGGGCCTGGCAGCAGCTCCTGGAGCAGGGACTGGGGGGTCCCGGCCTCAGACACTGCCCTGGGCCTGGCAGCAGCTCCTGGAGCAGGTACTGGGGGGTCCCGGCCTCAGACACTGCCCTGGGCCTGGCAGCAGCCCCTGGGGCTCAGCTCATCCCAGAAACCTCTCTGCATTCCCACTGGGGCTGCTTGGGCCATGGGCTCTGGGGAACTTCAGCTCCAGCTGAGTTCCACAGGGACCAGGTCAGGCAAGAGGCCCAGCCTCTGCTGAGGCTCAGCCTGGGGCTTTCTGGGCTCCCCCTGGGCATGTGGGAAGGACTGAAATGCTTCCCTGGCTTTTCTCCTGTGAGCATTCCAGGAGTGTGACTGATGAGCACAGAGTCTCTCTTTAGTCTCTGGGTTTGCACGCAGAAATGCCTGAAGGGGAGTTCCCTCCTTGCCCACCCCAAAGTCCCCACACTGGGGAGATGTTCATCCTGAGGAACCTCTCAGTCACCACCCCCTGTGCTGGGCACACAGAGGGCAGTGGGGCTGCCCTCCCTGCCACAGCACTGGGGTCACAGGCCTGCCCCACTGAGGCTTTCCCTGGTCTGCAGGTGGAAAAGGAGCTGGACATGGGTTTCTTTTTGCTGCTCTGACTCCTTGTCTTCTGTGTTTTGAAGTTGAAGCCTGAGAAAGAGGTCAAGTCTGGAAGTTTCCTGGATCTCTTTTGGAAGAAGCACCTGCTGAAGGTTACTTTAATCATGTCATGTGCCTGGTAAGTCACTCCCTGGTGCATTCTTCCAAACTTTTAGGTGAAAGAAAAGAAGGGATTGACAATTAGTTATCAGGAAATTCACCTTGTGGCTTTTGAGTGTTACTTGATGGATATTTCTTCTTCTGCCTGTTTAAAATTCTTTGTGGGAAAGGTTATATCATTTTCAGCTTTGGCAGGCCTGTGGTATTCCTCTGATTTTATATCTCTTGGGAAATGCTTGGTCCAAATAATTGGAGATCAATGCAGCATTTCCTCGTGGCTGACACCTGCTCAGTGCCACCCTGCCTGGCTTTCAGGTTTGTGAACAGCTTTGTCTACTACGGGCTGAGTCTGAATGTGACAAATTTTGGCCTGGACATCTACCTGACTCAGCTGGCCTTTGGAGCAGTGGAAATCCCAGCCCGTTTTGCTTGTATCTTCACCCTGCAGAGGTTCGGGAGGAGGAAGACGCAGGCTGTTCTCCTGGTGCTGAGTGGCCTGGTGTGTCTGATCATCTCTGGCATCCCTGAAGGTGAACAACCTCATCCCACACGGAGAGGACATCCTCTGGGACAGGGAGGCACAGAGCCTCAACCCTTCTCTTGCTCTTCTGTCCTCCCAGCCAGGGTGGCTCACATCCCTCTAGGCCTCAGCTGACCCTGGCCACATGGGCCTGGCTGAACCCACAGGGCCCAAACGAAAATTTTTCTGTTGATAGCACACAGCAGAGGGCAGAACTGAGTCCAGTGGGCCCCTTGTCAACAGAGCTGTGCTCTGGGAAAATTAATCCCCTGGGGAGGTGAGATGGTGGGTGCAGAGCACACTGAAAGTGGCCACCAGGCCAGAGCAGCCTGGCCCATGCTCAGACACTGTCAGAGGCCACGGCTCCCTGCAGGTGACACAGTTGTCCCTGCAATCCCCAGTCACCATCTGTGAGTGGTGCTGAGCCCTCCCCCATCCCACACCAGCCGTCTCTCCTCCTCCCCTCAGACCAGCCCGTGGCAACCACCGTCCTGGCCACCATTGGCAAGTTTGCTGCCTCGGCCTCCTTCTCCACCTCCTACGTCTACGCTGCTGAGCTCTTCCCCACGGTCGTCAGGTGAGCTCTCCCCACATTTGGAGTGACCAGGAGTAATGGTGGTGGGGCAGGAGTTGTCCCCATGGCTCATCCCCGTGGTGGCCTGGGGGTGCTGACCCCAGCCCACAGCTCCCTCTGTCCCACAGGCAGACGGGCGTGGGGCTGTGCTCCGTGTCGGCGCGGGTGGCCGGGATCCTGGCCCCGCTGGTCCGGCTGCTGGGCCAGCACCACCGGGCCATCCCCATGGCCGTCTTTGGCAGTGCCCCCGTGCTGGGGGGGCTGCTCTGCATCCTGCTGCCCGAGACCTGTGGCACCGACCTGGCAGATGACACAGGGGATGGCCACCCTCCAGCTCAGGTGGGTGCTGGTGCTGCCTCTGGGGTGGGGACGTGGGCAGCCAGCGCTGGGGGAGCCCCTTGGATGTGTTCTTTAGGAGTTACAGAGGGAATTCATGTGGAAGTCACCCATTCCTGCATGTCGAAGTCATCCATGTCGCTATAGGACATGAAACAACATGAGTGCACACACCGCTGCTCTCAAGGTGAAGAAAAAGGGAAGTTTATTTTCTGACTCCAACATTTATAGTTTCCCAAAAATGACAGTGGATTGGAGGCTGAAAGTGCCACCTCTCCAATGACACTGGACAAACCAACAGTCTGTCAAATTTCTCCTCCTCCATAAAAAAATGCAAAGCAATAAGTTATTTACAGACAGTGTGTGAGAAAGTTCATTACAAGAATGTAAACATCAGAAGGCTTAGAAAATCTTAAAAAATCAGTGTGACACATCCCTTTATTCCCATCCATGGGATACAACAGCCAGTGCTTCCTCCCTCTGCCCTCCTCAGGGAAGTGCTAGTGCCTTGTAGCCCCATCCTCTGGCTTTCACCCTCTCATAGCTCCCAGCCCTCATTCCCCATGGGGCCAGCTGGAATTGCACCCCAATACTTCTGTTGTCTTGCAGGGAGAAGGGTGTCCACAGGGACAGTCAGGAATGGGATCCAAATTGCTGAAGGCTGCTTGTCTCAGGGCCAGCTGCCATCAGCCCATGGCACACCTTTCCTTGCTTTCACACCCTTTTCCCTTTCACCAGGTCTGTGAAAATGCCACCAGCAGCTCTCAGAATGGGCAGGTGAAAGGAAAAGGTGCTGACCAAGACAATGAGAGCACGAAGACCACCTACTTCTAGCTGGGTCTGCAGGTGGCTGTGGATAAAGGCAGCCCAGTGCTCTGTGGGCACAGAGGACAGGCAGGGTGTCTCCTCCACAGGACACCACCTTTGCCTGGGCCATCACTGCCAATTCTTGGGTTTCCTTGTCTTTTTTGCCTTCCTGTATCTCCCTCTGTAGCTTGTCCTCAGGCACTGCAGGCTGTCACTGGTGTCCAACTGTGCTCTCACTAGGGAAAATTAGGTGCTTTTTACTTGAGGGGAAAAGAGAAAGAAATCAAGAATTAGAATGGAGGCACTTCCTCTTCATTTTTCCTGCTATGTCTCCAGGAAGGTGAGACTGTAAACTTTGTCCAGTGAAACACCCACTAGAGCATTGAATAAACTTGCAAGAGAGAACTGGGCTCACTAACAGGAGAGCTGGAGCAGATGCAGCACTGAAAATAATCTCACACTTGCAAGGAGTGATTTATTGTGGCTGTCTAGCAAGATCATCCCATCATCCCGTTCTCTCATCAAAACACTCCTTTTTATTTTTTTGTAAATTTGAGATACTCAGCTGAGAAAAAGAAAAAAAAAGTGACGGAAGAAACAGCATGCAGGGAGCAAGGATGTCTAACAGGCAGCAGAATTTTCCTTTCAGTGCTGGTGGCTTTGAATTGATGCCTGTCATGATGCTTAGGGCATGGAAAATGGTGCTGTTGGGCTGCAGTGTGGGACCAAATTGATTTGTCCATTCCAGGAAACCGAGGGATGCTGTGGCAGTTGGTCTCTTAGAAAAAAGTACAAATCTTTCTGGGAAATGTCAAGTCTTTTCTACTCTGTTCTAATCTATTCATTTTTTGCTGGACCCATTTTGTCTTTAAGAGATTTAGGACCGCTTTTGTCTTATACTGTTAAGAAAAAAAAAAGTGTTTTTTCCTGTGCTTCCTTTCATATTATCTCAGGCCCCTCAATCCAACTTTCTTTTCCCACTGGATGGGTACAGAAGAAGCTTGGGACCTGCACATGGTGGTTCTTCCTCTTTGACTGTAAAACTCAAAGGTTATTTTCTGGTAGTGTCAAGAAATGTTAAACCACAGTATTTCTTCTCTCCATTGTCATGACTACCTGTTTTCCATGGACCAAAGTACCTCATGGATGTTCAGTTTGATCAAGACAGAGTTTTGGATAAAATCAGTGCCAGTGACATTGTCCTGCCAGGAGGGACTGGCTGTGGTGCTGTTTGTTCTCTGCCCTGCTTTTCAGAGGATTTGCTGTGGTGCTCATCTTCAGTACCCTGAGAAAAAAGGAGTTCAGTCCTTTGTCCTTTCCTTGGAAAAGGCTGGGGAGTGCCTCCTTCAGGCTTTTATGGAAAACAAGGCATTGAGGGCAAAGGCTGAGGGAAGAGCTTGGAGCCAAATGTGCAGTTATTGGAGGAACCACTTTGGGAATTGTACTCAGACTCTCTGTTTTAGCTCATTTCATAAATAAAGGCATCCAAGCACAGCTGATGTACTTCTGCGTCCTGCTCATTTGTGCCTCCAGTGGGCTGAAGATCCATTTCGTGGAATCTTGGATGGTTTGGGTGGGAAGGGACCTTAAAGATCATCTCGTTCCATTACCTCCCTGCCACATGCAGGGACACCCTCCACTGTCCCAGGTTGCTCCAAGCCACATCCAACTTGGCTTTGGACACTTCCAGGGACAGGGCAATGTCCTGGTTTAGGGCAAATTTGGCGGGAAACTTCCGAAGGGGTCCCTCTAGAAAGCAGATTCAAGTGGCCCCTCCCACAACTGGTTCAGGAAAAGATTTCCTTGGAGAAAAGTGAAAAAAGCTGATTTTATAACAAGCAAACTATTCACAAGCATAAAAATGGAATAATTTTAAACAATAAAACCTCTCACTGTTCTGAAGAGATGGCAAATTTAGAAAGTCCTTGTCGTGGGGCGTAACTTGGCTCATTCAGTCTCTTATCAGTCCCTCCTGTGCTGGAAATGCCACATCCTGGGCTCCAGTGGGCCACAGGTGTGAGCTCCCAGTGCTCTTTTTCAGTCCAGAGAAGGGCTGAACAGCTCCAAGAAAAAGAAAAAACACAGCCTGAGGAACCATTTCTGCCACAGCTAGCTAAAAACTAACTAAAAGCAAAGGAGAGCTGTGGTCATGTTTGCAGGGATCCCAGGATGAGGGAAGAGATGAGAATCCTGACTCCATGTTTCAGAAGGCTGATTTATAATTTTATTATATATATTATATTAAAAGAAAATTATATACTAAAACTATACTAAAAGAATAGAAGAAAGGATTTCATCAGAAGGATAGCAAGGAATGGAAAGGAATGAATAACAAAAGCTCGTGACTCTCAGAGAGTCCGAGCCAGCTGACTGTGATTGGCCATTAATTAGAAACAATCAACACGGACCAATCAAAGATGCCCCTGTTGCATTCCACAGCAGCAGATAATTATTGTTTGCATTTTGTTTCTGAGGCCTCTCAGCTTCTCAGGAGAAAAAATCCTAGCAAAAGGATTTTTCATAAAATATGTCCATGACAGAGAGCTCTCTGCCACTGTCTGTGCTGCAGATGACACAGTCCAGGAGAAGGATGTGGGGGAGCAAGTGCAATTTCTGATAAAAAACTATGCTCTTCTTCTCTCCCTCTTTGCTCTCAGAACCAGTCTAAAGGTGCAGAACTTAATATCCAGCATAAACAGAACAGACAGTAAAGCCACCCTAGGACAGGCAGCCACAGCTTCTCAGGGCAAACTGTGCCAGGGCATCACCATCCTCACAGGCAAGAATTTCTTTCTGTAATCTAATCTGCATCTCCCTCTGTCAGTTTTAAGCCATTCCACCTTGTCCTGTCACTCCATCCCTTGTCCCAAGTCCCTCTCCAGCTCTCCTGGAGCCCCTTTAGGCAATGAAAGGGGCTCTGAAATCTCTCCCTGGAGCCTTCTCTTCTTCAGGCAGAACAATCCAAACATTCTTCATAGGAGAGGTTCTTCAATCCCTCTAATCATCTTTGTGGCCTCCTCTGGACTCACTCCAACAGCTCTGTATTGTATTTTATCTGCTCTTCTCTGGATCACTGAATCTTGTGAGTTTGAATACCCCTGCACTTGAAGAGCACCTGAACAGCTTGACTCACGTTTTGCCCAGCTCAGCACAAGTGGGACGATGTCCAATGTTTTTGCAGTGCCTCAATGGCACTCCTAGCCAGCCCACACATGGCCTTGCACTGAAATGAGCAGAGGTGACAGCACAAAGTGGAGCCAGGGGTGCTGGAACAGCATGTGGGAATGCAAACATAAACCTGTGGGAATGCAAATACACTTCTGCATGCACACAGTGGGGAGTTCTGGGCTCTCATGATTGTGAGGCCATGGGCAAAGGGTAAAATGGGACCTAAGGAAAAACTAAGAATGATTCCATATTGAAGGGAGGGAGCCAAAAATTTGACAAGGTGATGAGGACAAAAGGGGGTAGAGAGGTTTAGCTGGGAAGAGGAGGTTTTCTCATTTTAGAGACAAATTTAGGAGAAAATGCTCTGGAATGAGTGTTTCTGCTAAAGAAAAAATGCTTCAGTAATCCCTTTTGCTGTCAATGAGAAAATGGATACCAGTGGGTGAAAGTGAAAAAAACCAATTGTTCATTGACAAAGTGCCCATGTGGCAAAGGAAAAAAATTGAACAAATGCTAGATATTTAACCATCAGAACCTTACCCCCAACACACACAAGCACCCACCCCACAGCAGACCAAAAAACCCCAAAATTCTGGGGAAAGAAACAAATAGACCAGCTGTGTGGCAGGGGGAACAAAATGGCACCAGCTTTTTTGTCTCAGGGAAAGACAAAAAGCTCATGCAGCAGCTTGGGCAAAGCAGATGGGAACCTGTGGAACCTCTGGTGTTGGTCTCTTCCTCACAGCAAATGAAGCTGGTGGATTTTGGTGTCTTTTCTCTTGTTGGTTCAGCTTTTCCTGAGGTGTCAGGCCAGGCAGAGCAGCTCCTGCCGGATTGGCTCCTGGTGATTGTCTGTTCTTGGACCAAAACCAAGGTGAACAATTAAAAAAAAAACCCAGAAGCTGCTGAAGGATTGCTGCTGCAGTCTCTTCAGGCCAGGAAAAGAGAAAAAACCCCACCACTTTCTTGCTTAAGTTAACAAAAAAGCCAAGCTAGCCAAGCAACAGTCCTGGGGTGATTTTATGATGATGCTCTATTTCCTGTCTGTTTTATGCCCAGAAATGGCATAAAGCATTGCAGCTTTAAGATGGATCTGGGGGGAGGATCAGGAGCCTGGGAGCCCCGGTGAGGGCTTTGTTCAAAGACTGTCTTGGTTTGAACAGACAGGTGTCTGCTGAGGAAGGCAGGAGCCTGCCCTGAAATGGAAAATGTAAACCCTCTCCCTCTGAATTATTATAATTTTGAAATTAAGGGGCTCTCAGGCCCTTTAAGAGATATGGGAGTAGGAATAACAGTTCTTTATTAGGGAAATTAAAATAAAAATGCAATGATACAAAACAACCCTGCCAGAGTCAGAGCAGTCCCTGCCCCCTGTGTGTCAGGGGGTGTCCCAGCCCCATCCCAGGGGGGCTCAGCCCTCCTGCAGTGCCAGCTGTGGCTCTGCTGCAGCAGGGATCCTGCACAAGGGGGGAGTTTTCCTCTGCAGCCCCAGGGCTGCTGCAGATGGGCCTGGGCTCCCTCTGGCCATGCAGGGCAGCAGAAAGCTGCTCCTCTGGCAGTGCAGGGGGCAAAGGCTGCTGTGCTGTGCCAGGCCCAGATTGGATCCAGGTAGGAATGCTTGGCTCCTCCCCTGGGCGGAGCATCTCCCCATGGGATGCTGGGATTGGATCAGCCCTGCAGGGACACTCAGTGGCCATGGACAGCAGAGATCTCCTGCAGGGAGGGTTGGCTGTGGGAGAGAGAAAGAAAAAACTGCCCCATGAACAGAAGAGAACTGCTCCACCTGGTACTAAGAGATGGCAATAGAATACACATGCCAGCCACATCTTGTGTTGCAATTTAAGGCTCACTCCCAGAACTGCTCAGTGCCCCTCTGTGGACATTGGCAGCTACTTTATTGCTTAGCTAACTTTTTTTTCTTTTGGTAGCTTAAGCAAGAAGTTTCTTTTTTTATTTCCCTACTCTTTTCCCTGATTTGCAGCAGCGATTCTCCATTTTTTATTCTTGAACTCTTTTGGCTTGGTTTTTGGTCTGAAATCAGACAATCAGTGAGATGGACCAGGACCTGCAGGGGACCGACAGGAGCTACTCTGACCCCGAGACCTCAGAAAAAAAAGCTGAACCAACAAGACAAAGGACACCAAAATCCACCAGTTTCTTCTGCTGTGAGGAGGAGACCAATGCCAGAGGTTCAGCAGGTTCCCATCTGGCTGCTACGTGAACTCATTTTTTTTTCCCTTCCCTGAGACAAAGGGGCCACTGCCATTTTTGCCTTCCCAGCCCGTTTATTTCTTCCCTGGGCATTTTGAGGTTTTTTGTTGTGTGGGGGGGTAAGGTTATGAAAATAAATATCTAGCATTTATTCAATCTTTTTCTGTGCCTTGCAGGCACCTTGCTTTGTTGATAAAGAGGGGTTTTTTTTTCACTTTCACCCACTGGTATCCATTTCTCTCATTGGTAAAAGGAATTACTGAAGCCCTTCTCTGGAGGAAACATTAATTCCAAGGTGTTTTCTCCTAAATTTATCTCTAAACCAAGACAGCAGCAAAGTGACATCCAGTCTGCACTGCACCCAGCATGCCCTTGAGTGAGTCTTTGAACAAAGCCCATGCAGGAGCCCCCAGGGCTCACACTCATCCCCCAGACCAACCTTAAAGTACAGCAGCCATTTCTGGACATAAAGGAGATGATCAAGAGTGGAGTATCATCATAAAATCACCCCCAGACAGAGAAGCAGGACCAAACCAGCTCCTGTTGTCAGAGGAGCCCCACGGGGACCACTGAGATAATCAACACATTTTCAGTGTCAATGACACCAACAAATTGTGCTGAAATCCTGGCTGTGGGGCAGATGTGTCAGCATCCTGGACCTTCCCCTTTACCTAGAGGACATCACCCTCTCCTTTCACCTGACCCCATGCTGGGAAGCCCTAGGTCCATGAGAAAGCAAAAAGGGACCCAGCAGGGAATGGCTGAGCAGGTGAGGAGGTGAGCATTGAAGCTGCTCTCCTGACTGAGCAAGAAGCCATAGAATCATTGGTTCATTTAGGGTGGAAAAGACCTCTAAGACCACCAGCTCCAGCCATCGCCCCAGACCCACCATGAAAGCACATCCCTAAATGATGCAGCTGTGTGTCTTTTACATACCCCCAAGGTGGTGACACCACCAGAGGCCTGGAAAGCCTGTTCCAGTCTTGGACAACCCTGTGGAGAAGAAGTTTTCCCTATTATCATATTTAAACCTCCCGTGGTGCAACTTGGGACCATTTCCACTTGTCCTGTTATTTGTTACTTGGGAGAAGAGACTGAGCCCCACCTGGCTGCATCCTCCTGCCAGGGATTTGAAAAGAGTGAGAAGGTCCTTCCCGAGCCTCCTTTTCTCCAGGCTGAGCTCCCCCAACTCCCTCAGCTGCTCCTGGTGCTCCAGCCCCTTCCCCACTTCCTTTCCCTCCAGTGCCAAAGCCCAGATCTTGCAAAACACCTGATCCCATCTCTAGACCAAGTTCCACATGGCCAAGTTCCACATAATTGGGGTGATTTTGTGCACCAAAGCCAAAGCACAAAATGAATATCAGCTCCAGGCACATCTGGCCTGGACTTGGGACACCCCAGCCCTCAAAACACCATTTACTAGAGCACAAAGGGGCTGGAAACCAAAGGGTGCAGCAAATCTGAGTGAGCAGCCTTCTCCTTTGAGAGTAGTGATGTGCTTGAGGAGATGGATTCATCAGAGGGCACTGAAATATGTCCTCTGCTGGCAAACAAATTAGCAGAGAACAGGAGCCCACCCTTCTCTTCCTTTTGCATGACACTAGATGACACTAAAATGTCATGACTGAGCTGGCAGTAGCCAACTAAAGGTCGCTGTAAAAGGCTCACCGTGACTGAGGAAAACTGCCCAAATGCCCACACAGTTTGGCATCAAATTGCAGCATTCCCATGCAATCCAGAAAGCTTCTACAGCTGCTAGTAGAGAAAATAAATGCAGATTGATCATTGGAAGACTTTGAAAAAAGTCCTTATCAAACTCAGCCACTCTGCTTTAACACTCTGTTTTTGCATTGTTTGTGTCTGATTGAAACAAAGCTCGTTTCCATCTGCATGTTAAATTACAGACTTACAACTTCTGTGTAGAAAACACTCCAGAGCCAAGAGCAGTTACAAAGGCCAACTGTGAAACAGTAGGAAAAAAAGAGTCAATACTATTTATTATTCACATATTGCATTACAAGTGTCTCTTATCAAACTCAGAGCATAATTTATATTATTCATGTAGAAACTCAACTTCAACACCACATGGAAAGAAAAGCTAAAGAAGAAAAGCTGTGTGTGACAGGGGTGCAGTGACATCCTGATCAGATGTCAAGGCTTGGGCTGAGGTGCAGCCCGACGACCCAAGGGATTGAGAGCAGGAGGGACAAACCCAGTGCCCGCTTTTGCCCAGTACAGCCACTCTACTGGTGATTCTTTATTGCATTTGGGTAAAACCTTACAAAAGAAAGTCCTTGTAAAATCATAGCTCAGGCCTACTGCTTCTTATGGGTACAGCTAACAGCTGGTCTGACAGGTGAGATTCAGCCTGGCAGCCTTTACCTGTGAGAACCATCTGACACCTGTGAAAATAAGAAGTCTGAACTTGTGAGAATCCGTGAAGAAAAAAAGGAAAAATCTGTAAAGAAGAAAGCCTTTATCATGCACGGACATGAGCAACTACAAACCAATGAACTGAGTTGCAATAAGTTACTAACCAATTAGAATTAAACACAATGCTTTTAGAAAATCATATGAATGAGCTGTGAAGAATAAGGTTTTGATATGGTGGATGAAGAAACGTGTCTTTACTGCAACAGTGATTTTTATTGCTGTAAAACACGACAGGGATGGTTCCACCGGTACCAGCTTGCAAAGGACTGGGGAACACATTGGGACGCCAGCCAGGCATGACCAAACTGGGTTTCAGGGACACTTGGAAGTGCATCTGTTCCAAAGGCAGAGTAACATAGATCTCCTCTCCCTGTGCCCATGGATATTGCGTTCACCATGTGAAAGACCAGTTTCCAGGCAGCAATGCCTCCCTGGTCTGCTTCAAGAATGATGGACTCAGACTAGATTGCTAGTGGCGCCTGTCCCGTCATCACTTGCTCTCTGAGCATTTGCAGACATCCTTCTCCAAGTCTCTGTCATCATCTCTGGTGTCTCAGAGAGACACTTCAGTTTTCTGCTCCTGAAGACAAGAAGGAAAGAGGATGAGATGAGACTGTATTCATCCCTGATTCTGATAATTTCTTTGCCTTAAATTTGCAGTTTTGGATATTTTTTCGCTTAAATTCAGAGTTTCCTGTACACACCTCATCTGGAGGTTCTTTGTTCCCTGTGTCATCTGCCAGGTCAATGCCACGGGTCTCGGGCAGCAGGATGCAGAACAGGGCCACCAGCACAGGGATACTCCCAAAGATGGCTTTGGGGATGGCCCGGTGGTACTGGGCCAGGGGAATGATCAGCGGGGCCAGGATCCCGGCCACCCTCGCCATGGTCGAGCACAGCCCCACGCCCGTCTGCCTGCAGGAGAGAGGGGCACAGGGAGGGCAGGGATGTTGGGGAAGATGAAACAGGTAAGCTTTATAAATATGATTGCCTGGCAAAAGATTTTGAGAATATGGAAACTATAAGCGAGATTGAAATGAAAGCAAGCTTTGAGATCCCTCAGTTACTGAACAACTGAAAAACAATGGTGTGTGGCCAGCTGCACACCCTCTGCTTGCAGACAGGCCCAAGGGTCAGAGCAGACCCTGCCAGCTTGGCAGAAGGGGCCCAAAGGGGAGTTTTTAGGGTTTAAAATGTAACACAGTATGGTAATGTAATGATTCTTATAGGCTGTATCTAAATGCTATAGGATTTGTATCTTGTACTAGATTGGTTAGTGAGAATTAGAATATTCAACACAGAAGAAGATTTATTGCATTGTAATGGGAACCTCTCTCTCTCACCCTCTTACTCTCTTACCCTCTCATCCTCTCTACCCCTCTCATCTCTCGGGCCTGCTCCGAGCTGTGCCTGGCAGCTCCCAGCAGGGCCCTGCACCCAGGCCCTTTGCAATAAACCCACAAGTTCCACGACCTGGCTTCAGAGATCTCTCATCTCTGTCCATCCCAACCATCCTAGCCCCCGATGCTCGTACAAGGGGTCAACACTCCTGCACTGAATGTGGCCCCATGGCCACCTCCAGCCATGGCAGAAGGAAGCTCTGATTTGGGGGGACATCTCACCTGAGGATGGTGGGGAAAAGCTCAGCGGCGTATACGTAGGAGGTGGAAAAAGCAGCCGTGGCTGTGAACTTGCCGATGACAGCCAGGACAGTGATTACCACGGGCTGTTCTGAGGGGAAGAGGACAAACAACCAATGTAATCTCCAGGGGAATGGTTCACTTGGGACCAGAACTCTCTGAAGTGGGATTTCTTGGGACAGCCCTTTCTAATAGACTTGCTAAGCAAACCTACCACCTAACCCATTGGAAATGATCCCCAGTGTACCCATACCTTGAAAATACTCTCTGGCAAAGAGAACTCAGATTTCTCCTGAGGCCTTGAGCATTTTCTAGATGTGCAATTGAAGTGAGCTGCTGAGTCAGCTCACTTCAGTGCTTGGTTGGAAATGCCATGTCCCTGACCTGGAAAGCATTGGGAAGCCCCACTGTTATCTGCAGTCTCACTCACAGCCCTGGCAAAGCAGCAGGATGGGGTATGGACTGGGGCACAAACAGATGCAAACTCATGAAGGGGAGTGGGCATTTGCTTTTTCTCTTCATCTAAGAAAGGGAAACATGGTGGATTTCAAAGCACTCCTTCTGCTATAGCTATCTGCCAGGGGGTGGTGGTGTCCAGTGGGTGGGTGGTGGGCAATGGACACTGCCTGCCAAGGGCCAGGAGCTGTGGAGAACCAGCACAGCCCCGAGCGAGAAGGAATCCAAGGTGAGGGAAGCCAGAATGCTGGGGATGAAGCAGCCTGGGCTGTGACAGTGGGGGCAGCTGAGGGGGGGGCCTACCAGGGTGGGAGGATGGCTCTGAGCAAGGGTAGGGATGTTCAGGGCACTGCCCAGCCCTGCTCACAGGCTGGGAAGGTTCACCTTCAGGGATGCCAGTGAGGATGAGGCATATTGTGCCAGCCAGCAGCAGGAGAATGCCCTGCACTTTCTTCCTCCCAAACCATTCCAGCAGGAAAATGCAGGAAATTCGAGCTGGAAGTTCCACTGCCCCAAAGGCCAGCTGTGTCAGGTAGATGTCCAGGCCAAAATCTGTCACGCTGAGGCTCAGCCCATAGTAGACAATGCTGTCTGCAAACCTGAAATTCAAGTAAAGCAGGATAGAACATGTCATCAAATGGTTTTCTGGGGGTTTATCACCAAATATTAGAAAGGTTAGAACACATGCAAATTACTTAAATTCCCAGCAATCTCTGTTTTGGTTCTAGTCACATCCTTTGACAGTTGTATGGGTCATAGTAGCAGGAAATAAAGCAGAATGAATCTCAATATGGTCAGCAAATTCTAGATTGAACCCAAAGCTCCTAGATAGGTGCAAAAGTCCTCCAGGGCCCAGGGATTGCCAAAGCTGGAATTACTCAAGCCTTTCTAACAAAACCCACAGTATCCTGGATAATCATCTTTTTCCCATGCCCAGACATGGTAAATCGGTATTTACCATGTATTTGGAGTATAGAATGACAGCAGATCAAGACATTCACAGGTGTATTACCAGAAAAATCACTTTAATTTACAGTTCTTGTCAACCATCAACTTCTTTTCTTTCACCTACTAGTTTTAACAGAGGGGACCAGGGAATGTCTTACCAGACACACGGCATGATTAAAGTCACCTTCAGCAGGTTCTTTGTCCTGAAGAGATCCAGGAAACTTCCAGACTTGACCTCTTTCTCAGGCTTCAACTTCAAAACACAGAAAGACAAGGAGTCAGAGCAGCAAAAGGAAACCCACGTCCAGCTCCTTTTCCACCTGCAGACCAGGGAAAGCCTCAGTGGGGCAGGCCTGTGACCCCAGTGCTGTGGCAGGGAGGGCAGCCCCACTGCCCTCTGTGTGCCCAGCACAGGGGGTGGTGACTGAGAGGTTCCTCAGGATGAACATCTCCCCAGTGTGGGGACTTTGGGGTGGGCAAGGAGGGAACTCCCCTTCAGGCATTTCTGCGTGCAAACCCAGAGACTAAAGAGAGACTCTGTGCTCATCAGTGACACTCCTGGAATGCTCACAGGAGAAAAGCCAGGGAAGCATTTCAGTCCTTCCCACATGCCCAGGGGGAGCCCAGAAAGCCCCAGGCTGAGCCTCAGCAGAGGCTGGGCCTCTTGCCTGACCTGGTCCCTGTGGAACTCAGCTGGAGCTGAAGTTCCCCAGAGCCCATGGCCCGAGCAGCCCCAGTGGGAATGCAGAGAGGTTTCTGGGATGAGCTGAGCCCCAGGGGCTGCTGCCAGGCCCAGGGCAGTGTCTGAGGCCAGGGCCCCCCAGTACCTGCTCCAGGGGCTGCTGCCAGGCCCAGGGCAGTGTCTGAGGGCCAGGACCCCCCAGTACCTGCTCCAGGGGCTGCTGCCAGGCCCAGGGCATTGTCTGAGGCCAGGGCCCCCCAGTACCTGCTCCAGGAGCTGCTGCCAGGCCCAGGGCAGTGTCTGAGGCCAGGACCCCCCAGTACCTGCTCCAGGAGCTGCTGCCAGGCCCAGGGCAGTGTCTGAGGCCGGGACCCCCCAGTACCTGCTCCAGGAGCTCTGGTGGGAGGCTGCGCTTGTTGGTGGCTGCTGCCTTCTGCAGCACCTTCTTGGCTTCCTCGATTCTGCCCTTGGTCACCAGCCAGCGAGCTGACTCTGGGAGCACCCTGCCATGAGAGGAGGCCAGCACATGCTGCTGTGTCCTGCTGAGATCCCCCACAGCCCCTTTCTCTGGCACCATGTCCAGCAAGCCTTGGAATCACCACAGGATCAGATCCCAGAACCACAGAACCTTCAGCATTCGAAGGGACCCACAAGGATCATCAAGCCCCACTCTAAAGTGAATGGACCAGGGATCAATGGGTCTAAACACCCTAAATTTAGGGTCCAAAGGCCACATGTGGGGACCTGAAGCAGAGCAGCTGCTGCTCTCAGCAGTGCAGGGTCCAGGGAGATGTGCTGAGCTCTGCAGCAGCTCCTCCAGCACCTGCACTCCGATGGGAAAGACCCAGCTTGGTTCTGAGCTGCTGCCTCCTCCTGTCTCACACCCTCACATCAGGGCTATGTTGTCGGAACTCAAGACATCCCTCTGGCTGTCCTGGATTTCTAGGACCCCTGCCAGGGGCCTCAGAGGCCCTGGCACAGAGCCCAAGACTCCTGTGGGTTTGATTATGACCCATGTAGCAAGTTGCCAACCTTATATGAAGATCAGCAAGCCACAAAAGTATAAGTAGAATAACAATTAGTTTGTCGCGGGGCGAAAAATAGATTTTTGAGGTTTTCAGGATGGGGGTTCAGGGGGCAAGATGGAGGGATCTGGACATTCCCAGCCTTTCTCCTTCTTATCCTCCATCTTCTGCTGTGATGTTGGCACTTTTAGATTGGGTTAGAGTAGAAGCTCACTGTCTAACATAGGTGGTAGGTATTGGACAATAATTGTAAATATTTTACACGTCATTTTTAGTATAAAAAGATAACACTATCCTGCAGGCAGGCAGAGTGCCTCTGTCTGTCCTGCTGAGCAGATATCATCAGGCCTGGAGAAAGAATTTAATAGATAAGATACAATAAACAACCTTGAGACCGAGAAATGAAGAGCTCTGACTCCTTTGACACACGGGCTGGGAAAAGAGACTTTCTAACAGCTCTCGGGGTCACTCTGACCAGCTAAACACCCAGGATTGAGTCTTCCAGAAGCTCTGCCCTTCTCCTCCTTACCAAATGTAGAAGAAAAGGGCAAACATAGGAGCAGATCCTGCAATCTCCAGCAGCCTCCAGTGGCGAATCCCGTAACTCAAACCAGCCACTGACACCTGCCCGATGGCAAAAGCTGTGTGAGTGATGAGCAGCGCCTTTGTCCGGTGGGAGACACCAACCCATTCTGTAGCTAAGAGGAAAATCAAAGGTTCAGGCTTTGTTTTGGGTTCTCTTTTGTTACTGTGTCTTGTGAGGTGACATCTGCTCCCTCAGGGCAAGGGCCTCCCACTCACCCAGGGACACGACTACAATCATAATTCCTGACACGGCAGCTCCCACGACACACCTGAAGACCATGAACACATAGAAGTGGGGCACAAAGGCAGTTGCCAGGCCAAAGACGGCCTGCAGGAGGATGCAGATGAGAAAGACTGGCCGCCTGCCTATCCTGTGGAAGGAGAGGGAAGAATCAGTCAGTACTGGGAGAGACCCCAAGGGGAGAGGGAAGAGCCCAGGAGGGATGCAAAGTCATTTGAGAACCAGAGGAGATTTGACACCCATGTGAACATAGCTCCTCTTTACACCTCAAGAAACAATGTGCAGAAAAATCAGTGTCTCCAGTGTTGACCCATCATGGTTCTGGCAAAGCCTGAGACACCATCAGGGGCTAAACTTGTGATTGCTGAAGAACCCCCCCACAATGCTGTATCTGCCTCTCTTTTCAACCCTCAGACATTTCCAGAGCTCTCATGTGAGCCCAGATGCCCAATCTCAGGCAAGGGGATTGCATCCTGTGAAGGTTCAGTGCATGGACAGTCTGCCCCCTGATCTGGGCTGTCCCTGGGTGCTGGGCAGTGTCTGTGGGAAGGAGTTGTGTTTCCTCACCTGTCACTCAGCATCCCAAAGACCATGGCTCCAATGAGAAGGCCAGCCATGTAGATGGACTGGGAGACATCATTCAGGACTGCCCTGTCACACACCAGGTCAAACTGGAGGAAGGAAAACACAGAAGCTGTTGCTTTGGACAGACTCCAGCTGCTCTCTGGGCTTGGGCAGCCTTTCTGGGTGGAAAGAGGAGAGCAGTGCTTTTTACTGATAAAGGAGGAATGGGAAGGGATGCAGCTGCTGACACCTGCAGAGAAGCCTTGTCTGGAATGGACTTGGTGCTCCAGGGACACCAAGGAGCTTTTGCAAATGCCAGAAGCTGGACTTTGTCGTGTGTCCCAGCTGCATGGAAGGTACTTGTGAGAAAGTGCTGGAGCTGGCAGGTAGGAAAGGAGGGAGAAGGGATGAGGGAAAGTGAGAAAGGAGCAAAGGTCCACAGAGAGAGCAAACTTGATATTCTTGGAGGTCTTTTCCAACCTATATGATTCCACAGAATCATGGAATCATTAAGGTGGGAAAGACCTCCAAGAGCATCAAGTACAGTGTTTGACAGACCACGACCATGTAAACTAGAAGGTGGGAGATGAGGCAGAATGGAGAAGTTGAGGATGCTGATAAACAAGGCTTTTGCTCTCAACTGCAAAGCCCTGGCATGTCTTGTTGCCTTACTGAGGGTTCCTGGAGGCCCAAGAAATATCAATGACAAGCACGTGGAAGGTAAATGTCTTTCACGGAGATGCTGTGAGTAGAAGCAGGCAGAAGAACAGAGGGTACTGTGGCCGGGATGCCCAGAAGGTCACTCCAGGCAGCTACATCATGAAGTCAAGGGTCTGGAGAGTGGAAAGGGGACAAGTGATGGGCAGAACATGTGCTGGACCTCACACCCCCATAGTCCCTGCTTGTGCCCTCCCCAGGCATCCTCACCATGGCCTTGCTGCAACAAGCTCCCAGGGATTCCAGCTGCCATCTGTGTGATGGAGGCAAAGCCGTGCAGTAAATCTCAACCTGACCGCCCCACAGCTGGCATGGGTTGGCCAAAGCATGGGCCAGGATATTCCACCCCCTCCCAGAAGGCAATGAGGCTTGTGGTCATGGTTAATGTTGGCTTATTGCACTTGTCTTGATTTGTACCCAGGTGAAATGTCAAAAACAGTGCCAAACATCAAACTGAAAATGGATCTCCGGAATCTGCAGATCAAGACATTTACAGTGGAGAAATTACTAGAGCCACTGATATAACACCATTCAGGTATTTTAGAGCTGCAGAAAGTAAGCTGGATAACCATAGAGGGAAGGGCATAAGGCTGAAGAATTTTGACTAAAGAAAGCTGGAGAAACATAGAGGGAAGGCAAAAAGGCTAAAGAACTTTTGACTAAAGAAAGCTGGATAACCATAGATGTAAGGGAAAAATGCTGAAGAACTTTTGACTAAAGACATTATTCTGAAAGTCTCACCCACAGCTCTTCTGCACCACAGCGGGCACTGGCTGACCAAAGCACAGCCCAGGATATTCCCATCCCTTCCACACCCAGCAGATGCAGCAGCAGGTACAGACCTCGGTCAGCAGGGACGGTGGCTGCTCGGAGGGGTACACCCAGCCACTGCTGCACTTCTCAGTGTGGTTCAGCCCATAGGCCAGGATGGAATCCAGGTCCCAGTCCACTGGGGAGAACATGGAGCACTGCTCAAAGTGCCCGTCGGGGCCCCGGGGCAGGGTGAGGTTCAGCTGCTCTTCCTCTGTCAGGTTGGGGCCCACGGCGAGGATCCAGCTGGTGTCACAGTGGTGAGGCACTTCCACCACCATGAACACTTGGCCAACCATTTGGAAAGGGTTGAGAAGGAGTGGGAGGGAGAGGAGCAGGATCAGCAGTTTCTGATAGAGCCCAAACTCCCCCAGAGCCTTTAAAAAGTCCCCAAACTCAGCCATGGCAGCACCTCTGTGGCCAGGCTGTGCCGGTGCCTATGGCTTAAATAGGCAAATATTAATGTTTAAACTGTGTGAGCACTAAAGCCCTAATCCAGTGTGATAAAATGAGCACCTGCACTGGCACACCAGTCCATTCTGATGATACAGTGCAGTGCTGCAGGCTGCACTTTGTCACCAGCCATTCCCTCCCTGCTCTAGAGAGTAGATCAAAGGTGCCAGAGCACTGTCACTCTTGGGGATGGTATAGGGACATCTTGTCCTTCTCCAGCCTGACAAGTGCCACAAGGCCTCCTGAATGCAGCTGTGCTGCAGCTCAGGGTTTGTGTCTGAGGCATGAAGCTAGGATTCTACAAATGAGGGTTAATTTTTCTGGGGGTGGGGATGGAGACAGAGTAAATTTGCTGCTCCCATTAATGGTTTAATGACTATAGAGCGCATCCTGGAGACAGAGATATGTGAGAGAATATGGAAGAGAAGCAGAAGAGCTCTGGAGCAGGAAATATGCCTGGTAATCCAATAGACTTGCTCTTGACAGCTGTGTCCCAAGCTCTCTGTTTTCATTTGTAGAAACCCTGGTTAGTCATAAAACTAGATCTAAACTACTCCTGGGTCACACAATCTGGATTGGTGTTTCAGGAGTGGGAATAGCTCTGTTGTGCTTATAAGAGTCAGTAAAGGATAAGAATATTTTATTTGAAAGCATCATCCCTAAGCTGGAGTGAGAGAGTGAGATCCCAATGGTTAGTGCTGTTCAGAATAAAGGAAGAGAGGAGTAAATGTTACTTAGAGTTGTGTAAAATCACACCAGTGCTGTGCATTTATCATCTGCACACACCACACAGCCAAACATCACTCAGCTCTGCATGCACATCCTTGGATGAGTGGACTTGGTGTTATTCAGAGACATTTCCTGAGCAGGAGGCTGAGCTACACAACTTCCAGAGATTCCTTTAACCCTGAATGCATCTCTGACCTTTTGGTGGGATGGCTTGTCCAAGGAGATCTGCTCTGGCAGAGACATTTGTCCTTGTCCTGCCTTCTCTGCATCAATCTCAAGTCTTCAGGCTCACCCTGTTGTGTGCGGCTCATGGTGTCCCCTCCCATTCCTCCTTTTGGCACTGGTGGGGCAGGGAGATTATTGGGCCATTTAAAAATTTTATTACATTTTATTTTATTTTATTTATTTTATTTTATTTTATTTTATTTTATTTTATTTTATTTTATTTTATTTTATTTTATTTTATTTTATTTTATTTTATTTTATTTTATTTATTTCATTTAATTTCATTTAATTTCATTTGTTTTCATATAATTTCATTTCATTTAGTTAATTTAATTTCATTTTGTTCTGTTTCAAAAATTAAGAATTTTAACACCTTTATCTTTTTTTTACAGACAGCTGATTAAAACATGTGAACTGATATGATTTATGGCCCTTTTCAGCGTGCACGTGTTCATTCTGTGGCCCTCTGGGGTTTCTCCTGAGCTTGTTTATCATGAGTATAATTGTTAACTCCTATAACATTTATGTCATGTAATATTTATGCAAAGGGCACTCAGGGAGGAGCAGAGTGCAGGGGCACAGGGAGAGCAGATTTAGCAATGTCCCCACACCCCAAGACTTCAGGACACCAGGGTTCATTTCCCTCCTCTGCCCTTCCGACCTTGGCAAACTCATTTCACTTTTCTTTGCTTATCATTGTACAGCTGATTTCAAGAATCACTTTTGGTCCTGTATCAGAAAACTTGTGCTTATTTTAGAACGTTAAAAAACCCACACAGCTCTCCCTGTTGGCTTTTTTTTCCACCTATATAAAGAACTCCTTCTCTGAAAGATCATAATTTAACATCCCCAATCTTCAGAAGACAGACTGTCATAATCTTCCTTGTCTCCTGATGTTTTTCTGCCCCTGTTCATTTTTTCAGAAGCATCCTGGTCTGTTTTGGTGGAATCAACATGAAAATTATCAAGGACACCCTGACTGGAGATTTCAGAAGCACAGCTGCTGAACATGTATGTTGAGGGACAATTGTCATCCTGTGGAGGGAGATGCTTTTTTGTGGAGCCTTCAGCACTGGGACCCATCCCAAACATTTCTTCTGCTGCCTTTGGAGCCTGGCGTTGTGGATCCACCTGCAGCAGGAGTACACAGCCCTGAATCCCTTCCAGGTCTCTCACATTATTCTCATCCTGCCTATCAAGAAGCGAGAGGCTGGAGGTGTCCCAGGGCTCTAGTGAGGTGTTTGTTTCTAGTGAGGTTGGTGTGTGGTGTTTCTGGTGTGTTCAGTGACCCACAGACCTTGTTTTGTGTCACTGGCACCTCTGTGGCAGGCAGAGTGCAGCCCCCTGTGCCCCCCAGGTACATCCTGGGGATGGGTTTGGTGCTTTGCTGTGTGGGGTGGGGAGCCAGTGAAGCACCAGGCAGGGCTTTCACAGGCTCCAGGATGGGAGGGAGGGAGGCATAGGCAGGTCCTGTCTTCAGCTGGGCTTGGCCCTGCTGGATTGCAGCCACGCTCTGGGACACCTTCCCACCCTGCTTCCCTTCAGGCACATCCCCATCCTCAGCCTCTGCAGGGCCTCTCAGCTCTCTGTTCTTGGGCCAGGAACAGCCCTGCTCTCTTTCCTTGGTGTAGGTGATTCCAGGTAAGAATCTTCCCTTCTCCACTGCTCCCTCCTGACCCCTGAGCACCATCCTGCCTGCAGCCTGGTGGGATTGCAGGCTCAGTGCAGGCTTTTTCCAGGAACATACTCCAGAGCCAAGAGCAGTTAAAAAGGCCAACTGTGAAACAGTAGGAAAAAAAAAAGCCAACACCATTTATTATTCATATATTGCATTACAAGTGTCTCTTATCAAACTCAGAGTATAATTTATATTATTCATGTAGAAACTCAACTTCAACACCACATGGAAAGAAAATCTAAAGAAGAAAAGCTGTGTGTGACAGGGGTGCAGTGACATCCTGATCAGATGTTGAGGCTTGGGCTGAGGTGCAGCCCGACGACCCAAGGGATTGAGAGCAGGAGGGACAAACCCAGCGCCCGCTTTTGCCCAGTACAGCCACTCTACTGGTGATTCTTTATTGCTGTAAAACACAACAGGGATGGTTCCACGGGTACCAGCTTGCAAAGGACTGGGGAACACATTGGGACGCCAGCCAGGCATGACCAAACTGGGTTTCAGGGACACTTGGAAGTGCATCTGTTCCAAAGGCAGAGTGACATAGATCTCCTCTCCCTGTGACCATGGATATTGTGTTCACCATGTGAAAGACCAATTTCCAGGCAGCAATGCCTCCCTGGTCTGCTTCAAGAAAGATGGACTCAGACTAGACTGTTAGTGGTGCCTGGTCTATCATCGCTGCCCTATCTCTGGGCATTTGCAGACATCCTTCTCCAAGTCTCTGTCATCATCTCTGGTGTCTCAGAGAGACACTTCGGTTTTCTGCTCCTGAAGATAGGAAAGAAAGACGATGAGACTGTATTCATCCCTGATTCTGATAATTTCTTTGCCTTAAGTTTGCTGTTTTTTTTTTTTCCCCTTAAATTCAGAGATCCCTGTACCCACCTCATCTAGAGGTTGTTGTTTCCCTGTGGCATCTGCCAGGTCAACGCCACGGGTCTCCGGCAGCAGGATGCAGAACAGGGCCACCAGCACAGGGATGCTCCCAAAGATGGCTTTGGGGATGGCCCGGTGGTACTGGGCCAGGGGAATGATCAGCGGGGCCAGGATCCCGGCCACCCTCGCCATGGTGGAGCACAGCCCCACGCCCGTCTGCCTGCAGGAGAGAGGGGCACAGGGAGGGCAGGGGTCAATACTCCTGCACTGAATGTGGCCCCATGGGCACCTCCAGCCATGGCAGAAGGAAGCTCTGATGTGGGGGGACATCTCACCTGAGGATGGTGGGGAAGAGCTCAGCAGTGTAGACGTAGGAGGTGGAGAAAGCGGCCGTGGCTGTGAACTTGCCGATGGTGGCCAAGACAGTGATTACCACGGCCTGGTCTGAAAGGAGGAGGAGAAATGACCACTGTAATCTCCAGGGGAATGGTTCACTTGGGTCCAGAACTCTCTGAAGTGGGATTTCTTGGGACAGCCCTTTCTAATAGACTTGCTAAGCAAAGCTACCACCTAACCCATTGGAAATGATCTCCAGCATACCCTTACCTGGAAAATACTCTCTGGCAAAGAAAACCCAGATTTCTCCTGAGGCCTTGAGCATTTTCGAGATGTACCACTGAAGTGAGCTGCTGAGCCAGCACAGGTGTTTGGGAGTGCTTAATTGCAAATGCCACGTCCCTGACCTGGAAAGCATTGGGAAGCCTTGTGGAGTCTGGTGGGCTAACAGGGAAAAAGTCCATAACACCCCCGGGTGAGAAAACTCCTCAAGCTATAACCACCTGGTTAGGGTGAGGAAAAAGACTTCTCCCAGCATGCCTTGCTGTGACATGAAGATTCAGTGTATCCCATTGTCCCTTCTCCCTTGCTCCACCCCTGTGCCCTCATCCCATTGGGCTGGGTGTTCTGCCCCACCCCTTAAAATCCATATATACATCCCTGCTTTCCCTTCCTGAAAGGCTTTTCATTCCTGTATTCTTTCAAGGAAGAAGCTCAATAAGGACTGTCCTTGGAACCCTACACAGAGACCCTGTCTCTCCATCTGCATACCTTGGATTACTCAGCGTGAGCACAGATGTGCCTGTGCTCCTGAGTTGTCTTTTTCAAGACACTTCTTTGGGACGGTTGTGGCACTCTGAACAATGCCCTCTGTGAGTAGTGGCGCCCAATGTGGGGCCTTTGCAAAGATGTCCCCGAAGATGCGCCTCCTGCAGCTTCCCGCTGCAGGAGAAAAGTCGCTGTTGGTGCAGCCACTTCCCCAAGGAGACCCTCCTGCATTTTGGTGAAGGCTCTCTGAGGGGTGACTGGGACCCTCTGAAGACCTCGAAGAAGAGGCTGGAGGCCGGTCAATGGGCTGACCACCCATCCAGCAGGTTTTCATTGGCCCCCTGGGCATTGCTAGCCCAAAGAAAAGTTTGTGCATTTATGTTGGGGTCTTTTGCCTTTCTTTCTCTCTTTTGCTGCTGGATGTGGGATAGAAGTTTGAGGATGGTCAGCAATCTTACTTGCCCTAAGCTGAGCCCTTCTCAAAGAGACATCTTTTTCCAAGTTGTGGGTGCCCATGTAGCGGGGAAATTTAGGTTTTCTATGGGGAATCTTAAGAGATTTATAACCTTAACCATGATTTTGTTCTTTCTAATTAGTTTTGGAAATTGTACCCTTTGTTTCACATTATTGTTTAGTCAATGAAGAAAATGGGGAATGATTTGGGAAAAGTTTCGGGTCCCCAGTTCAAAACCAGTTTTTCTTCATCCTCTCCCCAAGCCCCTAAACCCTCTTCCCCGCCAGAGGGGCAATTGGCAGGCGGATGTCACTATTCAGCAGAGGGTTGCTGCTGTCTCCCTGATGCCTCCCCATCTCTCTCCTCCCCTTGCCAGGATGGCACAGGCCATGCTGCTCTGGACTTTCCCCTCAACTTTCTTCCTATACCTGCATACCCTGTTTTGTCTCTTCCTGTTGTTGTTACCCTGCAAAATGGTGCTGGTAACATGGCCAGCCCTGCCATTTTATCCTCTCCTTGCCCAAGTTTTCCCACCCTCACACCCCAAAATGGCCACTTTCCTGCCTCTCCTCTGCCTTTTTCTGTGCTCTCCAACTTGATCAGCTTCTCCGTTCCCCCTGCATCGATGGGTGTAACAGTGCTGGGACACTCAGCTTCTGTTGGGAATTCCCTCCCCATCCTGGACCCCATCCTTTCCTGTACCCCATCTGTTTTTGGCTCCTCCCCAGATGGTCACTCCCCTTCCAGTTCCTACAACACTGGAGCCAGAAGTAGCAATGACAGTGACCACAAGGAATCCATATTGGCCTCCATTGCTGCTCACCAACTGGAGGATTCTGGTTGCCCAAGAAGGCCCCATGCAGTCATAAAGTGCCCTCCATCCTCCTTGGAGGATGAGTAGCGATTCCTCAGACTCAGATTCCAGTCCCAGGTCTGAGTATTGCTGGGCCAAAACCCAGAGCAACGCCACTTAGGAGTAGAATCCAGAACTGGCCAAAAAATCTTGGCCTTCCTAGTTGTGTGTAAACTGGGGAGAAGGACAACATCACCCAGCTTCTGGGAGACCTTTCCCTACGGGGAACTTAAAGAGCTTTGTGAGGCAGCCAAAGAGCATGGCCAGGGGTCACGTTTCTTTAAGAACCTACTTGAAGATACATTCTGTGCTCATGTTTTAGTACCCCAGGACATTAAAAGCATCATAAACCACCTCCTCTCCCCAGCCGAGTACATGCTGTGGGAAAGCCAGTGGAAAAAATATCTAAAGTCATTGGCAGATACATATTCCAAAGATGCGAACAAACCAAATTTAACAATTGAACAAATGGCAGGAGAAGGTAACTTCCAAAAACTCATGGACCAAGCAAAAGACTTACCAGAAGCTGCACTTAATGATATTGCCACAGCTACCAAATCATCACTGCTTCTCACTCCCGACGGCACCATTCCAACACAGAGCTTCATGAACATTAAACAAGGAGCGAATGAGACTTTCATAAAATTTGTTGATAGACTTAAGGTTGCACTTGAAAGACAAATAAAAAGTCCAGAAGCCTGAAAGGAGGTTTTGAATAAACTGGTCATGGCCAATGCAAATATAGAGTGCAAAGCAATCATAAGAGCCCTTTCCCTTGACATTGAACCATCCATTGAGCAAATGGTGGAAGCCTGCACCAAACACAATTCTACGGAAAACACTGTTGCCCAAGACGTTGCAAAGGGCATTGCAGAAGGCATATCAGGAGCCTTTGCAGCAATAGCTTCAAAAGAAAATTGTAGATGTTTCAACTGCAGCGATTTCAGACAATTTCTAAAGCACTGCCCCGAGAGACTACTCATCAAGGACAACTGGAAAAGCCATCAGTGGCTCCAGAATCAGCCATGTTACTAACAGAGTCCAGGAAACTGAAGGAGAATGTGGGACAGCCCCATGCTACAGCATCAAATCAGAGGCCGTCCCGTCCTGCTCTCCCTACCACTTGTGAAGAACAGGAGAAGCAAGGACCACCTCTAAGTGTTCCACCCCACATGCAGGAGATTCAACATAAAGAAAGATACAGGTGGGCACCCAGCGCCAGTTGGTAACTGTGCTGTCAATTGACTTCACCCGTGAAGGTATTTATAAGATCCCTACAGGAAAAACTGGTCCTTGGAACATCCTAATCATAGGACATACTTTGAATGGACTGGATGAAATTCATGTCATATCAGAAGTACAGACTATAGAATCCGAAGATGAAATTTTGGTCTCAATCTGTTGCACTGAACCACCTTTCCCCCTTTCCACTGTGACGCCAATTGCACAGGCTTTTCTATTACCCAGAGACTGCCTGGAACAGGTTCCCCTCAACCCCACCATCATGTGGGTGCAGGTTGTGGGCTCAAACAAACCCATCATTGAGTGTGGCCTGTTCTGCAAGGGGGAGAAGATCTACCGGCTGGGCATGCTGGACCCTGGGGCTTATGTCACCATCATCGCCTGCTCTGAGTGGCCAGCAAATTAGGAACTACAGCCCATGGTGGGGATGACCTTGGGGATTGGAGGTGCAGCAGCTTCCATGAGAAATAAAATAAATATTGTCGTAGAAGGTCCTGTGGGCAAGATGGAGACCATCAGGCCATTTGTAGTGAAGACACCAACCACCCTTTGGGGCAGGCACCTCATATCCCAGTGGGCAGCCTCTCTAAAAATCCAGTAGAGATTTTTTAGTTGGGGCCACTGGCAAGTACACCAGTCCTACCATCCCTCAACTCATCTGGAGACAAAATTGTCTGGTGAGGGTTTATCAGTGGCCCATCTCTAATGAAAAGTTGAGCACACTAGAGGCCCTTGTGGAGGAGCAGCTTGCCAAGGGCCACATCACTGAGACCAATAACCCCTGGAATTCCCCTATCTTTGTTTTGAAAAAACCTGGCAAAGATAGGTGGAGGCTCCTCTCTGAACTCAGGAAAACAAATGACGCAGCTGAAGACATGAGTCCCCTGCAGCCCAGTTTGCCCTCACCTTCTATGCTGCCCTAGGACTGGAAACTTGCTATCACTGATATTAAAGACTGTTTCTTTAATATCCCCCTCCATCCTTGAGATGCCCTCAAGTTTGCGTTTTTGATCTCATCCTCAAACAGGCAGGCCCCTCTAAAAAGGGGCCACTAGCTGGTCCTCCCTCAAGGAATGAAAAACTCCCTGACTATATGCCAGTGGTATGTAGTCCAAACCCTGTCGCCCATGAGGGGCCTGGTCCCTGATGCGGTCTTCTCTCACTACATAGATGACATCCTCATCTGCCCACCTGAAGAAAATTGCCTTAAAGTAACTTTAAAAAGAACTATCAGAGCCATTGAGGAGGCTGAGTTAGAGATCCATGAAGACAAAATCCAGCATGCCTGCCTCTGGACTAACCAGGGACTCTGGATCCATGAGTGGACCATTGTGCCCCAGCAACTGGCCATCCAGGATGACCTGAAAACCCTGTGAGACCTACACCAGCTCTGCAGGTCCATCAACTGGGTATGTCCCCTGCTGGGGATAATGATGGAGGTCTTTGCACCACTCTTCAACCTGCTCTGTGGCAGTGAGGACCTGGATTTGCCATGCATCCTCACGCCGGAGGCCTGGGAACCCGTCATCAAGGTCCAGGAGGCCCTGTCTTTGTGTCAAGCCCACCATTACGAGCCAGCCTGCCTTTCCAACTGATTGTCTTAGGTAAGGCCCCAAGGTTCCATGCCCTAATTTTTCAATGGGATGCAAGTTTGAAAGACCCCCTTTTAATTAGTGAGTGGGTCTTTCCCCATAATCAACCTACTAAGACCAATACCACTCCTCAAGAAATTATGGCGAATCTAATCAAAAAGGCTAGGACTCACCTCTGCATGCTTGTGGGGTGTGAGTTCACATACATTTACCTTCCATTGATGACTGGGGATCAATGAGATCTTCCAGTTCACCCTAGATAGCTTCATGGGCTAGATTTCTATTCATCTTCCAAAACACAAACTGTTCAATTTGGCTGTCAGTCTGGTCCCTAAACTAACGCATAGTAGAACATCTCTCAAAGCTCTAATGGTTTTTACTGACAACTTAGGAGGATCCCACAAGTCAGTAATGACTTGGATGGATCCCAGGATACAGAAGTGGCAGTCTGATGTCCAAATGGTGGAAGGATCCCCACAAATTGCAGAATTAACTGCCATCGTTAGAGCTTTTGAGAAATTCCAAGAACCTTTTAATCTGGTAACAGATTTGGCCTACATAACCAGAGTAGCTATGAGGGCAGAACATACTCTTTTAAAACAGTTCTCCAACCCAAATTTGTACCGCATGCTTTCTAAATTAATATATCTCATCTCCCACAGAAAGCAACCATACCACAAAATGCATGTGAGGTCACACACTGACCTCCCAGGGGCCATCATGGAGGGAAACAAGAAGGCAGACTCACTAGCCATGTCTGCTAAAACTGCCAATGTTCCTGACACCTTCGCCCAGGCAAAGTTGTCACATGGTTTCTCTAATCAAAATATCCCAGCTCTCATGAGGATGTTTCACCTGTGCGGAGAGCAAGCAAGAGCTGTGGTAGCCACTTGCTCAAATTGTCAAGCCTACCAAATTCTATTGTCGGCTCCAGGGTCAACCCCAGAGACCTCGAGAGTTGCCAATTGTTGCAGACCGATGTGACCCACTTCCTATCTTTTGGGAGGTTAAAATACGTTCATGTATCCATAGATACCTTTTCTGGTGTGGTGTTTGCCTCAGCACACGCAGGAGAGAATGCTAAACATAGTGTTCAACATCAGGCGCTTCCTCCTGGTGCTCACAACTCTGGGAGTCCCAGAAAGCATCAAGACAGATAATTTCCCTGCTTATGTCTCCAACAAGCTAAGAGTTCTTCAACCAATGGGGTGTAAAGCACAGTACAGGCATACCACAATCTCTCACAGGGCAATCAATTGTAGAAAAGACTCATGGCACCCTTAAAAGGGTCCTCAATCAGCAGTGGGGAGGAACAGAGATTATAGCTCCCATTGAGAGGCTCTGTAAGGCTCTTTACGTTATTAATTTTCTAAATTGTTCCTTCTCAGAGCCAAACATCCCCCGTACCTCAGCATTTCTCAAATTTGGCCAGAGCTAAGCTTGAAGAGAAACCGCTGGTGCTGATTAAGGATCCTGAAACCCAGCAAATATCTGGACCTTTCTAACTGATTACCTGGGGAAGAGACTATGCCTGTGTCTCAACACCATCAGGCCCAAGATGGCTCCCAAAAATGCCAAAAACTTAGGCACAGCAAACACCACCTCCACGGACAATAACAAAAGTTCTACTGAGACAAATACAGGTCTACCAGAAGACCAGAGGAACAGCACTTGGCGACGAAGATGGCGTCATCAACTACAACACCAAGTCAACCTTCCCATCACCAGATAACAGACGATGCAAAGTACCAGACAAGTTTAAACAAGTTATTTCCCCAGAATCACACTTACCTTCATACTTATCTTGGTACCATGTCCCCTCCTCTGTCTTCCTCCTTCCCAGTTTTTTCCCTGTTTTCCATAACCTCCTCCCCATACTAATTTCTCACCTCCTCCCGCAAGGCTTTTTATTAAATAAAGAAGGGGGAGTTGTGGAGGCTGGTGGGCCAACAGGGGAGAAGCCCACAATGCTCCCCTGGAGGGGAAACCCCTCAAGCTATAACCACCTGGTTAGGGTGAGGAAAAAGGCTTCACCCAGCATGCCTTGCTGTGACATGCAGATTCACTGTATCCCATTGGCTGTTCCCCCTTGCTCCACCTCTGTGCCCTCATCCCATTGGGCCTGGTGTTCTGCCCCGCCCCTCAAAATCCAAATATAAATCCCTGCTTTCCCTGCCTGAAAGGCTCTTCATCCCTGCATTATTTTGAGGAAGAAGCTCAATAAAGGTTCTTCTTAGAACCCTGCACAAAGACCCCATTTCTCCATTTGCGTTTCCCAGATCACAAAAGTTCTGAAATCACTCAGCATGAGCACAGACATGCCGGTGCTCCTGAGATGTCTTTTTCAAGACACTTCTTTGGGACGGTCACAAGTCTTTGAACAGCGACCGCCCTGACAAAGCCCCACTGTTATCTGCAGTCTCACTCACAGCCCTGGCACAGTAGCAGGGGATATCTACATGGATTAGGGCACAAACAGATGCAAACTGATGAGGGGGAGTGGGCATTTGCTTTTTATCTTCATCTAAGAAAGGGAGACATGGTGGCTTTCAAAGCACTCCTTCTGCTATAGCTATCTGCCAGGGGGTGGTAGCGTCCTGTGGGTGGGTGGTGGGCAATGGACACTGCCTGCCAAGGGCCAGGAGCTGTGGAGAACCAGCACAGCCCCGAGCGAGAAGGAATCCAAGGTGAGGGAAGCCAGAATGCTGGGGATGAAGCAGCCTGGGCTGTGACAGTGGGGGCAGCTGAGGGGGGGGGGCTACCAGGGTGGGAGGATGGCTCTGAGCAAGGGTAGGGATGTTCAGGGCACTGCCCAGCCCTGCTCACAGGCTGGGAAGGTTCACCTTCAGGGATGCCAGTGAGGATGAGGCATATTGTGCCAGCCAGCAGCAGGAGAATGCCCTGCACTTTCTTCCTCCCAAACCATTCCAGCAGGAAAATGCAGGAAATTCGAGCTGGAAGTTCCACTGCCCCAAAGGCCAGCTGTGTCAGGTAGATGTCCAGGCCAAAATCTGTCACGCTGAGGCTCAGCCCATAGTAGACAATGCTGTCTGCAAACCTGAAATTCAAGTAAAGCAGGATAGAACATGTCATCAAATGGTTTTCTGGGGGTTTATCACCAAATATTAGAAAGGTTAGAACACATGCAAATTACTTAAATTCCCAGCAATCTCTGTTTTGGTTCTAGTCAGCACCTTTGAAAGTTGTATGGGTCATAGTAGCACGAGATAAAGCAGAATGGATCTCCACATGGTCAGCAAATTCTAGACTGACTGCAAAGCTCCTAGATAGGTGCAAAAGTCCTCCAGGGCCCAGGGATTGCCAAAGCTGGAATTACTCAAGCCTTTCTAACAAAACCCACAGTATCATGGATAATCATCTTTTTCCCATGCCCAGACATGGTAAATATGGTCCAGTATGTGGAGGTAGAAAGATAGCAGATGAAGACATTCACATATATACTACAAAAATATCATTTTAATTTATGGTTCCTGTCAATCATCAAATTCTTTTCTTTCACCTACTAGTTTTGACAGAGGGGACCAGGGAATGGCTTACCAGACACACGGCATGATTAAAGTCACCTTCAGCAGGTTCTTTGTCCTGAAGAGATCCAGGAAACTTCCAGACTTGACCTCTTTCTCAGGCTTCAACTTCAAAACACAGAAAGACAAGGAGTCAGAGCAGCAAAAGGAAACCCATGTCCAGCTCCTTTTCCACCTGCAGACCAGGGAAAGCCTCAGTGGGGCAGGCCTGTGACCCCAGTGCTGTGGCAGGGAGGGCAGCCCCACTGCCCTCTGTGTGCCCAGCACAGGGGGTGGTGACTGAGAGGTTCCTCAGGATGAACATCTCCCCAGTGTGGGGACTTTGGGGTGGGCAAGGAGGGAACTCCCCTTCAGGCATTTCTGCGTGCAAACCCAGAGAATAAAGAGAGACTCTGTGCTCATCAGTCACACTCCTGGAATGCTCACAGGAGAAAAGCCAGGGAAGCATTTCAGTCCTTCCCACATGCCCAGGGGGAGCCCAGAAAGCTCCAGGCTGAGCCTCAGCAGAGGCTGGGCCTCTTGCCTGACCTGGTCCCTGTGGAACTCAGCTGGAGCTGAAGTTCCCCAGAGCCCATGGCCCGAGCAGCCCCAGTGGGAATGCAGAGATGTTTCTGGGATGAGCTGAGCCCCAGGGGCTGCTGCCAGGCCCAGGGCAGTGTCTGAGGCCAGGACCCCCCAGTACCTGCTCCAGGAGCTGCTGCCAGGCCCAGGGCAGTGTCTGAGGGCCAGGACCCCCCAGTACCTGCTCCAGGAGCTGCTGCCTGGCCCAGGGCAGTGTCTGAGGCCAGGACCCCCCAGTACCTGCTCCAGGAGCTGCTGCCAGGCCCAGGGCAGTGTCTGAGGGCCAGGACCCCCCAGTACCTGCTCCAGGAGCTGCTGCCAGGCCCAGGGCAGTGTCTGAGGCCGGGACCCCCCAGTACCTGCTCCAGGAGCTCTGGTGGGAGGCTGCGCTTGTTGGTGGCTGCTGCCTTCTGCAGCACCTTCTTGGCTTCCTCGATTCTGCCCTTGGTCACCAGCCAGCGAGCTGACTCTGGGAGCACCCTGCCATGAGAGGAGGCCAGCACATGCTGCTGTGTCCTGCTGAGATCCCCCACAGCCCCTTTCTCTGGCACCATGTCCAGCAAGCCTTGGAATCACCACAGGATCAGATCCCAGAACCACAGAACCTTCAGCATTCGAAGGGACCCACAAGGATCATCAAGCCCCACTCTAAAGTGAATGGACCAGGGATCAATGGGTCTAAACACCCTAAATTTAGGGTCCAAAGGCCACATGTGGGGACCTGAAGCAGAGCAGCTGCTGCTCTCAGCAGTGCAGGGTCCAGGGAGATGTGCTGAGCTCTGCAGCAGCTCCTCCAGCACCTGCACTCCGATGGGAAAGACCCAGCTTGGTTCTGAGCTGCTGCCTCCTCCTCACTCACGTCCTCACATCTTCGTTGAGTCTTCCACAATCTCTGCCCTGCTCCTCCTTACCAAATATAGAAGAAAAGCGCAAACATAGGAGCAGATCCTGCAATCTCCAGCAGCCTCCAATGGCGAATTCCATAAGTCAAACCAGCCACCAACATGTCCCCGATAGCGGCAGCTGTGTGAGTGATGAGCAGCGCTTTTGTCCGGTGGGAGATACCAACCCATTCTGTAGCTGAAAGGAAAAACCAAGGTTCAGGTTTTTTTGGTTTCTCTTTTGTTACTGTGTCTTGTGAGGTGACATCTGCTCCCTCAGGGCAAGGGCCTCCCACTCACCCAGGGACACGACTACAATCATAATTCCTGACACGGCAGCTCCCACGACACACCTGAAGGCCATGAACACATAGAAGTGGGGCACAAAGGCAGTTGCCAGGCCAAAGACGGCCTGCAGGAGGATGCAGATGAGAAAGACTGGCCGCCTGCCTATCCTGTGGAAGGAGAGGGAAGAATCAGTCAGTACTGGGAGAGACCCCAAGGGGAGAGGGAAGAGCCCAGGAGGGATGCAAAGTCATTTGAGAACCAGAGGAGATTTGACACCCATGTGAACATAGCTCCTCTTTACACCTCAAGAAACAATGTGCAGAAAAATCAGTGTCTCCAGTGTTGACCCATCATGGTTCTGGCAAAGCCTGAGACACCATCAGGGGCTAAACTTGTGATTGCTGAAGAACCCCCCCACAATGCTGTATCTGCCTCTCTTTTCAACCCTCAGACATTTCCAGAGCTCTCATGTGAGCCCAGATGCCCAATCTCAGGCAAGGGGATTGCATCCTGTGAAGGTTCAGTGCATGGACAGTCTGCCCCCTGATCTGGGCTGTCCCTGGGTGCTGGGCAGTGTCTGTGGGAAGGAGTTGTGTTTCCTCACCTGTCACTCAGCATCCCAAAGACCATGGCTCCAATGAGAAGGCCAGCCATGTAGATGGACTGGGAGACATCATTCAGGACTGCCCTGTCACACACCAGGTCAAACTGGAGGAAGGAAAACACAGAAGCTGTTGCTTTGGACAGACTCCAGCTGCTCTCTGGGCTTGGGCAGCCTTTCTGGGTGGAAAGAGGAGAGCAGTGCTTTTTACTGATAAAGGAGGAATGGGAAGGGATGCAGCTGCTGACACCTGCAGAGAAGCCTTGTCTGGAATGGACTTGGTGCTCCAGGGACACCAAGGAGCTTTTGCAAATGCCAGAAGCTGGACTTTGTCGTGTGTCCCAGCTGCATGGAAGGTACTTGTGAGAAAGTGCTGGAGCTGGCAGGTAGGAAAGGAGGGAGAAGGGATGAGGGAAAGTGAGAAAGGAGCAAAGGTCCACAGAGAGAGCAAACTTGATATTCTTGGAGGTCTTTTCCAACCTATATGATTCCACAGAATCATGGAATCATTAAGGTGGGAAAGACCTCCAAGAGCATCAAGTACAGTGTTTGACAGACCACGACCATGTAAACTAGAAGGTGGGAGATGAGGCAGAATGGAGAAGTTGAGGATGCTGATAAACAAGGCTTTTGCTCTCAACTGCAAAGCCCTGGCATGTCTTGTTGCCTTACTGAGGGTTCCTGGAGGCCCAAGAAATATCAATGACAAGCACGTGGAAGGTAAATGTCTTTCACGGAGATGCTGTGAGTAGAAGCAGGCAGAAGAACAGAGGGTACTGTGGCCGGGATGCCCAGAAGGTCACTCCAGGCAGCTACATCATGAAGTCAAGGGTCTGGAGAGTGGAAAGGGGACAAGTGATGGGCAGAACATGTGCTGGACCTCACACCCCCATAGTCCCTGCTTGTGCCCTCCCCAGGCATCCTCACCATGGCCTTGCTGCAACAAGCTCCCAGGGATTCCAGCTGCCATCTGTGTGATGGAGGCAAAGCCGTGCAGTAAATCTCAACCTGACCGCCCCACAGCTGGCATGGGTTGGCCAAAGCATGGGCCAGGATATTCCACCCCCTCCCAGAAGGCAATGAGGCTTGTGGTCATGGTTAATGTTGGCTTATTGCACTTGTCTTGATTTGTACCCAGGTGAAATGTCAAAAACAGTGCCAAACATCAAACTGAAAATGGATCTCCGGAATCTGCAGATCAAGACATTTACAGTGGAGAAATTACTAGAGCCACTGATATAACACCATTCAGGTATTTTAGAGCTGCAGAAAGTAAGCTGGATAACCATAGAGGGAAGGGCATAAGGCTGAAGAATTTTGACTAAAGAAAGCTGGAGAAACATAGAGGGAAGGCAAAAAGGCTAAAGAACTTTTGACTAAAGAAAGCTGGATAACCATAGATGTAAGGGAAAAATGCTGAAGAACTTTTGACTAAAGACATTATTCTGAAAGTCTCACCCACAGCTCTTCTGCACCACAGCGGGCACTGGCTGACCAAAGCACAGCCCAGGATATTCCCATCCCTTCCACACCCAGCAGATGCAGCAGCAGGTACAGACCTCGGTCAGCAGGGACGGTGGCTGCTCGGAGGGGTACACCCAGCCACTGCTGCACTTCTCAGTGTGGTTCAGCCCATAGGCCAGGATGGAATCCAGGTCCCAGTCCACTGGGGAGAACATGGAGCACTGCTCAAAGTGCCCGTCGGGGCCCCGGGGCAGGGTGAGGTTCAGCTGCTCTTCCTCTGTCAGGTTGGGGCCCACGGCGAGGATCCAGCTGGTGTCACAGTGGTGAGGCACTTCCACCACCATGAACACTTGGCCAACCATTTGGAAAGGGTTGAGAAGGAGTGGGAGGGAGAGGAGCAGGATCAGCAGTTTCTGATAGAGCCCAAACTCCCCCAGAGCCTTTAAAAAGTCCCCAAACTCAGCCATGGCAGCACCTCTGTGGCCAGGCTGTGCCGGTGCCTATGGCTTAAATAGGCAAATATTAATGTTTAAACTGTGTGAGCACTAAAGCCCTAATCCAGTGTGATAAAATGAGCACCTGCACTGGCACACCAGTCCATTCTGATGATACAGTGCAGTGCTGCAGGCTGCACTTTGTCACCAGCCATTCCCTCCCTGCTCTAGAGAGTAGATCAAAGGTGCCAGAGCACTGTCACTCTTGGGGATGGTATAGGGATATCTTGTCCTTCTCCAGCCTGACAAGTGCCACAAGGCCTCCTGAATGCAGCTGTGCTGCAGCTCAGGGTTTGTGTCTGAGGCATGAAGCTAGGATTCTACAAATGAGGGTTAATTTTTCTGGGGGTGGGGATGGAGACAGAGTAAATTTGCTGCTCCCATTAATGGTTTAATGACTATAGAGCACATCCTGGAGACAGAGATATGTGAGAGAATATGGAAGAGAAGCAGAAGAGCTCTGGAGCAGGAAATATGCCTGGTAATCCAATAGACTTGCTCTTGACAGCTGTGTCCCAAGCTCTCTGTTTTCATTTGTAGAAACCCTTGTTAGTCATAAAACTAGATCTAAACTACTCCTGGGTCACACAATCTGGATTGGTGTTTCAGTTGTGCTTATGAGAGTCAGTAAAGGAGAAGAATATTTTATTTGAAAGCATCATCCCTAAGCTGGAGTGAGAGAGTGAGATCCCAATGGTTAGTGCTGTTCAGAATAAAAGAAGAGAGGAGTAAATGTTACTTAGAGTTGTGTAAAATCACACCAGTGCTGTGCATTTATCATCTGCACACACCACACAGCCAAACATCACTCAGCTCTGCATGCACATCCTTGGATGAGTGGACTTGGTGTTATTCAGAGACATTTCCTGAGCAGGAGGCTGAGCTACACAACTTCCAGAGATTCCTTTAACCCTGAATGCATCTCTGACCTTTTGGTGGGATGGCTTGTCCAAGGAGATCTGCTCTGGCAGAGACATTTGTCCTTGTCCTGCCTTCTCTGCATCAATCTCAAGTCTTCAGGCTCACCCTGTTGTGTGCGGCTCATGGTGTCCCCTCCCATTCCTCCTTTTGGCACTGGTGGGGCAGGGAGATTATTGGGCCATTTAAAAATTTTATTACATTTTATTTTATTTTATTTATTTTATTTATTTTATTTTATTTTATTTTATTTTATTTTATTTTATTTTATTTTATTTTATTTTATTTTATTTTATTTTATTTTATTTTATTTTATTTATTTCATTTAATTTCATTTAATTTCATTTGTTTTCATATAATTTCATTTCATTTAGTTAATTTAATTTCATTTTGTTCTGTTTCAAAAATTAAGAATTTTAACACCTTTATCTTTTTTTTACAGACAGCTGATTAAAACATGTGAACTGATATGATTTATGGCCCTTTTCAGCGTGCACGTGTTCATTCTGTGGCCCTCTGGGGTTTCTCCTGAGCTTGTTTATCATGAGTATAATTGTTAACTCCTATAACATTTATGTCATGTAATATTTATGCAATGGGCACTCAGGGAGGAGCAGAGTGCAGGGGCACAGGGAGAGCAGATTTAGCAATGTCCCCACACCCCAAGACTTCAGGACACCAGGGTTCATTTCCCTCCTCTGCCCTTCCGACCTTGGCAAACTCATTTCACTTTTCTTTGCTTATCATTGTACAGCTGATTTCAAGAATCACTTTTGGTCCTGTATCAGAAAACTTGTGCTGCAGGGAGGGTTGTGTGGTTTTTTTATAATTTTTTTTTCACCTATATAAAGAACTCCTTCTCTGAAAGGTCATAGTTTAACATCTCCAAGTCTTCAGAAGACAGACTGTCATAATCTTCTTTGTCTCCCAATGTTTTTCTGCCCCTGTTCATTTTTTCAGAAGCATCCTGGTCTGTTTTGGTGGAATCAACATGAAAATTATCAAGGACACCCTGATTGGAGATTTCAGAAGCACAGCTGCTGAACATGTATGTTGAGGGACAATTGTCATCCTGTGGAGGGAGATGCTTTTTTGTGGAGCCTTCAGCACTGGGACCCATCCCAAACATTTCTTCTGCTGCCTTTGGAGCCTGGCGTTGTGGATCCACCTGCAGCAGGAGTTCACAGCCCTGAATCCCTTCCAGGTCTCTCATATTAATCTCATCCTGCCCATCAAGAAGCGAGAGGCTGGAGGTGTCCCAGAGCTCGAGTGAGGTGTTTGTGTCTGATGAGATTTCCTGGAATAAATCAAAAGGATTTGGATCAAAGAAAGGTGGAGTTTCTGTCTCTGAGTTTTGCATATCTGAATTTGGAGTTTCATTTGCTACACTGGGGAAATCTTGTTGTCCAGGAAAGAATAAGTTACTGCCCCCCAGAAAATCCATGTTGCCAAAATGAATCTCAGCATCCTTGGGTAACTCTTCTGAATTTCCGGGTGAAAAAAATATCCTGTCCTGTGCCCCTGTGTCCTGGACATCCAAGCTCACCAGGTTCTGGGTTCCTGGCATATGAGCACCATGGTGATTCCCTTCCCCAGTGAGATTTTTGCTGTTGTCAGCTGCAGGCACAAGCTCTGGAGGAAGCTGTAGAGGATTTGGTCCATGGTTTGAGCTTCCTGCAGATTCTTTCTGACTCTTCTGTGCTGGCATGAGAGGGGGCCAAGAGCTGTCGTGTTGCTGCCAAACCTGACTATTTAAAGACTCTTGGTCATGAATGTCAAGTTCAGTTCTCTCACATTCATCATCACATGACATGGGAGCTGACAACAGGACATCAGCAGAACCTGAGGATCCTCCAGAGCCCTCCTGGGTGTGTTTAGGGAACACCTCCACCTTTCCAGGCTGTGGCAGCTGATCATTCTTGGAGGCATTTTGCTTTGCTTGGCTGGAGGAGCTGAGGAGGCCCTGGACCTTTTCTGTGCTGCCATCAACATTTGCTGGTTCTGAGGATCCTGCAGGTTTTTCTGGTGGACTCTGCTTCTTCTCTAAGGAGTGACCAAACAAAGTGGCAAGGGCTGATTGGGGTTTTGTGGGTTTCCTTGGGGTTTTTGCTTCTTTCCTGGGAGTTCTGCCTTTGTCTTCAGAGCCAAAAAGGGTAATGAAGGGGTTTTTCCCAAGCCTGAAACCTTTACCTGGTGTCTCTCTACAGGCTTGGCTGTTTCTGGCCTCCTTGCTCTGGGCCCCAGCCTGTGACACAGGCCCAGTGCTTTCCCTTGGAGGTTTCAGATCCACTTTTTCTTCACCTACTGGATGGCCTCTGCATTTGTCCAAGGATGTATTTGGTTTGGAATATTCTGATGTCTTGTCTGGTTGCTCTGAAATGTGCAAGGTCTTTTCACTAAGAACTTCCCTGGATTCCTTTGACTTGGACTTGTTGACTTCATCATGTGAGGGGCAAGGGGCACGAGTTCCTTTCAGAGGTGTGTCTGTTGACACTAGAAAATCCTTGCCAGATGATTTGGTATCATGTCTCCAAATACCCTCATGGGTGTCACTTTTCAGTGGGCCAAACGTGTCCTTGGGTTCTGTTTCTTGTAAAGAGGATGCATTATGATCATCTGTCCTATCTGGACAACCAGCTGAGGAGACTATGCTCTTTTCAGCTTCATTTTCCTGAGGTGTATGCTCAGGACTAGGCTCTTCCAGAGAAGCTGACATAGTTACTGGTTTCTCTTCTTTTGTCTTCTCAAATTCTGCCCCTTTGCTCTCAATTCCAGGCAAATCACTTCTGCTGGATGGCTGCAGAGCTTCCCCCAGAGTTAATGGCATCTGTTTGCCAGGGATTTCTCTGGTGTTTGTCTTTGATTTCTCATTCAGCATTTCAGACATCTCAGGTGACACACCTGGCCCTCCTGGCTCCAGGGAACCAGGAGATACAAAAGAGGTCCTCAGAACTCCAGAGGGGGAATGGGCTTCTTCAGCTTCATCTTCAGGGGGATCAGCATCCTCAGCTGTATATTTTACCTCTGTATTTGTGGTGTTTCTGGTTTTGGGCTCTCCTGGCACATGAGTGGCTTGTGTGCTATTCATCCCCTTTCCAGGGTGATGCTTGGCCCCTGCAGTATCTGGGGTGGCTGTGGTCAGCTCCGGTTTGTCACCTGTGATTGTGCCTCCTTCACTGGGTGTGCTCAGTGACCCACTGACCTTGTTTTGTGTCACTGGCACCTCTGTGGCAGGCAGAGTGCAGCCCCCTGTGCCCCCCAGGTACATCCTGGGGATGGGTTTGGTGCTTTGCTGTGTGGGGTGGGGAGCCAGTGAGGCACCAGGCAGGGCTTTCACAGGCTCCAGGATGGGAGGGAGGGAGGCACAGGCAGGTCCTGTCTTCAGCTGGGCTTGGCCCTGCTGGATTGCAGCCACTCTCTGGGACACCTTCCCACCCTGCTTCCCTTCAGGCACATCCCCATCCTCAGCCTCTGCAGGGCCTCTCAGCTCTCTGTTCTTGGGCCAGGAACAGCCCTGCTCTCTTTCCTTGGTGTAGGTGATTCCAGGTAAGAATCTTCCCTTCTCCACTGCTCCCTCCTGACCCCTGAGCACCATCCTGCCTGCAGCCTGGGAGGATTGCAGGCTCAGTGCAGGCTTCTTCCAGGAGCACACTCCATTTCCAGCTTTCCCACCTACAGCCAAGGCTGGTTCTGAAGGTGGCCAGACTGCTCTGAGCTTGTTCCCTGTCAGGACAGCCCTGCTGTTCCTGTGCTCAGCCAGCTGCAGGTCACACTGTGCACTGAAGGATGTGGGTTTCTCTCTTGTTTCAGTCCTTTTGGCCCTGTTACACCAGTCCTGGGGCTGTGGTCCATGCTGAACCTTGTGGTGCTCCAGCCTTTCCATCTCTCCTCTGCTTCCAGCCCCAGCCATCAGCTTGTAGTGGACTTGGCAGTAGAACACCCCATGGAGGGCAGCATAGTTTTGCAAGCTGGAAAACACAAATTGGCACAGCTGTCAGTGGCCGTGAGGGAGGGGAGCTGTGGCTCTGATGGACAGGCTTTCAGCAAAGCCATTTCTCACTGGGGAAGGGAGGGAGGGGGTTGAAGAATGAAACCTTTCAAAAGTGGTGTTGGCTTTCTCAGGATATGTTTGATTTTTCTTTCAAACACCAAAACAACGTGAAAAATTAAACATTTCCTTGCAATACCTCTGGGGGCTGTAGCCCAGGTTGTGTGCAATCCCCTTCTCATTTATAGGCCAGGGTACACACCAGCACTTCATCTCTGCCCCTGTATGCACAGAGTGAACCTTATGGGTAAAAGTGCCCAGGCCTCCCATGTTACAACAACTGCAGGATGGGAGGAAGTGTCTGCAGAGCTGGGGGCAGCAGGATTTCAAGCAGCCTCACAGGGGTGGCTGTGTCAGCCACTGACAAGCTAAAACAAGTCAGCTTTGTGCCCTGGGGATAGGGAAGCCAATCATCCTGAGCTGCATGGCAAAGAGAAGTGAATGTTCCTCTATATTTGACTTTTGTAGGATTCCATGTGGAGTACTTCATCCAGTTTTGGGCTCTTCACAGCAAAAAAGACTGCTGTACTGGAAGGAATCCAGCAAAAAGCCACTGAAGTGGTGAGGGACCTGTGTGACCTGAGGAGAGGCTGAGAGCTGGGTTAGCCAGGAGAAGGTTAGGAGGGAGAAACTCACAGCTGTGTGTTTCTGTTTTATGGGAGGTTATAGAGAAGACGGGGGTGGAGTGATCTTGGAGGGGGGCAGTGACAGGTTGAGAGACAATGGGAACAAGTTGTGACACAGGGAGTTGAGATGAGATGCAAGAAAAGCCATTTTCTCTGGTGGTCAGATGTTCAAAGGGGCCCCCAAATGAGATTGTGTAACCTCCAGCCTTGAAGCCATTCACACTTTCCTGGGCATGCTCCTGAGCTCCTGCTCTCCTTGGGCCTGAGAAGTCTGGGTGCAGGCTTCCAGAGGTGCCTTCCAACCTACCTGGCTTGATGTGAAGCTTGGGGACGTGATTTGGTGCTGGACAATGCTGGGTAAATGGTCGGACTCAATGATCTTAGAGGTCTTTTCCAACCTTAATGATTCTATGAACATAGGAGGCACCCAAATGACTCCTCCAACTACATCTCCTGTCAGTATTCCCAAACTGTGAGTATTTATTGTAGTTCCAGCTCACCCTTGCACCACCATCCATGCAGATTCCTGATCCAGAGGTGGGCATACTTCAGCCTCCACGATGCAGAGGCAGATGGAATCAGGGAAACTGCCTGGCCCTTTTCCTCATTTCCTGAGTCCTGCTCTGTCAGAATCACCCTTGGACAAATTTGATGGGAGCTACTTGGGCATCCCTTAGAAAGAAATGCTCTGACCACTCACCTCAGGTTCCTCCCGCAGATGCGGCAGCAGAAACATGAGCGGTGCACACAGAGCTGGTCAGTGCCCACACGCTCCATGGGGTACACAGGCTTCAGGCAGGAGGCACACATTTCTTTCAGCACAGGCTGAGGAAGGAGAGACTGAGGTTAAATAACTGAGTCATGACCAGCTGGAAGTGCATCTGCGAGGTAATTTACTGAATCTCCTGCTTCCGTTGAGTTTTCTTGTTGTTCTCTTGCAGATCTATTGGGAGAGTTGAGATTCCTGTCTGACTCTAATTGCCTGTCATCTTGGATGGGCCAGTATTGATTTTCAGTCAGAACAGAAAGACAGAACACCCTTGCATCTCTGATGAAAAAAAATATGTTCATTTGATTGAGAGTAAATGATTCATTCAGTTGAATTATTTTAAAACCTTGAGCAAGGTGAGAAATGTTGCTCTGACTCAAAAACTCTGTGCAGTTCCTGGAATCACTGGTATCTCATGGCTGCTACACAGACATAGTCTAAACCCTGGAAAGGCAAGCTCATTACAGTGTAAAGCTTCCACAGCTCCATGGATCTGGTGTTTTACTGCACTGTGTTTACTCTCTGGATTGTGTTGTGTGCCACAGCCTGATTCCCCAAACATCTCTTTATGTGAAAAGCCCAGAGAATATCTCTGGAACTCATTGCCAGCACCAGCCACACTAGTGGAGAGAGAGAGGGGAAAAAGAATCTTGGCTGTCAGCCCAGCTGTAGAAATAGCTCCAGGTATTCTGCACGGCCAAGTGAGCCAGAGCAGGCAGGTGGCAGTGGGGATGTCTCTGTGCACCCCTCACTGTGGTGCAAAGCAGAGGCTCAGCTGGTGGGTTAATCTGAAGTGCAGGTCTTTCCAAAGCCCCAGAAGAGCACAGCTGGGCCCAGCCTAACTCTGACAGATCAATGCTCTAAGTACTGATTTTGTATTTGCAGGGAATGTCCTGATGAAGGCAGGAATGATGAATCTGACTCCATGTCCTCAGAAGGCTAATTTATTACTTTATAATACTATATTATATTAAAGAATACAATGAAGATACTTACAGAATGCTAAAAAGATAATAATGAAACTTGTGACTCTTTCTAGAGTCTCAACACAGCTTGGCCCTGATGGCCAATGAGTCAAAACATCTCACAGCAGAATCCAATGAAACAATCACCGGTGGGTAAACAATCTCCAAACACATTCCACATAAGCAAAACAGAGGAGAAGCAAATGAGATAAGAATTGTTTTCCTTTTATCTGAGGCTTCTCAACTTCCCAGGCGAAAAATCCTGGATGAAGGGATTTTATCAGAGAATGTGAATGCCGCATACTGACACTCCCTCACATGAGGACAGCTCTGCCTCTTCGTAGGGAGCTTATTTGCCACAGTTTTGCTGGGGCTCTCTGATCCCTCTCTCTGTTTTTTCCCCATATGTTCCTACCCTGGTTTGCAGCATTTTCAGCTCAAAGAAAAGACAAGTTCACTTTCTGCCCTCATGTGGAAGGGCTGATGGCCAGATTTGAGCTGTGACCAGAGTAAACAAGTTGTCATCCAGAGAAGCTGTGGGTGCCCCTTCCCTGGAAATGTTCAAGGCTAGATTGGATGGACCCTGAGCAACCTGATCCACTGGAAAGTGTCCCTGCTCATGGCAGGGCTTTGAAATTAGATGATCTTTAAGGTCCCTTCCAATCTAAAACATTCTCTGGCTCTGTGTTTCTATGAAACAGGAAAGATGTTTCTGTATCTCAAGAGATGAGTGGACATGAACAAGAATGAGACAGGGAACAAAACCTCATCTTTTACTTGCAACAGACACCTGGAGAACCAATTTTTAACTTTTTAACTTTTTAACTTTCAACTTCTATTTGTCTGAACATGCCATTAAGACCAAGTCATCTTTGTTTTCCTGTGACAACATTTTCAAGAAGATGAGTTTAACATCTTGAGGAAGGAAACATGTAAACATAATCCCTGTCTTGCCTTCAGTCTGAAATGATCCCAGCACCCCTTTGCTCTTCCAGTCCTTTGCAGAGAGCAGACCATAGGTGTGTAAGTGAATACAGAAGTAATGGGTGTCTAAACTCCCACTATTCTCAGTGGAGGTCCAGTTAAGGGAATCCAAAGATTCTAAAGAATCTAAAACATCTACCCTGAACCAGGCCCATGTAGTTGTACAAAACTGATCTGCTTGCAAGGTGAATTTCACCAATGTGACTGCACAACTTCCTCTGCTGGTGATGAGCTCTCACCCAGCACAAGCGGCTGTGCCCTGGCAGAGAAGAGTAAATTAACATGTCTGTGTTATATAACACAAAAAAAAGTGCTTTCCTTTACTCATGAGCAAAGAAGGAAGCAGAGCTGTTTAGCAAACAAGCAGGATCTCTCCTTTGAACTGGGAATGAAGGTCTGAACCCCTGGGGTGTCTTTCCAAAGTGGGGTAACCTTTTTAGGGGATACTGGTCTCTTTCACAGGGGGATTTATCTTCAATGATCCTTGTCTGGCATGTGGCAAACACTCCTGCTCTTCAGAGCTTGTCAATGGTCTGGAAGATAGAGAGGTGATTGGAAGCAATTGAATGGCACTGTGGGCAAGGAAATTATCCTAAGGCTTCTGTGGAAATCATTTACAGGGCGTTCCTGGAAGGCTCTTCCAGCACACTGCTGATTACTGCAGTGCTGAAAGTTACAGCTGGATTGTGGTTTATCAGCTGTTGCCTTTTTTTCCTTGTGTGAATGAAAACCTTTAAATAGCAGTGGAGGTCAGACTGAAAATGCCCGTGTTATTGATAAGGGGCGAGGTTGGGGAAGGGTCAGGAGCACAGGGCTTGTGAGGAGCAGCTGAGGGAGCTGGGGAGGCTCAGCCTGGAGAAGAGGAGGCTCAAGGGGCACCTTTTCACTCTCTACAGCTCCCTGACAGGAGGGTGCAGCCTGGTGGGGCTTGTCTCTTCTCCCAAGTAAAAAGTGATAGGATCAAAGGAAATGGCCTGAAGTTGTACCAGGGGAGGTTTGGATTGGGTGTTGGAAGATATTTCCTCACAGAAAGGTTTGCCAGGCATCAGAACAGGCTGTTCAGGGCAGTGGTGGAGTCACCATGCCTGGAGGGATTTAAAGGATGTGTAGATGTGGCACCTGGGGACAGAATTTAGTGGGACATTGGTAGTGCTGGGTTAATGGTTGGATTCCATAGTCTTAGAGAGCTTTCCCAGCCTCAGTGATTCTGTGATTCTGTGGTGAGCATGAATCCTTCAGACTGAAGGCTGAATGCCCTCAGGGAGGCCCTCAGTGACCGACAGAGCTGGGAAGGGCAGTGCTTATGGTGGGCACTTCAAATGAACCCTGTTTCCTGTCCACTGCTGCAAAAGAACCAAACCTGGTGCTGAACTTGTCCTTTGAGCCTTCAAGGAGGTACAGTTCTGACAATAACAGCTGTCCTCTGCCTCCTGGTGCAGACAACTCTCCCATCCTGCTTACTTTTGAAAATATCTGCTGTGTGAGAATGCAGAGACCCACCAGGGCAAAGAACAGTGAACAATGTCATGTCTTGTACCCCAAAATCACATAAAACCTGCGACAACTCATTTGGGATCTGAAAGTTTGTATGTGCTCTGCTGGTTTATTATTGCAAAGTCTGAAGTGCAGGGAATGTGAACTGATCCTTCAGCTTGTGTTTGAATTTCAAATCTTTGCATTTGTTTTTTCTCTTCAGCTCTTTCAGTGTCTCAAGTAGCCATGTATGGTGCTGAAATAATGCAGCATCTGTCTCCTCATCATATTTCAGTTCCTAGCTGATGGAAATACCATGAAAGAAACATGTCTTAAATGATTTTAGCCTCATAAATGGCTCTTTGAGACATTTAGAAACCCTGTAAAACCAGAAACACAAACAATAGAATTGGCATTTTTAAGCAGTGGCAGTGCAGGATATTTGGGTTTATTTGAGTTTATGTGGAGTAATTTTCATTACCCAAATAACCTGTTTGCAGCTTACTAAAATTGCTCCACAGCTGTCCTTCAAGAGAAATGAAACAAACCTATGATGGAAGCTGAGATGGAAACAAACAGGGAGAAGAAAGGAGTGTTGAAAAAATTTTGTAGTTGATCTCCAGATGACAAAGTCTCCCTTATTTTTGCAACTGTCCTACTAAAGGAATGAGAAAGGTCTAAGTAGTTATTTTTTCTCATTGCCTGAAAATAGATCTGCTCAGTTTATTATGATCTGCTGTTCCAGCTTAGCCTTCAGTGTGGAACTGAAAATTATGTCCCTATTCTTCTTTTGGCATGTCATTCAAATTCATGGGGTTCTAGATGTAAATCAGTGCATTCTGGCAATGCATAACCTCTTTTCTGGGGAGGAAGCAGAACTCCAACATGGTCTGGAGCACCTCAAACAAGGTGTTAATAATGCAAGATGACAGCTGCTATTTAAAACCTAACTATGGGCTTAGAGATGTGGAGCGGTAGACTCTGAACTGTCCCTTCCTCTCCAGTGTCCTGCTCCTAATTCATTACTGGCGGCTCTTTTTCCTCAGAGGAAAAAAGGCAAACATTAACTGTAACAACTTATTTTTTAAAATGAAATTATCGTCTGATTCTCAGATAAACTGATGGACTGAGCAATGAGCTGTCTGCCTGTAGATCAATCAGGAGACCTCCAGTCAGACCCAGAGGCTGGCAGCCTAAGTCTGAGCCAGGCTCTAGGACACAGCTCCACAGCCTCATTTGGAGTCCTGTGGGCAGTTTTGGTCACCACAACACAAGAAGGACATGAAACTATTAGAGAATGTCCAAAGGAGGGCAACAAAAAAGGTGAAGGGCCTTGAGGAGAAGCTGTGTGAGGAGCAGCTGAGGACACTTGTCACAGACATCTTTTATGAAAAATCCTTTCCTTAGGATTTTTTCTCCTGAGAAGCTGAGAGGCCCTAGGAACAAAATGTAAACATTGATTATCTGCTGCTGTGGAATGCAACAGGGGGATCTGTGATTGGTCTCATTAGATTGGTTTCTAATTAATGGCTAATCACAGCCCAGCTGTCCCAACTGTCACGGTCAGTCACAAGCCTTTGTTATCATTCCTTTTCTATTCTTAGCTAGCCTTCTGATGAAATCCTTTGTTCTATTCTTTTAGTATAGCTCTAATATAATATAATTAATAAAATAATAAATCAAGCCTTCTGAAACATGGAGTCAACATTCTCATCTCTTCCCTCATCCTCGGACCCTATGAACACCACCAGGGACACTTGGTCAGTTCAGCCTGGAGCAGAGGAGACTGAAGGGAGACCTCATTGCAGTTACAACTTCCTTGTGGGGAGGAGGGGCAGACACTGATCTCCCTCTGTGTGACCAGGAACTGAGGGAATGGCCTGAAATTGTGTCAGGGGAGATTTATGTTGGATGTCAGGAAAAGGTTCTTTCCCTGTTTCCAGTTGGGCACTGGAACAGGTGCCCAGGAAAGTGATCACAGCACCAGTTTGAGTTCAAGAAGTGTTTGGACAATGCTCTCAGCCACATGGTGGGGTTTTTGGAGATTTCTTGTGCTGGGTCCGGAGCTGGACTTGATGGTCCTTGAGGATCCCCTCCAACTCAGGGTATGCTGTGATTCTGTGAGAACAATCTGATCCCTCCATGGGCTCCTCACATTCCCCCACACCTGGAGTGAGCTCCTTGCCACCCTCCCACCCCTGAGCTCAGTGTGGGGTGAGCTGAGGCACAGCAGTGAGGAAGGGCTGATCCTCCTCGTAAGGCTGGTGGGGATCCAACACCTCAGCTGCCTTCTCCATGGGGGAAATGGATACACACAAATGTCCAGACCTTTCCTGGTGTACCCATCCTACCCAGAGCCCTGGACTGGGAGGGTCTGTACCACCCTGGACTCATTTTTCATATCACAGTATGAACTCTTTACTGCAGGACTGATGATCCACCCAACAGCATAAAGCAGATGTAGACCAAATCACTCCAGTGACTCAGAGTGCTCTCAATATGTGATTCAACTCGTCCATCAAGAGATGATTTCTAGATATTTTCAGAGGAAAGAAGCACTGAACAAAAGAAACTCAACCAGACCAAAGTATTTTTAGAGGTAAAGTTTACCGTCAGAACGCAGCAATAGAAGTTAAAAAAAAAAGAAAGCCACAAAAGATCTAAAATCTTGTGTTGAGAATGTACAAAACAAAGTCATAATAAGAAAAAAATTGCTTTACAAAGTCTCAAAATGAATTTAAACAGTAAACATGTAGGAAAGCATGGAAAATCTAAACTAACGGGTTTGTGTATAGTGAATAATAAATTACAATTCAAGAAATAAAGAAAAGAAAGCAGTAACCATTCTGACTCGAGAATCTTTTATAGCATCTTTCTTTGGGGGAATGGCATTGATAGTAGCTGTAGGTCTTAGCTTTACAATTTCCACTATCATCAAACACTTTCCAGGAACTGAAAAACAAACTGATAAATAACTCCCTCAAGTCCAAGAGTGACAACAACTCAAGATTTATTTTTTCCTTTTCTTTTCTTTTCTTACTGGCTAAGAGAAAACCTATCCAACCCACCCATCAATATGAGCTTGTGTGTATATATATATATATAAATATGTATACGTGTGTGTGTAGGATGCCTTCTTAGAAAAAGAAGGTGCCATAAAGGTGTTTGTTTGCCAATGACCAGATTGATTGTTCTTTAATTGATCCTTCCTTCAAGAGTAGTTCAGAGAAGCCCGATCCAACACCTCCAACCACCCCCACCAAACATTCTAGGGGGAACTGCCCTAAGGTGCCCATGGATGGATTTTCCCCTTGTGCTTCTAACAGTGCCAGGACTCTGGGTTGTGGTGCAGCACCAAGTCTGTTGGGTTGGCCAGGTGAGGGCTGTTCTCCAGTGCCAAGGCAGGCTGCACTTGTCCTGTCTGTGTGCAAACACCAAGACGATGACCCTGAGAAGTCCTTAGGGTGCAGGTAAATCCCTGTATGTAATGTGGATAAAACAGGAGAAATGTTTATCGTGGCCTTTCTCTTTTGTCTTACACAGTCCTCTCTTGTTCTGCAGAACCTCCTATTTCTTTGGCTTGGAGTTGCCAAAGGTGACAAAGACCACTCCTGGCTCCTGAAAACTCCCATTGGTGTGGAACTCTTCACCTGGGCTCTTCAAGTACCTGCGAAATACAGGTGAGGCAGAGACCTCATACTGGGGGTGAGAGCCCACATCGCGCGTGGAGGACGTTTGTGTCTCGGACTGCTTGGTGACCGTGGTGGAGGAAGTGATGATTTTGTTTCCAAACTGGTCCATCTCCTCATACTGCTCCATGACAGTCCGGGTGGCTCCGTAGAGCTTGGACCCATCAGGCCCTGTCTGCAGCTCCAAAATGCTTTTCTGCCTCCGTGGATTTTGTGGGCTGGGGGTGTTCAGGGAGCGGTATTCCGAAAAGCTGCCTTTCATCCCACAGTGGCAGCTGTCCTTGGAGGAGTCCAGAGAACCCTTCTCTTTGTCACTGGTTGGATGGCTGGCATTGCCAAGCGTGTGCTGTTTCATGGAGCTCAGCCCAGCTTTTGTTTGGACAGGGTCTGATCTCTTCTCTGAGGGTTTTGTGTCGTGCCCAGCAGACCCTGCTGAGGGATGGTTATAGGAGCTAAAGCTGTTCTGAGCAGAAGCCTCCCTCTTTCCTGGAGAGTCAACACAGTCTGGTGAGGGGCCATCCTGGGGGCAATGAGCTGTCCTGGGTGATTCTGCTGGTTTCCTGGCAGCAGACTCAATGGAGATGTAGGAAGGTGAGGAGGGAGAGCTGACTCGGGACTGAACAAGACGGGGTACCCCTAGCTCTGCCTTGGCTGCCTCTGTCTTTTCTGCCACCTTTGCACTTTCCACAGATGCTGCTTCCCCTGTCTCCAGCATGACTTCCTCTTGCCTGGCTTTGCTTGAAACAATGCTGATCTTACGGATGTTGCTGCTGCTCACGGAGCTTTGGGCACTCCCCAGAGACTCCTTGAACAGCCCTGAGAGCCCAGCAATGTCTGACTCAGACTTGAGATTGGAAACGGAATAAATAGCTTTCTTGATGGCCTCCTCGATGTCCTGGATGCGGGCCAGTGTCTGCTCCTTCAGGTGCAGAATCTCAGCACTTGCTCGCTCCAGGTCCTCAAAAACCAGATCCACTGAGGAGACACTGTCAGCATCCCCCTTTGCCCCTGCCTTGTCCTGGTGCTTGGCCTTCTGCTGCACAACCCACTCGGGGACCTTCTCAAAGAAGCTCTTGAGAGCTTTCACATCCACTTTGCTTGTCTCCTCCTCAAACTCCCTCACTCGGGTCAAGATCTCTTGCAGCTGCTCCTGTCTCCTGAGGTTCTCAAAGATCTCCATAGCCTCTTTGACATTGCCTTTCATGATCTCCTCCTTGTGTACTGACAACCTCTTCCGACGCTCATCTTCCGTTTCTCTCATTTTTTTTTCTCTCATAACAACCACTGGCTTCTCCTGGGCAGGTGTCTCTGCCTCCCTCTCAGGACATTTCTGTTGCCTGCTGTTTGCCTGCTGGTGCTCCTCAAAGGAGGAGTTCATTGACTGCTGATGGAAGGACATTGAATGAGACGTTTGCCTCCTCTCATGCACCTGCTGCACGACTCTCTGGCTATCCCACGATCCATAAGAATTAGACACACTTTCCCTTTCCACCTTGGATGAGGCATTTTGTGCAGTGCCATCTCCTCTTTTTGGAGGGCTGTTGTGACCCACAGGGGAGGTGCTTGGCTCAGTTTGGCCGGGCACATCCTGTGCCTGTGCTCTGCCAGGGCAGGCTGGAGGTGACAGCGAGGAGCACCCCTTCTCCTCTTGGCATAGCTCTGTCTGCCTTTGATACACCTGACCTGGGCATCTCCTTGGAGCAGCTGCTTTATCACTCATCACTCCCTGCTTGACTTCAAAACCAACCCCTCCATTTTTCATTGGCTTTGAGGTCTTAGCACTGTCTGGTTCTACTTTTCCTTGTCCTGCTTTGCTGGCCTTGTATCTTTCTTCTGCTATTTGGAGAGGGGTTTTGGCAGTGTATTTTGGCATCTTTCTCTCAGGGTTTATCCCCTGAACTGTGACAGACTTCTTCACAGATGTCTCTGAATTGCAGCATTTTGTTTGAACCTCCTCATAGGCTGATTGTTCATGAACTTCCATGCAGCTTAATCCCATCTCTGTGGGGGAAGGCCTTGGCTTGTTGAAATCCTTAAAGCCTGAAGGTTTTGGAGGCAGGGGTGGAGGGATGGGTTTTGTTGATCTGCTTGTGCTGTAATTTGCAGAGGGAGAATGGGCTTCATGTAAGAGGTGCTCAGGTTTTGGAGGGGGAACAGGTTTTTTCTTAGGTGAGACAGTAGTTTCTGGTTTTGGAGGAGTCCTGGGCTTCTCTGCAGGACTCTGGTCACTGGGTTTACAGGACAGAGAAGGGAGAGAAGGAAGAAGGGTCTGGAGTAGAGCAGAACGTCCTGGGGCTTCATCTTTGCTGGTTGGTAATGGAAGGGCACCTTCTCTTGCCGCTTTAGTTGAGGGTGGGCAATGCTCTGCTTTCATCACAGCAACTGAGGGAGGAGGAGGAAAGTCATTATCAGCCTGTGACCCTGAAGCCACTACAGCAGGCTCCTTACTAGCGAGTTGAGTCTCATTTTTCTTTTTACACACAGAATAGGACTGCCCTGCATTTCTGTATATCATAGCAGCTTTAAAATCCCCTCTGGAGATATTAACATTAGACTTTTCCAGCGACTGAAGTGTGGCTTTTAAATTACCTCGGACAACGTCCTCCTTTTCTACCAGGCGCTGTTCTGTGGCGGCACTTTGCAGTGCTCTGATAGCTGTCTGCACATCCCCTCTGACACCAACATCTCTTTCTTCTTGCTCTGATTGCTCTTTGGAATCAGACTCAACACAAGGGTTTACATAGGTTTTCACGGGTGTGGCAGTATAAAGGCCATCCTTAATGCTAAAATCTCTACTGGGCACAACTTGGATTTCCTGGCTCAATAGTTGTCGTCCCTGTACTTCCTCAGAAGCACTGACCTTTTTGTGTGATGCTATGCTCTTCTGGGACACGCTTGTGTGGGTCTTGGATGCCTCCTGGACTCTGGTGGTGGTGGTCCTGATGGCAGTGCTGCTGCTCTCCTGCTTGGTGGATGAGGAGTCCTGCTGGTGTATGGTCGATTGCAGGGTCATGGTCCCCTGTGAGCTGACTGTCTGCTGCCTGCAGGCTGTGTGGACCTCCTCCCTGTTCCTCTGGAATTTGCTCTGGACGTGGTGCTGAATGTTTTTTGCTTCTGCTGTTGCCAGCCTCAGGCTTTGCATTGCAGCCTGGAGATCAGTCCCCAGAGCCTTTTCTTCTGTCTGAGTCTGGCTGGCTTTGCCAGCCACCACAGTCTGCTGTTTGCCATCCACTTCTGCCCTCTGAGCTGTCACTTGTGTTGGAAGTGTGCCTTGTATCATAGATTTTGGTTCCTTCAAATGGGCAGTGGTGGCTTCTTCTTTCTCTGCCTTCTTGCTGGCATCTGCAACCCTTTGGATTGACTTTGTAGTCACCTTAAGCCCTCCGGACAGAACTTCTTCCTTTCCCATCGCTGTGGGCAGGGGCTTCCCAAGACATTGCACAGTGGTGCCTGCCACACCTGCTGCATGCACAGCCTCTCTCTCTAACACACCCTCTCTGCCCACGCCTTCACATACAAATCCCTTTTTTGCTCCCTCCACAGCCCCTGGCTCGCCTCCTGCAATTACTTTCTCCATTTGTTCTTTATTTGTCAAGACATGTATGTTAGCCCCCTGCACAACCCGTGGGCCACTCTCATCTGCCCCCTCCTCCTCTGCTTGGGAAGAGATGAGCGATTGTATCTCTGACTCCTGCTGGAGATTCTTCAGGTAGCTGAGGTCTCCCTTCTCAATGCAGCTCGCAAAAAGTTGAACATTTCCCTTCTCGTTGTCCTCACGCTTGATAGTGGCTGCTGCTTTCTGCTCCTGAGAAGAAGCCAACAAGTTCCCAATTGTTGACTTCACATCCCCCTTGACGACTTTCTGCTGGACAGAATGGAACAGGAGGGAATAGAGAGTCATCTTCAGTGATCCTGACTTTGTCTCTTGTAGGACCATCCCCTTTTTGATGGAAGCATCTTGACTGAGGAGACCCTGCAAGGCCTTGGCTACATCTCCACTCAAGTCCTCTTTGCCTTTAACAGCTTCACTCTGGTCCAGCAGCTGCAGTGGGCTTACTTTGATCTTGCCTTCTCTGTCCTCCTCCACCAGCATGCTCTGTGCTTCCACATTGGTCCTGTGCAGGAGCTGCAGCATAATCCTTTGCAAGTGGCCTCCCACAATCTCCTCTTTCAGGATCTCTGGAGCTCCTGGGCTGCTGAGCTGATACTTCACCATCTTCACACTCTCCATATCATTAGCTTCAATGAGGATTCCATCATGCTGGATAGCCTGGCAAGTGCAGAGAGTCTCTAAAGTCTCCTTCATGGTTCTTTCTTTCAGTTCTACTTCTATGCCACCTTCAGAAGCACCAAATTTATCTAGGGGCGTGCTCTCAAACAGCCACGTTGTGCTTTTCACATCTGCACGAGGGATCTCTTCTTGGGCCTCAGTGCTGGCCGTCACTTCTGTGTCCTTAAGGGTGTCCATGGGCTGGGTTTCAAACAGCCAGGTGCAGCGTTTTACATCCCCTTTCTGGCTGTCCTCTCTCTGCACTGTGCTCATGGATGAGCTCCTCTCTGCGTCCCCATACAGGGAGTCCACAGGGTAGTTCTCAAAGAGCCAGGTGGATGTCCTCACGTCACCCCGCTGCACGTCACTGACGCTCACCATCCTCACGTACTTCTTCTGGCCCACTTGCTGGGACTCAAAGAGCTGCTTGTTGGACTGAACGTCTCCCTTCTGCACATCATCCACTGTTCTGGGCACAGACAGCTTTCCCCCTGAGAAGCAGTCGAGAGGCTCTGTCTCAAACCTCCACCGTGCAGTCTGGACGTCTCCCTTCTTGATGTCCTCTTGGGTGACAGCCCTAATCACAAACACCTCTTCTTCCTTCTTGATCTGATCCAGCGGCTTAGTTTCAAACAACCACCGGGCACCTTTCATGTCACCTTTCATGATTTCTTCTTTCTGCACTGAAGTGACCTCATGGTATCCCCCCTCTTTGTCCTGGATAGCGTATAAAGGTTGGCTTTCAAAGAGCATTGTGCAGGACTTGACGTTAGCTTTGCTCATGGTGTCTTTCTGGATCTTCTGGAGTTCTGTCTCATCCACTTTGTCATGGATTTGGTCGAGGGAATAGGTCTCAAATACAAACCTTTTTCCTCCAACATCTCCCCCCTTGGCATCCTTTTCAGGAGGTATTTCCTGGATGCCCTCAGAGTTGTCCTTCAGGGTGTCCATGGGGTAGTTCTCAAAGAGCCATGTGAACTTGTGCACAGACCCAGCCTCAATTGTTCCAGCATCCTTCTGGGATTTTGGCTTGGTGGCTGTGTCCAAGGGCTTGGCCTCAAAGAACTCTTTCACTCTGGACACTTCCCCAGACTGGAACTCCACACGGCTGGAGTACCGCATGGTTTTTTTCCTGTCAGCTTCACTGACAGCGCTGCTGCCCAAGGGTTCAGTCTCAAACAGGTGCCGGACAGTTTTGACATCCACTCCCTGCAATTCCTCCTGACTGTAGGCCTTGCTGACTTGCAAATACTGCTCCTCCTGGCCTTTCAGGGAGTCTAGGGGCTGGGTCTCAAACATCCACGTGTAGGACTTCACATCGGCTTGGGGCACGCTGCCATTCTCCTCCTGCTTCCTCTCAGCCTTCTCGTACAGCGTGTGCATGGGCTGGGTCTCAAACAGCCACCGGCAGGTCTTCACATCTCCCTTCTGGGAGATCTCCCTCTTCACTGAGGGGTGCTTCTCCCCTTCTGTGGCTTGGAGATGAATGACATCCATGGGCTGAGTTTCAAAGAGCCACTTGGCTGTCCTGACATCACCAGCCACCACCTCTTGCTTGGTGATCCCCCGGATTATGTCCACTTTCTTGATGCTTTCATCAAACTGGTCCAGAGGCCTGGTTTCAAACATCCACTTGTAGTTCTTGACGTCACCGCTGATGATCTGCTCTCTGCTTACAGAGGTGACTTCATGGAAATTGCCAAAGCTATCCTTGATGGCATACAGGGGTGTTGTCTCAAACAGGATTTGGTTGGCTTTGACGTTGCCAGCTGGAATCTTCTCCTCCTCTTCTTTGGTGGCAGGCTCTGCATCAGCCTGCTTAATGCTGTCTAAGGGGAGAGTCTCAAACAGGGTCTTGAAAGATTTCACATCCCCTTTCACTACCTCTTCCATGCTGGTGGCTGGAATTTCTTCCTCAAATGCCTTGGAGATGCTGCCAAGGGGACAGGTCTCAAAGACATGTTTTCTTTGCTTCACATCTCCCTTCTCCTCTGCTGAAAGCTCTACTTTCTTCAAACGTCCCACCTCAAAATTGTCTTTCAGGGTTTCCATTGGCTGCGTTTCGAAGAGCCAGAGTGTGGATTTCACATCACCTCCAATGACTTGTTCTTTGGCTACAACACTTTCTGAAGCTTCTCCTTTCAGGGAGTCAAGAGTCTGGGTCTCAAAGAGCAATCGTTGTTTAGTGACATCTGCCCCTGTGACAAAATCTGTCGAAGCCTGGAAGTCCTGTTCCTCAACTGTGATTTCTCTGATGGCATCCAGAGGCTGAGTTTCAAATATCCACCTTGCTCCACTGACATCCGGCCTTCCAATTTCTTCCAGTGAAATCCCACGGATTATCTGCACTTTGGAAGTGTCCTTGTTGATGGTGTCCAGGGGCTGGGTCTCAAAGAGCCAGCGAGCCGTCCTGACCGCATTGGTCTGAATTTCTTCTCGGCAGACGGACTTGATTTCATGGATAGTCCCACTTTTGTCTCTGATGGCACAGAGGGGCTCTGTTTGGAAGAGCCTGACAGTCTTCTTGACATCGCCTTTCAGCTCCTGGATTTCTGACTTGAGTTGTAGGATGCTCTTCTCCTCCACTGAGGAGCAGCGTCCTATGGCATCCAAGGACTGTGCTTCAAAGAGCTGTTTGGCCCCTTTCACATCACCTCCCTGGACAGGCTCCTTGAGAACTGCCTCCTGCACCTCAGTTTCATCTGAATACAGTTTATTTAATGTGTCCAGTGGTTGAGTTTCAAAGAGCCACCGGGCAGTGCGGACATCCCCTCTGGCAAGGTCTGTTTCCGACACCTTGGCTGATGTTGACAGATTGTACCCATTTATGGACTGGCTTTCAAACCTCAGGGAAGTGCTTTTTACATCCCCACTGGGAATGATCTCTTCTTCTGTCAGCTTCTTCGTGGCTTGATGGTCCCCAATGGAGTCAAGTGCCCAGTTCTCAAAAATCCAGCGCATGGACTGAACCTCCCCTGGGAGAACTTTATCCAGGTTCACGGAGCCCTGAGCATTGGGATCCTCGGTGTTAAGCATTTCTGCCAGGTCCTCAGTCACAGCTTCTTCCAGGTTCTTCCTGAGCTCGGGGTGCATGTGCCTGTAGAGCCTCTTCAGCTCGTTCACCTGGCGCTGCTGGTAGAACTTGGAGAAGGCTTGCTTTGGAGGAGGCACAGGGAGGGCACTGAGATCCTGAGCCCCTGGAGTGACAACCTGGACCGAGCCAACGGCTGGAGGGGGAGGCAGGTCATCTTCCATTTTCTGGATGGCAACTTTAGATGATTTCTGAGCCTCTGACATCTTTGGGGAAACAGTTTTAAACGTCAGCATCACCTCTCACCCCCCCCCATCTCCGTGGCTGTTAATGGAGTGAATGGCAAAGGGAAAAGCCAACAGGGGAAATCCATGCTCCCAGTTAGCTCCATACCTTTGGTTCAGTAGCACACAGCACTCCAAACCATCACATCACTGCACACGCTCCAGGCTTGCTGTTAGCCCTGGTTCCACAGCAAGCGAGGTCTCTAATCCAGGTGATGTGGTTAGTCTACAATTCCCAGGATTCACTCCAGCTAGAGCACAACAGAGGTGCCCAATTTGGGCTATGTGACCAAGAGAGAGTGACCACAAGAAGGATAAGGCTGACTTAGAAAAGTCAGGGAAAAGTTAACCTCTCCCTTCTGCTGCCCAGTGTCCCAGTGTCCAGAACTGTTGTGTCCCCAACTGAGGACCTGCAGGGAACAAAAGATCTGGGTGCAGGAGAAAGCCAGGGAGCTATTTGTGAAGAGGTCTCAGGAAGAAAATGGGGAGAAGGAACTAAAGTGCCAAACTGAGCTGATGAAGTTGGCTGGTGAGGTAACATGATGAGCTTTTGGTAGCACTGTGGGGTGCCCCTCCTCACTGCTCAGGAGGGAGGGCTTGGGGAAGGATGTTCATCTCATTAATGATTTCTTCTGTTGCACTCAGAAGTGTGCCCCATTTGCACAAGAGTAGATGCACATTTACACAGTTGGAGATTTAAATAAAGCTCTTCTAACTTATAGACTTGCACAGGCATGAGGCTAACTAAGGTTTGCAAACTGCTGGAATCAGCAGGCCTCATGATCTGTGCTGCCTGAGGAGGAAAAGCAAGGCTGAGTGATCAGAGGTTGGAGTAACACCTATAGCTAGGGGCCACGAAAGTTAGACCTGTTTATGCTCAGTCAGACTGATCTCATCTCAAATTCACAGCAGTCTTGGTACAGAAGTGAACAGAATGGGCTGCGCTTGTCCAGTCTCCCTCTGAGTCTCCATTTCTGCAATTTTTCTCCTCAGTTTGTGCATCCTGACCACTGAGCACTGAACTAACTGCCTGCAACCTGCACTGCCTGGGCATTTATCCACAGGGAAGGTAGCTGAAGCCTTTAATCATTGTCTAAAAGAGACTGCAGTCCTGGTGGCTTTCCTTTCAGTAAACAGATCTGTTGACCCTTGGCATGCCTGTGCAGTTACGTCTGCAGAGTTATGCCTGGAATATTATTAGTTGTTGCTCAAAGCAATGGTGCACGGTGTTATTTCACTCTGTTACACACAGATTGTCCTGGCTAAAAATAAGTTTTGAACATTAGTAAAAGAAACCCACACTCAGAACACCAAAATCAGCATATTTTGCAGCGAGTGAAAAATGCAAATCTTTTGCATGAGCCAATGTACTTGGAATGCACTTTTTAAAATAAGGGGTTTGTCTGTTTTTTTTAATCTGTGAAGTACTTCTGAATGTGGGGAAGGGCAGCTGAGCAGCTGATAGCTATATTCAGTATATAACTGCTCCTGGCTGCCTTGCGTGGGTATTTAGATCACACTCACAGGCCACAAATATTTGGTTAGATAACAGTGCTTATCTTAAACATTTCCTACCTTGCTTTTTTTCTGTCTGTGGGGAGAGTTAATGGAGTTGTCCTTCACAGTACTCTGGAAAAGATATGAGGAGAAATGCCATTAAACTACACAGCAAGACACATTATCTGCATATATATATTTATATACTTATGTGTACTAATGTGTATACCAATTACAGAGAACTGAAAACCACGCAGGTTTTCAGTTCATTGGTTCATTGGCAGTTCTGTACAGTTGAGAAAGAAGTCTTATTCCAAATTGATCATATATATGTTTCCTAATATCTCAGTCAACAAGCAAAACCCCGAACATATTTTTTTTTAAGTTAGGGGGAAAATAAAACTAGCACTGATTTCTCCAAGGTTTGATTTAGCCTATATTTTTCCTTATACTTAAATATTAAAAAATAAAACTGACCTACTGATTTGTAGTTGCATTATGAATTGTGTAATTTATTGCTTTGAAATTTTAAAAAATTTTCTTGGTTCTCTAACCAGCTATAATTTTCAAATGCAGTCTCCACTTATTTATTTTCAACTGATTCTGCTTCATCTGGACCTCTCCCTGAAAACACTCAAGAGACTGCATCTCTGAACGGAGGGCATATAAAATGTTCAGAGTGTGGGGAAACTTGAACGTGCCAGCAGGAAGAGTCCAGATATGAAATCCCATCCCATGTCACTCCTGGATCACCAGTGGAACTGGGAAAATGGGGAAAATATGCCTCATAACCCTTATAACCTGTATTATCCTATGGCCCAATGATCAGCCTGGAGTGGGGGATTAAATCCCTGTATCCCAGACTAAGGGATCTAAACAGAGAAGCACAGGTTGCACTGCAAAGTTATGCTTGAATGTGGCATATATGGACATATGTATATATGTCTCTCTGTGTGTGGCATTCACATTCTCTGATAAAATCCCTTCACCCAGGAATTTTTTCCTGGGAATCTGAGAAGCCTCAGAGAAAAGGAAAACAATTCTTATCTCATTTGCTTCTCCTTTGTTGTGCTCATGTGGAATGCGTTTGGAGATTGTTTACCCACAGGTGATTGTTCCATTGGATTCTGGTGTGAGTTGCTTTCACTCTTTGGCCAATCAGGGCCAAGCTGTGTCGGGACTCTGGAGAGAGTCAGGAGTTTTCATTATTATCTTTTCAGCATTTAGTAAGCATCCTTTCTGTATTCTTTAGTATAATATAGTTTAGTATTCTAGTATTCTATAATGTAATGTAATATCGTCAAGTAATAAATTAGCCTTCTAAAAGCATAAAATCAAATTCATCATTCCTGCCTTCATCAGGACATTCCCAGCAAATACAATATGTTTGTGCATGGGAATGGGGATAGCATGGACACATATGTGTTACTCTGTACTGATTATTTCCTCCATGGATGTATGTGAATATAAATGTGCAAATAAAGGGGAAATCTTAATATCAGTAAACTGTACAGGCTAGTGGATGTAGGGCTGTGTGTGTAATTTAATAAGTATGTGATATATGCATATGTTTGTACACATCTTACATTTGCAAGCAGCAAGGGAAAAATGGTCACTTTTGGGAAACCAAACGTGGTGTTTCCTTAGATGTACAGAAGCAGACACGTTCTGTGTCACCCTCTGACAGCCACTTGTGGAGGGGACATTGCTGGGATGCCGCTGACGGCAGGGAGGGGAGGACCCGGTCCTTACCGGCTGTGCGGGGCTGGCGCCGGCAGCAGCAGCTGTCTGTGAGAGATACAGAGCCGACAGCTCCTTCACGGAGAGTGTAGAACGCCTCCCTCGTCCTTGCTGAAGTGTGAGGCTGGCGCTGCCCGATGGGTCTAAAAGCGACCGTGCCCGATCATCTGGAACAGGGACAGAGGTGTGCAGTGAGCCACGGGCAGGAGGGCAGGGCCAGCAGCTTCCCATGGGCTCTGCTGGGCTCCTGGCACTGCACAGCAAGGTACCCCACAGCCCCCTCTCTGGTCCCCAAAACTTAACATCACACTCTTTTAGCTCGGGGAGAAAACATGGACATTCCCATCTCCTTGGTGGCTGAGGTGGATTGCTGAACCTGGATGAGAGTGACATTTGGCAGTGAGCTGATGGCCCCATTCCTGCTTCCCTAGGCAAGGCCATCACCAAACACGAGCCAGTCAGAGGACATGGAGGAGCTACACATATCCAACTTGAGCCAATTCCTACATTTTTGCTCCACACCACTTTCCTATGGATGTGCCTCACAAGCCGATACATCCACTTATTTTTTGCCTCTCTCCTGGAGCTCATTTCAGGAGAGATGAAAAGGTGAGACCTGCCACAGGCTGTACCAGGGAGCCCTTGGTAGAGCCTTCAAACCCTGCTCTGAATTTAGAGATCTGATATTTTGAGCTGCACCAGTTTCCATGGGGTGCCCCCTTTGAAAACCGAGTTCTTTCAGTTTTCAAAGAAAGAAGCAACTCCAAAATAGAGCCAAGAACTTTCTTTTTGCATTAATCTGCCAGATGTGAGGATGGTTATCTCCACCTCCCATCACAGACATACACAATATATAGAACTTTACACCTCTAGGGTGCCTCTCAGCCCTCCAGGTTAGTCAGGGCTGTAATTTCTCTGTTCCCACTGTAAAAACACCAGAAGGTTCTCCTGTTCTCTGCAGGGCTTGTGCTGCTGCATTTGGATTTAGTGAGGTATTTGCAATGTTTTGCTTTGAACAATGGGCTCTCTCTCCACAAATCCAGCTATTGCACAGGCAGGAAAGGGCTGATGTACTTTTTAATATGTGCACACTAGAAGCACTGCAGCCATTCCAGCATTCTTTGCCCTAAAACCTCAGCCCCCAGATCATGAAAACAACAAACCTAATGACTCTTCTTCTCTGTTCTCTGAATTTTAAGTTCAGATTTTGGAATTTTTTTCTCTAAAATACTGAAAGAAACTTACTCTGGTTTTATTTTAATTTGACAGGAAGCAACCCCATGCACTAAAAATGTGCTTCAAATTAAATACTAGTTCCTATAGGCACAAACATGCACCAAAAAGCCATGATGATAAGACCAGAGGGACCTCAATGAGTTGTCAGAGACCCTGCCAGCTGTGCTGCTGGAAGGCTCAAACCTCAAGATGTCTGTTGTCTTTTATTCCAGCTGCCCCTGCAGGTGTGCAGGCATTTTGATGCAGAACCAAGGCTAGATACATGGGGAAGCAGCAGGATGCAATACAGATTTAGCTGCTGGAGGTCACTAGGACACCAGAGGAGGAAATAGAAGGTATTTTCTTAATTTTTTTTTTCTAAATCTCCATCTAAATATGTCACCTCTCTCCCTGATTTCTGCTATCCACAGCTTAAACACTGAGTCAAAGGGAATTATCTGTCTACAGCCACTGCAGGCAGTGCGAGGCTGGGGCAAACCTGGTGCATCCTGAGATAGGCTGTGAGTTTGCAACCACCCTCTGGTTGCATCATTTGCCCCTAGTCTGCTCAAGACACCCCAAACTGTGACTAAATCCTGGATTTTTGAGATGAACAGCATCCAGGAAATTATAGATTGGTTTGTGTTGGAAGGGACTTTGGAGAACACTTCATTCCAAACCCCTGCCATGGGCAGGGATGCCACTCACTAAATCAGGCTGCTCTGAGCCCTGCCCAAGTGGCCTTGAACAATTCCAGGAATGGGACATCCATAACTGCTTTGGGCAACCCATTCTCACTACCCTCACAGTAAAGAATTTCTTCCTGATATCTAATCTCAATCTCTCCTCTTTTAGTCTAAAACTGTTCTCCTTTGTCCTAGGGACATCAAGAGGGTCCTTGCAGCAGGTACTGAACTGACTGCAGAAAGCTTTAGGTAATCTGAAAAAACTCCTTTTTGAGGAATTTGAAAAATCTTGTCTGGGAATGTCTTTCTTTCATCCTACATTGTTGAATTACCTACTGGAAAGGCAAAAACCAGTCCAATCAGTCTGGCAAAGAGCAAGTTTCTTCTTTGCATGGTAATGAGATTTGGCTAAGTCCTGCAGTAAGAGCAATGGGGAGAACTGGGCACAGTGAGCCTTCAAGGTAGAAAGGAAACCAAGCACACATTTTCAGCCTTTCTGTCTGGGAAAATGAACACAAGCCCTTGACTGTCTTGAAAACCACATCTAGGAGGTGGGAGCACCTCATGGCAAGGCAGGGCTGACAGAATTGTTCCTGTGTTTGAGCATTTTGGTGAGGAGTGCTTAGCAAAAGCATCCCTGTGTCCATGAGCTGGGCTGGTGGTGTTTGATGGCCTCCTCCCACCCCAGGCTCTGGGCGTTACTGCTGAGATGATTTAATTTGTACTGACCTATAGGCCTGTAGGTTCACATACTGCACAAAGAAAAGCAACATGCCCCTCCAGCCATGAACAAATAGTGCAGCTGAAGGAAGATTTGCAGTTCAGGCAGAGGGAAATAGCACAGTGTCAGTGTTGCCCGTTCCTTCACCCCTTGGATGGATGATAAGCCTCAGGGCTTGTTTTAATTACAGATAAAATTAGATACAAGGCTTTTGTTGAAGGCATCCCCTTATTGCTTCCTTTTTTGTTTTCTTCTTCCCTTCTCCTTTTTGATTTTTTATTTCAGTGCACAGGCTGTGCACAGCCCTGTGTTTGCTTATCACTTCTCACAAAGCCTCCTGCCTTGGAGAAGAGCTGCTCCAACCCTCTGTGCTGGCTCTGCGCTTGCACAAAAATCTGGTCTCTGCCTGACGAAACAGGCTGCTGCCTCCCTCTAAATCACTAATTATAGATAAGAGCCGAAGAACAACGGTTCGTTCTGCTAATGAGAGGGCTGATCTGTCATGTGTGCCGTGATAGTGACATCCCAGAGGCACCGAGGACACGCCAGAGCAAGGTGTGGCTCCACAGCATCCCCCGGGAGGGAGCGGGGAGCTGCCCGGCCAGAGATGCTGAAGCACAACTAAAGGTCGCTGTGCACCCAGGCTTAGGGTGATATTTATTGTGTATGAGGTGGAAGATAGTGTTGGGGAAGATGAAACAGGAAAGCTTTATAAATATGATTGCCTGGCAAAAGATTTTGAGAATATAGAAACTGTAAGTGAGATTGAAATGAAAGCAAGCTTTGAGATACCTCAGTTACTGAACAACTGGAAAACAATGGTGTGGCCAGCTGAAGGTAATCCCCTTTTGATAAAACTGTACCCTCTGCTTGCAGACAGGTCCAAGGGCCAGAGCAGACCCTACTAGCTTGGCAGAAGGGGCCCAAAGAGGAGTTTTTAGGGTTTAAAATGTAACACAATATGGTAATGTAATGATTCTTATAGGCTGTATCTAAATGCTATAGGATTTGTATCTTATACTAGATTGGTTAGTGAGAATTAGAATATTCAACACAGAAGAAGATTTATTGTATTGTAACGGGAACCTCGCTCTCTTACCTTTTTTACTCCCTTACTCTCTTACCCTCTCATCCTCTCTCCCCCTCTCTTCTCTCGGGCCTGCTCTGAGCTGTGTCTGGCAGCTCCCAGCAGGGCCCTGCACCCAGGCCCTTTGCAATAAACCAAAAGTTCCAAGACCAGAAGATTTATTGTATTGTAACGGGAACCTGGCTCTCTCATCCTCTTTGCCACTCTATCTCTCTCTCCCTCTCTCAGGCCTGCTCTGAGCTGTGGCTGGCAGCTCCCAGCAGGGCCCTGCACCCAGGCCCTTGGCAATAAACCCCAAGTTCCATGACCTGGCTTCAGAGATCTCTCATCTCCTTCCATCCTGACCATCCTAGCCCCTGTCACTCCTACAAGCCAGCTCTGAAACCAGGACTGGGCTCCACATTTCTGCCCTGCTGAGCAAAGGGCTCCGCTGGCGCGCTCGGCATCCACCCCAGCGCTGAGCGCTGCATCCCGCGCCGTGCTGATTGACTGCGCCACTGGGGCCCCAGAGGTGTTAAACATGATACCTCAGGCATTAAAGCATCCCCTGTGAGCTAAAATAGGAGGAAAAGATCTCCTGAATCCCCCCTCCTCCTGTCCCACACGGTGGCTGGCACTGTGCTGCTGTCCAAATGAAGGATACAGGGAACGCTCCTCCCTGCTGGTGTTTGTCGGCAAAATGTCCTTCGTGTCACTGTCTGGCGCCAGATGAATCTGCACATTTTGTGTCAGGGGCTGCAATGTTTGGACTGCTCATAAGGAGCAGCTGTGGGTTTCTTGAGTTCTTCCCATGCACAGTGTATGTGCAGGTCGGGCTTGGTTTACAGCCTCTCTGCCCTGTAAGTCACACCCCAGGCAGGCAGGGAGGAAACTTGCAACAGGGGGAAATAATTCCTTGTATTCTTTTGTACTCACTGATATTTCTAAACACAGTAGGCAAGGCAATGGGGGAGAAAAGATTCATAAATATTCATCTGAAAGTTCACTCACTTCCTCTCCAATTATTGCCCATAAATCACTCAACTGCTTTGTCTCCTGCTGGAGATAATATTGCAGGTCTCTTGAACCAGAATCATCTTACACCTGGCAGCCAACTCCTAACAAGTGGAAAAAAATCACCAACAAAACCTCTGCCCCCTCCCTCCCCCAAGAAAACCCCATCTCAGCAGTAGCAGAGCAGCTCTGAATCACTCTATTTTCTATTTAAACCACTTTATCCAATGAACAAACAACGCTACCCACCTGTTGGTGTCCACCACCTCTGCTGCTGGCACTCCTTCACAGCCCGGCTCCCACCACCAACCCCAGTGAGCTACCGAGCGCCTGAGTCACCTATTAAAAAAGGAAGCTGCAAGCTCAGCACCAGTCCCCTGGGTCGCCTGGCCAACCACATGTCATCAGCTGTGCTCCCAAAATCAGCCACCCTGAGCAAACACAGCTGCTAAGCAAAGCCCTTTGTGCCGCCCCGCGCACCCCACGGCGCTGCGGGAGCTGGGCTTGTGTAACGGGGCCTGGGAGCAGATGGGGGCTTGCACAGGGCTTGTAAAAGTCAGGGATGGGCCTGTGAGGCAAGTTCTGCCGGGGTTCTGTCTTTTTCCATTGCTCACTGATGGGAGCAGTGCTGCAGAGAGCATCTCCTTCCAAATCCAGCATCCTCTACCCCCTGCTCAGTGTCTGCTAATTTGTTGCTCTGCAGGTCAATTTTGGGTTTGCTGTTTTGGCTGCTGGGCCTGGCCTGTCCTTGCCAAGGAGCACAGATGTGTTGGGGTTTCATGCCTTGGCTATGCCATGCCTCCAGTACCACAGGACATTTGGTGCATATCCCATGGTACAGGACCCAAACCCAGTTCTCAGGGGCCAGTAGGAGCAAAGGGACTCCTGTCCTGGAGCTTCTCAGCACTGGGGCAGTCAGGGCAGGAAAACAAGTGAAACCTCAGATTGTGAAAGCAACTTTCTATTCCAAGAGGATAGAGGTGAATTAACAAGGAAGTGTTGCTTTGTGTCTCTCTAGGCTGGTTGTTTCCTGGGAATTTGGGGCTGGTATTGCCCCCTGTCTGGGATCAGCCATGGGTTACCTCCATCACACAGTCACTACCAGCTCAGCCTCCTGACTCAGGAGTGTGTGACACCCCTGTGTGACTGGACATGTCCCCACCTGCTTGTCCCTGCTGTTCATTCCAGTGAAACATTAGCACCCCACTGACCTGTCCCAAAGCTGGAAGCACATCCCTACAGATGGGGACCCCATTTCTGAGTGCCTCTGCCCTTGGAGGTGGCGGCTGCATGTGCAGAATCACATCTGTCCCATCCTCCTCCCAGTTCTTCTCCCCAGAGAATCAATTTCCTGACCAAAGTGACTCCTAAATACCAGCACAGCTCCATGGCTGAGCTGGGGGAATTTGCACAGTTGGGTGAGCACCCATAAAACCCGGCTGGGAAACCAGTGCTGCTGCTTAATCCAGGAGCCAGGCAGCCCATTGGGGCTGCTCAGCCAGCAGAGAAAGGTTTAAATCCCTGCCCTAACCCCTCTGCCAGCAGCCCTGGTCCACAGGGAAGCTCTGCCAGAGGGGACGCATTCTGAGGGAGGTGTGGGAAGCAGGCCAGGCTCGCTGCTGCCCCAGTTTGGAGGCTGCTGAAAAAGTAAGTGGTTCTGGGAGGCTTCAGTGATGGGTGGGCAGGGAAGGGTGGTCCTGGGACAGAAAGCATTTGGGCAGGAGAGTATCTCTATCTGCTCCTCATTGTCCTCATGACCCACTCATGAGGCTTAGAGAATGTTAAAATAGCACCTGTTTTTTTCTAAAGGAAGGGGAAAAAGAGGTAGGACAAAGATGTAACAGGAAGCATGGATGGGATTTTAGAATCTAGCAGAGACTGAGGACAAGTCATGCTCTAAAACACCCTGCTCACCCTCACGGGTGCTCCCCCCTGTGATCACACTTTGTTCTCTTTTCAAACCACAGTACTTTCTCTCATTTTCAGTCCTACAAAGGACCGTGGGTGTTTGAAATTCAAGCTTTTTCTTTCTGCCATTGATCAGCCCATTATGTGCCAGAGTGGCAATTGTAAACATGTTCTTTTACATAGAATTCATGTGCTTTTTTTACATAGAATTCATGTGGTTTGGTCCAAGAGTACCTGTTACAGCTATACATTCTAGGAATTGACCTTCAAAAGTAAGTACTGAGATTTCCTCAAGCTCTCCTACCAACTCAGATATAAGAACAGCACTGATTAGAGCTGGATGATTAATAAAAATCATACAACCTAACGAGGCTTTTTTTTTCTGATTCCAAACTTTCATGAGCACACCTTGTCCTTTCAAATAAATTTGTCCAGCATCACTTACAATAGATCCCTGATTTGGAGGTGGGGAATTCTGCTGCCATAGAACATAAATGTAATGACTAACACATATCAAATAAACAGAAATTATTCCCTTTTGAAAGGGTTTAAGAGAGATTTTGCCCTGTTTGCAAGCCATATCTTGCAATTATTAGAGGAGCTCTGGTACACAGAATTAAAAGGTGATTTCTGGGGTGGGAAATGGGCTGAAAAGAAAAGCACCAGAAACAGAGGAAGGTGCTAGACAAAGAGGTAAAATAACATAATGTAACTAAAGACCAACTGTGTTGAAGAGGAAATAAGATTTAAATTATCATTTCATGCTTTTAGGCATTGTCCACTAATTATAGTAAAATAATTAATGTTTTGCACACATGTAAAGTTGCATTTGCAAATCTGAGAGGGTGGAAAAGGGTGAAGGAAAAAAAACAGTTATTGAGAAACATCTTGTTTCCTGCCTTGATTTTCAAAATCAGATCTCTTTGCAATTTCCAGCACCTCCAAACTGAAGGTTCATGATCTTTGGTCACTTCTGCAAATGTTTTTGGCTCTTTGGTATCAGCTAGAATGTCCTTTGCAGGAGCAGCATCATGACCCCCCAGGTAATTTAGAGAGCTTCTGACCAGAGCTGGGAAAATTTAGCCTCAGGCAGAGCTGAGTATCTGCCCCAGGGCGGCTTGGGGCTATTTCTGGGCATTGCAAAAATCCAGGAATGTGGAGGACTCTATTCTGGGCACCAAAAAATGCCAAGAAGCTCTGCTGAGAGACAGCTGCGAGTGGCATTGCTGTTTGGGGACGTGGCCTTCCCGCGTGGGCCAACTGCTGCGGGCTTGTCCTTCCTCAGGGAGGTTCCAGCATCACCCCAAGGTCTGGTACCAAGGGCCTGGGGGAGGTGGGCGCAGCCCTGACTGTGCCCTGGGCACAAATTGCCCTGTGCCCTGGGAATTGCCTCGTTCTCCGTGTCCCTCTGCTGTCACAGACATATTTTATGAAAAATCCTTTTATTAGGATCTTTTCTCCTGAGAAGCTGAGAAGCTTCAGCTTCTCCATGTTTTGCTGACTTGGAATGTGATCTGGAGAACTGTTTACCCAGCATGTGAAATTGTTTTTACTTGATGACCAATGACAGCCACCTGTGTCAAGGCTGTGAGCAGTCACAATATTTTATCATCATTCCTTTCCTTTTCCTTTCAAGGTTTCTGATGAAATCCTTTCTTCTATTCTTTAGTATTGTTTTAATATATCATTTTCTTTTAAGATAATGTATATCATAAAATAATAAATCAGCCTTTTGAAACATGGAGTCAAAATTCTCATCTCTTGTCCTGGGACCCCTGCGAACACCGCCACACTCTGCTGACTCGATAAAGGGTTAATCAAGGCCGCGGGATGTTTAGTGACTGTCCCTGTGTGTCACTGCCCCTGACACATCGTGGGTCACGCCCTGCTCGTTCTCGTACCCTCCAGTGATTCTTTATCTGCCATTCACAGAGGGGTTTTTCACTGCAGTCATGACAAACACCCCTGCTCAACATCCATTTCCCCACTTCTCTGTCTCCTCTATCCCACCATCAGCACTGGTATGGAGGGGCTTGGCATGCAAGCAAAGCTGAGTTAATAGAAGAAATAACAATTGATGATTTTCCAGTGTATGCATAGCAAAGGAGAAAAGGCTGTTAGCATAGAAATAGATTAGAAAAGATACAGGAAAATTTTTGTAAGCTAGACTACCTGCATATGTAGATGTGTACATTAAATAGTAGATAAGTAGATGTGTAGATTAATAAGTAGATTCTTTATTAAATTTCTGTAAAACTTTTACTGATTATATTGATGCTAATTGCTTTGCACCAATAAATATAATAAATTATTGTGATGCATTTAATGACTTAAGATCACGCTCTTTGTTAAGAGCGTGATCTTGAGTTATTATATAATGTTATTATATAATATAAAATATAAAATATAATATAATGAAAATATAACATATAAATATAAACATAAAATATAAAATATAAAATATAAAGTAATTATATAAGTAGATGTGTAGATGAATAAGTAGATGCTTTAGTAAATTTCTGTAAAACGTTTACTGATGATATTGACACTAATTGCTTTGCACCAATAAATATGTTATTGTGAAGTAGTTAATAACTTAAGATCATGCTCTTTGTTAAGAAAGAAAGCTGGAGAACAAAATAAAACCTTTTTTCTTCTTAGACTCTGATCACATGTGTGCATATCATGCCCAACCCAACAGTAACACACTACTTTTATCCCTAACCCCTCTCCCAGGATCTGTTCCCTCATCATCCCAGCATCTCAGCCCCTACAGCCTGGAGTTCAGGATGGCCATCCATGACAGCAGCTCCCCTCCCTCTAAACCCCCCTTCCCCAGGAAAAGCAGCTCCCAGCTCCCACTGGAACAGCCTCAGCCTGGGGAGAGGGCTTCTTGGCATGCCACACATACCAGGCCTTTTAAGGGAAGCCCTCTCTCACCCCTGTGGAAAGATCCCTTGGGAATGTGTGTGCAGGCATCCGTGAGCATCCCCAGCCCCACGTCGTGCCTGGGATGCAGGGCCCAGCTGGGATCAGGGCTCTGCGTCTCTCAGCACCTCTCTGCCATGCCACGGTGTTTACGTGGGGGCATTGCAGGGATGCCACGTGCCCTGAGGAGCTGCAGGGCCCTGCTTTGCCTTTCTATTCCTGTCCTGGTGTTTCCATGCTGCTGGCAGCTCGGCATTGCTGGCAGCCAAGAAAACTTAAAGCTGTTTTGGATGAAGGAGTCACACCCCAAACCAGTTTGGCAGTATTCTTTAAAGAGAAAACCCCAAACCCACTTGTAGCTACTGAGATTTCCCAGGGATTTCCATTTATTTCTGAGTGAGGCAAATTGCCAGTGAGAATGTGGAAGAGGAGAGAAATGGTTGGCTCGGAAGTGTAGGATACCAGTAAGGCACAGTACTTCAAGGAAAGATTCCTATTACTCTCTTCAGACCCAGTCCTGAGATTTTCACCAGTGCTAAAGAAGGATTTTCTCCCTCCCTGTTACTACAGGTTTAGGGTATCCTTGCCAGGTTTCCCCCCAAAAGGAAGCTTTTGTATCCTGTAAAATACTGAGTCTATTCAAGGGCTGAAAACAACTTTTGCAAGATGTTCCTACAAATTTCCACCCATGCTGAATCCCTTAATTGCCACTAGTGAATAATTTACCACTTTGCCTGAACAAGAGTGTGGATTTTTAATATTTTGCCTCTTCTCACAAAGTGATACCTGTATCTGAGGCCTAGGGAAAGGAAGACAACTCCACCTTTCTTTCCCTAAATTTTTCTAACAAAAGTCTGAAGATAGTTCATGGTTGGTTTTTTTTTTTTTTTTTTTTGATCCAAAGACTGGAGACCTGGAGGGAACTGGGGAAAGCTACAGAATTTCTCTGAAAATCACAGAATTACAGTTTTACACTGAATTACTGAATTTCTGTTATTCTCACAGCCATCATCTGGACAATAATCTCAGAAAGAAATATTGGCCATTGATGAATACATGAGCTGAAAAAAATACAACTTTCAGCTGAGGTCAGGCCCTTCCCATGGTGACTGAGGGGCATCCCCAGGGCTGGACCTGAAGTCCTGGCTCTCCTGGTGACCACGAGACAGCCCTTAGAGCCAAAAGGCAGATGGATGATCAGGTGGGAGGCACACATATGCACACACAGGGGCACATTTCTGCTCCACCTTAGAGTGACACAGCTTTTTGGAGTGTCCTTCCACAAATGTGAGCACAAACAGGGAGTGAGGTATGGCCACATTAGTGCTGCTGACCCCCTCCTGAAGCCCTTTGTTTGGTTTAGGGACACAAACACATTTTTCCACCCTCTCTGGAGACAGAGATTGAAGAAAGAAGGAAAGAAATTCCCCCCTTAACTAATCCTCCCTATCTCCTGTTCTCCAGGGATGTAAGATGAAGCAAAGCTCATTTCCTTCTGAGCACTTCACATTTTGCTTCCTACCTACTACCAGCCCTGAGCAGGATTTGGGTCTGCAAGGTGTCCCCTTCACCTCCAGCATCTGGATCCCATACAGATTCTTTCCCCTATTTGTGCTCAAGGTGATCATAAATAACAGTATTTTTGTCTGGGAGAGAGTAGACACTAAGATCTGTCCCCATGAATTTAAGCTTCAAAGCTGAGATTTTCAGTATTTTAAGAATTTTTTTCAGCATTTATAAGAAAAGCACACAGTTACAATGCTCTGTTTCTGTCTAGAACACACCCAGGTGCCCTAAACCATGGTCATGAACCAAACCAAAGCCACCCTACATGGAGCACACCTGCAGCACAGAGCAGGATTTACCAAAATCCAGGCCAGCAGAATAAAATCCAGGCTTTGCATGAGCTCCAACCCCACTTTCATAGCATGAAGCACTAAGCATCCTCCTTTCCCCTGCTTTTTAGGATCAGTCTGAGGTTCATATTCATGCAACACTTCACCCCATTCTAATCTACCCCACGATTACTTACAGGGAGGTCTCTGCAGTCCCAGCAGCTGAGTGGTGTCTCAGACAGCCCCAGTGGAAATTCTGTGTGAAGCCCAGGGCCAGGCAGCCCTTTGTGTATCCCAAAAGGAGCCCAGCTCCACACTCCACACCCTCAATCCTCCTCACTGCCTCCCAGTGGTCTCTGGCAGCTGGTTTTATCTCAGGGAGCTGGGCTATGTTGAGAGGATGAACTACTTGGGCTATTTTTAGGGAACAGTGAAATGGCTCTTCCACCAGGCTGAGTCAATCATGAGTCCCAGCAATTCTGAGCAGGGGTTTGGGAAAGGCTGGGGCCCTGGCTTATTTTCAGAATTTATTCATTCAAAATACCCCTGGTGTAACCTGGTAGGAGACGGGGATGCAGCCAGGCAGTGCTGCAACGGGGACGAGGCATTTCCCTGACTCACTGTCATGTCCTCAGGCTGTGATCCTCACAGCCAGGCCCCCTGCCACCTCTGGCCACAGCCAAAGTTTGAAGAGAAATGCTGGGAAGGTGAGAGGTATTACCTACAATTTCTGGTTCCCTATTTCCTCATCAGTTCCAGCATTTTAGAAGCAAGAATGAAAAAAAAATTTCTTTGGGAAAGTGACTAAAGAAGGGCAACCATTCTACCTGCTCTATGGTAAGCTGGGAATTGCTCCTGTTGTGGGGGACACAGGTGGCTGCTCTGGGAAGTGTTTGGAGAGGGATAATAATAATAAAAGCACTCAGACCTGGAGGACTCTCGATGCCCTCAAAGTCCAGCTGGGCAAAGGGTACTATTTTAGCTTGTTAATGGTGTGCCAGAGCTGGTGATGCTGCCTAGCCAAACTGATTCACAAATACAAACATAACCAAACACTCTGGGCGTGGTTTTCAGAGCCCAGCTTTAGCAGGCTGAGACACAATCTGACTGATGTACCCAGTAATATTGAATCAGGCCCAGCTGTTCTCTCCTTGGTTTGCTTTTCTGACACCTTTAGAGTGTTTATGTTTGAGAACATCACCCCATGGCAATGGAAGATGTGGGTTGGCTGTGCCAGTGCCACAAAGCCCCATCACCTGAGATAAAATATCCATGCTCTTTGTTGCAAAGGGCCAAGCAACTGATACTGATTTTCCACTTTCACAGAATCCCAGAGTGGTTTGGGTTGGAAGGGACATTAAAAATCACCCAGTTCCCAACCCCCTGCCATGGACAGAGACTCCTTCCACTAGACCACGTTGCTCAAGGCCCCATCCAACCTGGCCATGAGCACTTCCAGGGATGGGGCATCTACAACTTCTTGGGCAACCCATTTCAATGCCTCACTACCCTCTGAGTAAAGGCTTTTCCCCCATAACATCTAATATAAATCTCTCCTCTTTTCGTTTTAAATAATTCCCCCTTGTCCTCTCACTATGCCCCACATAAAAAGTTCCTTTCCCTCATTTTACAAGCCCATTTTAAGCACTGAGAGGTTTAAGGCTTTTCATGCACTTCTCCTGAGTAGTTCTGTTGGACTTTTCCTTTTCCAGGGGTGTTTGGAGGGGCTGCTGCCCCTCTCTTTTCTGTGGGTCCGCAGGTATCAGGAGGGAACACCACACATCACCCAGACTGCAGCTCAGCATGAGGCGTGGTTTCCTTGCCAATATCATGTGGCATCACCTCCATCACAACCTGTCCAGCTGCGGATGAACATCTGTATTCATGAGGCTCCTGGAAGGGCCCAGCTCCTGTCTGCCATCGCCCAGTTTCTTTCACCATCCTGCAGGGCCATGAGCTGCTCTTCCCCTCTGTCTGTGCCTCCGGAGATCATCACTCCTCCTTCTGAAGTGGTCTCTGCATTCTTTGTTGCTTCCCTCCGTAATGAGGGTCAGAAAAGGAGCTGCCAGGAGGGTCATAGCAGGTTCTGGATGGCCAGCCAGGTTTTGGGGCAGAGGGTTGGGGGTGGCAGGGGCTGTCAGCAAGCACACACCTGCTCAGGTAGCACCAAGTGGGTGGCAGTGGTGCCTGCAAACACAGTGGTGCCTGCAAACACAGCAGCACAGTGGGAGCTGAGATATCTTGTTCTATTGCACTAATACAACAACATATATATATATGTATATAGTATAGATATAGATATATAGATATGTATAATATATGTGTATATATATATATAATAACAGCCCCGGGATACATGGATTTTACAATATCTTATTTATTCCATGTGCATGGAGGGACATGAATGCAGGAGGCAAATGGCAGAGCAGATGAGCTCAGTCAGCAGCTGGCAGTGGGTATTTGTGTGTCATGGGCTGCCTATGCCTGGCAGGAGCACACAGGGGGTGTGTGTGTGTGTATTTGTGTGGAGTTCTGTTCTCATCTGCCACATCCGTGTGTTGTGTCCACACACAAGGCTGGCTGTCACACTCCTGCTGTCCCTCTCCATCCCCAGGTGAAGGACCTGCTCTGCTCTGGGCTGTCACCTCCATGTGTGTCCCCTCAGTGCCCCTGCAGCGCTGAGAGATCTGAGCTACCTGGCAGCTCTGCACAGCTCCTGGGGAAAGGGTTTTGTCCTCCTGTCTGAAAGACAGCAACTAATTAGAAGGCAGGAAATGAGAAAAAAATAAATCACAGAGGCACTGGGGTGTTCTGAGAGGCACAGAGAGTGTGAGGGGAGAGATGAGCAGCCCCAGGGTCTGGAGCAGAGGGCAGCCCTGAGCCCTTGGCCATGGGGTGGCTCCTGCTGGAAGCCCAGGGAAGAGGGCATGAGGGTCTCAGCAAGGGAAAGGCTCTTTAGGTTAGATTGAGTGAAAGCAGAGCCTGGGGCTTGCAGGAAAAGCCAATTAGGAGGCACAAGCCTGTCTGCTTTGATTGTTGGCAGACCTCAGCCAGGCTGAGCAGCAGAGGCTGATCCTCCCCTGCCCTCCAGGAATCCCTGGGAACTACTGTGTGCTCCCATGGCAGCCTCCCCAAAAAATGCCTATGATCCCAGCTCCCCTAATGGGTCACAGGGGCTGAGAGAGGTGACAGGGATGGGTGGCATGTCCTGCTGCCCCTCCTTTCTGTGATGGGGCACAAGATGGATCCCGTGCTTGAACCCCAAGTTTCCCTCCTGCCTGAGTCCAGCAAGGGCTGGACAGATTGGCCATTTACATGAGCCCTGACATTCAGCTCCAGCTTGTTGTGCCCATGAAAAGCAACTGCTGGAAGGGAAATGAGCTTTTAAGGATTATTTTGATTGTACCAGCCTCTATCATGGCAAATGCCGGAGCTTCCTAAAACTCTGGCGTGAGCACAGCCTTTTATCTTAAATCGGCATTTTCCCCCGCCTTTCAGGGAGCATTTCAGACATTTCCAGTTCACTGGCCATGTTCTCCCAAGCCCATCTGCTGAGCAGCACGGTGCAGAGGGCGGAATGAGGGTTGCAGAGCCCCGGGTCAGTCACCGTGACAGGGAGGGCGGCACTGCTGGGACGTGGAGCCCGCAGCATCCTTGTGGAGCCCGCAGCATCCTTGTGGAGCCCGCAGCATCCTTGTGGAGCCCGGAGCATCCTTAAGGAGCCCGGAGCACCTTGTGGAGCCTGGAGCATCCTTGTGGAGCCCGCAGCATCCTTACAGAGCCCGGAGAATCCTTGTAGAGCCCCAAGCATCCTTGTGGTGCCCGGAGAATCCTTGAGGTGCCCAGAGCATCCTTGTGGAGCCTGGAGCATCCCTGCAGAGCCCAGAGCATCCCTGCGAAGCCCGGAGCATCCTTGTGAAGCCCGGAGCATCCCTGCAGAGCCCAGAGCATCCCTGCGAAGCCCGGAGCATCCTTACGGAGCCCGGAGCATCCTTGCGGAGCCCAGAGTGTCCTCGCATAGCCCGGAGCATCCTTGCGGAGGCCGGGTTTGGGATGGAGGAGAGCCGGTGCCGCTGTCGCTAGATGGCACCGCACCCCCTCGCAGGGAACGAGCGGGGCTGCAGGGGATGGAGCCTCCCCGTTTGGGAGCTGGGGTTGTTTAGCCTGGAGGACAGAAGGCTTAGAGGTGACCTGAAGGAATTCAGGACATTCCTCTGGCTGTCCTGGATTGCCAGAACCCCTGCCAGGGGGCTCAGAGATGCTGGCACAGAGCCCAAGATGCCCCTGTGAGTTTGATTACAACCCATGGAGCAAGTTGCTAACCTCATATGAAGATCTGCAAGCCACAAAAGTATAAGTAGAATAATAATTAGTTTATCACAGGGCGAAAAAATAGATTTTTGGGGTTTTTGGAATGGGGGTTCAGGGGGCAAGATGGAGCAATCTGGGCATGTCCAGCCTTTCTCCTTCTTCTTCTTGGCCTCCATCTTCTGCTGTGATGTTGGCACTTTTAGATTGGTTTAGAGTAGAAGCTCACTGTCTAACATAGGTGATAGGTATTGGAAAATAATTGTGAATATTGTACATGTAGTTTTTAGTATAAAAAGATAACACTACCTGGAAGCAGGCAGAGTGTTTCTGTCTGACCTGCTGAGCAGATCTCTGCAGGCCAGGAGAAAGAATTTTATAGATAAAAAACAATAAACAACCTTGAGACTGAGAACTGAGGAGTTCTGACTCCTTCTTCGACTGCTGGGCTGGGAAAAGAGACTTTCTAACTTATCTTGGGGTCACTCTGACCAGCAGAGTCCTGAGGGTGACCTTATTGCTCTCTACAACTTCCTGAATGGAGGTTGTAGACAAGTGGGGTTGGTCTCTTCCATGAGGCAGCACTGACAGAACCAGAGCACACAGCCTCCAGCTATGTCAGGGAAGGTACAGGTTGGATATTAGGAAGAAATTTTTCACCGAAAGAATAATAAAGTACTGGAATGCTCTTCCCAGGCAGGTGGTACAATCACCATCTCTGGATGTGTTTAAAAAAAAGACTGGCCATGGCACTTGGTGCTAGTTGAGGTGTTAGGGCATAGGTTGGACTTGATGATCTCAGATGTCTCTTCCAACCTCATCATTCTGTGACTCTGTGATTCTGTCAAGCAAACCCTTGAACCAAACCCGAGTCTCCCTGCCTGCAGTATGGGGATCCCACTGTTTCCTGCCCTCTCCTTCACCTCCTCTCCTTGCTTTGAAAATTCCCCTTGTGCAGAGGTCGAAATGAACATAGAATAGAATAGAATAGAATAGAATAGAATAGAATAGAATAGTATAGAAAAGAAAGGGGGAGGAGGGGTTTGCAGGTGGGTTTGAGGCTGCCTGGATGCTCTGTAATTTGCAGTCACCTCAGGCTCCTGTTTCATCTTTGCACTGAGGTAACATCCCTGTGGGCCCTTCAGCTGGAAGCCCTGGATAATGGAGCAGTGTTAATACACACACACACTCAAACCTGTGTGCATGTCCCTCTTCCCTCTTTCTTGGCCACAATTCCCTCTCTCTGATTGCCAAAATTCATCTAGAAGTTGTTGATTTTTAAATCCAGAGTACTCAGAAGATTCCACCTGCAATAAATTTGCTGGTGCCTTCTCCTTTTGAATATTAAAGGACTCAAGCTTTCAACTATTTCCCTTTGGGAAAAAATGGTTCCTTGATTTGCCATCTTCCTTCCTAGGAAGAATTTTGTTCTGCTGTGCAAGTCTGCCAGCGCTCAGTTTAATCTCATTACTGCAGACTACAGCCACTTGGACCTCTTTAATCAGTGACTTGGTGACGTCCTTGGTGGCAGCTTCCTCCAGATCATCTGATATCACCAGCGTGACCAGGGGCACACAGCCCAGCTGGTTTGGCTGTCTGGGAATGTACTTTTCTAAGGGGTATAAAAGCCATCCCCTGGAGCAATGAATGCTCAGGCCTGCAGCAGTGTTTCAGGTGTGACTGTGCTGTGCCTGGAAAGAGATGCAGCCAGTGGTGCTTAGACTTTTTGTGCAGTTATTCAGCTCCACACTGACGTGTGTTTGCTGATAAACCCAAGTCAGCAGAGCTGTCTTGAACACTGCCAAGCTCTATATCAGACATCCTAGCCCCTGAGAACTTTGGTCTGTGCTTAGCTTGTGTTATTGTGTGGCTTCAAACCACTTGGCACTGCTTTCCCCATCCCAAGTTGGGGCTGTCCCCTCGTGTTCCAGATTACAAGGCAAAATGTATCCTATGACCATCTGTATGGTAGTTGTCTTTTGTCAAGTAGGCAGTTTTCCTTATTTCTTCCACAATCACTCCTCCCTTGGGAGGGGACATTGCTGATAACAGCTATTGAATGTCACTGCATGACTGATAAGAACTACAGCATGCCACTGGGAGATGTGAGCCCAGAGGGAGGGGCCAAGCATTCCTACTTGGATATAATCTGGAGATTCTGGAACACCGGCACGGCTTCTCCACTGGATTCCCCAGAGGAACAGCAGCTGCCTCTCCTTCCACTGGATCTTCAGAGGAAGAATCCATCCTTCTGTACAGGATCCCTGCTCCAGCAGAACCACCCCTGACACTGCAGGAGGGCTGAGCCACAATTCCAATGAGACTGCTGCCAACACCCTGACCCACAGGGTGTCAGGTTGGGTTCTGACTCTGTCAGTGTTGTTTTGATTTACTGCATTGTTTATTTTATCCTTTTATTTTCTTCCCTATTAAAGAACTGTTATTCCTTCTCTCATATCTTTGCCTGAGAGCCCCTTAATTTAAAATTTATAGCAATTGGGACGGGTGGGGAGGGTTTACATTCTCCATTTCAGGGGAGGCTCCTGCCTTCCTTAGCAGACTCCTGTCTTTCCAAACTGAGACACCTCCTCACCCCTCAGGAAGGGCAGTGGGGCTGCCCCTGTGGGGGATGAGGAGGATCCCATGGAAGATCTCCCTGGTCACTGCTGGAGCTTGTGGAGCATCAACACCTCTCTGGCTCCATGGGAATGACAGAGCACAGCACAGGTACAGCCTTGGGTGTGTCTGGTCCCTGAGAGATTTGGGACAGCTGGCTCCTGGACTTTTTTAGGAAGCATTACAGCTCCTGTCTCGAAACAAATCCAGCACCCACCTCAGCGGGAGCTGTGGCATTCCCAGCTCCCTGGATGGAATTGCCTCCCCAGAAGGACCTCACACACAAAGCCCTTCCAATGAAGCCATGGCTATTACAAGGCCTTTGAGTCAGGGGCTGGGGAGTGGTGTAAGGCTCTAAGATAGGCCATGATTCACCCCTGGCCAGCCAGGGAAAAGACATTCCTGGTGCTGGAAAAGGCACACAAAACTGTGATAGTGTTGAGCTAGATAGTCTGGTGACATCATGTGCTCTGATACTAAAAAAAAATCCCAGCAATGCTGTGGAAACCCAGCAATGCTGAGGAAAACTCCATCATTTGTGTGCTCCTGTAAGAGACTGCTTTTCCCATGCAGCTGGGTAATTAAATACAGGGTCTCAAATCCAGGCAGTGTGTGATCCTTTTCCTCCTCTTGTGTGAAAGGCAAGAAAGAAATGGAAAGAAAAAAGAACAAATCCTAAATACATGGTCTAAGGGGACCCTGGATCAAGGGCCAAAAATCCTGGGATGGCCCAGAGGTCTCTAATCCAGTCATTATGGGATTTTTTGGAGACCTGTTTTTTTTTTCATGATGGGATTTTTTGGAGACCTGTTTTTTTCAGCACCAAGTTAAACAGCAGACTTTGGTAAAATTCTGCTCTTTCCCATGCAAAGCTTGGATTTTTCACTCTTGACAAATGCCCTTTGCCTTGAAATATCCCTGACCTGCTTTAGTCCTGATGATATCATAACATTAGGGATCACTTACATGCCCTATCTTAAGCCAAGGATGACTCTCTCTCATACATCACTGCTGCCAAATTCAAAAAGGAGCCCGGCCAAGGCTCCTTAGTTAGGTACAAAGGAACCTCTCCCTCTTCCTCTCCTCAAGGCTTGAGGTGCAGGGACATATTACTCATCCCAAACTAAACATGGATGTATTTCTTCCTTGGTATTTAATAGCAGCTATTTTTAACTGCTGGGATAACAGCACAGGGGGAGCCAGCATGGCTCTGTGGACTCATCACTGGCCCAGATCCCAGCTGTGCTGGGATTTGCCAGCTCTGTGTGGTGGGACTGATCAGGGCTGCAGCCAAGGGCTTGTCTGCTCCCTGTGCTCCCTATCCTTGGCCACATTCCTGAGTGTCCAGCCCTGGCAGGACCCCACGTCCCCAGGCAGCATCGCCTGCTCAGTGTCTGCTGTGGGGTTCTGTGGGAAACACAGGTCCGTGTAAAGACCAAGCAGAGCCTTCCCAGCTGCATCTCTAGAGGTGGAAACAGGGTAGCAGTGATGCCTGGAAACCAAAATAAATCCAACTCACAGCTCCTGCCCGTGGCTGAGTCATCAGATGCATCCGGCACCGCGGAGATGATCCCCTGCCTGTCCCGGGACTCCTTCCCTTCCTGTGTGGGAGCAACAGCAGGGAAACAGGTAAATTCCCAGAAATAGAGGAGAAGAACTGCACAAAGACCCCGTGAGGGGAAAGTGACACCACCTGACTTTCCAGAGACAAAGGTGGCTTTTTTTTTCCCCTGCAGGACCCAGCCTTGGCTTTGCTGTTCTCTCTAAGGGCGGTGCTTCACAGTTTTTTGATGCTCTGCCTCATTTCCAGAGCTAAGTGGTATTTTCCATGCCTGTCTTTGATTTCTGAGACAGGATTATCCATCCATTTCCTTTACCAGCTCCCACAATGATTTTTGTGCCTCAAACCCAGTAGTGATGGGAGTTGCCCTTTGCTGTTCTCCCAGTGAAGGACCAGTCCCTCGTGTGGGCTGATACCATACAGCAAAGAGATGAACAAGATAATTTCTGATAGAGTCTCATCCATAATTAATATTCCAGATGATATCAACATGGTTGATAGACTTTCCCATGTATTCTGGGTGTAGATCTCTCTCCAGGCTGCCCATTCCTACCAACCCCTTCCAGGAAGAGGATCACCACGAGGAACAGTTTGTTAACATCTGACCCCTGCCCCTGGTGCCATCAAATCACCCAGGGCTAGATGGCACTAGAAATAAACATCCACATGGAAACCTGGGCATAGGGGGTCACATCAGTGGGTGATGAAACACCACCACGAAATCCAGGATATATAAGGATAAAATGCATTTCCAGAGCTTTTTGAATCACCTACTGACCTTTGCGGCGGATTCCTTCCCTGGGGTGGTGGCAGGGCTCCATCGTGCCTTCCTCTGGATGCTCTGGAGAGGGGAAGGGAAGGCTGGGTCTCTGTGGGCTTTGCTCTCCAGGCTCAGGGGCTGGACTGTGGTCAGGATGCTGGTGAGATCAGCCTCCCTCTTCCTCACAGGGCCTTTGGGAGATGGAGCCTCCAGTGGGGCACAGGGTGAGCTCCTACAGTGTGGGGTGGTTTTAGGGGTGTCACAGCTGGTCAGGAGCCCTCTGAAATTCCTTGCTGGAGCACCAATCTTAGGGATGGGAGCACCCTCCATGGGCTTGCTTGGGCACATGGCACAGGGATGGCTTCGAGGTAAGGTACAGTTTTTCCCCACTGGAGTGGCATTGCTCTGTGATGCATATCTTGCTTCCATGAGCTAAAAAAAAAAACGCAAAAAACCAAACCCAAAATATCAAAATAAATTGTTATATAATTTCAATAATAAACCATGTGAAATATTTATTTCCGGCTCTTCTACTTCAAGCATCACATCTGTTGATTTCTGGAATGAAAGAGTATCCACCCTTTCTATTTACTCTGAAATAAATGTTGTTGAAGGGCACAATAGCTTGTTTTTTTCACTTTTGTTTCAGGTGAGCCCTTCTGACTTGTCCATGAACATGCAAGAAAGCCTTGGAGTCAAAAATATATGGCCAGTGGTTGTCTCTTCTCTTGGATCATTGCTTTATTCCCATCTCCATCCTCCTAGTCTATGAAATTGTGTTTTTAAACAGGAGAAAATCCCTCTCTCTATCATTTAATAAGAAATCTCCAGTTTCTTCTTAAAAACTTGGACTCAAAATAAAAAAAAATCAGATTATGCCTTTTGTTTAATTAGGTGGAATTCATTTTTCTGTGGTCAGTGGGAATCAACCCCATTTTTAGCACAAAAGCTAGATAAAGTCCAGAATATCTGGCTTCTGGTGTGTTATCTTATCTTTTTTATTCCGGGTTGCAAGGGGCCCCTTATCACAAATCAGGGTCAAATGAGCAAACACAGAGCTGAGAACTGCAGATTATGCCAGTGAGTTTGCAATCAAAATGTGAGGAACACTGGCAGGTGGGAGGGTGTCCCTTGGCCATGATGTGAGAACAGCAGTCACAGCTTCTGGCTGGGGGGAATTCCATCTAAGATCCTGAACTGCAGACCCTTAAATGCAAAATCTACCCATAAACTTGGTGTCAAAGTCCAATTACAGTAAAAATAACACCAAGAAAGTGCTAGAATGGTGGAGTAGAATGGCAGAAATGACACTAACATCTAATCTGAGATGCAGAGGGCAACATCAATAAACCTCCAGCTGGTGATGGAGGAGGGCAGAGATGTCCCAGAATCATCCCTGCCAGCCCAGTGTGGCTCTCTGGGTGCATTCATGACATTCAAGCCAGCACTAAATCCTCTGCTGGGTCCTTACTTCTTGATTGTCTTCTCTATCTCCACAATTTTTTTCACTCCGCAGCAACCTGAATATCATACATGAAATTTCCATCCTGGAGCATCATATGTGTGCCAGTTCCTCTGTATATACTAAGAGGCAATTGGGTCTGACCTGTTCTGGGGTTTCTCAGAACAGCACTGGTTATTGCAGAAAATTCTGGGATTTTGTTTGTCTCTCATTGCCAAGAACTGCAGCTCTGTGTTGTGAGGAGAGTCTTGACTCTCACCTTGGGATGTTCTTGCTTGGTCATGCTTTTTTCACCGTTCAGGATGTGCTGGTACCTGCAGGGAAGACAGGAGATGGCACCTGAGTCCCTTTGCAGCCTGAGTTTATTTTTGCATATTGTGGACGGGCTTGTTCTGCCTTCCCCTGCCCTCTGGAAAATATCAAAGCCAACAGATCCCAAAGGGAAGTTTGAAGAGAGACAGAGAGGTGAGAAATCTCCCAGACAGGACTGGTTTTAGCTCAGGGCTGTGCTGCCAGAGCCATTGTGAGCTCTCTCCTCCCAAGCTCCATGCAGAAGTGTCCCTGGAGCATCCATGTCCCCACTGGTGGGGGATCTGTAGGGGGTTTACATTGCCTGAATGAGGTGTATTATTGCACTTTGCTGATTTATAGCTTGGAGATGAAGTCAGGCTTTCCAGGAGGTTGATTTATTCAGCTTTAACCTCATGTAAAGGGATTTATCAAGTCAGTACCTGACCTATTATAACACCAGTGGTGAGTGAGACCTTTGCAGAATAAACCTCCTTCCTGCTCTTCCGTGCTCTGGGGAATGCACTCTCAGCTTTCTCTAAAGACCCTGTCAGAGAGATGGCTATTTGCAGTGGAAATGAACCAATTTTGGGATATTTGGAACTAAACTGTCCCAGGGGGAAGTTCAAGAGACAGATTTAACAGCTGCTCTGCCACTCTTACATGGAGGGAGATGTACTTTGGGTTCTGTTCCTAATCTTGTCTCACGCTTGGCAGAGCTTTGGTCTGATCTCAGTTATGGGTTGTAACGAGAACAGAAATCAGCCCTTAAGAGGCTTGGGCTGAAATGTGATTCTCCCTGGAGCTTTTTGGTAAGAGACAGTTGAGAGAAAGCAGGAGGGGATGCAGTGCCCATACCCCTCTCTCCTCCCCATCAGCTCATCTCTCCAGCATTTGCTCCTTTCCCCTGTGGCACCTCACAAACTACCAAGATTAAAAACTTAAATTGTCCACCTGGGAATGCTCCAGTCCTCGGGGTCAAGGGCAAATTCCTCTGTGTCATATTATTTAGTGAAGATTGCTGACTGTGTCTGGGTTTTAAATCAGGATTTGTCTTCTATGACACAATAATGCACTGGAAATATAGAACAGAGAGGAGCCCTCGTGACAGAAAACACACAGCTCTCACTTGAACCTGGCAATTCGGGGTGCTGTGCTTGGGAAAGGTCTGAGTGAGATTTGTTTGTTACAGAGGTGGAGAGGGAAAGGAGAATTCAGATCTGGAGCCCCCTCAGATTTGACGTGAACTTCACCCACAGGTTAAACAGCACCCACCTGGCCACCAGCTCTGAGACAGACACAGCTTTCCTCAGGAGAACTGCCCTGAGCTCTGGGTTGCTCCTTGGAGAAGGGCACAGGGAAGGGAAGGACTGGGCTGGCCTCAACCTCTCAGCTTTTTCCATGTTTTCTGTCTGCTGGCACTGGAACAAGAGAGCAAAGGTTGTGGTGCTGGATGAGAAGGCTCAGGGAAAAGAGGCCAAAAATTGGTGTGTCCATCTCCACTCAGGGCATCAGCAAAGGGCTGTGGAACAAATGCTGCCTTCATCTCCATCTGCATCTTCATCTGCAAACCTCATCACTGAAATGCACTTTTGAAAAACAAAATGGGGTTAAAGCAGACACAAATTAAATTAAATCACACTTAATGCAGGGAATTGGTCTTTTCTACTCTGTCTACCACTTATCTCATTCTCTTAGATCCCCAAGTTCATCTCTATGACAGTGAGAGATGTGAAGGAAGAAAAGACGTGAAGAAAATTAGCTTTAAATAATTTAAAAGTTGCTTAAGATAATTTGCATATGCATCTTCAGTTAAATTTTTCTGATGTTTCCAGTGTCACACAGACCTGAACCAGCTCTGGATTCAGACAGTTACTGAAGATTTAAGTACCCCTTGGCCTCTTCTTCCAACAATGTTCTTGTTTTCCAGACTTCAAAAATGTGCAGCAGAAGTCTCAGGCATTGTATTTGCAGTGACTGATCTGACACTTGGAAGTACATTAGGTCATCTAGGGTTCATTTTCTGAATGTAGACACAGCTCTGGGGACCTACAAGTTATATGTAATTGCTTTTTAATTACTGACACAGACATTTGAACTACAGGATTATTAAGTACTTGTATTTACATTTTGAAAGTATTTGTTATAAAAGCCACGTTGCTCGCAAAAAAAAATGTTTCATCAGCAATTTCCATGGCTCTGGCCTGAATATTATTTATTCGGTGTCCAGTCATTGTCCACCCATGTTTGGGTGTCTACTTCCAGATGCACTCAAAAGGGACAGATTTTTTGGGGGATAAGAATGTAATTCAGCAACTTGTGAATATCTGCTTCCATTCCCATGCCTGTTGAGACATCTGAAATAAAGATCAGAGGGAGGGAAATACGTCTCTCACTAGTTGATTTAAAAATTTCTTTTCCTTTTTTTTTTTTTTTTTTTTTTTTTTTGTTTTGTTTATGTTTTTGGGTTCTTTGGTTTTGTATTTTTTGGGTTTTTTTTTTTTTGTTTTCCCATGGTCATTCCCCATGGTGTTAGAGAAGAGACAGATCTGTCAGATCACAGGCTCCCACCTCCCATAGTTAAAGGGTTATTTCCCATTTTTGTGGTGGTGTCTAACATTGAACAATTCCAGGTTAAGGGCCCACCAGGGATTTACTTTGTGGCAAAATGAGCCTGTTAGGGAGAATTATTCCCTATCCCTCCTTTCCCTTAAATACAGGCAGCAGATGAAAATACCCTTCTCAGCCCACCCTGCACAGTTCCCACAGCCAGCACAGCACCCCCTCAATTGCTAAGGGTTTATAGGATTTTTCTGATATTAATTCATTCCATCTCCTGTGATCTGGGAGGGGTTTTTGTGTAAAATCACTTACATGCTAGAGCTGTTCCCTCTGCCTGAGATCTGCCATTTGATATTCTCCTTGGGGCTCTCCAGCACCACGCTGCTGCCTCCTTCCTCTCCCCCTCCTGAGCACGAGAGGAGGCAAAGTCCCTTGGCAGAGCTGCAATTAAATATTAAAAGCTGATGTGCAAATGGGGATGGTGTTGAATTGGAGAGCTGACACTGAGGAGCAGAGGATTTGAAGCCTCCTCCCTCCTCCTGTCAGCTTTTTGCCAATTATTGAGGTCTCATTCCTCCCCTAAAATCATCAGGTAAGCTCAGACCTGGCTGGGCACCCACAGCCCAAAGCTGGAGTCTGATTTAGGTGGGAAGGTGCTGGAATCTGTGTTCCCACCTTGCCTCAGAGTGAGCCACGCTGAAATAAGGGGATTCTTTAAATGGATGTTTCTGGCACAGGTCACACACCCACACTCCAAACCAGAGAATGTTCTCAGTTCAATTTGTAGTCCCCTGGGCTTGTGGCTTTGCTGGGGAGGCTCTGCAGGAGCTGCAGGAGAGGGTTTCTCTCTGGGTTGTTGAACACACTGCTCCTCCTGGCAAAAATGAAAGGCAGGCCAGGGTCCAGATGAAATGAATTGAAATAATTCACCATTAGTGGAAACAAAGGGCAGGACTGTCTGAGGAGATTTGATTTAGCCAAAGTTAAAGTTTGATTAAAGTCAGAGTCTGGCAAAAGTAGCCTCCTCTTCCTCTCAAAAAGCTCTGTGGCACAAAAAGAGCTGATTTTCACTGGGTTACTGCAAAGTTCTCCCTGGGATTTATTCTGCTCACGCGGGAAAGTTGATCAAGCAGCAAAGCCAATGCACAAATAAGAGCAAATCACTGTGTTGCTTTATAATGAACAAGAAAAGCTACATTTGACATCAAAAGCTGGAAAATAATTTACCCAGAAATGACTAAGTTAAGCAAGAAACCTTTGAGATGGGAAGCCAGTGAGTCAGGGCAAGGCAGAGATCTGGATAAACAACTGGAGTGTCCCTGTCATTGCTGTAGGAAATAATAGCTTGCACTTCTCCATCTGCTCTGATTCAGCTCTTACTGGAACAAACCTCCTTACTGAGCTTTTATTTCAGCATCTGAAACAACTGAGAAGCACTAATGGTTTCAATTCTCTGTCCTGTGGGTAGATACAAGTTTGGTTCCACATGGTGGACTCTGGTCATGGTGTCAGTGCTGTTCCTTTCAGCAGTGCCTGGGACCAGCCTGGAGCTCAGCCCTGGCTTTGTGCAAGCCCAGGTTTGGGCCAGGCATTCTCCCAGGGTTTCCCTGAACTGATGGGCAATTTTTCTTGGAGGACTGTGCAGGATGCCCTGCATGGTAATGGGAAAATTCCAGTGACTCTGGCAGCTGCTGCGTTATCAAGAGACAAACCTGATGGAGGATGGAAGGATTTTAATTTTGTGGGCAACCCAAAGCTCTGAAGCTGGGATGCATCCTTGATAGTTATTTATTTTAGTGGATGAGGATTTGGCTGCCAGAATGAAACAATGAGCACTTCAGTCCTTCCAATAGTGAGTAATAGAGGCTGCTAAAAGCCTCATGAATTATTTTGGGGACTACTGCTCTCCAGCTCCTCTCTCCATAAAAGGCCTGCATGAAACAATTCCCTGCACAGCTCTGAGGCACCCTCACGAGATAAAGTGTGTTTTGGAGCTGTTTTTGCCAGGATTACAGAGCCCCAGGCTGATTCCTCAGCTACTGTCTCTGCTGGGAGCCTTGCTCATCCCACAGAGATTTCAGCCTTCATCATTAGTGGTGCTCTGGGTTTGCTCTGCTGGCAAGGATCTTTGGGAAGATGGGAAGGAATTCTTGATGCTGAGATGTTACTAGGAAGAGGGGCCTGAATCACACTGAATTGCCTCCAGGTAGCAAATCAAGGCCATGGGGGAATAGTTAGAGGGTGGAGGGATGGATGCACCAGCCCCCAAAACAAGTTTTCTTCCAACATCCAAGGAAGGGAAAGAATCACTCTTGAAGACTCCTGGGGTTTGTGTCTTGTCTTGTGAGAAGCTGGAAGAGATGCTCTGAAGAAACTGGAAGCTTTGCTGGGATGTGATTTTTGAGCTTCAGCAGTTCCCCCAGGTGGAGGACAAGGGTTAAGGAGATGCTGTGAGGATCATTCAGCAACCTCTGTGGTCCCCAAATTCTCTTTCCAGCAATCCTTGGCATATCTGGGACACAGATTGTGTTCTGGCTGCTCTGCTCCTGTTCTCCAAGGGAAGCAAACAGTTCAACACTGCCTTTCCAGGTGTCCTTAACTCTAATTAAAAACTGGTGGCTGAGACAGAAAGAGCAGCCAACCTCAAATACCTCCTCTGTTTCCAGCAGAAAGGTGGGAACCACCACGCTACTTCTGTGTATCTCTATCCTGATGACACCTGGACAGAAAAGGCAACTGAGAGGTTTTAAGAATCCAAGCTTCCTTTTCTCTCCTCTAGTGACAAAACAGCCAAATCCCACCCTTTTCCCTCAGACAATGGGGGTTTCCCTGCAGAATATGAGAAGGGTGATAAAAGTCCTCCAGGTGCTTCCACAGGCAGCAGATGATGCCACTTCCATGCTCCTCCTTTGGATCACACCTTTACCTGTTAGAACCACCCACCCTTCCTTGTCCTGTGGTTTCATCCCAGGACTTTTCCAGGGTAGGGTCTGGAGTTTTATTCCAGGCACTCTGAGGCCTCACTGCCTGCCCAGGACATCTCCTCACCACTACACTAAGAAGAGCAAACTCTGCTTTTTGGTTTTGTGTAAAAGCCAAAATGAGGGATGCAGGACTCCAGGCTGCTCTTCCAAATGCAGTTTATTACATCTCAGATGTTACAGCAGTCCAGGGTCATGGGTGACAGAGCTGTGCCTACAGCTGTCAGCTCCAGCTGCAGGCAGGCCTGGACACCCTTTGGTTTTGGTTACAGTGCATTATAGACTTTTCTTTGCTGAGCATCTTAATACAGAAGAACCAATCTATCATCGCAGACATCTTTTTATGAAAAACCCTTTCTTAGGATTTTTTTCTTCCTGAAAAGCTGAGATGCTCCAGGAACAAAATGTAAACAATGGTTATCTGCTGCTGTGGAACGCAACAGGTGGATCTGTGATTGCTCTCGTGTGGATGTTTGGATTTATTGACCAGTCACGGCAGAGCTGGCTCTCTGTCTCTGTCTGAGCCAGCTGCCTTTGTTACCATTCTTTTCTTTTCTATTCTTAGCTTAGCTAGCCTTCTGAGATAAAGCTTTTCCTTCTATTCTTTTAGTATAGTTATAATGTAATATATATATCATAAAATAGTAAATTAAGCCTTCTGAAATATGGAGTCAAATCTACGTCTCTTCCCTCATCCTGAAAACCCCTGTGAACACTGTCACAATCTATACCTTAACTATTATCCATAGCCTATCATAAGTACTATAATTACCATATTGATGTTACTATTCTCCAATCACTAAAAGTTAGTACATTACAGTTTAGGCTAGAAGTTGTTTTTCAGTTTTCTTGCAGTGAAAAATTCTGAGACCTTTTTTCTACTTGAAACATTGTCAGAATTGTTTGCCTTGTGCTATCTTTCTGCTTGGTAAAAACATCTTCTTGTTTGGGATGGGTTTATCTTTTGCTCTAAGTCCTAAAAACCCCTTCTAACTAACACACCCTTTGCCTCCTTGGTTATCCAGTGAAACTGGCTCAGCAATTCAAAACTTCAATATCAAATATCAATATCAAAAAACTTCAATATCAAAAATTCCATATCAAAACTTGCTTCCATCTCTATTCCTTCATCAGACTCTACATTCAAAAATCTTTCTGCCAAGCACACATATCTGTGAGACTTTCGTGTCAAACTTTCATCCTTTCCAACAGTTTTGTTTGCTATAGTCAGATTCTCTGTGGGGAGCATCCAGGCTGGAAGGGGAGGTTTGGTGCCTCATTCCCTGCTGGAGGGCTGAGCTCTGGACATGGACATGGACATGGACAGGGCTGGGCAGTGCTGCCTGCATCTCACCTGGGGCAGACACAGGGAGCAGAGGCAGCTCACAGGGAACTTTGAACTGGGAGCTGCTAATGGTTAACACAGACAACTATTTCTAGCTGTGTCAAACACACTGACCTAAGCCCACAAGAGATTTGTGCTGACCAGACAGGGACCGCAGTTTACATAATCACCTCTACTTCTTTTTTTTTCGTTTTGTTTCTTTTTTTTTTTTTTTTTTACTTTTTTCCCCTTAATTGTATAATGTTGTTTTGATAGCTGTATTCCCACTAAAAACCTGTGTGTTCCTTTCTTTCCTCCCCATGTGCCCAGCTTTGCTGCACACAGATTTGTACTCTGTTTTTCTGAGGGGTGGGGAGAGTGAGCAAGAATGAGAGAATAAATCAGTTTGGGTGTGAATAGGGATCTGCTATTTGTTACAAATAGATTGATGCATAAATGGTTTTCTGAAAAATACTGATGGTGATGTTTGTTTCCTCCAGATCTGATCCCCAGCCAAGGAATTCACAGCAAACTAACTACAAGCAGTTGAGGGAAGAACCAGATTTTGCATTCCTTCCAGCACATTCTCCACATTTTTTGGGGGTGAGGAGAGCCATTTGCCTGTGTGGCCTCAGGGCTGGATATGTGACTGCACAGCCAGATTTTAATCCTGCAGCTGAAGGCCCTGTGCAGCTCCAGGGAGATGAAGCTCCCAGAGCCAATTCCTCTCCTTTGCTCTGCTGAGTGGGGCTCTGCACCAGCAGTTTGCTGAGGATGGCTGCATTAAGGGAGGAAAAATCCCTGCAAAGTCTCTGGTATTGCTCACTCTCCCTGTCTCTCCTTCTTCTTCTGGAGACTATCTGGATCCTCACACTCATTTCCATAATTATTGGTTTCACATTACGTAACACAGAAAAAAAATTATCTATCAAACGCACATGTGGAACTAATGGGGCTTATTTGAAAGGACCTGTCTTTGCATTTGCAGCTGGCACATTTCTTGGTCCATTGGAATGAGTTTTCACAGTCCTGGCACGTGATGGGGAGGGACCCAGGGTGATCACCCTGTGCCCCGTGGGACTGTGGGGCTCCAGTTCCACCCCAACATGTAGGAACACAAATTCCCTGTCTGTGGGAAGCACAGGAAAACTGCTGCAAGAGCCTTCATGAATGCACATTCCCTTTGAATATTCCCTGATTGCCAAGTTTTTATTCTGATTTTCCTTCATGCAAGGTGGAAAGCTTGGATTTTTTTGGGGAGGAACTTTGTAGTTGCTGGGTTTTGTGGTGGCAATTTCCACTTCAAGAAGCCCCTGGTGCTTCCCCAAGGAAATGAAAAGATACAAATTTTGAAGATTTGTGGACTCCATGCTCTCAAGTTCAGGTGGTGGTTGAGTTGCAGAGGTGGCCAAGGACGGAGGGCTCGGGGTATGGGTGCATCCCAGGCCAACTCCAGCTCCTGTTTGGTCTCTGTAGGTGAAATACAGCAAATCTTGGACTTAGTGGAGCCAAGATGTGGCTCTCAGAACATCAGTGATAGATCCACTCACCACCACAGGGTGTGTGAAATAAAGTTCATTCTGTAAGAAATGGAACTCTGAAAGTGAAGGCTTCTGGTGCCCTTAGTTCAGAGTTTTAGGGTCTGGTTTTGAGAACAGTCCTGGCATAGCCTGTAGGACCTGACAGGGTTTCTGAGTAGATAACACCCTGAAATGCTGCCCAAATTTGACTGTCTCCTGTGTGGTGCACAAGACCAAGCTGTGGGACAGCAGCAGGTCTGTTTGGTGTTTGATGGTTTTGGTGTCTGATGGTTTTGATATTTGATGGTTATGGTGTTTGATGGTTTTGGTGTCTGATGGTTTTGATATTTGATGGTTTTAGTGTTTGATGGTTTTGGTATGTGGGGCTGCACTCACACAGCCTCCACCTCCCAGAGGAGCAGAGCTGGCCTTGAGCAGCACCTGACGATGTCTCTCCTTGCGACAACAGAGCCTCCCCCTCTGAATGAAAGAGAATTAGAGAATCATTCAGGTTGGAAAAGACCTTGAGAGCATCAAGTCCAGTCACCAACCCAGAACTGCCAAGTCCATCACTAAAATGTGTCCCTAAACGTCACATCCACACAACTTTTAAATCCCTCCAGGGATGGTGACTTCACCACTTCCCAGGGCAGCCTGGGATAATCCTGATTATCCTTTTGGTGAAGAAATTGTTCCAACCACAACCTCCCCAGGTGCAACCTGAGGCTGTTTCCTCTCATCCTACTCCTGTTATCTGGGAGAAGAGACCAATCCCCACCTCTCTGGTGCTCCTTCCAGGCAGTTGCAGGTCAGTCATCTCCACCATGGCCAGATGCTGCACCTCGATGGGCTCCTCTCAATGCTCACCCACCTCCTGTGGTGCAACTTAATCCCAGGGGTGTGAGCTCCCCTTTTAGAACATGAACTTAGAACTTAGAACATGACTCATTTCCTCAAAATGCTGCTGCTTAGACCCTGCTTTGGGTTTTAAGCATCCTTTAAAGCCCAAAACTCATCCTCCCAGGTGGATTTGTGCCCACCTCCATGGCTGTCTCCATCTGGGGGAGTCCTGAGCTGAATCCTCCCCTCCTGGATCCACTGATTGACCATGGATCTCCCATGCTGATGTTGGGAAGGGGAGCATCAGCTTTCCTCCACACAGCAAGATCCACTGCTGCATCCATGTCTGTGGATCAATGTCTCAGTACAGCACAAAATGAACGAAGCTCACATGCTGACATATCTAAGGTAAAAAAAGATTCATTTATTTCTGGATCTTGATATTTATAGAATTTTAAAAGTTAAAGGATTAAATTGCTACCTTTCTAACCACACTGGTCAAACTAACAGTTCATCAATACTCTCTTCCTCCAGAAAGGAATGCAAAACAATGATTATTTACATGAAAAGTGTGCAAGAAACTCCATTGCAAAAATATAAACATCAGAAAACTTAGAAGATCTCTAAAAGAACAACAGATCAACTCCCCACACTTTCCTGAGCTGCTTGCAAACTCAAATGACTGTCCCCAAAATCCCCTTAATTTCTCACATACCTTTCCATTGGCACAGATCACATCCCCTAGGTCTTCACCCACTTAGCCGGGAAACTGCCTGTTAATGTGGAAATAAGGAAGAAAAGAAGGGAAGGAAGAAAGAGCTACAGCTACCTTTATTTTTGAATGCAATAAGCCCACACAGCTAAAAGCTGGGTGACTCTCTTATGCTGAGTGCTCTGCTCATCCCAGGCACTGCTTTCTCTCAAGGGAAAACCTCATTTTTTCAATCTTTACTGTATAAACCATCATGCTCTGACTGTATGGGGCTGCAGTGTCCCTTCAGGCTGATCAAGTTTTTATTTCACAGGCTTTTTTCCCTGTGAAAAGGTGGGGGTGGGGGGATTGCCTGTGATGGTTTTATGAAAGTGGTTGGAGGTGGATGTTCCTTCCACCCTCTTTCTACCCAGCAAAATGAGAAACCACCGATTGTTCAGGCTTCAGTTTCTCATTGAAAAGTATCTTTTTTTATTTCCCCCCTGGGAAGCTCTGGAAATTAAAACCAGCAAAAATACATTTCTTGTGAGGAGGAAATATTTCCTGGCTGCCTCTAAGACACCATGGGGACTCTGTGTGTGTGTGTCTGCAAACTGCACAGTGCGCATACCCTGTGCTTTTGTACTCTCTGGGCAAATATGGGGCAAAAGCCACATAATATGAAGCTTATCCCTGTTTTGTTTAAGGGCCTGGAGCACACACTGCCCTGATTGATGCTAAAGGAAGGGAAAGGCAACAGCAGTCTCTCAGCATACCTGCTAAACACGCCCTTGTGCACAGTTTGCAGTATATTTTTGGGTTGTTTGAAAAGAGCGCAAAGGTTTGGTGTGTTTTTTGCACTAGAAACTCTTGGCAGCCCAAACTCTTGTACCTGAAAATGCAGACTCAGAGGAAAGGGAGCAGCTCTGGGAGATCTGGCTGAGCGGCTGCTGCCTGCCAGCCCTGACCACGAGCCTTGCAGGAGAGAGGTGAGAAATCTGTGAAGATCTGCCTGGGGAATGTGAACAAGGAGGAATCTGGGTGAGAGGGAGCTGCTCCCCACCCCAGGCTCAGCAGAGTGGGCAGGGAGCCCAGGAGCAGCTCAAGCCCTGCATCACTGCCCTGCTGCTGAAACCCCGGCAGCAAATGCGGCTCCCCTGGTCTCAGGAGGAGGGAAATTGTGCTGCTCCACTGTTCTCAGCTGGGCTCTGCCCTGATGCATCTGGAGCACAGGGGCTGTGTCAGCAGCCAGGGATGCTGGGGCACCTCCCCAGGGCCCAGCTCAGAGCCCTGCTCCATCCTCACCTCCCTCCAGCTGCCACTGCCTCCCTCCCCTGCTCCTCGGGCTCAGCTCCCTCCTGCTGCCTGGTTAGGAAAGGGATTTGGGCCAGAGGATGGGAATGGGGCAAAATTACATCAGTTCTCGATGTGGCAGCACTCCTGTTGCAGATTGCAATGCAAGTTGTTTTCCATTACCATCTGTATGGCGGATTACCTTTGTCAAGTGGGCAGTTTGCCTTATCTCTCCCTTTGAGTGACCACAATCACTCCTCCCTCGGGAGGGGACATTGCTGATAACAGCTATTGAATGTCACTGCATGATTTATAAGAACTACAGCATCCCATTGGGAGATGTGAGCCCAGAGGGAGGAGCCAAGCATTCCTACCCAGATATAATCCAGAGGTTCTGAGACACCAGCACGGCTTCTCCACTGGATTCCCCAGAGGAACAGCAGCTGCCTCTCCTTCCACTGGATCTTCAGAGGAAGAATCCATCCTTCTGTACAGGATCCCTGCTCCAGCAGAACCACCCCTGACACTGCAGGAGGGCTGAGCCACAATTCCAATGGGACTGCTGCCAACACCCTGACCCACAGGGTGTCAGGTTGGGTTCTGACTCTGTCAGTGTTGTTCTAGTGGACTGCATTGGTTATTTTATCCTTTTATTTTTTTTTCTTTTCCCTATTAAAGAACTGTTATTTCCTGCTTCCATATTTTTGCCTGAGAGCCCCTCAATTTAAAATTTATAGCTTTTTTTTTTCTTCTTCCATCAAGCCTAGTTTGACCTTCAAGATCAGACATCAGTGGAACAGTAAGGTTGAAAGGTGCAGATGTTTGGCTTTTTTGCAGTGGACTGCAAGGGCTTTCAGATTATAGATGAACTGGGTGGGTATCAGTTTTATTTCACTTTAATGCCTGCAAGTCCTCACTGAGGAGCTGTGTTCCTGAATCCTATGTAATTATCTTGAAGGTCTTTGCATGCCAACCTTATGCAACTGTTAAGGAACAGATCTGGTTTCATATCTGCATGCATCTTTGGAAAGATGCAAATAAGGAGGGAGCATTTGCATACCAAAGTAGGCTTCAAGTGAGATTTATTCAGCATTATTATTATTATTATTGTTAGTATTAACAGTGGCATGCTTCTGCGAGTCTCTGGAAGGCAGAAAAGGTAAAAATAAGAGATTGCTTCCAGCTCTTATTTTTTTCTGTAAATAGATTTGTGAAGCCTGAAACCACCCAGCCCGGGGTGCCACCATTAACTCAAAATACACAAAGTGCTCTCTGGCTACAGGAAATGGGGCATTGAGGGATTTGGGGGCTCTCTTGTGCATCCGACAACTGCCAAACATAGATCCTGGGCTTGTCCCCACCAGGAGAGAGTGTCTGCCTGCAGCCATGTGGGGACACATGGAGCAGTATGCTGGCAGGCTGTGCAGCCTCTGCCTTCAGGAGCTTGCTGTGCTTCTGACAAGGCAAAAACCCTCTGGGCCATGTGGGCTGTGGATGGAGAGGGGTCAGAGAGCCCAGAGCACACACAGCAGGGGAAAGGTTGGTGTTAGGGAAGATGAAACAGGAAAGCCTTATAAATATGATTGCCTGGCAAAAGATTGTGAGAATATAGAAACTATAAGCGAGATTGAAATGAAAGCAAGCTTTGAGATCCCTCAGTTACAGAACAACTGGAAAACAATGGTGTGGCCAGCTGAAGGTAATCCCCTTTTGATGGAACAACACCCTCTGCTTGCAGACAGGCCCAAGGGTCAGAGCAGACCCTGCCAGCTTGGCAGAAGGGGCCCAAAGAGGAGTTTTTAGGGTTTAAAATGTAACACAGTATGGTAATGTAATGATTCTTACAGGCTGTATGTAAATGCTATAGGATTTGTATCCTGTACTAGATTAGTTAGTGAGAAATAGAATATTCAACACAGAAGAAGATTTACAGTATTGTAACGGGAATTTTGCTCTCTTACCCCTTTCACTCTCTTATGCTTTTGCTCTCTTGCTGCTCTCACCCTCTCATCCTCTCTCCCCTTCTCTTAGGCCTGCTCCGAGCTGTGCCTGGCAGCTCCCAGCAGGGCCCTGCACCCAGGCCCTTTGCAATAAACCCCAAGTTCCACAACCTGGATCAGAGATCTCATCTCCATCCATCCCCACCATCCTATCCTACACCCTGAAGCTCTTACAGGTTGGGTTTTCCTTCTGCTCAACCACATATTTCTGCTGTCAGCATGGAAAACTCATAGTTACCTGTGGACAGAGGCTGTGAATAAAACCCCAACTGTAGAGCCTCAAAGCCCTGATTCATTCTCCCTTCTCCTTGCTTGTGACATCTTTGCATTTCTGAGCTTTGTTTCTCTCTTTACAGCCCTGTTCTCTGTCTTGTCTTCATGCTTGCAGAGGCAAATACTCTAAACAGAGAATTTGTAATGAGATTTGCCCACATTTTCCACAATCAATATTGGTTTGTTACAGTTTTTTCACCTCGAGGGACTGCTGCTGTTCACTGCTGTTTACTGCTCCCCTGACTTCAGAGGGCCCACTGTGAAATAGCCAACGGTGCCCCAAAGTGCATTTGGAAAGTTGGTCTGTTCAAGAAGGCTGACAATTGAAAATGGTAGGTTTTTAGGTTTTTTAGGGGATATCAAAGTGTTGTTTTCAGGTAGGTATTTTTCAAATAGATTTTTCACTGTGGGGGTTGTCCTAAACCACCTGCCCAGGATTTGCTTCTGCCTTTGCATGGAGACCTGCACCCACCTGCACCTCCTGATGCATCTCACTGAGCACAGGGCACAGAGCCCAGTTCATGGCTCCTCCACTGATGCTCAAGAGTCCTGCTTGCAAAGGTGTCCAGGTGTGGGAACTCAGCACATCGCTCCGGATGTCCAGAGTTGCCGAGATAACCCTTGGGGGACTCGAAAATCCTGGAATGTTGCCAGAAGTGCTTGGTGGTTGGATTTTGACCCTGCACGGGATGTGCCACCTGTATGAGGACAAGAGGATCACTTGGGGATAAGTGGTGGAGGAATTGATAATTCACAGGGTGAAAACACAGGTTTTGGGATTTTGGTACAGGGGGGTTTTTAGGAGACAAGATGGAGGAATTAGGGCATGTCTTGTCCTTCTCCTCTTCTTCTTGTCATCCATCTTTGGTGGTGATGCTGGCACTTTGGGATTGGTTCACATTAAATCTGCACTTGTTAATAAGGGTAAAAGGTATTGGAAGGTAAAGGTAAATATCTTATACGTAGTTTTTAGTATAAAAATAGAAGACCGCCCAGTGGGAGGTCAGTGTGCCCATGGCTATCTTGCTGGTCAGACCTCTGTCAGGCTGGGAGATGACTTTGTAGATAAGAATTAATAAACACTATTGAAGACAAAAAAATCTGAAGAGTGTACTCGTCCTTTCGAGCATGGGCTTCCCCAAAGCCATTCTGCGCCTAACCAGGCAGAGACAACAGGCCGAGAACGGAGATCCAGGGGCAAGTCAGAGCCTTGCTCAGGGCCTTTTCCCCTGCCCATCAGTGTTCCACACCTCCCTGCTCTCCCTGCACTTGAAGGAGCATTACACCAAGCAGAGAGTGGGGAGTGGGAGGTACCAGAGCAGCTTGGTTGGTTCAGGGCATAAAATCCTCCTTGGCAGATGCCCTGAGCCAGCCACCCACCATGTCCCACTCTGGGAAGGATTTAGAAGGCAAAAATACTCTGAAAACATAATTGTAGTTTATTTTTACATTCTGTGCGGTTTGTTTTCACAAATCCCCTCACTGCTGTCCCCCATCTGGCACTTTCCCGCCCACATTCTCTGCCTGAGTGTGGTGGGCTCCTTGCTGGCTGTCTTGATGTTGTGACAGAACCCATTTCCATTCTACCTCTGCACGTTTTTTCCCACTACTTTTCCAGTAAGAGATGGAGCTTTGCTTCCACCACACTGTGTCACACTGAGAGCACTCCCTGTCCTCCACCTTCTGAACTTAAGTAGCCAAGGTGTTTCCTACTTCTGCAAAACGATCTGAAGAGAACATCCACCCACCGATTTTTGGATAACGATCCCACGCAGCCTCCTCCAAGAGCACAAGAGGGCGCTTCCACCTCATTTTTTGGGAGCTTTTCTCCAGCAGGATTTTCTCTGCCTTCGCCCCATCAGCTGTGGAAGGTTGGGTGAAGGTCCTTGGAGCAGGGAACTTGTCCCTAAATGTGTTTGCAAAGCCCTCAGCTGAGGGGAGCTCCATCCTTGCAGCATGCCCAGAGCCTCACACAGAGCAAATGAAATCATATTTATGTGTATGAAACAGGGATTGTTCCACTTCAGGATCTGGTGGATTTTCAGAGGATATCTCAGAGGATCTCAGCACTGAGATGTGTCATTGGTTTTGATTGTTCACTGTGAGAAACACAGACGTGTCAGGGCATCATTGCTGGCATCCTCTCTGACTGTAACAGAACTGACAGGTCCAGGGGAAATCTGATTTAAAAACAAGAGCTGGGAGCCTTTGAAGGGAGAGAGAATGGATTTTGTGCTCACAGCCCCACTGGGTGAGGCAGCAGAGGGTGAGCAGTGAGCACATCACACATCTGACATCCCCCCACCAAGGAGGAGGCAGAACAGGTAAGAAAGCTGCCAGAGGCTGGGGAACCTGCCTGAATCCATTTAATCCATTTCCTCCTAGTGCTCTTTTCCTGAGAAGGTTGTTACCTGCTGGTGGCTGTACCCAGCCATGACCAGGGGATGGAGAGCACAGGACCCCTGAGCCCCACACACATCATGGCATTGGCACTGAAAGCAACTTTTTATTTTTGCTGCTGGGCCCAAGAGCTCCATAGCTGGAGTCTGAACAGGAGCCTGAAAGCCCAGGCTGTAGCACAGGGGTTGTACACAGGCAGTCTCAGGATTCCCTTCCTGTGCTGGCTCACTCCTGCAGCTTGGAGTCTGCTTTCCCTCCTCCATCATCCTTCAAGGCTGTTCCTAGAGAATCAGAGTTGAGGGATATCCATGAAATAGGAATGCATCCCTCATTGCAGCCATGACTACTGCAGCTGCACCTAATTACTGGCTCATAAATAAAGCCTAATTAGCCAGCACCCAACTTTCCTTCTGCACCCTTGTCCCAACCCTGGGAAAGCAGTTTTCCCTCCAGCTGTTTGGAATGGGATGTTTCTGCTACAGAGCTGGCAGAGAGGGACAAAGTGACCTGGAGAAGGCACAGAGTGTGCTGCCAGACACATCTCCTCATACAACCTGCAGGAGAAAATCAGAGTGCTGATTTTTCATCACAACAGTAGAGCTTTAGGATTTCCTGGGGCTTCATAATCTCCAGGATGTGGAGGTGGTGGGCTTTTGTGCTGGATGACATTGGATGGGTTACTGCCTGGTATTAGTTTTTTTTCAAAGACTATTGAATCCAGATACTTTTAAGATGTCTTTCAAAAACTGGTCTATGGGAGGAAAGGTCTTTCCTGCAAATCAGACCATTTTCTGATGTGTGAGCTGTGCTCTGGAACAGGATGTTCCCCAAACAATAGTTACATGTTAAAGGGTTTTTTCCAAGTGTTCTACTTTTTAAAAAGCAGCAAACGCCATTAGGAGAAAAAGGAACTGAAAGTGCTTGGCACCTTTGAAAATCAGAGTGCCTCTGTTTGGTTTTTCAAATATGGAGCTTGACACAGGCTCTGATTTCCAGAGCATCTGTGGATCCTTGGGGGCAGAGGTGGTGAGGGAGCTTCTGAGCAGCATTGCTGGGTTCTGAAATTGTATGTGTCTTTTTCAGCCACACAAGTGACCTAAACTGGACATTCCTCTCTGCTGCCCCAGTGGACTCTCAGACTCATGGACTGCTCTTAAAACCATGCTTAGGTGTCTTTAATGTGCATGCAAGGGTCCTGCAAAACCTGAACCCTTCCACTGAGTAGCTGATCCTTTCTGAAACAGGGTTGGAAATCTGCATGTGAGGAATCAATGTGGGGAAGAGCTTTGTCAATAATTAGGCAAAAACTGCCTGGGCAACCCTTCAGATGTATCTTATGCATGAGGTGTTGGTATTTAAAACTCCAAAATTCTCCATCAGCAGAGAAATGTGGCAACATTTCCCTCTTTATATTCCTGATGCTATCTGTTGGAAGGATCTCTGTCCATTTTTCCCTGGAGAAGTTGTCTGAACCCTCCTTCTTCCTCCTCAGCCTTCACAATTTCAAACCTTGACCTTCATATCAGACAAGAGGATGTTGAAGGATTTCATTAGGGGAACCTGCACCTATTTGTTTTAGTAAGGACTGGTTTCCTTCTGGGTTCTTTGAGGATCTACGTGCCCCATTTTAGTGACTTCTCCAGGAGTTGGCTCTGCAGTGTTTTCTTATTGTTTTTTTCACATTTGTGAGTGAACATTGAGTTGCCTTTTCCCACTGGGCTCCAGACTTGCACAGGAAAACATCCCAGATCAGAGACCACAGAGCCAGGGAGCAGCATTGCTCACCATGACCCATTTTGCAGTGTTTCCACCCATATCTGCTCACCCCCCTTTCACAGCAGGATGGAGGCATTTTGCTCCTCAGCTCTTGGCTCTTCCAACCTCTGCACTCCCAAGGATGTGCTGCCAGGCTTAGCTGAGCACAGATGTGACAATGCACTGCAGATATTCCCCAATTCTTCTTCACCATATAAGGGAATGTTGTCCCTCCTAATGCTGGGTAACAAGGGTAGTGTGAATAACTTTGAGAATTAAGGATGAAATCTGGAGTTTTTCTCCATTTCTACTCACGAGCTTGTGGGCTGGAAAGGATTGTTACCATCTGATGGGGTGGTGAAATGGGCTGGCTCCTCACTGCTCAGCTTTCCAGACTTGTTCCTGCAGTTGGCTGGGCTGAATGGATCTGGAGATCCAGCCCGGATGGAGTGCTCCAAACCAGGGCTGGAGAGTACTGAGACAGCCTGCAGACAAGATCTCACTGCAGCCCCACTAAAAAGGGCACTCAACTCTTCAGGGCTGGATCCATCTGGCCCTTCACAGTCACTTAAGCAGAAGTTTCGCACACAGCTGCCAGGACACCTCTCCTCTGTGCTTTGTATGCCCAGAAAGTCCAGACCTGCAAGGGACACGAATTCAGTGCCTACAAACCATCCTCAGCAGCTGTCCCAGCCAGGGAAACCTCGTGGATGTGGGGAAAATGTGGGGAAGGTGGTCCTGCAGTCCTATCTCTGCCCTGGGAGTTAGTGCAGGAGGGATTGTCACAGACACATTTTATGAAAAACCTTTTTTGCTAAGATCTTTCCTCTTGAGAAGCTGAGAAGCTTCAGCTTCTCCATGTTTTGCTGCTTTAGAATGTGATTTAGAGAATTGTTTACCCAGCATGTGAAATTTTTACTTGATGACCAATGACAGCTACCTGTATCGAAGCTGTGAGCAGTCACAAAATTTTGTTATCATTCCTTTCCTTTCTATTCCTATCAAGCCTTCTGAGAGAGTAATTTTCTTCTATTCCCTAGTATAGTTTTAGTATATAATTTTCTTTTAATATAATATATATCATAAAATAATAAATCAACCTTCTAAAACATGGAGTCAAGATTCTCATCTCTTCCCTCGTCCTGAAACCCCTGCAAACACCACCATAAGGGATAAGCTGGGAAATGATTTTAACAGCATCTGGGAAGTGAGTGAGATTCTGCCAGAACATGCAGAGCTGCTGCATCAATGAGAGAAGAACCAGAGATCTTGGACACTGTGTTAAGATGGTATTTGGAAAGGTTCTCCAAGGTGTTCCAGAGGGAGCAAAACTCTTCGGCACTGTGTTGGGATGACTGAAACAAAATTTAAGGTGTTCCAAAGGGAGCAGAGCTCTTAGGAACTCTTGGGATGACTGAAACAACCTCTGAGGTGTCCCAAAGGGAGCAAAACTCTTAGGAACAGTTGGGGTGACTGAAACAACCTTTGAGGTGTCTCAAAGGAAGCAGAGCTCTGAGGAACTGTGTTGGGATGACTGAAACAACCTCTGGGGTGTTTCAAAAGGAGCAGAGCTCTTAGAAATTGTGTTGGATGACTGAAACCACCTCTGGGGTGTCCCAAGGGAAGCAGAGCTCTGAGGAACTGTGTTGGGGTGACTGAAACAAGGCTGGATGACTGAAACCACCTCTGGGTTGTTTCAAAGGGAGCAGAGCTCTGAGGAACTGTGTGGAACTGTGTTGGAATGACTGAAACAAAATTTGAGGTGTTCCAAAGGGAGCAGAGCTCTTAGGAACTCTTGGGATGACTGAAACAACCTCTGAGGTGTCCCAAGGGGAGTAGAGCTCTTAGGAACTGTGTTGGGATGACTGAAACAACCTCTGGGGTATTCCAAAGAGAGCAGAGCTCTTAGGGACGTAATTGGGGTGACTGAAACAACCTCTGGGGTGCTATGAATGGAGCAAAACTCTTAGAAACTGTGCTAGGACTGTTTGAAACAACCTCTGGGGTGTCCCAAGGGGAGCAGAGCTCTGAGGAACTGTGTTGGGATGACTGAAACAACCTCTGGGGTGGCCCATGGCAGGTGAGAGGCTCAGCTGTGACTCCAGGGTGCTCCTGGTGCTGGGATTTCAGCGAGGTGAAGGCTCAGCCCAGGGCACCTCAATTCAAACCCCTGTGACCCAGATTTACCCCTGAGGCTGGCCACGTGCCTGCTGTGTCCATGCTGCCTGGTGTGGGCAACACTGCCAGCTCATGCTGAAGCTGGGCCACTCTCCCCTGGTTGTATTTTATGTCTGATTACTCTCCAGCCTTCTCTCCTTTGTGCTGTCAGTTCACCCCTGCTGGGAGCTGAACCTCTTTCCAAATGCCTGGCTGCTCTCCCAGAAGCAGCACAACACCATTGTAATGTGTAATTAGGCTGGAATTCTCCTCCAACCCCCTTTTTAATTTAAATTACACCAATCCCTGAGTATGCAAGAAGTTATAAATGTGAGAAGAGGCTCCTCACACCTTTTAGAATTTAGTATTTTACCTGAACACAGGAAAAATATCATCACTAATAAAGCCTAACACTGAAAGAGGATAAATTTTGGAAAGATGGAGTAGGGCAGTGCTCCTCTTGTGAATGAGATGCTGCAAAAGAAGTGTTGAGTGAGTTTAGCAAGGCCACCTGGCACAGGGAGAGTAAGAGGGATAAAAAAGTGGCACTTCCAAGGCCAGTCCTAATCCTCTGTCCCCTGTCCAACACCTAAATGACTCCAACATATGATCAGGGCTGCATCTTTCATGGACACTCATTCAAAGCAGACTGTAGTCAGACATCAGAACAATGCAAAATTCAGTGCAGCAGTGCCAGCCTGGACCTTGCCTGTGGTGGCCAAAGTCCAAGGAAAGCACTGAAGGATTTTCAGATGTTGCTTCAGACAAATCCCCAGACTCTTAAAGTCTCTGGACCATCTCTGACAAACTCTTCCACCAGCTGGGAAGTGGCAGCTGAGCCTGCAAGGCTGGTTAGTTACTGCAGTCACCCCTTCTGAAAACAGCAACTGCTCAAATTCATCAGGTGCTTTGACCTGATGTAGGACAGACAGATCCCATCAGAGAGCCCAGGACATTTTCAATGCCCTACAGGAATAATTGCTCTCCCTCTTTGGTATCCAGTCTGCACAACTGAAATGCTCCACACCAATCTCTGCCATCACAAAGACTCCAAGCTGCATCTGCAATGAAATCACAGAATCATGGAATGGTTTGGGTGGGAAGGGTCTTCAAAGATCATCGAATTCCAATATCAGGCTATGGGCAGGAACACCTTCCACTACCCCAGGGTGCTCCAGCCCCATCCAGCCTGGCCTTGGGCACTTCCAGGGATCCAGGGGCAGCCACAGCTTCTCTGGGCACCGTGTCCCAAAGTCTCCCCACCCTCATTGTAGAATTTCTCAGTGTAGCTCCATGTGCTCCAGTTGATGATGTGACCCTGGAGACAGAGGGTACCTTAAAAGAGAAGAGGTATTTCTAGGAATTTCCCACTTTGGCTGCAGATTTTAAGGGTACGTAAATGCTTGGGAAAAATACAGATATAGGCCAAGATGCCTGGAAATTGTCAGGTTCTGCTTATTCCCATTGCCTTGGGTTGGCCCTGTCCTCCACACTAAAGAAAACCAACATCCCCTCCAAAATGTGCTGGTTGGTTTAAACATCACCAGAGCAGCTCTCCAGCTGCCTGGCATGGTTGCACTTCATCATGTTCCTTGTCAGTGTTAATCTAATCCGTTTTAGCAGCAAGGCAAGTTACTGTGAAGATAAAGCCAAAGTGCTAAAGGGTGAGAGCCACATGAGAGGTTTTTTGTGTGTTTCTGTAGCAGTGACAGATTTTGGATTACAGCTCCAACTCAGTGTCTGTCAGGAGAAGGTAATTCTTGAGCATCATCTGACAGCAAGCACAGCTGAGATCCTCCTGAGTGTGACCCCTGTTTGAGATGTTCACACATCCCAGCGCCCTCAGCAGACCCTGGTGCTCACCAAGGAGGTGGTGGTCACACCTGTGGGGACTATTTGGGGGACTAACAATATCACCTTGGTGTCCCCTCTGCAAAAGATGTGAGTGTCTTGTGCTGCCTGTTTTAGGGTCATGCACGAGAAAGCCCAGATCTTCATCGTGATGAAGTTTGTCATCTCTATCAAACCTCAGAAAGTCCCAGTGCTTAGGAAATGTCACCCTTCCCCTCACTTAAATCATGTGCTGTCACTGTGGATTGGTACCAAACCCAGGGAAGGGCACACTGGGAGTGGAAGGGAGGGAAGTACAAGGTTGGTTCAGTCTCTTGGGTTGCTGTTGATAATCGCTGCCCCGAGATGTGCAGGGTGTCTCTGCTTCGGCCCGCGCAACTGAAGAACGAGTCTGGACCCTTCACTTTTTGGTCTTGAGGTTGTTTACTAATTCTTATTTATAAAATTTTCTTTCTGCCCAGTGGAGATCTGCTCAGCAGGGCAGCCACAGGCACTCTGACCGCCCCTGAGGCGGTGTTGTCCTTTTATACTACAAACTATGTATAACATAGTTTATTAATTATTTAGTTTATTAATTATTATTATTAATTAAGTAACACTTAATTCCCAATACCTATCACCTATGTTAGACAGTGCACTTCTACTCTAGACCAATCCCAAAGTGCCAACATCACTGCAGAAAATGGAGAACAAGAAGAAGAAGGAAGGCTAGACACACCCAGATTCCTCCATCTTGTCCCCATAACCCCCATACCAAAAATCCTAAATTCTACATTTTCACCCTGTGATCATTTTGTTATTACACTATTCAAACTTCTGTGACTTTCACGTCCTCATACAAAGTTGGCAACTTGCTCCAGGGGTCCAAATCAAATCCCCAGGTGTTCTGGGCAGCATGCCAGGGTCTCTGAGCCCCCCAATGGGGTCCTCAGCAACTTTGGACACCCAGAAGGATGTACTGAGTTCCGACACAGTCCTCCAAAAAGTTTCTCATCATCCAGGGAAGGAAGAAAGAAGAGAGTTTGGGAGGCTTGGTAACTTTTTGTAGCTCCCAGATGCTGCTTAGCGGCTCATGGCACTCAGTGACTTTCAGAAGCGCCTCACCTGGGACATCTGGACATCCCACAACACAGCCTGGTCTCTGCTCCATCCAATAGAACCTAAAACAGGACCTGATCCAAGCTCACCTTAGTCTGTGGACTAAGGTGAATGCATCTTATGCATCTTAATGCATCTCTGGATTTCAATTTTTTTGCTGTCTTTGACAAGACTCTCACTGAAATTAGAGGGATTGCCTTGCAGTGGTGTTTATTACAGACTTTTGCTGAGTGCAGGCTGTATCTGCAGCATGACTGTAGCATGTTAGAGTGTGTTGACCCTGACTGGATGCCAGACACTCATCAAAGCTGCTCTATCATTCTCCTTCTCAGCTGAACAAGCTTCTGTGGCTAGGCCTGGCAGAAAGGAACTATGGCTGGAAAGTGCTCAGCTGTAATGCACATTTTTGTCCCTTGGTGCAAACCAGACTGGTTTTTCAGTGTGCTTGAGTTATGCATCACCCACAGCCAGGCACAAAATGACATTGGACCTTTCCCAAGAATAAAATACTTATCTTTTAGTGAGAAGTAAGTGTTTTTGCCTAAATTCCTGCTCCATCAAGCACAACTCCCGAGCTGAAAAATGGGACTCACCCCTAAGAAATCTTCTTTCCCAATGTATGAGGCAATTCTTTGTTGGGTCTGATAAGAGCAACATGGACATATTGGTGTCATGAATGGATCAGGACGATGATATTGCTCTTTAGGGAGAGCTGGCTCTTAGTGGGACCTCTCTGTGCAGGCAGTGCCAGGTACATGTCCCCAGAGGGAAGATAAAAAGGACATTGAGGCACATGAAGCTGGCAGAGAAAAAAATGTGAAGGTAGAAGACTGACAAAGTAAACCCCACCCAATATGTGCTCCAGCTGGGTGAATTTAGGCAGCTGTATTTTATTTTTGAGCTACTGTAAGTGGTTTTGAAGTTGAAATGTGATTCTTTAGTTCTGAGAAGATGCTTATGACAATCTCCCTTCTTTACAGCCTAAATAATTCTTAGGGCTCTTGCTCAGCAGGCAGAGTATCAGAATATCTCAGAGATGTAGCACATCTATTGAAATTCCTGCTATCTCCAGGAAAGCAAAAAGAAATGGAAAGCCCTGCTCTGATTATTTTTTTCCAAGCCATATCTGGGACTATTTCCTCTGTTACAGTTCCTGCTATAATGTTTATAATCATGTCATAAATGGGGATGAGGATTTATTGCAGGGTGGCTGATTTGGCCGGAGCTGGTTCCATGAGACCAAGGACCCACCATCCTGAAAATAACCCTTGGGGTTCTTGGTTTTAGTCAGGACATGAACTTTCTCCTGTATCACTTGAACTCACCCCTGGGAACCTTCCCATCACAGCAGAGTTCAGATGTGGTGTTGGGTCCATTTCTAGGCACATAATCTGATAAAGTGTGAGCCCCATGTCCTGGCACCTCGTGTGGATGTCATGGTCCATGTATCTCCACTTTTTAACAGTTTCAATCTGTTATAAACCAATCTAAAGAGATCAAACCATTTTGAAGTGCCCATTGTGATTGTCACTGCTTGTTGGCTCTGCTCTGGAGAAACCACCCTTGATAGCTGAGGCAATTACCTATTTCTTTTTTTTTAAATCTATATGGACCATGAAGTGGAGCAGAGAAAAGTACTCCAGATAGGAGCAAAGCTAATGATTCTGTGTTTGATGGCTTAATGACAAAATCAGCTCTCCCTATCTGGGGGTGACTGGGACAGAAAATGTGGCTGTGCTGCTCCTGCTGAGGGGTGTGGGGACATCCCAGGGGTGTGTATGGCTGGGTACACCCCCACATGCACCTGCTGGAGTGACAGATGTCCCAAAGCCCTGCCAGCCCCACCAGGGCTCAGTCTGCTCACGGAGAATCCATCACCTTGCATGGGGAGTTCTGCTGCCATCCATCAAGTGATATCTCAGCTGTGACTACTTGTCAGAGAAATTTTACTGAGGATGCTTTATCCCCTTACAACCTCCAGTGGACACCTTGATTTACAGCTTCCAGCTCTCAGTCCAGACAGAGGAGGGGATGCAGCCTGAGCAAGCTGGGGAAATGCTGCTGTCACCCACTCCTGGGAAGGCAGCAAGGATTGCCTGCTTTCCTTTGTGCCTGGGACCATGGTGGCTCAGAAGGGCTGGACTGTAACAGGAGGAGAGAGGATTGGAGCTGGGGACCAGCTCTCTGCCTGTGCCTCATCCAGCAGGCACCTCCTGTGTGGGAACCCAGGAAATTCCTCTGGCTGTCCTGGACGGCTCCAGCCCCTGCCAAGGGGCTCAGATGCCTTGGCACACAGCCCAAGACCCCCCTGTGCCTTTGATTTTGACCCATCGAAAAAATTACCAACCTTACATGAGGATTTACAAGCCACAAAAGTTTAAGTAGAATAATAGCTAGTCTGTCACAGGGGTGAAAAGTAAAATTTTGGGGTTTTAGAATGGGGGCTTGGGGTGCCAAGATGGAGGGATTTGGGCATGCCTTTCTCCTTCTTCCTAGCCTCCATGTTCTGGGTTATGCTGGCACTTTTGGATTGGTTTAAGGTAGAAACTCACTGTGTAACATAGGTGATAGGTATTGGGAAGTTATTGTAAATAATGTACACATGGTTTTTAGTATAAAAAATAACACTGCCCTGAGGGTGGCCAGTGTGCCTCAACCCAACCTGCCAGACAGACCTTGGCAGGCCAGGAGAAAGAATGTTATAGATAATAGCAAATAAACAACCTTGAGAATGAGAACAGAAGAATCCTGACTCCTTCTTCGAGTGCCAGGCTGGGAAAAAGAGGCTTGTACATATGTGAGAGTCACTGTGACCAGCGGAGATCTTGAGACTCCTGCACATCGATCCTGTGCATAGCATTACAGCATTTTTCCCTGTGGGCTCTGGAGAAAGGCCCTGCTCCCTTTGCTGACCCTGTTCCCTGTCCAGTTCCTGCTGCGCCCTTTGGCAGAGGGTGACTGGCTCTGCCTCTGACTCCTCCTCCTGCCTTGAGGCTGCAAGCACAGGGCAGAGCTGCTCCCTCTCTGCATTCCCTGGGGATGGATGTGGGCTCTGGCATCCCCACACATCCCTGTGCACAGCAATGGGCTGGGGAGGGCAGCCCCACCGCAGGCACCAAGAGCCTCCCTGTGCCTTTGCATATCTGCAAACCTCATCCATCTCTGTCCCCTCTGGCACAGCTGATCCCACACATGCCTGTGACATCTCCTGGTGTGTGCTGGTTTATGCAGGGGCTGGAGCAGGCTGAAATAAACACGGGCAGGAGACCTTTCTCCTTTTTGATGCCTTTATTAAAAGTGATCAGCTCGGGTGGAGAGAACCCACAGGTCCACACTCATGCAGCCACTGCTCCCAGGAGGGACTTGGAGGAGGAGGAAGAATGCAGCTTTGACCACTGGTGTGTGGGCAGAGCCTGGTGTTCCACCCTCACACCTCACAAGACCATCAGGAGATTCCCTTGTTTTCTGCTTTAACATTTGAGGTTCTGTGTCTAGCTGACATCTTAGGTTAGTGTGAGGGGTAAAAAGGGTCTTGGTGGCTACTGGATTCTGTTCCTCACGTCTAGACATTGCTTTGATTCATCACTTTTGTGTTGGCTAGTTGTTTTTAGGGGTTTTTAGCTAGGTTTGGTGAGGGGTCCCTCATGTTGCATGCTGGATCCGACGTCATTTGCATGTCGACTCAATGTCCCTTCCCCTTCATCGTCTCAGGTGCCACCCTTCAGGAAGCAGCAGGGTGTCACTCGACAAAAGGGGGAATTCTTAACCATCAACGACAGGTAGTTAATGAAAACAGTGATTACAATAACAGTCAGAACTCCATCCTGGCAGCAACTGGCCCGACCTGTGAACTCTGCAACCTTTTAAAAAAATGGGCAGCTTTTCTACTCATAACAAGGCTGTGAGGATGTGGCTGGCCAGGGCAGGCAGGGAGGAGAACACCCCTTGTATTCACAGTCCTCTGGGGCAGGTAGGAAGGAGATGATTTTCAGCCAAAGTGTGGTAAATATTAATTTCTCATTGGCCAGTGATTAGCACAGTGTTGCAGGCAATTTTTATAAAAAATCCTTTCCTTAGGATTTTCCCTCCAGAGAAGCTGAGAGGCCTCAGGAACAAAATTGATTGTCTGCTGCTGTGGAATGCAACAGGTGCATCTGTGATTGGTCTCATGTGGTTGTTTCTAATTAATGGCCAATCACAGCTCAGCTGGCTTGGACACAGAGCCTGAGCCACAAACCTTTGTTATCATTCTTTCCTTGCTATTCTTAGCTAGCCTTCTGATGAAACCTTTTCTTCTATTCTTTTAGTATAGTTTTAATGCAATATATATCATAAAATAATAAATCAGCGTTCTGAAACATGGAGTCAACATTGTTGTCTCTTCCCCAATCCAAGAACCCCTGTGAACACCGTCACAGCACAGTGTTTGCAATTCTCTAAAACCACGAGGCAGATTTTCTGCTCCTGCTGGAGGTGCAGAACAAGCCCTTGTTAGCACCTCTGGGCACAGCCTGGCTCTGTGAGTACCCCTGTATGGCTTGTGGTGAGCCAAAAGCCCCACAGAGAGGCAGGAGAGGTTAATTCAGCCCCAGGACAGGTTAATTCAGCCCCAGGATGGGTTAATTCAGCCCCAGGACGGGTATTGCCACTGTGCTGGCTGTCTGTTTGCCCAGACCTGGCTGAGAGCTGTTTATGAGGCACTGTGACCCTCTGCCTGCAGAATCTGGGCTCTGCTGCACTTGTATCAGCCCTGAAGGACTCCTGAGAGAGGGGCCAAGGCAGGGGGCAGCTGGAGAGGAGCTAACAGGAATGACCAGGTTGTATTGGTAATCAGCACAAACCACATCAGGTATGCAGGATATGGAGAGCAGGGCATTGATCATTATTAAAAATCCCCATTCCTTTGTTTCCTTACCCAGGTGCAGGGTGTGAGGAAGAATTTCTTGGCTGGTGTTTGGGCCATCTCATTATTCAGGAATGACAGAGTGAGGCAAAGGGAGTGAGTTATGTTGGCCTTTGCAGACAAGTGGCAATAAAATAAGTTTATGGCACCGCCTCCTGTACCATCACATATTTATGTCCCATATTTATCTTGCTTTTTTAGCTGTTTGTGCTTGCTTGTCTTGCAAGGCCACCCCACCTCCATTCCCTGAGACCAACAAAGGGATGAATTCTGATATTGCAGCTTGTGTTAGGCAGCACTGGAGCTCCCAGGCAAAAATTCTTGTGGCATCAGTAAGGGACAACTGAATTTTATGCTGGCTCCCTATAGGTTCAATGTGGGATATGGATTTTTAGAGAGTTCTTAGGGTCTGACAGAAGGCCTGCACAGTATGCATCCATATGTAAACTTTGAGACAAGAAATGCTGATTTAGAAATGCTAGGGAATAGGACAGATATTGTTGAGAGAGAAATGGAACTAGAAAAAAGCCAAGTGGCTCTGCAGGCCCTTGCTGGGGCTGAGCCCAGCCTCTCCCAGCAGTTTGGGACAGGACCTGCTCAGCAGCCTGATGAGATCTTGAGCCACAACTAGTGCAGCCCATGGGTCCCTGCTGTGGAAGGAAGGGATTAATTGAATATTTGTGCCTTATTGTGTCCCCATGGCCAAGGACAGTTTGGTTCCTTGAGATCTGGCAGTACCAGAGTTTTTGCCTCCTGTGGAAGGTCCAACATCCATGTGTCAAATCTGCTCAGAGGGAAAAGCACTGAGGGAAGAGGGCACAATTCTGTCATCTTTAAAGCCAACAATGAGATTTTGGCCATGTGCCCAGCCAGAGGGGTCAAATGCATGGTTTTCATTATAGATCCCAGCTCTGTTTCCCCCCCAGTTCTCTGTTGCCTGGCTGGCCCTCCATGTGCAGCAGCAGCACAAAGACATGAAAGCTCAGCCCTTTGTGCCTCTGACAGCAGCACACAGCCCCCATCTGTCCCCTGGGGTCCCTGTGCAGTGTGACCCTGCCATTGTGCTCCAGCCCTGTCTGCAGGGCAGTGGGCTGGCTTTGCACTGATGGATTACCTGTGGAAGGACAGACATCTGTAAGATGCACAGTAAACACACTAAATTCTGATAAACAAAGCTTTTGGTTTCACTTCATGTGGGTGTAGCAATGACTGTTCTCCAAGTTGTCTCTGCTTCCCTTTTCTGAGTTATTGACATGTATTTCCTTTTGCTGCCAGCTTTGATGGCTGCTGCTAACTCAGCCAGCACTCATCTCTCAACCCTGAATAATCAAGTGACTGGGACAGCTAACAGAAGGACAGTCTCCCTCTAGGACATGATGGTCCTGATGTTCAAATGTGCTCATGCACAAAGAGCTTGAAAAGGAGAGGACCAGGTGAGCAAAATGTGTATTTTGTATGATAAAATTTCTGCTGCAATATTAATCCTCATGACTGCCTGTTTCAGCCCTGCATGCTCAGTGTGGTTCTGCTCTGTCCAGCTCATCTGCATCCCCTTCCCAGCCACAGGAGAGGCTGCAGGAGAGCCAGATTTATCCTTTCCATGCCAGATTTGTCCTTGCCATGCAAGATTTGTCCTTTCCATGCCTCATACAGTGGTTCTGGACAAACAAAATAGTGCAGTTCCAGTTCCTCAGTGTTCTGTCAAGAGGAAAATCCCATCCCACCTGCAAGGATAAGCCCTTGGAGAGCAGGGATTTAGTAGCATTTTAGTAGTGACTGCCTCACTCACTCCATCACACCAACCCATCCTAAGTCTTAGGTCCTGCTACTTTTTACCAAAATGCTGAATGATATATCTAGATAATTGGAAATCCTGTGGTGTTTCCTTGCTGTTGTTACCGTGGAAGACTCAAGGAGTGTCACCAGATTCTTATTTCATCTTGCTCCTCCCTTGATGCTGTCTCTCATATTTGCACTCCTGCCAGCCAGCTCCAGAAATTCTGCCCTGAAAGAAGTCATGGATGTGCCCAGCAGGACTTGCCTACACACAGCAAGTGGTTATGTGCCTGCAGGAGCCAAAATATTCCCTTTCCCACCGAGCTCCCAGAGTGCGGAGCCAGGCGGCTGCATCTACCTGGAGCTCTGGAAATTTTTAACATAAAAAAATTATTTGATTGATTTGGGGAGGGAGAAAGAAACACAAAAGGCCTTAAGAGTTCACTGATTTCTCCTGGGACTCTTTTCTGTACACAAAGAGTTTCCTGCTCTGTTCTTGGAAGCATTACCCTTGGCTGGGCCTGGCCTTTAAAACATTACCAGCTGTATGCAAAATAGAGTGCAAAGCGCCAAAAAGCCCCGCGAGCTATTTACATTTGGCTGGGGCTTGCTGTGTTGGCCAAGCTACAGAGATACTTTGTTCATCAGCCTTGCAAGGAGAGCAGCTACTTCAAGCTGTTTGGTGCTGTTTATACACAGAGTTACCATGGAAGGCCCCAGGCCCCACAGCTTCGCACACTCACATCTCCAGGGTGTTTTTTTCCAGGACCTGATTTGTGTCCCCTCTCACCTGGCCAGCATTTGGTTGGAAGTTCTGGGATGGGATGCGGGATGTAAACCAATTTATTTATGTCTGTGGTGAAGGATTCCCTGGGTGCTGTGTTGATCTTTTGATGCAAGCAAGAGCAGGTGGAGCAATGGGATAAGAAGAAGAAGAACATTTTTCTAGGGTGAATTTGGGGAAAAATAGCACTACCAAAAAAATTCATCACAAACTCTTGCAGCTGTATGGAAAGAATAACTTATAATTGTATTGGGTTTTATGTTTACAATAAATAGATATACATTACCTAAAGTGTGATGATCAGCTGAATTACAAAAATACATAAAATCAAGGAAGGTCTACATTAATTTCTTCAAGATAAATTGTTATGCCCATGTATCAGTGCATTTTAAATATTATACTCCTCTTGATGCAAAAAAGAGCAGGTGGAGCAATGGGATTACCAAGAATATTTTTCTGGGGTGAATTTAGGGAAAAATAGCACTACCAAAAAAATTCATCACAAACTCTTGCAGCTGTATGGAAAGAATAACTTATAATTATATTGTGTTTTATGTTTACAATAAATTGATATAAATTACCTGAAGTGTGATAATCAGCTGAGAGCACCCTGAATTACAAAAATGCATAAAATCAAGGGAGGTCTACATGAATTTCTTCATAATGAAGACAATTTATAAATTATTTATTATTATTTATATATGAAGATATATTTATGAAGAAATAAAGATAATGTCTTTATTTTAAATTGTTGTGCCCATGCATCAATGCATTTTAAATATTATATTGAAGGCTCTCTCTCAGAGTATTTATTATATTCTAAAAGCTCAATCTAGATGAAACCTCCATCTCATCAAAGTCAAAAGTATGAAGCGCGTGGCAAATCCCACAAAAATGGGCATAAGAATAGCTAGGGTTTTTTTGGGAAGAGTTCAGGGTAAAGGTAACAACCCTTGCAATATTTCTGGTTAAGATTGTTGAGGTTTTCTTGAATCCTTGGGCTACCACCTCAGCTAATAAGGATGTGGCTTCCTTGACTTTTCTTTCTGCTATTATTTGTTACTTTGGCTGTTTTATTAGATAGACTTCTCAGAGCTGAACACTTGTCATTAATCACCTCTTGCCAGCCTGTCACAGGCACACTGACTAATGGCATGGCTGGATTTGAGGGTATGGCTGGAGATCCTCTCCTGGGTAGCTCTGGCTATCCAGGTTTGGGAATTTCACATCTCTGCCCTGGCAAGCAGTGCTGGGGAAGACTAAAACATTGCTTCCTTGGCCTCATACCAAGGGCCAGGATTATCCTGTGTGCTTGATGGAGTAGTTTGAATTTGTCCTTCTGTACTTAGCTCTCAGTGAGTGTTCAGAGGGGAGAGGGGACACATCATCCTCACAAGCTGATGGTAAAAATCCACTCCTCCCTGTGCCTGAGATCTGATCTCAGAACATGAGTGAGGTCAGTGGGGACTTTTCCCACTCATTTTTGCAGGGCAAAGGTGTTACAAACATGTGGAAGGGGAGCAAGGCTGAGCCAAACTTTCCAGGCTGGCCAAAGTTTCCAAACCCAGCTGGCTGAAATACAGCCTGGACAACACAGCTACACCTGTGCAATGAAGGTTCTCCTTCTGCTTTGGCTTTCAGACATCCTCACTCAGGAGCAGAAATGCTTGGGAAGCAAACCAGCAATGTGTCTGCTGTCTGTGCAATTGCTCTCTACCAAAGAGGGAGTCAGCCAAGCCTGGAGTTCATTCTGCCTTGGCCAATAGTTAATAATAACCCTGCAACAGCCTTTTTTTTTTTTTTGGTTGTTGCAAATCAAGGGCGGATGAATGGCCTGGATAAAATTAGAAACTTCTTCCTGAAAGGCTGAACTGAGTTTACAAAGTTGTAACTCCACTGATATCCCATTGCAGCTGGGGAGTCCCAGCTGCTCTCTGGAGGGTGAATAGCTGATAACAAAGTGCAAAAGTGTGCCCTGGGTCACAGGGTCCCCCTCTTTGTGCTGGCTTCACATCACAGCAGCTTTGAGGAGGTGGATGGGGGGATTCCTGATTTCACATTCCTTTACTGCCAAGACAGGCAGCAGCTCTAGCAGGGAAGTACACTGTGGGGTATTAGGAGATGGGGTTGGATGTGCATTGGGTGGACCAGACCACAGGGGAGGAAAGAAATTCAGGTTTAAGAAGGAATTTGAGTTCCTTGGAAGGTAATGCCCAGGCACCTGCTGGATAGGGAACTTTCTATGTGTGGATAGCCAGGCAGAAATTTGGGAGGCTGTCCCTCATCCCATCTAGTAAGTACTGTGACTCCTCCCAGGACTTTCTGCATGTCTTTGATCCACTCTGGCCTCTTATCCTTGAGGCTGCATGATGGAGTGGTGCCCATGTTTTGAGTGACCCCGACCCTGATGGTCTTTATAAAAAACAGTTTCTTTCATAACTGTGAGACCCAGAGCTCCCAAGAGTCTCACCCATGAGAGACGTGAGCAGCAAGAGCTTCTTTGTGGAAAACCCCACCTTTATTCCCATGTCCTCTTTGGGTGAGGGCTGTAAGGTCACAGCTGGGTATGACTGAGCTGCTGTGACAGACCAGATGTCCCCTTCAGCTGGCTGCTCCCACATCATTCCCACCAGAGAGGCTGAACACATGAGCTCAAACCAGCCTGACTCAAGATGGACAACAGCTGGCAGCAGCTGCTTAAACCACTGTAATTCCCATTTGATGGTGCCACCACAGCTCTGGTGAACGTGGACTCTGAGCCATTGAGTACAAGCTTTATTTGGATTTTGCTGGTGTCTAAAATTAACCACTGAGGTCAGTAGAGATGATGTGCACCAGCTCAGTATCAAGACCATCACTTTCTGCACAGTATTAACATTTAGATCCTCTCTGGAATGGATGGAGAAGGCACAGGTTACCTTCATAATGAGGTATTAATAAAAAATTCCCCAAACAACACAAGATATGTTTGATACCTAGAAGGTCTGTCTGCTGGTTTCAGAAGTCATTCTGAGCCCTTACATAACAGTGCAGTTAGCTGACACTATAAACTTGTTATGTACCTGCTGGAACACAACAGCTCCTTTGAAGCAATTCAGATCTATTTTTATGATTATAGAATTAGGCCACATGCCATACTTGGAAGATTGTGCAAAGGGGAAATCTCTCCATTTCAAAGTGACTGAGAGTTTTGGTGGCTACAGGCATTTTTTTTTCAGCTGGCCAGCAATTAAAAACTGTAGAACTCTTCAATATATCACTCTCTGGCTGAATTAAGCATGCCAGGAATCTCCAAGGGGGCCTGCAATGTATTGACAATAAAGAAATTTCTTGGGATAGTGCAGAACTTGCTCTGCACACTGTCAAATGTGATAGGATCTGCCACCTCCAGATGCAATGGCAGGAAACAGAAAATACTGCTTATTGTTTAAATTTCTTTTCTGAGGCTTCTCAGGAGAAAAATCTTAGCAAAAAGATGTTCAAAAAATATGTCTGTGACATCAAACCACTGCCCTTCTGGATATGTCACACCTGGTGTGAGGGACACACATATTTTGAGCAAGACACCCTGACCCCCAGTGTCCTCCTTCAAGAGTCTTGGTTCAGGTGAAAAGAGACAGTGGTTTGTAGTTTGGAATTTGGATTTAAAAGGAGTTAAACTGTGGGATGTGTTTGTGGAAGGGTTTTGAGGATGTGCTGCAGCAGAGCCTGGGACTCCCAGGAAGCCACGTTCTTGTCCTCAGTCCCTGCATTTGAAGCCTGGCCCAAACTCTAAATGGAAGGGATTGTTTCTCTTGACATCAGTGCTCTGGTGGGATGAATCCTCAGCCTGGATGAAAGCTGAGCTGCCAGCCCAATTGTCATTCATCACACAGTGCAGAAATGTCATTTTTTAATGATCAGGCTTCCCTCTGGAGGCCGTGCTGCAGCGATTCCTTGACTGAGTGTCTCAGAAGATGTGCTCCAAGGGGGGGTGTGTCTCTGGTGGCATAAATCCTCATTTCCTCATTATCTGGGCATTAGTGGAAGCAGGTCACTTTCTGCACAGCACTTTTGAGAGTGTATTTGCATATAGATGCAGTGGGTCAGATTCTGGTGCTGGTTTAAATCCTGAATAAGTTCATTAACAATCATGCATTAAACCACATTATTTGTGAAGTCTGAACCTTCTGAACACAAAAGGACCATAGCCAGGGTCTTGCAAAACAGCAAACAAATTCAAAAATACATCTGGGACCTTTTATAGAATATTTCAGCAAATTGTCCCCATTCAAGATTAATTTTTGCCGGTCTAAAGCTATGTTGTTTTTTTGTTTAAGCTTGTGCATGGACACAATATTTTTTATTAAGCAAAGCTGTGCAAATTACTCCTATGAACTAATCTGACCTGCCTAACAGCCTTGAATATGACATATATATATGTATATATATATATATATCTCCTTGATTATGACATTATATATATATATAATGTCTATATATTTTTAATATATATATTTTATATATATAATATCTATATATAGACATTTATATATAGACATATATAATATATATAATGTATATATATATATATGTGTATATATATATATATGCATGCACACCTACATATGTGCACACATACATAGACTGCACAAAAGAGATGTTAGCTAGGAGATGATACAGCATTTCCCATCCCCTCCAAATCTACATTTTTCCTGTCACATTTATGAAGGATTTTCCTTGCTATCTCCTGCTGAACTGAGGACCTTGAAGATGAAGTCAAGCATGAGGTTTAACTGAACCATTTTGGCAGCCCTAGAGGGTTCTTTAGTGCTTTTCTTTGGGTTGCTCCAAGATTTTCTTCTGTGTCCCCAAGGAGAGTTTTGCAAAGGAGTGAGGGATTTTCCCAGCCTGTTAACCTGGGGTACACAGAGGAAATGAAAATCACAGATTTCCCAGTGTACCTGACTCCCTGCTACAGAAAATCTGTCCCACCCTTGAGTCCCTGAAATGTGCAGAGCATCTCCAAGAGTCCTGAGGTCTGTGCTGCAGGACAGCCCTATGGAGAGAAGCTACCAGGGGTCTAAAAGTGCTGAAATCTGACTAACCCACAAAAGAAGGAAAAGTAAATGTGACAAAATGTTTGGAACAGTGAACAGTGGCAGTAGCAAAATAAAAAAAAAAAAAGTTTATGTTTTTCCCCCTTATCATTTTAAATCCTAAAATGATGGCATGGTCATATATTTCATGGGGCCGTTGCTGTCCTTGAGAACTCTTTAAGCTTATGTGGGCAAAAGGGTCTGGAAAAAGGGATTATTTATGTGGGTATCACTGCAAGCATCCCATTTCCTTGGGAAGCTCTCTGAAAGGGCAGGGTTTGTATTTTCTTTTTTCTTTTTTCTTTTTTCTTTTTTTTTTTCTTTTTTTCCTTTTTTCTTTTCACTTTTTTTCTTTTTTCTTTTTTTTCCTTTTCCCTTTTTTCTTTTTTCTTTTTTCTTTTTTCTTTTTCCTTTTTTCTTTTCACTTTTTTCTTTTTTCCTTTTTTCTTTTTCCTTTTTCCTTTTTCCTTTTTCCTTTTTTCTTTTTTCTTTTTTCTTTTTTTTTTCCTTTTTCCTTTTTTCTTTCACTTTTTTCTTTTTTTCCCTGTTTTTCTTTTTCCTTTTTTCCCTTTTTATTTTTTCCTTTTTCCTTTTTTCTTTTTCTTTTTTTCTTTTTTCTTTTTTCTTTTTTCTTTTTTCTTTTTTCTTTTTTCTTTTTTCGTTTCTCACTTTTAGTTTTTCTTTTTTCCTTTTTTTTCTTTTTTCTTTTTTTTTCTTTTTTCCCCTTTTTCCTTTTTTCCCCCTTTTTTCTTTTTTTTTTTTCCTTTTTATAAAGAGCCTGGATCTCTGCAAACTGAGGACCAGAACCCCTTTGCCATGTGTGTGGTGCTCTCCAGTACCACCTGGGTGTTTGGATACTGTCCTTGGGGAGGGATTTTCCATTCAATGAGGAGGATCCTCAGTTTCCCATTGTTTTTTTTTTTTCCTGCTCCATTGCTTTGATCAGCTCAGCTGTTTTTGAGACAAGGCTTGACCCCACACCAGGGATGTCTTGGCTGGGACCCAGCTGGAGGATCAGAGAGCAGCCCTGGGCTCCCTCAGGACCCACCACAGGGACTTGCCAAGCAAATCTGAGCTCAGCAGAGAAAATGGTCCATGGTATGGGCTTTGTAGAGCTCATGCCAGCTGAAACCCAACCACGAAGCTGCTGCCTTCTTGTTTGCCCAACAGCCCCCACAAAGCTGGAAAATTGCTGGAAATTTGCAATACCTCATCTTCTACCCACTTCTGCTGCCAGTCTCTAGCTTGAAGCCTGAGCATTCAAGGAAAGGCACAAGGGATTGGTTTCTACAGGGCCAGGCAGTGGACACAGGTTTAATCATGACTAAATTGTGCTGAGATCATGGGATGGAAGTTTGTCTCTATGTTTCTGGTGGGGCTGCATCCAGCTCAGTGCTGGGCACAGCTGGGGGCTGCTGGGTTGCAGAAGCACATGGATAATATGCTGCTGCTCACTCTGAGCACAGAACAAGCCTGGGGTCCCAGCACCACAGTCCCACGATGCAGGAAGATTCTGATGCTTGGATGTAATAATCATAAGAAATAATAATTATAAATTATTATAACTGATACATATTAGTACTATTTATATATCAAGTATTATCCTAATAATTCTATTTTACTAAAAATTTTTTGATCTTTGACTAATTATTAGATTATTTGACTTCTGGACCCCCTGATCAATACAGGCTAAGGTCAGCCCTTCCCCAGGAAATAATTGCTCTGTACTCTGAGTGGAAGTCAAGAAGTGGAAAAACACAGGTTTATAGCAGCTTCAAGGATAACTACTGGGTAGAGATTGGAAACCCTTCTCCATCCACATCCAGTGCCCTCAAGGGACTTTCCCTGCAGGGCTGTGCCTTAAATCTGTGTTGAGACAGCAGAGAATTGCATCTATTCCATATTTCCATGCCAGGGCTGGTTTTCTGCAGCAATATCTCTGTGCTGCATAAGCCCTTGGCTGCTGTGATCTGCTCTTGGGTGACAGTGCCTGGGTTTGGCAGGATCTGTGTTTCACCAGGATCACTCCATCTGTTTGGATCCGCACTTTCCTGGTGAGAGTTTAGTTTTCCTTGCCTTAAAAGGAGACAGCCTTCACCACTGATATATCTTCTCCCCTTGCTCCTTGCTGTAGTTTTCATCAGCTGATGGCACATCTGTATTCCTGGGAAACTGAGCTGTCCTCAACATGCAATTCCTCTCTGTCTCCTGCTCTGCAGGCAGTGATGTGTCTCTGCCAATTTGCTGAGGAATTAGCTGGGGATAAGGATCTGTGTACACTTTATACTTTGCTTCCCAACACCCACCATTAATAATGAGCATGTCCTTTATGACCTGAGCCTTGTTTTAAGTGAATGCAAAGTACTGGGCCTTTCCTTGGTGATCCATAGCCCCTGCAGCCACACACTGTTATCTGGAAGCATTCCAAGTGTTTTGGAGAAATGCACTGGAATACATCACAAATGAACCAGTTTTGCTTGTCTAAGTTTTGTCTCTGGGGATTTGGGAGGGATGGCAGGGGAGGAAAGGGATGAATATTTATTAGCTTTTAATCAAAGAAAGTGCTCTCTGTAAGCAGACAGGCTACTGTCTGTATCTGATCCAAGAGAGACATCGAGATCCCTGTTCTTTGCTGTGCTGCAGCTTGTGCCCCTCTGAGCTGAGCAAATGGGTTGTAAAGCACTCCAAGAGGTGCCTGTCTCTGTTTAGGTTTTGCTGCATTTGGATTTTCCTGGCCACGTTCACCCTGGATTCTGCTGGAAAAAAGCAGTGGCTGGATGAGTGGAATGAACAGAAAGTGCAAGTGCCATGACCCTGAGAGAGAGGAGGGGCATTTTGGGGAAGTTTGCGCACATTTGAGCAGCCTGGCCTGCTAGAAGGTGTCCCTGCCCTTGGCAGGGGCTGAGAAAGAGATGATCTTTAAGATCCCTTTTTTAAACCCAAACCATTCTGTGATTCTGTGAGTCAGGCAATTTGTACACTGACTGTACATCCTGGCTATCTTGAGTAATCCCTCCAGATGCCATCCTGGATACCCTGAGCAGGGAAAAACAACATCTCTCAAGCAGAAAGGAGAGAAGATACAAAGCAGCAGATACAAAGAGAACTGGAGCTGTGGAGAAGAGCTGAGCTGGGAGTCAGGGTTTTATGGATAACAAAAAGCTCCTGGACTCTGTGTGACACCCTCTGGTCCTGCAGTCTAAACCTGCTGGGAGTGGGATGAAAAGGCAGTGGGGATTCACCATCCCTTTGCATTGCACGGGGTCAGGGTAAAAGGTTTGCATCCTGCTGCTCCATGATGCAGGAATACTATGCCAACCCAGAAAGGGGATTTAAAGGTGGGATCCCAAAGCTTGGTTCATGCTTGTCTGTGCCCACCTGAAGGCCTCTGTGTCATGAGAGGACAGGCACCAATGGGGAGCCCCAAATCTCTGAGAAAACATTCACAATTCTGCACTAAGCCAGGCACCAGGCCTCCACAATGGGCCATGCTGTTAAATTGTCATCAAGCTCCTTGGCACAGCATCCTCCTCTCCCAGAGAGGGCCTGGGGACTCTTCAAGGGCTGGCATGGGGCAGGGACCAGTCCCAGCTGTCAGCATGGCTGAGGCCACCCTGGTGAGGGTTTGGAGAGGAGAAGAGGGTTTGGTTTGTAGGCCTGGCACAACTGCTCTTAGCCCCTCTTATTTACTGGTAGAGACGTGGTCTCCTTCTTCAGCAAAATCCTGACTGTGCAACTGAGGGACCACATATCCCACCCTCGTGGATATTCAGCTTCCCAGCTAAAAACATCTGGTAGGAGCCCTGTGTTTGTGAGAGGCCAAACAGAAAATGCCATCAAACCATGCTGCAGGGATCAGAGGAGATCAAGCCAAGGCTGGATCACTCCTGAGCAGTTTGGGGCTGAATTTTACCACATGAGACCGTTGCAGGACCAAAGTCTTGGGCAGGGCTGGGTCCTTCTGCTACTGCCTCATCATCTCACACAGCTCTCCAGGCAGACAGGGATGGGCACACCAATACTTCTGTTACAGACCAGGAGCTGAGGGGTTAAATTATAGGGAATCTTTGGCACATCAGAGAAAAAAAAATCTCCCAAATCCCAAGGCAGGTGTTTGCCAGAGATTTCTCTTACTTCTCAGCTGGAATGTCTTCCCCACCAATGTTCCAGCAGAGGACCTGGTGCAGGAGCACAGCTGCAGCTTTTTAGGCTGCCTCAGATGTGGACTGAGGGCTCTCTCTGCAGCAGGAGGCCCTGGGGGCTGGGAAGGGGTTCTATGTGCTCTGAATACAAAAGAGGCAAATATTTTTCTTATTTCCCAGAGCACACTTCTGTCAGCACTGGCTCTTCCACCTAGGAAGTGTCCATGCAGGAGGTCTTCTTCAGGCCAGAGCCCACTGGGGACACTGACAGGGCAGAGCCTCTGAACATCTGCTGTAAACAAAGTCAAGCCTCTGCCTCAGAAACAGCCACACAAAAGAGCCCAGGCACTTCAGTGACAATTCATGGAGCACAATTGCACTGCCACTGATCACTGACTCCTTGGGGCTGGCATCAGGGCAGCTGCAGATGTCCTGCAAAGAGCAGCAGTGTGACAAGAACATCATTGCAGAGCTGAGAAAGGTAGGGTCAGAAGTCTTGAGAGTGATCACAGGGAAGCAGTAAAGAAAACCTCCAGATTTGTATCAGAGCAGGGGCAGGATTGTGCTCAAATCCATCGCAGGGGGAAATCACATCCTTGACACTAGGAATGCAGTGAATGTCAAAGTAAATTTGTAATTAATGTTACACTCTAAAAAATAAAGCAGATCTTCCAGCATCTTTGTCTTGTGGGTTTGCCTCGAGATGCTGGAGTTTGGGATGAAGGTTTGGCAGCAGGCAGGGTGGTGGGGTTTGAGATGCTGGAGTTTGGGATGAAGGTTAGGCAGCAGGCAGGGTGGTGGGGTTTGAGATGCAGGAGTTTGGGATGAAGGTTAGGCAGCAGGCAGGGTTTGCCTTGAGATGCTGGAGTTTGGGATGAAGGTTGGGCAGCAGGCAGGGTGGTGGGGCCCTGCTGGGACAGGCTGGAGGACACATCTCCCTTCTCTTCAAACAGCCCAAATGGATGGCTGGGGACTGCACCCAAGGGCCCATCAGCACCTTGCAGGAGACAGGATGAAGATCCTGAGGCACCAAGGGCTGGTCCATCACTCTCCAGAGCCAAGCTGTCAGCTCAGCCTGAAGATATCCCAGAGCTCTGCTGTCCCTGGCTGTTTGAGAGCTCCATGCATTTGGCTCTTGTACGCAGCTGTGTCACACAGTCCCTTCCCTGGCATTTCAGTCCTGCCTCAGCCTTTCCTGCTGCCTTTTTCCCAAGCTGCTCCTCAGGGCAGCCTGGCTCCACAGCACCTTCTGCAGAGCCACAGCACAGCTCATCCATCTCCTGCCAGCCCTGCTGCCTGACAGCTCTGGCTAAACAGCAGCCTCCAGCCTCCTAACAAGGGCATAGGGAATCTGAGTTTTCTGGATCTGGGAAAAATGTCAGACCCTCCTGCCCTAGCACCACTTTTTTTATTCCCATTTCTCTCCTTTTGCTTTTCCAGGGGGCTCTTTGCTATGCTGCCAAGATTATGCTGTAGCAGAGAAAGGGAAAAAAATATCTGGGTGTTACACAAACTGATGCCACTTTTGGAAGTTTCAGAAACAAACTTCCCAGGGAATGAGGAGCTTTAGCCTTTTAAGTTTTGGGATGGTTCTCTGTGGGAGGAGGTGGGAGTTGTCACCATGGATGGAGCAGGGGTCACTCCTGTGATCAGCACAGCTCCTGTGCAGTCCAGGTGCACATTCCCAAATGGATTTGTTTCCTGCCTTTGTGCTGGGATTGCTGGAGCTCATGTTAGGGAGCCAGCAGAGTGTGCACAGTCGTGTTGGTGACACCAGACACGACACCTGCAAGGTGCCCATCAGGGGAGAGATGCCTCTTGAGGGAGCCTGTCCCCCCTGAGAGGCTGGGGAGGGTCTGGATCAAAGCCTGGGGATGTGTGATAATCAGCCTTTCAGGAGCTGTGATCCCACTGAAAGGCTTTTTCCTCCCGTGCAGCTGGAGGGCTCAGGTGTGAAATGTCAGACATGGGTGCTAAGCAATTGAAGAGGGTGTTGTAAAACACACTGGGTTTTTGCTGCTGCATTTCCTTTGTGCCTCCTTGTGTGGCTTGGTGTGGCTCAGGGGGCTTTTGTGACCTCACAGGCTCTGACATTTCCTAAAATGACATTCCTCTGACATTGTCTGCACCTTGTTGGTAAGGTTCTTTTGACTTCCAAATGTATCGGCCGAAAAGTTTTTGTGCATAAATGTAAGATCTCCTTGACACTCCCTTGTGAAAAAAAAAAAGGAAAAAAAAAGAAAAAAAGAAGAAGGAAATTTTGATGCAGTGTTTTACCTACTGCTTTATTCCTAAGAGGATAATTTTATAGAATCACAGAATACCAGGTTGGAAGGAAGTTAAATGTTGATCTGGTTCAACCTTTCTTGGTAAAAGCCCAGCTGAATCTTAAATGTGTCCAGCACTGGGGAATCCAGCTCTTCCCTGGGGAAATTATTCCAATGGCTGATTGTTCTCATTGGAATGGGATGAATTGGTGATACAAAACCCGAGAATAAACCAAAACAAAGGCTGTAAACCACTTCATTCCTCAGGGAACAACAATCCCTCCAAGTGACCCAGAGGCAGCAGCACATCCTCTGTCTGTGGAGGGCAGAAGGACATTAGAAATGCAGGGCATTAATTGTCACCAGGGGATTTACAGACAATCCCCACGGTGAAGAAGAGGCATCAGATCAAGCAGGGAAGGGTTGAGGCAGGACACAGCCAGAGCTGGGGCACAGTGATCCCTCCCTGTCCCATCACAGACTGCTCTGTGCACTGCCTGCTATTAATCCCACCCAAGCACGCACAGGACAGCACTGGGCAGCCCCAAAAAAGCTTTTCTCTGGCCTGACCAGCAGCGTTTCATCACTTGTCATTTGCCCCTCTGCGAGTTCTCACGCTGTGTCACCAGCACAGCGACTGAGCGGGGAAATGTTGATGAAAATCATCTATCAAGGCAGGGCAGGACTCAAGATAAGCACTGAGGGTGAGACTGTGCTTCCAAGTGTGGGAGCTGCTGTGGAAGCCTTGTTTTCACTGCAAGGCTCTTGTCCTCCTAGCCCACACCTGGACGGAGGGGACAGGGCCTCCAAGCAGGAGGGTTTGGTGATGGTGGGTTTAGGGTTGGACACACCTGTGTCCCAGCTGAAGGTATGGGGAAAGGCTGTCTCCTCTTCTGCAAGGGCATGAGAGATGCCCCTTCTGGCTCATGCATGAGAGATTTGGCCTCCAGCTCCCTGCATTGCTCTATTTATCTCACAATAAATTCATCACTTGGGTGGGAATGTAAATGTAGCCCAGGGGTGGTCTGAGATCTCCTCCATGAGGGGTAGTGCCACCAAGAATCCTCAGTCTTCTGCTGGGAAGGGAAGGGTAGAGATGGCAGAGAAAGAGGCACTGGGGCCCATGGCTTTTCTTGGTAAGGGATGGATTGGCACCCAGCAGTGAACAGGCCCAAGTCTGAGGTGACTGATCCCTTCTGCAGCATTGAACCCTCCCTGAAGGGGTCTCAAAACCTTGTGTGGATCATACAGTGCTGTTCACACATCCTTATTCAGGGAAATAAAGGTGTTTTTCATCCCTGTGGGGCCATACCTGCCTTCCTCCCACCAGATTTACACCTGGGCATTTCTTGGTGCCTTTCAGCAGGAGTGAGGTCCTGCAGCCTCTGCATCCCCTGGGAGCTTCTGGACGGACCCTGCTGGCTCTGCAACCTCCCAGACTGAGGTTCAGTCATGAGAACCCTGACTCTGCCCCAAATCCTGTGCTTAATGCAACAAAATGTGGTTGAAATCATGAAGACTAAGCCTGGCCAGCCCCCATACAGAAGTCTCACCGTGATGGTAAAATTTCAGCAGATCTTATCCATAGGGAAAATGCTCCTCACCTCCCAGGCTGCACAATCTGCATTCTAAGGCTCCTCACCCAGAAATGTCTGTGTTTTCAGTGCCACCTTGAAATAACTTTGGGGAGGAAAGTTAAAAACCAACCTTTTTAATCTTCTTCTTCTTGTTCTGACAAGCAGTTGTGCTTTCCTGAATTCAAAGGGGGTTTTCAGGTAAAACGAGAATTTTCTTAGAAAATGTCAGCTTCAGTAGAAATGTTTTAATACTTTTGAAAACAACAAGCTTGAAAACATAGGGTTTTTCCCTTCTCTCTCCTCCTCACTTTCTCCCAGAAACAGGTGGGCAGGGAGAGGGAGGAAGATAGAACATTTTCTGTTCTCTTTATCTCAAAAAAAAAAGAAAAGAGAGAGAGAGAGAGAGAGAGAGAAAGAAATTAAAAATTAACACATTGCCAAGATTTTTTTTTTTGTTATTTTGTTCAGAGCAGGTTTTTTTTTCTTGTTTTTTTTTGTTTGGTTTTTTTTTTTTTTTCCCATGGAAAAAGACCATCTTTTTAAAACCAGCTTCAGTCACTGTTTTTCTATAATTATACCCCAAAGTCTGGGAACTAGGGCAGAGGAGGCAGCAAGCAGAGAAGAGCACTACATTGCAGACAACCCTTGTAGCAAGCACGTTGTGGGATTTTGCAGCTGCCCCGTCTCAGCCGTATGGGGCTTGTTCCAGGCTAGCACTGCTTCTTTTCCTTTTAAACACCCATCAGGTTTTATGCCATTTTGCTGAAAGTTGTAAAGAAGGAAGGAAAAAGATCATGCAGCTGCCATTAGGATGAACTATCTAATTAGTGTGCAAAAGCACTTGCCTCCTGGAGGAAGGATGAATTCAATGACCTGCGGCAGAGGAGGGTGATTCATTTCTGCTCTGCTCTTGCATTTCCCCTCTCGTGACATGAATCACTTGTCCTGTGCAGGGAGGAGGGCAGAGCTCCTGTGGGGCCAGCCTGAAGGACTCAGACCTGAACCATCATGAGCAGGCAGCCAGTTTCTCTCTTCCTTAGCGAGGAAGATGTTTATTCAGGTCTCGCGTAGGCTTTTTGCCTTGTGGAGAGAGTATCCCCATCACCTCTCATGGGGCACCAGCTCTGCCTGGAACATCCCCAGAGCATTTGTCTCTCACCCAGGAGGCTTCTCTGCTCTTTGCTGGTGCCTCTGGGCTTGTGTTACCTCTTGTTTCCTCCTCTCCCTGCCCATCTGCATTCATGAGCTAATGGCAACCTCGTGTCTTGTGGTCTGGTGGCCAAATTGCTCCAGAGTTTGGAAGTTTTTGGAAAAGCCATGTCTGAGATGTGCACAGACAGGTAACAGAGTCACAGAAGTCTCATTCCCCCAGGGAACTGGACCAAAACTCTTCCTAAATTGTAATGAAGCCTCCAAAAAGGTCTTGGAGGTCAATGCACCCAAAGTGACTTCCCAAAGCAGAAATTACAAGACAAATTGCCATCACTGCCTTTCTTTGCTGATGCCTCTGGGCTTGTGTTGCTTCTTGTGCCTCTCTCCCCTCCCTGCCCACCTGCATTCATGAGCTGGTGGCAACCTCATGTCTTGTGGTCTGCTGGTCTAATGGCCAAAATTGCTCCAGGGTTTTGGAAGTTTTTGGAAAAGCCATGTCTGAGATGTGCACAGACAGGTGCTAGAGTCACAGAAGCCTCATTCTCCCAGGGAACTGGACCAAAACTCTTCCTAAATTGTAATGAAGCCTCCAGAAAGGTCTTGGAGGTATTTTTAATGCAGTGCTAACCCGACATGACTTCCCAAAGCAGAAATTACAAGACAAATTGTCATCAGTGCCTTCTTCCACCCCATGAGGTTGGTGATAGGAGCAGAGGAATTCCCTGACTCTTTGCAGCATTCAGCCCTTTCCCCTAGAACAGGATGATGTCCATGTCATTCCCCCAAACACAGACCACAAGTTTGACTCAGAAAAACCCCAACCTGCATCCTTCACAGGACTGGTGTGAGCAGTGACTTCCTTTCTCCACAACCTCTATGGAAAAGGGTGCTCAGACACTGCCTGAACCACACCAGGATATTTTAACCTCCTTCTGAGTGAGAAATTAACTCTTCACTGGACTGGTGTAGGATTTTACAGGGAAAGAAAGGCAAGGTCCTTTGCAGTTTGGTGGGGCTGGGTCTCACTTGTACTCTGTCCATGTGGTGGACATGGGCAGAAAATCTTGGGAAAACCTTTTAGGAAACAACAAAGCTCACTACCTCACAAGTCTCCATCTGTCCCCTCCTTCCTGCTCTGGACACACAAACCCACAATCACTGGCTTGACCAGATCACACCTGGAACCCTGGTCAAACTTGTTTCAGCTCCTCTCCTTTTGCTGAAAGTATTTATCTGTTTGCAAACATTGCTGTTTCTGAGCAGATCCTCTTCTGCTGATGTGCAGTGCCTCTAGATTTGGCCATCATGGTAAAACTGGTCTGGTCTTCTACCTTAATCTCCTGCCTTCGTATCACGGGTGACCAAAAAAAAAGGCACTTAGAAAGGACATGGGAATGCAATTAGTAGCTAAAACATGCTCTGTCAGGGGAAAAATTTGAAATATGTCACCACCAGATTTGGACAAAAAATTGCTGTTGTGTCTTTTGTTAATTTTCCTTTGTTCTTGTCAAAAAAATATTTATGGTAGAGAAAAATGACATACTTCTGAAACATCCAGATGGCTGCTTCTTCTGCTACTAATTCAAACTTCTGAATGGACTTGGTCTTCATGCTCTGAGGAAGCAAAATTCCCTGTTGTTGAAAGGAATTTTTCATCCACCCTCTCATCTCCAGGAAAATTCCCTGGGCAAAACAAGGGTTTTTCTTCATTTTCCCACCGAAGCAGCTCCAGTTGTGTAAGAGCCTTAACTTATAGAATTATGGAATAATATCATAGAATCCTAGAGGGGCTTGGGTTGGAAGGGACCTTAAAGACCATCTAGTTCCAACCTCCCCGCCATGGACAAGGATGACACCCATTAGATCAGTTTGTCCAGGGCCACCACAAACCCAGCCTTACACACTTCCGGGGATGTGTGTGAGCATGGACACTGACCTGGACACCTGCTTGGAGGGTGCTCAGCCACAGGGATGGGTGATGCTGTTTCATTTCACTGGACAGAGTTATATTTTGGGGCTGCAGGAAGTTGAGTGCTTCCCCCACCATGCCAATGACCCCAGTGAGAGGCTGAAACTGTGGCGTCATTAACTGGAAGTCCCAGGTCTGTAAGAGTTGAAATGAGGCATGGAGGACCCCAGGCAGCTCTTCCAAATGCTGTTTATTACATCCAGGATGTTACAGCAGCCCAGGGTTGTGGGTAACAGAGCTGTGCCCACAGCTGTCAGCTCCAGCTGCAGGCAGCCCTGGACACCCTTTGGTTTTGGTTACATTGCATTCTATACTTTCCTTTGATGAGCATCTTAATACAGAAGAATCAATCTATACCTTAATTATTATCTATAGCCTATCATAACTACTATAATTACCATATTCATGTTACTGTTCTCCAATCACTAAAAGTTAGTACATTACAGTTTAAGCTAGAAGTTGTTTTTCAGTTTTCTTGCAGTGGAAAATTGAGACTTTTTCTACTTGCAACATTGGTAGAATTGTTTGCCTGTGCTATCTTTCTGCTTGGTAAAAACATCTTCTTGTTTGAGGTGGGTTTATCCTTTGCTCTAAGTCATAAAAACCCCTTCTAACTAACATACCCTTTGCCTCCTTGGTTATCCAGTAAGACTGTCTCAGCAATTCTTTTCTTCTTTATCAAAACTTGCTTCCATCTCTATTCCTTCATCAGACTCTACATTCAAAAGTCTTTCTGCCAAGCATACATGTCTGTGAGACTTTCTTGTCAAACTTTCATCCTTCCCAACACAGCTCTTTCTTGATGAGATTTCTTATTTGTTAACAACTTCCCTGGTTAAATACTGGCATTTTCATTTCTGTCTGTAAAGCAGGTGTGAGTTCAGCCCTTGGATGCAAGGAAGGAGACAGGACTCCAGGCTTTGACCTGCAGGCAGCGGTGAGTGATGGGGATGGTGACTGGGGAGGCAGCCAGCGCTCAGTGTGAAACCACCCCCCAAAATTGCCCACCTCCAACCTGCCTGGCTCTGACCAGACAGCTCCTAAGTGCTCCAGATGGGGCCCTGCCAGCACAACAGGCTCAGCTTGGCCAGCCTTGGCCTGCCCCTTTCTTCTGGCTCAGCCAACCTTGCCGAGCAGCCATCGCTTCCCTCGAACATCAAAGGTCTTCATTAAACCCTGTCAGTCACGGGCTGTGCTCCCTGCTGGGCATCCATGTGTGACAAGGAGCACCAGGGGATCCCCAGCCTGCCTTGGGAGGTCAGTCTGCTTGGGAGGAGGGGGCCATTCATGTCCTGCCACTTCCAATTTAGGATGTGCTCCTGGATGAGCTCGTACCAAGCCTGTGAGGCAGGTGCTGCAGCTGTAGGATCCCTGCGCTGCCAAGAGGGAGCTGCTGGATGGAACAGCCCCCACGTGGGAAAAGGCAACCTTTCCCCCCTAGCCCGGTGGCACAGCCCAGATGGGGAAGTGGTCTCCAGCCTCTGTCAGCTCCACTCACATCAGTCATGTCTCATTGGGTGCTCTGACGGATGGGAACGGGCAGGACCCATCGCAAGCACTCCCCGTCAGCCCGGGGCTGCATCCACAGAGGTTTCACTTCAGGGGGTCACATGCTGTGCTCCCTCCTGCACCGAGGCACAGGAGGTTTGTCTTCATCTCAGGAAGGCTCCCTGGATAATGTAGGATGTTCTCAGACAGCTGATTGCTGCATCAGCTGGCACAAGGCATGAAGGAATGGCTGTAGTGACCATCCCTCCCTCTTTTTGTGTTTCAGGGCTGAGATCCAGCCTAGAGGCTTTGCAGTGCTGGTGGGCAGCAAAAGCTGTGTCAGCTGTAAGCCCCAAAGCAGTTTTTTGTCCCTCAGCATGTGGCACAGAGGACCCCTATATGTCCCATTGACAAAACTGATTCCTGTAGAAGATTTTTATTTCCAGACCCCAGGAAAGGCTGTGAGCACACAGGTTTTGAGCAGGTTAAGGACAGTGTCTCCACGAGGACATGTCACCCACGTGGCATTGGGCTAGGGTGTCGTGGGGAAAGCTGAGGATGAAATCTGAATGCCTGGCCTGTTCTCTGAGATGAAACTGAAGATGGGTTTCCTCACTTGTGTGTTTAATTAAGAAAGATGCACTCTTCCCATAAAATGTCCTTTCCATTCAAACACACTCCTTGCAATAGGTCTGTGGTGCCAGATGCTGATTTAATACATGTGCAGGAGAATCCTGACCTTAATGCAGGTCTCTTTTTTCTCCCTTGCTGGAGGAAATGCTTGCAAGTAATGTACCATATTACAGCCACAATAATGTTTAATGGTTGTGTCCTGTGACTGAGGTTAATGACTAGTTAGGGAAGCTTTTACACTGAGGAATAAAAAATTGTATTAAATAAAGCTGGCAAGGAGCAGGGAAGAGGGTAATGACAGATTCTGGCAGCTGCCTACCCCAACCTTCAGTCTCAAGGAGGTGGATGTTGTAAAAGCCATCCCAGCAAACCCTTCTCAGGGCATTGACTTTGCTAAATCTTTGGGAGGGTGAACAAGATAGGTGTCTCTGAACTGCAGATGGGTGAGAATCTTCTGCTGCTGGATATATTTCTTTGGTACCTCACAAACTCACACAGGCTCCCACAGCCCTACCTTAAGCCTGGTGCAGCAAGCCAAGCCACTCCAAACGCCTCACAGTGACGCTGGCCCAGCCATCCTCAGTGGGTCACTCTGTCTCCTCCCTGGGTGCCTTCTGCAGGTCTTGATGAGCTCAGGTCTCCTTTGAAGGGTCACACAAACCTAATTGAAAGGCTCACCTGTGTCTGTGATCACTCATGCTGGGCCCCAGGAGGAGACTGGGTCTCTTGGCTGGCTCCAGACCAGCCCTGCACCAGGGGGTTTTTGTTAAGCCTCACCCTCCTTATGGTCCCCTTTCCCAGCTGAACTTCCAGCCTTCTGTAGCCAGACTCCATTTATCTGTCTGTGGTTGCATGCTGGTCTCCCCCTGCTCCCTTTTTTTTTTTTACAGTTGTTACTAAAAGGGTTTTTTTTCCCTCCCTCCTTTCTTCTTAATGATTTGCTGCATAAAATAAAAGGGCCCTGCTGTGCCTGTACTGGTGATAAATGAGAGCCAAGGGAGAAGCCAGGGCTGGTGGGTGACCCAGGTCTCTCCTTTCCCAAGCTCTGAGCTGTGCCTAGTGTGCCAGCTGTGGGGCACTGCCCTCCCAGCTGCTGCCAGATGTGGCAACCACTCCATCACCCCCTGCTCTCCCCCCTGGCAGGCACAGGGTTGGTCTCCAGAGTGGGAAGAAAGGGCTGAGAAAGGGAGAAGCCATCTCTGCTCTGTTGTGGGCTTGCTGCCTGGGCACAGCTGGCTCCAGAGGCAGGTCCAAATCAAGGTGGTGCTGAGATTTGGTTCCAGCTGGCAGCTAAGAACCCCACAGCTGCTTGCTTACATTCCCCACTGCTGGTGGGGGGAGAAGAATTGGAGTAAAACAAGGTGAAATCCATGTGTTGGTATAAGGCTGTTTAATAATTGAAATAAAATAAAATGTAATAACAGTAAAATATAATAATTATAATCGTAGTGAAAAGGCAGACAACAAAAAGAGAGACAGAAATAAAAACCAAGAAAGACAAGTGGTGCACAACACAATTTCCCACCACCCAGTGCCTAGTGCCAGCCTGACCCTGAGCAGCAATCAGGGTCCCCCAGCCAGCTGCCCCCAGGTGATGCACTGAGCAGGATGTTCTGTGGCATGGAATGTTCCTCTGGTCCATGCAGGAATTCAGGTCAGTGTCCTGGCCATGCTCCCTCCCTTCTTGTGCACCTCCTCACTGGCAGAGCATGAGACGCTGGGAAGTCTGATTTAGGGTGAGCACAGCTTAGCAACAACCAAAACATCAGTGTGTTATCAAAGTTATTCTCATCCTAAATCAAAACTACAGCCCTGGACCAGCTACTAGGAAGAAAATTAAGAATCTGTGAACAGCACTGTCTGGTCTGAGCCCTTTGCAATGCTCCACAGAGCCCTGCTGAAGGCCTGACCTTGGAGAAGGTGACATTAAAACCTTGTAGGGAATGAGACAGAAGGGCAGACTCTGAAGATGGAAAGTCCTGGCCAGTTGATCAATGCTCTGTACCCTCTCCCAGAGGCTCTGGATCCAGTGTCCATTCCTGCCACAGGTGTCCAGGTGACTGTGTGTGACTCACCAGGTAACTGCTCCCTGTCCTGCTCAGCACTGCTTGTAATGTCCCTCAAGGGCAGCTGTTGGGAAGGATGAAATTTTGACAAGTCTCACAGATATGTATGCTTGGCAGAAAGATTTTTGCATGTAGAATCTGACGAAGGAATAGAGATGGAAACAAGTTTTGATATAGAAGAAAAGAATTGTTGAGCCAGTCTTACTGGATAACCAAGGAGGCAAAGGGTGTGTTAGTTAGAAGGGGTTTTTAGGACTTAGAGCAAAGGATAAACCCACCCCCAAACAAGAAGATATTTTTACCAAGCACAAAGAGAGCACAGGCAAACAAAACTGCCAATGTTGCAAGCAGAAAAAAGGTCTCAGAATTTTCCACTGCAAGAAAACTGAAAAACAGCTTCTAGCTTAAACTGTAATGTACTAACTTTTAGTGATTGGAGAACAGTAACATGAATATGGTAATTATAGTAGTTATGATAGGCTGTAGGTAAAAGTTAAGGTATAGATTTGTTCTTCTGCATTAAGATGCTCATCAAAGGAAAGTATAGAATGCATTGTAACCAAAACCAAAGGGTGTCCAGGGCTGCCTGCAGCTGGAGCTGACAGCTGTGGGCACAGCTCTGTCACCCACAACCCTGGACTGCTGTAACATCTTGAATTCAATAAACTGCATTTGGGAGAAATTCCTGGAGTCCTGCATCCCTCATTTTGGCTCTTACAGGCAGCCACCTCAGGGTTAGCAGAATAAATATCATCAACCCTAAGAGTACCACTTCCTGCCTTTGCATTGGAGCATCTGAGCCTCAGAGCCTCTCCTGAAAGTCACCTGAAAGGTAAAACCTCTTTCTTCATGAACATCTCATGTGTGTCAGCACTGGACAGAGCTGAAATAGCCCTCGTGCATCCAGCCTGTGATCAAGATGCTCTGATATTTCCATTCAGTTTAAGCTAAAATACAAAACCTGAGAGGGAAAAAAACCCACCAAACACACAAAGTGTGACATACAACCTCATCTCCTTCCTGTGAGGCTTTTGTGTGATGAGCCTCAAAGGGGGAAATTAGGGTCTAGATAAGGCTGCCTTGCTGGCATTCAGAGAGCAGAGTGGTTTCACTGCTCACAGTGGCATCTTGTCTGTCTTTGGGATATTTTTATTGCTGCTGCTTGTAACTTGGACACACATTGTGTGTAGTCTGCAGGATAAAAATAGCTGCAGTGCCTATTTCTGTCAGAGCAGAGCGCACCAAACCTTTGTTTACCACTTGCCTTTGATTTAAATTTAGCAGGGAGCCGAGCACTCAAAAGCAGAGGGAAGCTGTGTGCCATGAAATCCACCCAGTTGATTTTAGCTGATTTTAGCTCACTCTCTGCACAATGCTGCAGGGGAGAGGTGGGTGTGGGTGTGTGATCCCACACAGGTGCAAGGGGAAGGAAGAAAGAAAGGGGCTGACCCAGAGTGGGCTGTCACTAAAGCTGTCACCCTTGGGAGGATCTGCCTGGACAAAGTGAGTGTCCCAAAGCTGCCAGCTGGGTTTAGGGAGAGCACTGAGCCCCCAGCATCATCCCCATGCCTGACATGGCGTGGTGGGAGTGTGTGCTGCAGGGCTGATTGTTTTGGTAGTTTTGGGGTGACAGCATGAGCTTTCAGAGCAGTAGGGAAGGAGTGTTCCTCTCTTTTTTCAATCCCCACCTCCTGGAGCCTTGAGATTTTCGAGGACTATCTGTTTCCTTGCTTTGTGCAATATATATTTTAAGAAAACTAACAGCTTTGCTCTCTGTGGGAGAAACCTGAAAATACAACTCCAAAGGTTTCAAAATCAGTCGCAAATGAAGGAATCAAATACAAATCTTGGGTTTTTATCCTATGTTCCCATGAAATCAAACCCCAGCTGATCATGACCCCTGGGCCTCTCCCTCAAGGTCTGGCAGGGATGACATGAAAAGAAATACCTTTTCTTGGCAGAAAAGGGAATTTGAAGGAATATATTCTGATGGATGAACCGGTAAGATATAACACCCCTGCCTCAGTTTCTCAAACTTCAGATTGGACAGACTGTCTCCTTCCCCAAAGGGTCCTATAATTACCCTGACATGAGGGAGTTGTTCCCAGCTCTGATATTCATGTCCTTATCTCCACCATTTCTTACTCCACAGAGGAGGTGCTAAGGTTGCTGTAGCCCCTTGGTGAGGGGCTGTGGGAATACAGAGAGTAAGCAGAGACTCAGCAGCAATTAAATCAGCTAGGAAGATGATTTATATCATGGCATTCCCAATGCCACTCAGATCCATTTTCTTTTATAAACCTTCCAGGGCTCCCACCCAAGCCCCAGCATGCCCAAACACCCCAGATGATGCCAGGACCTGTGCCTGTCCCAGGCAGGAGCAATGAGCTCTGCAGCACTGTTTGGCTTCTTCCCATCTGCTCAGGTCAAAGACAATGCCTTGGTAAAGAAGGCAGCTATTTTCAGTGTCTGCCACTCTCCTATATAAAATATATTGAAATTAAAGCAAAGGTGAATCAGCACAGGCTGGTTTGCTGCAGTGGGCAGACACTCATTTACACCACTGGAAGATCTGACCCATTTCCTCTAAAATATTTTAGGGGAGCTTTGATGCACTTGTTGTGTTTATTTATTTTTTTATTTCTTTCTTTATTGATAGCAGGACTATATTTACTTGAATCCATGATACTCTCACGTCAGAAATAACTTTGCATATCCTCAGAGTTGTTTCAGAGAAGCAAATAAACTTTTAAAGCTGTTTCAATGAATCTTTTCAATTTGACATGATACTGGCATCACATCCAGTTCCTGTGTGAAACTGTGAACTTTAAAAACATCCCTGTTTAGAAGACACATTGGAGGATGATGCTCACCCATGGTACAGCACATTTGGGCGAGACCAAGGAGGCCTTTATGGATTTCATTTTCCAGTTTTTGTGACTGTATGGGTTTAGTTGCTTAGTTCGCTTTTATTTTCTGGTCTTCACCCACCCAGCTGAAGCTTAAAAATCAGAGGTAAAAACATCTTGAAAAGGCAATATTTAAATTTGGGGATTATTTTCCTGGTTAAGCAGCATTTTTGGGTACTAAGGGGCAAAACACCTTGGTAACTCTCGGGGTTTGTGTTGCTGAAATGGCTCCCCAGGTATTAAAAGTCTTTTTTCCCAGCCCCGCGACTGAAGAAGAAGTCGAGATTCCTCGGCTCTGGTTCTCAAGGCTGTTTATTTTCTCTTATCTATGACATTCTTTCTCTGACCTGCTGAGGTCTGTCCGGCAGGTCAGGTTGAGGCACTCTGACTACCCTTGGGGCAGTGCTATTTTTTTATACTAAAAACTACATTTATGTTATTTACAATAATTTTCCAATACCTATCACCTATATTAGACAGTCTGTCTCTACTCTAAACCAATCCAGAAGTGTCACCGTCACAGCAGAGGATGGAGGACAAGAAGAAGGAGAAGAAGAAGAAGAAGAAGAAGAAGAAGAAGAAGAAGAAGAAGAAGAAGAAGAAGAAGAAGAAGGACAGGACACACCCAGATCCCTCCATCTTGCCTCTTGAACCCCCATTCTAAAACCTCAAAATTCTACTTTATCACCCTGTGATAAATTCACTACCATTCTACTCAAAGTCTTATGGCTTGTAACTCTTCACATAAATTTGCTAATTGTTTCCATGGGCTAAAATCAAAAGCACAGGTGTTTTTGACTCTGTGCAAAGGTCTCTGAGCCCCTTGCAAGGGTCTCAAGTCTTCCAGGGCAGTCAGAGGAATGTCCTGGGTTCTGACAGGTAACAACAGCACATCCACTCAGGAGAAGCTATTCCTTGTTTTCTGGCACAAAGGGATCCAGCTGCATCCCTCTCTGCTCTCCAGAGCACAGCATCACCCCACAGGAAACACAAATAAACTTCATCTCAGTGAGGGAATTGAAGATGTCCCTTGTACTTCCAAACCTGGCAGGATGGGGAAAAAACCCACTGGGCTTTTGGCTAAATATTATTTTTTCAGGGCAGCTGCAGGCAGCTGGCTGTGGTTCATCCCTGAGTGCTGCCCATCCATCACCTGCTCTGGGTGTTATTAATGAGGATGCGAGCGTGCAGCGGCAGCACAGCCAGCCTGGAAGGGGCTGCCCTGTCCCCGGCAGAGGCTGTGGAGAGGCCGTCTGTGCTCCAGCTGCCATCCCCTCCTCTGCCAGGGCCCCCTGCCCCGCTGCCTCCCGGCACATCTGCTCCGCCAGTCTCAGTTTTCTGTGGTCGAGATAACCCCAAGGTATTAGAAAATCTTTTTCTTCCCCAGTCCCGCAACCGAAGAAGAAGTTGAGATTCCTCAGCTCCGCTTTTCAAGGTTGTTTATTTTCTCTTATATATCACATTCTTTCTCTGACCTGCTGAGGTCTGTCCAGCAGGTCAGGTTGTGGCACACTGACCGCCCTTGGGGCAGGGTTAGTTCTTTATACTAAGAACTACATGTACTTTATTTACAATAATTTTCCAATACCTATCACCTATGTTAGGCAGTCTGTCTCTACCCTAAACCAATCCAGAAGTGTCACCATCACAGCAGAAGATGGAGGGCAAGAAGAAGAAGAAGGAGAAAGGCAGGACATGCCCAGATTCCTCCATCTTGCCTCTTCAACCCCCTTTGGAAAACCCCAAAATTCTACTTTTTCACCCTGTGACAAATTCACCATCATTCTACTCAAACTCTTGTGGCTTGTAAATCCTCACACAAAGTTGGTAATTGTTTCCATGGACTAAAATCAAAGGCACAGGTGTTTTTGACTCCGGGCCAAGGTCTCTGAGCCCCTGCCAGGGTCTCGAATCACCCAGGGCAGTCAGAGGGATGTTCTGGGCTCCAACAGGTAACAGCATTGTGCTCCCATCACTGGGCTTTTGGTGATGCCTCCTGCTTTGAGCTGATTAACAAAGGACTGGGAGGTTCTCAAGGGATGTAGGGGCCCTTCTGGTAGATTGGGTGGGATCTGGGCAGCAATAAAGACAGAGGGTATCTAGGAAATGGATGCATGAAGTTTAGGAGAGGCATGAAGGTGTGAACTCACCTGCTTGGTGAGGCTGAAGGACTTTGAGAACAAATCCTGTAGCAGCATTGCACAAGCCCTTGTGAACCACTGAACACCAAGCAGAACAGATCTGCATCTCACCTGTAAGAGCTGAAATGAGGGATGCAGGACTCCAGGCAGCTCTTCCAAATGCAGTTTATTACATGCAGGATGTTACAGCAGTCCAGGGTTGTGGGTGACAGAACCTGTGCCTACAGCTGTCAGCTCCAGCTGCAGGCAGCCCTGGAGATCCTTTGGTTTTGGTTACAATGCATTATATACTTTTCTTTGCTTAGCATCTTAATACAGAAGAACCAATCTATACCTTAACTTTTACCTATAGACTGTCATATGTTGCTATAGGACACGAAATTAAGTGGCGCAGACACGCAACTCTCTAAGGTAAAAAAAAAGGGTATTTAATTTCTGACTTCAACATTTATAAATTTCTAAAAGTGACAGTGGGTTGGAGAGTGACAGTGCCATTGGACAAATTAACAGTCCATCAAATTTTTTCTCTTCTATAAAAGAATGTAAAACAATAAGTTATTTACATAAAGTGCATGAGAAAGTTTGTTATAAGAATGTAAACATCAGAAGGCTTAGAAAAACTTGAAAAACAGGGCGACAATCACAACTACTATAATTACCATATTCATGTTACTATTCTCTAATCACTCAAAGTTAGTACATTACAGTTTAAGCTGGAAGTTGTTTTTCAGTTTTCTTGCAGTGGGAAATTCTGAGACCTTTTTTCTACTTGCAACGTTTGCTGACTTGTTTGCCTGTGCTCTCTTTCTGCTTGGTAAAAACATCTTCTTGTTTGAGGTGGGTTTATCCTTTGCTCTAAGTCCTAAAAACCCCTTCTAACTAACACACCATTTGCCTTCTTAGTTACCCAGTAAGACTGGCTCAGCTCAATTTACACATCTATTATTCTTCTATATCAAAACTTGCTTCCATCTCTATTCCTTCTTCAGATTCTACATTCAAAAATCTTTCTGCCAAGCATACATATCTGTGAGACTTTCTTGTTAGACTTTCATCCTTCCCAACACTTACCATGCAGCATCTCTGGAAAACAGCATCTCAACTCTCACAAAAATGGTGGCAGAGGGGATTTGGTTGGGGTAGCACCTGCAGGTGAAACATGAGACTTTTAGTATTGCAGGAGTTGGTGGAGCAAGATTTTCTGTTCCTTTTGAGTGTTTGGAGGAGAAGCATCCTGCCTTTCTTCATCAGTGCCAAGGGCAGGCACCCAAAAGGGTTCTTTGGGGTGTAGTGGTACAAATCCACCACTAAAAGGTGGATTCTGCTTCCATACAGAAAAGAAGTCAGGCTCAAAGAAGCATCATTAAAAACCTGGGTGGGCAAAGAGTGGTGCTGGGCTGCCACTGACAGAGCTGCATCTTCTGAGATCATTCACCAGACAAAGCTGGCAGGTGAGACTGCTGAAGAGCAGGGCAAAGACTTGGAATATCCCCTGTCCTTCTTGAGGGAAGGAAGCACAGTGGCACTGGGCCAAGTGAGGAATTAAAGGAGCTCTTCCCTCCCAAGACATATTTAATGTAATGAAAATAGAGATTTAAGAGAAATATTGCAGGCAGAACCCAAGGTAAATGACTTCAGAAAGGGTCTAATGAGACTGGCACTCTCTTCCTTGCCACTTCAATGAGATAAGAAGATTTCAGCTCATGATAGGCCAAGGGTCAACTCAGGAGTTAATGCAGATTTTGAAACAGAAGCCAGGAGTCCTGCAAATTGAAACCCATCCACTCTAGTCCCACATTGTAGCAGAGTAATTTACTGGTGGATGTATCTTCAGCAAAACCTACTTTTTAATGCTTGGTTCACAGACAAAATATCTATGGAGAAGGGGAAATGAAGAGCTTTTCTGTCCCCAATTCACACACCATAAAATTAAAACTCTTTGATTGCACACATTAATGGAAATGCAGTAAGTAAAGGTCTGTGCTAGATGGGCCATCCATATCCCTCCCCACCCTATTCACTGTCATTCTGAAAAATGCACTGAGAAAAAGCTCCTGGTGTGGTGAGAAATATTCTTCCATTGTCCTGATCTCTTGAGTCTTCCCCCCACCACCAGACACCGGCAGGGGTGTCTCAGTTTGGAAAGACAGGTGTCTGCTAAGGAAGGCAGGAACCTCCCCTGAAATGGAAAATGTAAACCCCCTCCCTCCGAATTGTTATAAATGTGAAATTAAGGAGCTCTCAGGCAAAAAAATTATGGGAACAGGAATAACAGTTCTTTACTAGGGAAGAAAATAAAAATATAAAAAAAAGCAATGCAGTAAACTAAAACAACTCAACCTGACACCCTGTGGGTCAGGGTGTTGGTGGCAATCCCATTGGAATTGTGGCTGCAGCCCTCCTGGAGTGTCAGGTGTGGTTCTGCTGGAGCAGGGGTCCTGTAGAAAGGTAGAGTCTTCCTCTGAAGATCCAGTGGAAGAGGCAGCTGCTGTTCCTCTGGGAAATGCAGTGGAGAAGCTGCTCTGCTGTCCCAAAATCTCAGATTGTACCTAGGTAGGAATGCTTGGCTCCTCCCCTGGGCGGAGCATCTCCCCATGGGATGCTGGGATTGGATCAGCCATGCAGGGACACTCACTAGCCATGAACACAAGAGATTTCCTGGAGAGAGGGTTGGCTGTGGGAGAGATAAAGAAAAAACTGCCCCATGGACAGCAGAGAACTGTCCCACCTCTGACAGATGGCAAACAGGATACACATTGCCTTGCAATCTGGGACAGGGGGTCTGTCCTTGGGGACATGAGGACAGATAATTGTGTATCTGCTTCCAGTTAAGGCATCCTGTTGGATAACTCCGTGACATGTGAACTTACAGACAAATGCATTTGTGAAACAGCTCAGGACCAGACACAGCTCTGGGTGATGCTGAGGGCTGGCAGGAATCTGACCCCTGTATCTGTGCCCCTGACCCTGGTACAGGCCAGCCAGAGAGGAAATGTGGTTGCAATCTGTAGGAGCTGTTGAATTGAATTTGGGGAACTGATGGATGAGTGCCAATTTCCACTCTGAGGCAAAACCAGACGTTTAATCTGAACTAGTGATCATGCTCATAGTTTGGCAGAACAGCCATATCTGTAAATGCCCAACATCTGTAAATCTGCTGCTTTTGATGTCAAAGGGTTTTCATGTGTTTTGCAAAGTAAAATATTGACTAAATTATGACCTACTGGAACCTTCTCTGATGACTGCTGTGTGCTGGCAGGCGATAAAAAGGGTGGCTGGGCTTTTTTTGCTCAAGTTTGATTCCAGCAGATATAAAAGAAGCAATTGAATTAATTGGCTATAGAATGAGGTTCAGAGGTTGTTTAGAGGGAGCTGTAAGATGAGTTGCTGCATTAAGGCTTTTTTTAAATGCACCCAGTACAGATAAACCTACAGTTTTCCACAGGTGTTTAAACAACACCGGGCTGACACAAACACTGCAGAGGTTCTGGCCTTTAACCTTGTGCACATGAGCCAAAGATTTCTTACAACTCAGCTCATTCAACCAGCCTTTTCTTGGTTTTCCAGCTCTTCCTCTTCCTTCACAGCTGTTCAGTGCCATGTCTGAAAGGCTCTTACAAGAAAGACCTTCCCAAACCTCAATAAATGCAGCTTTTTCTGCACTGTCCACAATACACTGACCTGTCCCTGCTACAAAGTGTGAGTGCAGGGCTGTCCCCAGCCCAAGTGGCAGCACTTTAGTAGGGTGCAAATGGTTTTGTGATGGAAAGGCACCAGGGAATGCTGAGTTAGAGTGACTGGCTCAGGAAGAAGAGCTCTGAAGGCTGAGCTCTCCTCCCTGGTGGATGGAGAAGTTTTCTTTGAAGAACAGGCCTGACCCTTGGGCTGGCTGTGCTGGTGTTGCCAGGCCTAGTTTAGATGTCAGTACTGCTGGCTAGGAGTTTTCTGAACAGCCCTCTTTTCATTAGGAAATGATCATTTTCAAGGCCAAAGCTTTGGCTCCCAAGTCCAACTGGCTTTGGGAACAGAGTAGGAATTAAAGCTGGAGGAAAAGGCTCATCCCTTTCCCTTCTTGTGGTGTGATAACTGGGTCAGTGCTGAAAGCAGTCTCCTCTCCAGTCACAGAGGCTGGCATCAAACCTCCTCTCTGTCTTGCTCAGAGCAGTGATTTGAAAATCAGCCTTCACTCCCCTCATCAGAGCTCCCTCAGTGTGTAACTGTCTGGGTCATTCTGGGTTTTGCCAGAAAATGTAAAAATCCATGGGTCTCTTGAAATGCTGGGTGGGAAAATGTTTCACATCTCTTAACCCTTCTCAGAAAAGGAAAAAACATCTTAAACATCTGGGATGGGATTTTTTTGTTGTTGTTATTATTTCAAGCCAAGATAAGGCATGACATTATATTTAATGCTGATTGACCGGAGAAGAAAATTGGTTGCTTAGAGTGTAATGCAAAAAAAATTCTAACAATCCATGAGAAATCCTGTAATAACAGACCTACTTGAGAATTTGAGTGGCATGAAATGTGAAGTGTACTGTTACTTTAATTGTATTTTTATGCAGGCATACTCAATTCCTATTAGTGGCAGAGTTGTGTTTGCATTTGGCCAGAGGCAAAGAATTACTAGTGGACAGTTTAATTAGGATGAAAGAAGGAAAATAAAATTAATGTAGCATGTGCTGGGCTCAGACATTTCTGTTGGAAGAATTTTCACATCTGTATTGTGTGAAGCTTGGTCCTGTTTATTTTAAAAACCTGAAAATGAGGGTTGAATGATTTCACACTGGAGTTATGATTGCCAGTCATTTAGTTCAAGGGTTGAGGTTAGTAAATGAATAATTCCAGTTTGCCAGAAGTCTTTCTTGGTAGTCAGTGGTTAAAAATCAAGGGGTGAAGATGTTGCTGCTTTGCTCCTGCGTAAATCCTAAATCCACCCTTCCATTATTTATAGAATTACTGCTTTGAAGCCAAACGTAAAGGGGGATCCTGCTGGGCTGGAGAGCCCATAAATACCTGCAGCTATTTAGCAAATGCCCTGAAATATTTCATAACTCCATAGGACAGAGCAGAAAGTGGAATCAACTTGCCCATGTCCTGCCAGTGGGTGGCCAGTGCCTGATCCAGGAGGGGAGCCCCAAAATAGGGCTTACAGGAGCAGAAATTTGCAGCTGTGTGGTTGCAGCCAAGATCACTTAGATGAGGCAGAAGGTGATTCCCCCTGTCCTCAGACAGACTGCTGAGGTGGAAGTGTCAGTGAGGTGCCCCATAGGGGTGCTGCTTCTCTGTAAGCAGAGATGATGAAGACTATGAAGACAGGAGGAAAATTCTGAAAGAGTTTCTGAAGACAGTCTGAAAATTCTACTTTTCCAGGTAAAGGTGGTTCCCACCATGCCTCCTCACACTCCAGCCAAAAAAAATCCCAGCATTTTTAGATTAGCCCTGCCTGTGCTACTCAGCCACCCAAACCTCCAGATAATATCATCTGCAGTGACATTGACAACGCTGTCAGTGCAGTGTTTTCTGAAAAAACAAAATTGCCTGAAAAAAAATCTATTAAAGGAAAAACTGGAGAAAGCTTTCCTGCCAAGTGGTAGAATTTGTGTTTATATTTCTATCAGCTCTGGCTTCCCTAAAAGAATCTTGCCGTTAAGTGATCAATCAGAGAAGAGGAATTTTCTTTGCTTGGCCTTCATTTATTTTACCATTTAATGCTGAGCCTGTTTAGTCAGGAAGGACTTGCTTCCAGACTGCACAGTCAATGAACGATTCATCTTGTCCAAGAGCAAATTAAGCAGAGTGAATAATTAAATGGAAGCACTCAACCAATATTTCTCAGAGCTCTCCTAAACAATTCCCCACAGTCTCCTTGCATCCTCACCTCCAGACAGCTTCAACCCCTCTATTCAGCAGCACCATGTCCAACACCCAGCCCAGCCCATGCCAACTCTGGCCAAAGGTTATTCCCATCTGGGTGGTCACTGGGCAAGGCTTGGTCGTCTCGCTCCTGTTCCTACGGGAAAATCTTCAGGACCGCAAACCTCCCTCTGCATCCTGCCAGGATTAATGAGGCCTCCTTGCTGGGAATGGGGTTGGGATTGATTGGGCAGAGTGAATGAGGTTGCCAGAGGAGGTGGCTCTTGTGGGAGAGAGGGTTCGACGTGTCAGTGCTGCCCTTCAGGGACACACAGGGCTGTCACCGTCATATTTTCTGAAAAATCCCTTCACCGGGATTTCTTCTCCTGGGAAGCTGAGAAGCCTTGGAGAAAAATGAAAACAATAATTATCTGATTGCTTCTCCTGTGTTTTGTTGCTCTGGAATGTAGTTTAGAGATTGTTTATCCAACATGTGAATTGTTTTTACTTAATGATCAATCACGGTCAGGCTGTGTCGGGACTCTGGAAGAAGTCATGAGTTTTTCATTAGTATCTTGTTAAACCTTCTGTAATTATCCTTTCTCTATTCTTTAGTATAGTTTTAGCATAGCATTGTTTAATATAATATAATAAAATAAAATAATAAATTGACCTTCTAAAACCTAATGTCAGACTCATAATTTCCTTCCTGCCACAGAGGACCCTGAAAATACCACACAGGGCTGTGGGCCTGGCAGGCTGCCCATGGGAGCAGGGAGGGGAATGCCAAATGAGGGTTTCCAGCCAACTGACTGCATGTGGAGCGTTCAGACAAGGATGCTCAGGCCTTCCCAGGTGAGTGTGGGGAGGGATGGGCTGTGTTGTGCAGGCTGGGAGGTGCAGAGGGTGTTGGTGTTCACTGAGGGCAGGCTGAGCAGCAATGGGAATCTGAGCTCTCCCAGTGGAACTTCTTTATGGGATATTGGCAGGCTAAACAAGGAGCAGAGGTTTCTGCAGGCATGAAGAGCCACCTCCTTCCTTACCATTTCCTTCAAGCCACCCATCTTGGCAGGGCAGAGCACAAAGGGTTTAATTTAAAAGTCCTCAGTCAAAGAACTCCCAAGTCCAGTTACCATGGAGGCAGCAAAAGCCAAAGACCCAGCTGAGGTCTGAGATGAAAAGAGCTGAGGCCACCTGGCTTGTGACATCACCTCAGGCCACCACCATGGTGGCCTGGGGCAGAACACGATGACATGGTTGCTTGGTGACCTTGGAGGTATTTTGAGAGATGAAGGGGACCCTGACAGTGATTGTTGATTTAGTTTTTACTAAGATTTTGGAAAATAAAGACACCAGGTAAAAGATGAAGGGGAGGAGGACTTTGCTAATCACTTAATACATGCTGTGCTTCTGTGCTGTACTGTTGCTAGAGTGGGTTGGGAATTTTTCAGACAAATCTATTTTCTGCAGAAAATTATGATGGTCATAAACCACTTTTCATGAGATTTAGAAACATTTATCCATGGAATCATGTAGGTTGGAAAAGACTTTTAAGAACATTGAGCCCAACTACAAATTTATGCAGTCTTGGAGATTATTTTAGGGACAGGCAGGACATTGCTCAGATCTGCATACCACTGACCAGGTTATAATTTTTCCAAAACCTCAGTGCCAAGGGATGTGGAAATCCCAGCATCAAGTCGTGGTTTCAAAAGAACATTTGAATACAAAATTAAGAACCTCCAGCAGGCAGTTAAAGAGGCAGAGCCACTTCAGGACAACCAAAAGCCACTCTGGTCCATTCCTCATTTGGCCTGGACATATCAGCAGCAGGGACTTGAGCCCCAGCATCCCAGAGTGGGGCAGAAGCAACCTGCCACCATGCTGGGATAATTTCATTTCCATCTTAAAGAGTAGAAGTTCTGGGCTTTGTCTCACTGAAGAATGGGGAACCTTTGGAAATAATAAAAAGTTTTAATGGGACCCAGAAACCTTTTCCTGCCAAGCCCTAATTTCCACCACATTATAACAAGCATCTCTGAGGATAGAAAAAAGGGAGAAAACTTGGTTTTGCTGTTGCTGTCAGGCCAGCAATTTTTCACCACTGTGGATGCCACTACCACACAATTCCTTGGCTGAAAGGGGCCCAACAGAGTGAACAATATCCCAATTGGGAAGATAAGCTGCAAGACATTATCCAGAGAGATATAAATTGTAGTAATCTATTTGTTCTCTTGCCCATGGGGTCCTCGTAGTAAGCAGGGAGTGCTGGGAAGCGGGTGAGTTCTGACACATCATTTCTCATTGTTCCCTAGGGAGGGTGAGCAATCCCAGTGCTGGCAAGGCAGACAGGCAGTAAATGTTTCCTAGAATACAAACAGAGCAGGAGCCAGTACATAAAGGCTGCAGAATCACTGTCAAAATGTAATCAGATGGAAAAAAGAAAGCAAAAGCAGAGACCAAGACATGGATGTGACACCCCAGAGAGGGTGAGGGAGGAATGTAATGAGAGCCTGTGAGAAGGTGAAACACTCCCTAAAGTATTTGAGGAACTTCTTTAAATAGGGACACACAGGGACAGGCAGGAGAGCTTTCCAGGGGTCTGTCTGATGCAAATCAGGGGTGAATCTCTGATAATGACTCACTCCATTAAGTCTGAAGATAACTCTGTCACCATGATATTTTCTGAAAAACCCTCTTTGCCCAGGATTTTCTCCTGGGAAGCTTAGAAGCCTCAGAGAGGAATGAAAACAGTAATTATCTGATTGCTGCTCCTGTGTTTGCTGCTTTGGAATGTGGCCTGGACATTGTTGACCAACAGGTGAATGTTTGATTGGTTCCATGTGTATTGTTTTTAATTAATGGCCAATCATGGCCAGCTGTGTCAGACTCTGAGGAGTCAGTCATGAGCTTTCATTATCATGTTAAGCCTTCTGATGTATCCTTTCTCTTTCTTTAGTATAGTTTTAGTGTAGCATTCTAGAATAGAATAGAATAGAATAGAATAGAATAGAATAGAATAGAATAGAATAGAATAGAATAGAATAGAATAGAATAGAATCAGCCTTCTGAGAACATGGAATCAGATTCTCATCTCTCACCTCATCCTGGGGACCCTCACAAACACCATAACACTCTGCACCTTTGTGCCCTTTTGTTACAGTCTCCTGCTTCCAGGTGAAGGTCAATCATCCCAAAGCAACCGTAAGAGCTGGGGAGGTTTGGCCTGGAATGGAGCCATACTCCAGCCTTGCTTCCAAGTTGGTGGACTTGCACGTTTCCAGGTGCTGGCAGCTTTTCCTGGAGAGGCACTGGAAGCTGGCAGCCCTGGAGCTGACCCCGTGCTCACACTGTGGTGCTGGGTCCCAGTCCCTGCCTGAGATAAGCACGGACATCTCACCTCAGCGCCTGGCAGCATCTCAAGCCACCCCCTGAATGTGCAGAGGGCGACTTTGGACAACTTATGGAGTGTCCTGGGTTGACTATGATGCTTTTATCCCCAGTCATCTTGTTCTGTTGATACTGAATAATAGGTTTTGCACCTTTAAGACTTGTTCCAGAGAGTGAAGGGGGGACAGAAGGAGCACAGTTTGTTTTCAAACACTGCACTCACTCCTCCACATTCCTGCTCCTGGGCTGTGTTGTCTGTGGATGGACAGACAGCAGGACAGAGCTCTCCTTTGCTTTTAGTTAGTTTAGCTAGCTGAGGCAAAGAAGTTCCCTGGACTGAGGTTTTTTCCCTTTTCTTTGGCCCTGTTTAACCTGCTCTGGCCTGAACACCCAGGGGAGCACCTGCACCTGAGGCCCACCGGGCCGGGCCTGGCCTGCAACATTTCCAGCACTGAGGGACTGATCAGAGACTGAGTGAGCTGAGCTGCAACCTGGGGAGGGATTTCTCAATTTGTCATCTCTTTTGGAGTGGCAAGGGGTTTGATTGGTTAATATTGTTTAGGTTTTATTGTTTAATAAACGTTTTTTTTCCACTTTTCTCCAAGGGGTAGTTTCTCCCAGGCCAATCGGGGGGAGGAGGGGCCGATTGAATCTGCTTTCCTAGAGGAGCCCCTTTGGGGATTCTCTCCCAGATTTGCTCTGAACCAGTACATGGAGGCATCAGGATGCTTGCAAGGACATTTATAGCCTGCACAGCACCCTTCAAATGGGTTAAAAAATCAGTACATCCCTACTAAGAGAGAGGACAGAAGGCACCAGTGGGGCTCAAGGTGGCGGATGAACCCAGAGAGATGGAAATGAGAAGAAAGGAGGCACCTGGAGATGCCAGCTTGTACCCTCTCAGCCAGGCCTGTACTGCTCAGCTGTTTTACTGCTCTGCCTCCCTCCTGCCCTTCTCCCTTCTGCAGTTCTGATTCCCTGCCCCAGCACAGCTCCAAACAGGCATCTGCCAGGTGCAGTTTGCATCTTGAATGACTTTTACCTGAGCCTGAGATGGGGAAACTTGTTCTCCAGCCCTCTGCTTGACTTTGTGCTTCCCTGTGGCAGCCAGCAGAGCACCACTTTGTGCTGTGACCTTCTGAGACACAAGGCAGGAAATATTTTCCTGGCTTAAATAAGGAATCTAAAAATCAATTTGTGGAGAGGTTGGAAAGCAACGAGCATACAAATTAACCAGTGTATGAGTAATACATTTGCATCTTGTGGATCCAGTTAACTTCAGAGCAGGGAAAATTTATGACCTACTGAACTCCAAGTATGAGGCTTAAAGAAATTACTGGGAGGAGAATTATTGGGTTGGATACCAGACATCATTCCAGCCTTCATTAATGTTTTCATGTGCTCTTGAAGGTTTCTCCCTAGCGGTACCCATTACTGAGTTTGGGAAAAAAAAAATCAGCCAATGAGATCACTTGGAAAACACTTTGTCTCCTCCCTCTCATTTCCCCAGGTTGCATTTTTATTCTGCACAGAAACTCAATGGTCAGACAAATTACTTCACAAGTGAGATTCTGATAACAGAAATCATGTCATAAGCCAAGTGCTGATGATGTGCAGATACAATGTCAGGGGGAAAATATCTTTTCTGGGTGTGTGTGCATGGGTTTAGATAGATGGTTCTCCTTTATGGGTGCATTTATGGCACTTTGTGACACTTGCTCTGCAGTTGTGCTTGCACAGAGCCCAGGCAGAGTTCTGATTTGGTTCAGCGTGACTGTTGAGCTAATCCTAGTGGTTCTGTGAAAGGAGGGAAATTGCATCAGGTTTCCAAGGTTTGGGCTTGTTTGAGATTTCACAGACCATTGACAAATCCCTGTGAATCATTTTTATGACCCTGTCACTTGAGAATAAACACCTGTGGACACCAGCTCCATGGGTCAAAGAGCCTTCTTGGTGTCTAAGCCACAGGGGAATGGCCAGGTCACACCAAGTGTCACATATCTGAGCTCCCCACCTCTTTTTCTGCTGGGGATGCTCTCATTCAGACAGTGAGGGAGCAGCTCCTTTTCTCAGCAGACAGTCCCAGTCCCTGAGGATCCCCAGGGAGGAGGAGATGGCAGAGGACACTTCTCTGTTGGCTTTCATCTGTGACAAATGAGCTGCTCTCCCCGTGACAGATGCTCCTGTGCCAGGAGGTGCAGAAGGGGGGAGGAAGCAGCTTGAGGCAGGTGTGCATGTCCTGCTGGCTGCCCACACCCCTGCACCCCATCCTGACAGCCCCAGGGGATGCTGAACCAGGGCTCACTGCAAGTGGGATGGCTTTAGGACACACTGCTGGCCTAACTCCTGGGAAGTGCTGTCACAACACCCTCACGCTGAGGCTTTTCCTCTCTGGAGGCTCTGTTGACACAGGTTGGGCCTGAGGGTTTTCTCTGTGTCTTGCATATTTTGAAAATGAGCTCAGACTTGAGCTACCCTGCCAGGGTAAAGGATACTTTCCTCCTGCAAGTGCCATAATTTCCCTCCTGCTCTCCCATTTGAAGTGGTGGCATCCAGAGTGCAGGTAATTGCGGTCCCCTGATAATCCAGATGTGAGGACACATTTTACCCCAGCACTGTGCCCTGGGGAAGGGGACATGCCACTCCCTGCCTCCTCCCAGCACACAGCTGGAGTGTGGATGGGCTGCAGAGCTGGACCAGGGCACTGGAGAGCAATTCCAGGCCACAAAGTGCTGTCTCTGATGGCTTTTCATCTGCCCTCAACAGCAGGGAAAATCATCAAAGGGAGAAAAAGAAAGGGTTTTTAAAAACAAAGCCAAACAAAAATAGGTTCTCAAGTTGTAAAATTTGTATTCAAGCTTCCTGGAAGATTTGAGACTTTGGGTGGGGTTTTGTTATGTTGCTGTAGAGAAAATGCCACATGTAAATCTCCTACAACATGAAAGATCACGTTCCCTCGTGATCCAAATAGACAGGGACATATTCCTGGTGATGGTCCAAGCAGCTGCACCAGGGCAAGGATGCTTATGAAAGAGAGGATTGCTGGATATACATAACCTTGCCTGACTAGCAGATTCCAGTCTTTTCAGTGAAGGGATTTTAGAATGAAAATTTGGAAGAAATACAAGGGAAATAACCACAAGTTCCAGCACAGGTCAAAAAAAGGTAGTGCTGCACACAGGCTACAATATGTGACAACACAGGAACATGATCAGTTCTTTGGAAATCCTCTCTCCATAGACTTTTAAAGGAACTGAAGGCAAGAGGGAGAAAACCCAAGAGATTTTTTTCTCCTGTGGAAGATGTTGGAGCTGTGGCCTCAGAGTGGGGTCTTGGTGTGGGGTCCCCAGGCTCTGAAAATGCCCAGCCCTGCCTGGGTGCCTGAGAAGCCTTTCTGGGTTTGCTCTGGTGAAGTGAAGACACCACAGCCATATTTCACACAGCCCTCTGCCTCTCCCTGCCAGCTGCCTGTGCCCAACACAGTTTGGCCTTGGGAAGCTGGAGCCTTTGCTCACCGAGCAAATATATGGTACATATGTGAGCTCAGAGATGTGAAACGCCTTTCTGGGAGGAACAATGATGTCCCACCCTGGAAAAGCCACAAAATCATGAGGGAGGGCCTTGGGGACAAGCTGCAAAGTCTTTTTGAAATGCACTTCAGCCACAGCTCTGCTCCCTGTGGTCTGACAGTGAGGGATGGCAGGAGCACATCTGCTCAGGTACAGCTCCTGCCTGGGCAGCAGGCACAGACTGCCCAGCTCAGAAACCCACCTGAGCTTTGTTTCTGCTGTGTTGCAAAGGAGAGGATGTGACATCCATCATTTCCATAAGCAGCACTGCCACATGGAGTGCATTTGTGTGGCCAGATCCTGTGCACAGAATTACAGCTCAGCCAAGGAATTTCTTCCCTGTTGTGTCTCCAGGCATTTAGACTGGGAGGTCTTTTCAGAATAAATGATCTTGCCATTTGTTTTTCATCCATGCTGTGCCCAGCACTGTGGCACCAGGGCTGGGGGCAGCAACCCTGCGTGGTTCCTGCTTCTGGGAGGAGTGAGGAGAGTCTCTGCAGATGGTACCTGGCTTGTCCTAGGCAGAGCTCTCCCTGCCAAGCCTGCTCTGCCAAGGTGACACTGGCAGCTCCCTTCATGTTTCAGCACCTATTTCTTTTAATAATCTCTGAATATGGTGATTTCCCACTATTCTACATTTTCCCACCCTTTGATTTTAGCCTTTGCAACAATCTCCTGCTTCAAACAGCAGCCTGCACTGTTATAATAATGCACGGGGGACTCCCAAGGACTGATTTAGCTTTGGCTTCCCAGTCAATAAAAGGAATCCTTGCACATGCTAGTGAAAATGTTCCAGTATGAAAGGCTGGGGAGAGCTGTCTTCTCCCAAATCATGGTGTTCCTGCCCTTCTGTTTGCCCACCCACTCCTGGCTCCAGCTGTGAAAACTCCCTCTCACCTGTGTAAACTCCCTCTCACCTGTGTCAGGCAAAGTGAAAAGCACCTGTGCCCAAGGTGTGAGCCCCTGAGGTTGGTCTGTGGGTATCCACGTGCTGGCAGAGCTGTGGAGAGCAGGGATCACAGGGTCACAGTCCACGTGGTAACACTTGCTACACAGCCCATTTGTTATCAATTTTCTCTGTGCACTTTCTGCCCTCCCACTGAAGAGTTGTGAACATTGTCCTGTAAATTAAATTATAAGATTTTTTTAAATTAATGAGAAATTTGAAGTAGAACAAATGCTCATTTTCCCAAATGAGTCAAGGAAAAGGATTCTTTTGAACCAGGTCTACAGAGCAGCTCCATTAACTCTTCCATCATGCAACCCAGAGCACCTCTCAGTTGTCCTTGAGGGGAGCTACAGCTCAAGCAAAACTCACACCCTGGAACAACCTCATTTATGATGCTACCTCTGGAGGAAAGCAAAACCTTTGGATGCATCAGGGTTGCATATATCATGTGCTGGTCTAGATTGCACACTATGGGTAGCTCAGCATTTTCGACCTGCTCATCTCTGACCACTGCTACTCACTGCAACATCCCTAACCTTGGCACATCCCTAAAATTAGCACTTTGTGGGAGCTTTAAGCAAAGGCTGCGGAACTCCTGGGACATTCTCAGGTTTGTAGTATCCACAGGGAGTGCAAAGGTCCATCCCTGGAGGATTCAGCTCTCAGGCTATGACACAATGATGTGGAGATGCAGTTAAGGAAAGCTTAGCACTGGTGTCCTGGATTGCCAAGGAAATTGCATATCTGTATGGCAGTTGTCTTCTGTTCAGTGGGCAGTTTTCCTTATCTCTTCCACAACCACTCCCCCCTCAGGGGAGACATCTGCTGATAACAGTTATTGAATGTCCCTTCATGGCTGATAAGAACTACAGCTTCCATTGGGAGATGTGAGCCCAGAGGGAGGAGCCAAGCATTCCTAACCGGATATAATCTGGAGATTCAGCACAGCTTCTCCACTGGATTCCCCAGAGGAACAGCAGCTGCCTCTTCCACTGGATCTTCAGAGGAAGACTCCACCCTTCTCTACAGGATCCCTGCTCCAACAGAACCACCCCTGACACTGCAGGAGGGCTGAGCCACAATTCCAATGGGACTGCCACCAACACCCTGACGCACAGGGTGTCAGGTTGGATTCTGACCCTGTCAGTGTTGGTTTCATTTACTACATTGTTTATTTTTATTTTTATTATATCTTTTTATTTTCTTCCCTAGAAAAGAACTGTTATTCCTGCTCCCCTATTTTTTGCCTGAGAGCTTCTTAATTTAAAATTTATGGCAATTCAGAGGGAGGGAGTTTACATTCTCCATTTCAGGGGAGGCTCCTGCCTTCCTTAGCAGGCACCTGTCTTTCCAAACCAGGACAACTGATTTGTGCTGTTCCTGATACAGCACACAACAGAAACAGAAGTGATAGATAAGTTTTTCTCACACTGTCTGATACCGTTGGGAAAACCAGGTTTGTGGGCGCAAGTCTTTAGTGAAGTGTCCTTCTACCAAATAGTGGAATGAAATTAAATAACGCACTCACGATTTGTGTTTTGTGGTTTACACTTCCAGTGATCAATGCTTCAAAGGACCTTTTCTCCCCCTGCTCCCTGAGGACTCATTGTTTATAGATTTTGGGAGCACTTGGGATCTATTAAACTTAATAGGCCTTTTCTAGTGAAGGTTGTACAGAGCATACTCCTCTACACTCACATTTTCAATTAGAGCACACAACAGCCCCTGGGTGCTGGAGATGAGGGATGGGAGCAGTTGCTCCATCACTCTCTTGTTAGATGGCACTGCTGGCACTCAGTCTGCCAGCATTTGTTGCCTATGAATTATGGTTTCTTTAGCATCTTAAATCCTTAGGCTTTTCTGAAGCTTTCTGGAGGTGTACTTCCTTTCTACTAATAAAATACTGCATCAAGGCTGCTGTCTGCACTGCTAGAGGGAGACAGGGATGCCAGGAGTGCTGGATGGTAGCAGGGGTGGGGGATCCAACCATGTGTGATGCCTCCTTAGTCCTGGCCTGCAAATCACCACAAAACATGGAAATCAAACAAAATCTCTCAGAAGGTCCCAGAGAGAGAGGGGATTTTAAAGGTGTCATTGCAGCAGTACTTTCTTGCACAGTCCAAATTCAGGGCAACTGCTCTGTTCCTTAGGGAAATGCCATCCAAACTGGTGAAAAACCTCCCTACAGTCCTGTCTCCAGCAGGAGGAGGTGACATATAGGAGCCAGAGTGGTGGATGCCTGGAGAAGCCTTGTAAACACTTTCAAGCCTATTTGTGCTTCACTCTGAAGTTTATTGGCCTGCTGTAAACGTGATAACAAGACAGTAACTTGAAAATGATTATTCACCCATATTTTTGCAGAAGAAGCAGCTGAACTCAGTGCTGGTGAGTTCTACACAGCTACAGCTGTCATTAACCCTTGCAACACTCCCAGCTTGAGCAGGTAAAGTGGACACAAGGTAGGGAAATGGGCAGGAAAAGGTGGGAGATGTAGTCTTGGGGTGAAGATGGGTGTTGTCCTGTTCTTCTAAAGTTCTTCTAAGCCTTCTGATGTTTACATTTTTATAATTGAGTTTCTCATGCACTTTTCATGTAAATAATGATTGCTTTGCATTCCTTTCTGGATGAAGAGAGAATTGATACACTGTTAGTTTGACCAGTGTGGTTAGAAAAGTAGCAATTTCATCCTCCAATCCATAGTCACTTATAAAATTCTGTAAATATCAAAATCCAAAAATAAACACACCTTTTTTACCTTAAACATTTCAATGTGTGAGTGTTGCTCATTTTGTCTCGTATTGTGACAGATGGAAACTGATGTTCAGCCTGATTAAGGGCTAAGTAGCAAGGACTGTAAGAATGGGCAGGTTTAAATGATGAGTTGTGAGAGCTGTTGCCAGAAGGTGTGGGGAATGTGTTTTTGGATCCATTGTTCATGTTGTGACCCTTTTCAAAAAGGATAAATCCTGATGCTGCATGTTGTGAGCAGGTGAGAGAGGGAAAGAACTCCAGAGCAGAGAGAAGAAAGGGAAAAAGCCACAGAGCTCTGGTCTGTGTGTGGAGCTCTCCAGGGGCAGTTAGTGGGAAAGAGAGCTGAATAAATGCAAATGTCAAGTGAAGTCTGCTCTCATTCCTGCTGGACTGGTGCAGTTTGTGTCTGTGCTCTGCCTTCTGCCACATCCCACACTTGGCCAGCTCTCTCTCCAGAAGAGCTTTCTGGGCTTGCTGCAGGGCAGACTCACCTGTAGCTGTTCATGCCAAGGCCTTTGGCAGCTGCTGAATTTAACTTGGCCACAAGAACCTCAAGGCCACCTCTTTGCTCATGAGAGCTCACTTTATGTGACACATCTTTGCAAGGCAGCTGTGGGGGCTGCTCACCACAGGGCCCTGGGGGAAAGGGCTGAGGTCTTAAGTCATGGTTGTTGTAACCACAATATACTTTTTCATGATTTAAAAAACACCCTACTATGTTCCCTAGTGGGGAATTTTCTGATGGATGCCAAAATATGAGAAAATGGGCACAGGGGAGCCGTTCTGAGTGCTGTGTTTGATGCTGGGAGCCTCAGGCGTGTTGGACAGCCAGCCACAAGAGAAACCCCTTAACCCTGAGTTTCATGGGGTCACCAGTCTGGACACTCCACCAATATTAGCATAAGCCCTCAATTTCCCAGTTCAGTGTCCTCCTGCCCTCCACTTTCTGCCCTACCTCACACCATCTGAGTCAAAACTTCCAAGGAGTGCTCATTCTTGTCACTCACTGGCTTGTTCTGCAGTGAGAAAGCAAAGTAATTGCTGACACATCCCCAATTCTACTTCTCTACTCCTCCACAGGGATCCTGGGGATTGCCCAGCTTGTCCATGAGAATAGAGGGCCAGCACCAGGCAGGTCTTTGCAGCTCTGAAAGGCCAGAGCATCTCCCCTGTGCCCCCTGGCCAGAGACACCCCACAGCTGGAGCTGTGCCCTGAAGAACTTCCAGGGAACATCTCAGACACAAGCTGTGCCAGCCATGGGGCACACAACTTTCATTTAATTCTTGCAGGAGTGGGATGGGTTGGAGGTAAAAGCTGCCTCTGCTGTCTCCTTCCTCACTGGTGGTGGCACTGGGGCTGTTCAGGTGCCCATGGCAATGAGGACAGGTGGTGTTTGGGGGGCTGCAGAGCCTCTTCTGCTGTCAGTATCATCTGAAAGTGCTGAGTCCCAGCCCAGCCAGGCTCCTGGAGTAGCTCCAGCCCTGAGAGTCTCCAAGAAGCTGACACAGTTGGAAGCCCTGGGGAAGGAAAGCTCAGTGTCCCCTGGAAGCCCTGGCTGGGAATCCTGCTGGTGACTCAGCTCTGTGGCATGGGGAATGCTGCTCCTGTCTCCAGAGACTCCCTCCAGCAAAATCCTGGTGATGACAGGGCTCAGGGAGAGCTGCTGAATGGAGTGGCAGGAGATCCAAGAGCAGACCCTCCTGCCCAGGAGCAGGAACCTTCTCTCATTTCCATCCACCAAGGCCACTGTCACCAAGGCTGAAGGCTTCCTGCAGCTATCTCAGGGAGCAGCTGGACAGTTTGTTGTGGCTCCAGAGAGGGAACACAGCTCCTTGATAAGCTGCAGACCAGGGTACCCTGCAGCCTGTCTGACAATGGGGCTAAGAAGGAAAGAGCCATCCATTAGAAAGGCAAAGATCAGTGGAGAGTAATTCTTTACTACCAAAAAAACCCTAAAAAATTAATCTCTTTTGCTCAGTGCTGTTTTGTTAAATTTTGCTGTTTTGATCCCCAGCTGCTGCAGACCCAGGTCTTGTGGTGGCTTTAGAGATGGGTGTCAGCTCTGAAGGGTGTTTGGGGCCTATCCAGAGGTGCTGAGCTTTGCAGCAGGATTTCACCAGGCATGTGCACAGGGTTGGGAGGTTTGGGAGCAAAACTGCTCCCAGTCTCTCATGCAGTTCCCTTAAGTAGCAGCACAGCAGCTTGAAGGCATTGCCACATGGTTTTACTTGGCTGGTATTAAAATACACAAGGGAAGGGTGTTTCTGCCTGAGAGCATGCATGGGGTTTTTGCAGATGGGGTGGTGACAGAAGAGTCCCAAACACTGAAGGGGATGAGGGGGTTTGTGCTGCCTTTTAGCCCAGCTCTACAGCTGCACAGCTTCCTACAGCTAACCTACAGCCGTAGGAAGGTGCTTAAGGGCCTTCGCCCCTCAGAATGCCATTTTCTGATGGATGTCAAAATATGAGAAAATGGGCACAGGGGAGCTGTTCTGAGTGCTGTGTTTGATGCTGGGAGCCCCAGGCATGCTGGACAGCCAGCCACAACCCCTTAACCCTGACTTTCATGGGGTCACTGCTCTGGACACTCCAATATTAGCCCTCTGGGAAGCCCTGGGGATGATATGCATATATGGATATAAGCTTTTGGAAGAGCTTGATGAGGGTCCCGCCTCAAGGACTGCCTAAAGCAACCTGCAAGAAAAGCAAATGTTTGACCTCAGCATGCAGGACCTGGATGAGAAAAGCGATCCCAGCCAATGACCGCTGCATCCTCAGGAGGAGGATGGGATGGCAGCTTGATATTTTTATTTTCCTGGTCCATCAGTCAGCAGCTGGAGGGACCCAGACCCAGGTGAGAGCAGCCCAGGTCGCTCTCTCGGTGCTCTGGGAGCTGGCAGAGCCCACACGGTGGCACTGCGACCCAGCATCCTGCACTGCCACCATTGCTCCCTGCGGGGACAGGGGCTGACCACAGCCCTGGGAGGTGCCAGCAGGTACAAACCCGGCAGCAGGGCTGTGTGGGACAGCTGCACCCTGGCTGTGGGAGCCAAGGAGCAGGAATTTTAGCTCCACCTTCCATCTCCAGGGCTTGGCTTTGTCTTCACCAGTGCTGCCAGCAAGAGCCACGTTTTCCTCATGCTGCAGGTGACACGAGGGATGTGCTGGATTCAGCAGCTGGATTCAGACCCAGGACATGCCCAGTGCTGCTTTTGCTGCTGCTAAGAGATTTAAGTTAAGGAGGATGAAGACCCTGTCTCCTTCACATAACTCAAAGGCCAAGCAGCTTTTGGATAGAGCTTTTAATGGAGAACAGCCTGATGAATTCATCAACAGCTTGTGAATTGTAACTACTTAGGGCTCCATTCATAGAGGTGAGGGGAGGGTAGATAGAGGTGAGGGTCTGTGTGTGACACCTTGGCTTCTTCACCCAGAGCAGCCAAACAGCCCCATCCTTCACCCACATGTTTCACTCGGGGTCTGTGGCCAAACTCTTCCATCCAGTGCAGGAGCAATGAGACCAAACTGGATGATCCCATCAGCCACTGTGTCAAAGCTGTGTTTGGCCCAGGGCTCAGCCTCAGACAGATGTCCTCACACAGGATGAACATGCTGCCATCTGATTTTTCAGATAGAATCAGCAGCATTCATGTAAAATCATTCACCCTGGAAGGATCCAGCTGGGCTTAGATATCCCTAGAGTGCAGCCCCTTCCCTGGAGAGGAGCCTGGTGGGGCTCACCACTCCAGTGTAGCAATAAAACAGCTCTATGTGCTCTCTGTCCTGGACACCTTTTGTGACTTCTGCCAGCAGACAGGACCACAGATCATTGAGGATGAATGGAGCCCTAGGTAGTTACAATTCACACCAATTAATCAAGCTGTTCTCCATCACCTACATCATTTAAATCACTAAAGCTCTCCTGCTGGCATCACTGTTGGCATGACAGGGAGGCTGTTCATAGCAGAGCAGAGTTCTCCCCTCCGTGCTCCCACCCAGGGGTGATCAGCCAAGGTGCTGCCCCAGTGCCTGCCGTGCAGAGCTGGGAATGAGCTCCTGGCCAAGGATTCCATCAGCACCGTGTGCAGCAAAGCCCAGGGGATGCAGATAAACGGGGATTGAGCTGCCTTCAAGGAAAAAGCCCTACAAAAACATCCCCCTGCTCCTTCCCATCAAGCTGTCATAGGAAATGCTGTGGAATGGAAGGCATAAAGAGTGGAGTGGGGGGGGGGGGGGGTTGTGGTTTACTTCTGTCTGTGCCTTGGGAGGAAGCAGACTGCAGGGAAGATTTTCCCTTTGCCAGCAACTTCCTCTGGAATGAATAGACCACAGGATGCTTGTACACAGAGAGGGGCAAAACACAAGGATGAGCAGGACCTATACTTGCCCCAAACCCTTTTCCTCCTCTTTCTCTTTCCCAGGTTAAGTCAGCTCTGCTCCTAAAGTGGATGCTCATTTTGCCAAGCATAGAATCCATCCCTGGATCCTCCCCCAGAGCCCACCTTGACAGGCTATGGAAGCCCAGGTGAGCTGAAGTTTGCAGGCTCGAGCTCTGGTTATAGTCCCAGAAAAGCAGAATTGTTCCATTGTCCTCTCTTCCTAGGCACAGTCAGCCCAGATGCATTTCTTCCCATTTGCCTTGGGCTGACCTAGGTAAAGGTTGTTCAGCTAGGATAATCCAGGAGATGTTGTTAAGGATGCACACAGGTCTCAGGGGTGGGGAGCAGTGCCCTTCAGCAAAGGGTATAAACAGCACATTAATGCCTCCTAACTATTTGTGCCCAAAAACGTCTGTCTCTGCCTTGCTGCTGATCTCTAGGTCCTTGGGAAGAGCATTGCATTAACATGGGGAATTGTTTTGTGTCCTCAAGATATTTCTTGTGCTTTTGCTTTGCTCTGCAAAGTGCAGAATAAAACACCCACTCTGTGCCAGTGGGGAAGACACTTCCTAATCCCCTGAGAAAGATCTTGTCCTACAACCTAGATCAGAAGAATTCCCAAAAATTCCCACTGCCAGGAACTAAACCACTGATCCTGCAGTACAAGTTGCACAGGATGCATCTATATGCAAGAGCCAAGATGTCCTTCAGGGTGACATGTGCTTTGCCACAAAAAGGCTCTAAATCTTTAATGGGAAAGTGCACTTTGTTCCTTTCTACGAACACAGTAAAAGGCTTTAAATAATAGCTGTTCATGCAGCCCTGGAAAAGGTTGCTGTGTGGCTGAACTCTATAAATCTGGACATTTGCTGAGTTGATTTTGCCAAGAAACATACTAGAGCTGAAAAATGAGCTGGAGGGATGACTGGCTGCTTGCAGATGCCATGCTGCTGCTGCTGCTGCTCTGCAGAGCTTTGCTTGTCATTTAAAAAACATATTAAAGCCCTCTGTAGTAGTGGGAAGTTTACTGCTAGCTTGAGGAATTGCTGGGTGAAGCTAAAACATTCTCAGTGTGTTGGAGCAGGGTGAGCTTCAACCCAGAGAGAAGAGAAGGAGAGTTGAATTAGATGCAAATCCAGGTTGAGTGCCATGATTCATTCCACTCTGGTTATGAGGACAGAGAGCAGCTGCTCTCTTTTGCTTCCACAGCTGATGAGCATGATGTAGTTTTGGTTTTTGTTTTATTTTTTTGGTTTTTGTTTTGTTTTTGTTGTGTTTAGTTTTTTCGATATGCTGGTTTAATTAGAATGCTCTTGTTTTGCCAGTAGCACTCCCTTATGCAATACTGGCTATACCAGTACAGATTTATTCCAGGAATAAACAAACCATCAATTTATTTATTTTTTAATAAATGAGGATATTTATGCACAAAAGGAATCAAGCTGGTAACTGGAAGGGTTTAAATTCCTATGTCTTTTAGAGCTACAACTGCACAAACAGATGAGGGCTAAGAGCTTTCCAGTGCATTGGCTCTGCTTGGGATCCAACACTGAGCAGCTTCTCCATCACTTGGGATGGTTCCTCTGGAACCAACGTGGTGTTTGTGCCCCTAGACATCTACCATTGTATGTGAGCAATTCCTCTGAGCCCACAGCTGCCCATATTTGATGAGCCGAACAGCTCCCAGCCCTTGCTCACACTATTTACTAGACCTTAGGGGAAGATGTTCTGTCCTGCTCTGCTTTTTTCTGACCCTAAAATGATGCGGAGGGCACAACCCATACCCATCTTCTGGAGGGAATTCCCTTGGTGTGAGAGGCTCCAGAATCACCTGGGTCTTGTGTTTTCTTCACTCCTGGCACGAGGGGATGGATCTGGGCAAGAAACCAAAAGATCTAAAGCAGCTGGCCTGTACTTTTGAGTGAAACCCAGACAGCAAAGTTTACCAGCCTGGAACATCCCAGGCTGGTAATTCTTTTTAGAAATCTCAGTTAGCATTCGAAGAAAAGGGAGTTCATAGCTGACTGTTGGAAATTGGTCTTTCCAGAAATTGTTTGGGACAGTGCTTGTTTGCATGAGTATAAACCAGCCAGGGATTGTGCTGATGATCTGAAAGTGTGGCTCATCAAGTTCCTCTAGCAGGGAACATTTCCTGGCACTGCCTAATTTACTGCCACAGATCAAGCCAGAAATAGCAAGAAGCCCATATTTTGCTTCTCTCCTGCTTACTTGGTAAGAGAGGCGTGTTCTCCACTTAATATCTTTGGAGGAGTTATTTGTATTCTTCTGTTCACTTTGGTCTCTCACATGGCATGGTAGAATATTTATCTTTTATTATCTTATATCCTTGTTTCTGCATGGAACTCCTGAGTGCAAAATGTTTGTGCAGTCAGACAAAGTGAAACTGTCCTGAAAGAAGACTCTGAGAAACCACCTTAGAAGAACCTGCCAGCCAAGGTGTGCAATCAGTGCAGAAAAGATGCAAAGTCACAGCCAAGCAGCATCACAGCTCCCTCTTTCCTGTTCAGGGCTACTTGAACCCCTTGACATGGGGAAAAGAGATTTATACCTCATCCCTGGAAGTGTTCTAGGCCAGGTTGGATGGGGCTCTGAGCAACCTGGGATAGTGGAAAGTGTCCCTGCCCATGGCAGAGGGGCTGGAACAGGTGATATTTAAGGTCCCTTGACCCAAATCATTGGATGGTTCTATGATTCCATGGTATTCAAGTTTTCAGCCAGCTTTCAGGTCTGCTAGTCTTGTCTGAAACCTGCATGGAAATTCATACTTTGGAAAGCAAGTGATGGACCAGGAACTGAGAGCAAAGGTGGTGCAGGACTGACTGTTCCTCCTGAGTGAGGTTTCTCCACTAATATGGGAAAAAAACCTCTTCCATCCACATTTCAGTGTTTCAAGCTGTGGAGGTTGTTTCTAAGTCACTGTGCTCAGTGATAGATTCACAGCCTGAGATCCCTTTTTAAAGGCATTGTGGATGATTTTAGCAGCCAAAATGTGCCTGTTGTTCCAGTAAAATAACCTTCTTCATTTCCAGCCAGAGCCTTTTATTTCTCTGTAAATATTGACAGGAAGGGTGACTCAAAAGATAACTGCATCCAGGACTGTTCACCACAGCATTGCTGCTCTGGATCCAACTATGGTCACTCCTCACCATCATGTTGTTGTTCTGTTTGCAAGAAAAATGTGGTGAGCCAAGCACGATTCTTACATGCAATCACATTATCTGTGAGCCAAGAGTTGATACTACACTAAAGAGCTCTCTGAGTTTGCTTTATCTGAATATGTTAGGGGTTTTGACCTCGGAAAAATACAAATAAACTTGGGAGGAGAGGACAGTTTTGTTGTTAAAGCTGGAGTGTGTGTCAGCTCCTCTTTCCTCCCTGCACAGCGTGTGGCAGATCCCAGTTCTGAGGGCTTTGAGCCACCAGCACAGTGGAGCAGCTCCAAGAGGAGAGGCTGAAGGGACACCTGTGGGACAAGCCATGCTGGCAGAGAGGACATGCTTATTGAGATACTGCCTTGAAAGCCAGAGGTGCAATTAACTGGCACTTTCTAAGTAAAATTTAGCAGATAATCCACATCCTGGCACAGTGTGGATGTGATTCCCACAAGAGGACACTCCAGAAATGAGAAGAGTCCTTTGTGCAAAGAGCATTTCTGCACAATTCTGGCTGTTGGGATGGAGAGGGCTGCCCCCTTCCCCTGTGGTTTTGGAGGAGAGTTTAAATAGACCACTTCTCAAGATCAGGCTGTGCTATCCTTTCCCTTCCCCCTCTTCCCACTGATGTTTTTAGCTCTAAGTCTCGTGGCTGCAAGAGATGGCAGTTGCATTTTGTGGTCAAACTGCTTCCCTCTTTCAAACAAGGCAACTTTTGAAAACAAAGCACCACAGGAAAAACCTGACAGAACCAAATGCTCTTCTCATGTCAGCTTTTACAAGACCACTGCTACTTTTATTTTTTTTGCTGCACCTTTGACAAGACACAAATAATTTCAACTCTGGCAAAGACCCAAGCCATAGTTATGCAGAGTAGTCCTCTCACGTGCTTGCTTGGCTTTCTTATTTAGAAAAGCAAAAGGAGTTGTGAGAGGCCGAAAATACTAATTTTCCAAGTGGCCTTGTGCAAGGTGTATTTGAATACCAAACATGATCTGTAGATCTTGAACTGATGAAATATTTAGTAGTTCTTTGTGACATTGATTCAAAATCTTTTTAAGACTGGGAAAGATGGTTCTTTCCAGACCTCCACACAACACAGGGAAAAAAGGTTTATGGTCCAGGGCCACTTTGTGTCTGGTTTTCTTCATCTGATTGAACTACAGCATTTTCTGTAAGAACATGCTCAGTCTTCATTTAAAACCCCTGGATGATGGAGAATCCATGTACCCACAGATAGGTTGTTGCAATGGTTCGTTACCTTTGCCATCAGAAGGTGTGTACATCATTTCTAGCCTGAATTGGTGAGATCCATCTTACCTAAGTCTGGGTGTTTACAGTGTAGATGTCCACAGCTGAACTGATTGCCTGAGAGTCCTTTCTGATTCCAAGGGGGAAAAAACCCACTTGGTTGTGGTTTCCATCTTCCCTGTTTCACCTGTTTGCTTTAGGCTGGGAGGAATCTCACTCTTGGCTGGGGACCTGTTGGCAATACCAGGGCTAACTAAACTGAGATGTGTTTGCCTTAGGCAAATGCTGCTTGACACATCTCTCTGACCTCTGGCTGCTGCCAGCTCTTTCTCTGCTGCTCACCTGCAGCCCCACACAGAAACAGAAGGGACACCAAAGTCACTTTTTACTGTCCTGGATAAATTAAAGGGATTGAGATTTCTGAGTGTTTTCCATGTTTTTTATCACTAGAGCTTTTCTTTGATCTCCTGGGTTCCCAGATCTGTCCTGCTCATGTGCAGGTAAGACAATGCTCACTGTTGTACACTCTGCATATCTTTCCCCCTTTTTACACACCCAGCATTAATATTTGCCTTCTGAGCAGTGCACAGCACTGGAAATTCATTCTGCCTCCTCATCATCTGGGCAAGTTGTGATCACCTACATCCCTTTACTGATTCTGCATGGAATTGTTCCCGTGAGCCTCAGTGAGCCATAAGCTCTTCATTTATTTGTTTAATTACCTGCTCCTCTCTCCCTGTTTCATGTGTTTCTTTGATGTTGTCAACACAGACTATCTGGAGTGATTTAATTTTCATTTTGTGTTTTATTCTAGCTGAATCCACCAAGAGCATGGACCCAAGGACATGTCCCATCTCCTGGAATTAGTCCTGGGGGATGAGAATTCTCCAAATTAAATAAATTGCTGTGATGTATCATGAACTACTTCCTTGGCTGAACAAGGTTATGCTGACTGCATGGGTTTGGGTGACCTGCAGCCCAACTCTGCACAGGCTGAAGAACTTTTTGCTGCTTGTTTTGAACAGATCTTTTGTTCCTTCCACTCTGATGCCCCCAATTCTTGTATTGAGAAAATATCATTATCGTACTTTCACTGACATTTTACTGCTTCTGGAGAAGCCAGACATGGAGAAAGGACTTGATTGTGAAATGGATTTGATTGCTCCATGCTGACTGCCAGCCTTGAGGCCTCAGAAAGGAGCAATGGAAGGATTGGCACACACCCTCCCACCACAGCCTGTACCCCGGGTGCAGATATCTTCACTGGGGTAGGTGCCGTATCTAATCACACTTCCACCAGGCCAGGTTGTTTTGACAGAAAGACTCATATGAAGCAACAAAAGTCACTCAGAGAGAAAAGAAAAAAGGCTTTTCATGGTCCCCACAGTGAGTATCTGCTGTGCAACACACACACTCCCTCCCCAACCACAGATCCTATCAGGCTGGACTGAGAGGTGCCTCGCTGCTCTCCTCTATCAGCAATGCACATGCAGCAGTTTTGGAGTTTATAGACTATTTTATTTTTGGTAAGCAATCTCCAGATCTTTGCACTGCAAAAGGTCACAAATTCCTGACTCTCAATAAGAAACATGGCAGCAAATGTTACTGTGCAAAGGAGCAGAAAGCTTCAACAACTCTGGTGTGCTGTGCCAAATGGGGAAGATGTTCTGGAACCATGGGTGTCCTGCTGGCAATCAAGGTCATTTCTTCTCCCAGGATGGGATATACAGAAAGATCCAGGGAAATTCATTGGCTCTAACCTGGCTGACTGCAAAGGCTCATGACTTTCTGCACACCAGAGCCATGACAATTGATTGGTATGGTCAATATTAAGAAATATGTACTGCAATCAGGTTTAAGCCTACAGGAGTCTTTTCCATCTGGGGGCATTCCTGCCCAGGCATCATGGGCATCTGGACTTGGCATTGCATCACCCTAAAATAAAACAAAGAGATGTGGGTCTGGCAACTGTAAAGCTTTATGTCTCAACTTTGTCCTCAAAAAATATTGACCTCTGCCTCCATTTTGTGTGTCTGCTTTGTCACATTCAGGCCAAATGAGGAGGAAAACTGAGTCTATTTCTGCATCGTCCCCTTCTCTGCTTTACATGGCCCCTGACTGGTGATTCCCTTGAAGCCAAGACAGACAAAGATTGGGGAAAGGAGAACCTCTTCAAAATTTGGCTAGACAGGTGAAGCTCAGCATGTAAGGTCCTCCCTGTGCCTGTGAAGGGAGAGAGGTGAGGATTTAAACACACCTGTACCAAGCCAGTCCCATGTGTGTCCTGTCTGGAAATGCCAGACTGCAGCTCCTATGGGAATCTCAAAAACACCAGCAAAAGGAAAAGAAAGAAACATCTAAGCAGCCTTTTTTCCAAAGCCAGGCAAAACGATGATCTCCTGTCCTGTTTGATGCTGACTTCCAGCAACTGCTCCCTGCCCCTGCACTGTGCATTCCCCTGGGGGCTGTCGGATCAGACTAGATGATGCTTGGATGTAGGAGGGGGAGAAAAGAGACACAAAGGAAGAATTTCATCGCTCAGCTGATGATATCCTCCCTCTAGGGCTGGGGGCTCACACCAGGTGCTGCCTCAGGAACAAAGCTGTGGCCCCAGACAGCAGCAATGGCACAAACCCATCACCCCTGAGTCGCTGTTTGAATCAGAGCCTGAGTGGGGAGCTGGCAGAGCGTGGGGGGAGAACGGGGGGTGTCAGATAATTTATGGGCAAGGTCTTCAAAAGAGCTCTGTTCCCACTCGGGACAATGGGAGCTACCGGGGGCTCGGCGTGCACTTACCACGCCGGTCACGTCAGCACCAAGCCCCGCTCGGGTGTGTGAAGAATACCCTTCAGTGTGACACTGACCTCTAAAACAAATAGAGTATTGCGGCGGCTGATGCCCCATTCATCACCGGGGGACAATGGGAGCCAGGCCCGTGAGCGAGCAGCGCTTCCTCCGCGGCGATGCTGAGCGGCTCCGGAGCGCTCGGTGCCAGCCCCGGAGCACTCCCGCCGGGGATCCGCCCGCCCGCGGGATCGGGATGCCGCAGCACCGCGGGGAAATGCGCTTCACTGGGAAATGCTGCTTCACCGGGAAACGCTGCTTCACTGGGAAATGCTGCTTCACAGCCCGTGGAGGGGCTGTGCTGCAGGGTGGGATAGATGGAGGCAGCCAGGGAGGGCACGGAGTAAAAATGATGGGGAGGTCCCAGGGTATTTTCTCACCCAGGAGCATCTCGCTGTGCAAGAAGTGTGTTGTTCTCACTCTGGGCTCAGACAAGGGGCTGTCCCTTTGTGGAAATCCAGGGTACCAGGAATATTTCTCTGTCTGCTCTGGAAGCACTGATTTTGACCCTCATTCATGGAGAAAGTTTCCCAGACTTCAAGATAGACTGGAATCCACAAAAGTGTGAAATAGATTATAGAGAGCAGTGTAGGTGTGTCACTTGGAGAGAAATTTAGATTTTGGGATTTTTGGTATGTTGTGGATAGAAGCAAGATGGAGGGCACAGGGTGTCATCCTGGGTTTCTTCTTCATGCTTCTTCCTCCTTCTTCTTGGGTTTGGGTGACATTTTGTAATTGGGCAGAAAAGTCCCCATTGCAGCTCTGTGGGATCAGTTATTGGGTTAAAAGGGGAAATAATCCAGGTGTCAGTTCTTAATTGGATAGTTTCGTCTTAAAAGACCTTGGAACAAGAGATTGTTGGCCATTTTGTGCCTTGCTGCCAAACTCATGGTTATGAGCCTGTTTTACTGATAAGAAATAATGAACACCTGAGTCCCAACATGAAACTAACATCTCAAGTGCCTTCAGTCCAGACCCAGAGAAACCAACACCCCGGGGGAGAAAAGATGCCTGAGGGATCTGGGTAGGGTCCTCCTCTGAGCACTGATGGAGGAGACCAAGAACTGGGAGCACATTACAGCTGTGGTGGAAGATGATGGAGAATCAGGGTAGGGAGATGGGCATGAAGTCTTGCCGGCCATGCTGTGCCATTGAGGGGGAGGCATCTGCACACAGACCCTAAGAGGGGCACTGGAATCTCACTAGCTAACTCCTGTAGCTTCCCTTCTGCAGTCATCAGCTCCAGGATGAATTTTCTCCAGCTGCTTCTGCTGCCCACAGCTCTCTGTTGTTGTTCCTATGCATAAAGGACAGAGGAGATGGCTGGTGAGTAGAGAAAAATCACAATGTCAGACTTCAGAGTAACATGCAGGGGCCATTTGATGGCCCTCTATGGGGCACCAAGCCAGAGGAAGCTTTCTTCCCTATCCCTAAGCCAGGCTGGGCTGGGAATTAGAGCCCAAAGGTGCACATGCTCACTTTGTTGGGTTTTTTCCTTCATTCACATCCTCCATCAATGGTTAATTCCTCCTGAATGAGCCTTGGACTCTCTGGTGATTGCATTTGCTGGTCACGTCTCTGGATCACAAAAGCAATCACAGTTCTACATATGTTCCTCATAAGGACCTCTGCAAATGACCAAAGTGAATATGCAGGGAGTCATTCCCACGTGCAGATTGCAGCATGGAGAGTGCAATTACAGAGATTCCTCGAAAAAATCGCCTGTGTAATGTACAGATGTGTACATTCACACTTTTAACAAGCCTGCTCTTATCTAGGCAGGCATCAGGACTGTGAGAAATGCTCCCACACATTTTCAGAGGGAGTTTCAGGGATTAATCCTGCCAAGGACTTGCCTTTCGGAGAAAGTGGCCTTGTGCTGGTGCCTGAAAGATTGTAATGTGCAACATTATCTTTCAACAGACATCTGTGTTAACAACTGAAATGAAGTGATGGCACATTAAAAACTTTACTGTGCTGTTGCAAAACACTTGCCAAAAAAACCCTGAGCTGCTGCTGTAGGTTACTCTGAATCATGCCTGAAAATAGCATATCCAGCATTACTTGGAAGCAGGCACATGGTTGCTAGCAAATCTAATTATCTCCTGGGAAATAAAGCACCAGTGCCTGTGTGAAAGGCTCAGAGGTGAGTGTAGGCATTGTCCCACCATTCAGGGGAATGATATGTGGCTTTGTGACTCCTGTAGGCACTGGAATCACAGTGCCCTTGCCAAGTGTGCAGTTGTCTGATCTTGTGAAGATCACCCACCTAGCTCTGCCTTGGCCTGTGAGGGATCTCACATAAAGCAAGCAAGGGTGACACGGTGAGAATTCATGTCCTGATTTCCCAGCTCACTGCTCAGAGGGACAGTGTTACAAGGGTGAAATGACTCATCTGGCTGAAGGTGGTTGTTTCAGCACCTCTGATACTGGTGGGTGCAATTTACATCTTCCCTCTCACCTGAGCTGTCTGGAAGATGTCTGTCTGTCCCCAGGCTGGCAGAGGGAGGCTGGTGCCATGCACAGCTGGCTGGAGGGTGGACACAGGGCTAAAGGACACATGGGGATATCTTACACAGGTGGAGCAGCATCACTGAGGCTGCTCAGGCACTGCAGCAAAGCCTGGATGGTGAGCAGTGAATTAGGGACCAAGGGCATGGCCTCTGTTCTGGAAATCTCTGTGGAAAGCTCCCAAGTGTGGGAACAGCACAGGGAAAGCCACAAGGGATGGGAGATGAGAAAAAAAGCTTTACAGGAGATGTTTTGGAGCAGCAGCTCCAAAACAGAGAGGATGTGTAGGGCACCTGAAGGGACAATGCATGACAACACACAAGAACTGAATCTGGCCACAGCTATCATAAAAGACTGAAGTGGAAAGCAGATCAGAGGCTATGACATCTGCATGAAGATGTCTACAAGCATGTGGAGAACTAGGAAAGAAGATTCTGGAGAAATTTGAAATACCTGATGGCATCCCACCTGAATATGAAGAAGTTACATGGGGTTCTTGTGGCTGGAAGCTGAATCCCAGCTCACATCAGATGACCTTAGAGATGGTTTGACCGAAGGCAGGTATCTACCCTGGGAACCTGAACAGCACCATGCAGTCTCAGCTGTAGTAACTGGCTATTTTTTCACTGCAAGGGGCATTTAGATGCCCGACACTTACCTGTAAGTGCCTAAATTGAATCTGTGGTTATCTTAGTCTCTGGGAATTGCTGTTGGTCCCAGCATGAAGAACTGTGAGACAGACCTGCAGAGGTGGTCACAGCACCTGGGAGGACATGATCTCTGGGGGAAGTGATTTGCATTGTGAGGCTAGGGAAGAGAATGTGCTGATCAGCTCACTCCCTTCACAGACATATCCCAAAGAGTTACAAACACAAACCACAGGGAAGGTCCCCAGCTTATTTCATCCCTTCAACATCCCATGTGAGAACCACACATTGTCCAACACTGGCCAAAATGTTATTTCTCAGGATTATTTATTCCCAGGATTTTTTTTCCCCAGGATTGTTTCTGGAGGATTTTTTTTGATAGACCAATCTAAGAATAACCCTAGTGGGAAAGATGTGGTTTGACTGAGTGAAAAGGGAGCCCCTTCTCCTTCAAAGTTTTGCTATCAGTGCCTGAGAGGTTTATTATTAGCATTTAATCACTTAATATGTGTGAATCCCCCCAGAACACTGAGCAAGGTTTGGTAATGTGGAGGAGAACAACATTGTCATTTTTCACTTTTGTAAAATTTAGAGTACCGTCAAAAGCTCCCTGACTTGAGCATGGAGTTTACTGCAAGCCAAACAATTGGCTGTGAGATTGCAAGTGCTGTGTTTTTTTCCTCTGTGCCATGTTCCAGGCTCATTCTCAGGGAACGTTGTGTCCAGACCATCTCCTGGTCTCTGCTCTATTTCACATCAGCAAATCCATGCCTTCAAACTTAATCCCTTGGCCAAATTTCTTGAGCCCTCCTATTTTTTTTTTTTTTTCTGCCTGATCACCAATGGCTCAGTTTAACCTTTTGCAATAATGCAACACTCCCTGGGATAATGCCTGAAGTCTCTGCCTGGTTAGCAATTATTTAAATACTCTGTTATGAATAGGATCAAAGCCTTCTCTTATTGAAACACTCCATTCCTGATGCCAGAAGTTGTCACCGCATGACAAATGGATTGCCTGCTCTCTTCTCACGAGCCATGCTCCAACCAGACAGGGCTGGGCAGCCTGTGGGATGGGGGGGACTTTAATTAATAACAATATTTAATTTCTACAATGGAGCACTTAGGGGAGGATGAATATTGCAGCAGCTGTGGTGTGCCTGCCCAAAGCGCGAGGAGCGAGAGGCTCCATCAGCAAAACGCTCGGCCGCGCGCTCCCAGAGTTCCGCGGAATATCTCAGCCAGGACAATTTTTCTTTTTCTTTTTCTTTTTCTTTTTCTTTTTCTTTTTCTTTTTCTTTTTCTTTTTCTTTTTCTTTTTCTTTTTCTTTTTCTTTTTCTTTTTCTTTTTCTTTTTCTTTTTCTTTTTCTTTTTCTTTTTCTTTTTCTTTTTCTTTTTCTTTTTTTTTTTTTCTTTTTCTTTTTCTTTTTCTTTTTCTTTTTCTTTTTCTTTTTCTTTTTCTTTTTCTTTTTCTTTTTCTTTTTCTTTTTCTTTTTCTTTTTTTTTTCTTTTTCTTTTTCTTTTTCTTTTTCTTTTTCTTTTTCTTTTTCTTTTTCTTTTTCTTTTTTTTTTCTTTTTCTTTTTCTTTTTTTTTCTTTTTCTTTTTCTTTTTCTTTTTCTTTTTCTTTTTCTTTTTCTTTTTCTTTTTCTTTTTCTTTTTCTTTTTCTTTTTCTTTTTCTTTTTCTTTTTCTTTTTCTTTTTCTTTTTCTTTTTCTTTTTCTTTTTTTCTTTTTTTCTTTTTTTTCTTTTTCTTTTTTTTTTTTTCTCCCCCCTTCTCAGTTACTGAGCAGCACAAGTGTCATCGTTCCTCCAACTGATAGTAGCTATGGAAACTGTGACATCACCACCGACATAGCGATACATAAAAATTCAAGCGGCTGGGGAGCGGTTGCTAGGAGAGCTCCGCTCGGGAAAGTCATCGGGCAGGCAGCCAAGGGACGGGAGTCTGCTGAACATGTTGTACTTCACCCTGGTGATTTTACCCTCCTCCCACTATTTTCCCTTTCACATGCAAAGATTTTTTTTCTCTCTCTCTTTTTTTTTTTTTTCCTCCTCACTATATTCACCCTTAAATCATCTCTGAGATTTTTTACAAGGGGCTAATGAGCTGGTGGTGGAGTAGCTGCGCATTATAACGGTGTGCACAAAGTCAGGAAATAAAGCCACCTACTGTACTTAAGATCAAGTAAAAACCATCACAAGCCACCTTTGTATCATGAACATGCATTTTGGACCACTTTTGGACAAGAGTTTTTCACTGAGCTTTATGTACGCATAAATTAGAGTAAAAGTGTGACCAATAATCATCAGAATTAAAGGTGACTTGAACCAAGGATGAGAAGTGACCTCTGTAGTGGGTAAAACCTCCTGTTACAAGTGGTCTGAATTCAGGAAGTGGAGTGTTTCCAGCAGACTGAGTCACACCTGGTTTCTGGAGAGCTGGTGCATCTCATCTGGTGGTTTTGGACCACTGGTGGTCAAGACAAACAAGAGAGGGAACTCTTGTAGGGTGAGATGTTAATTTTTATAAGACCGAAATTGCTTTATTAGACCGAAACTGTTAGAAAAATCCACAAACTTAGGAAACCCTTCCCCAGGCTCTGAGAGGATTTATTGAGGCAGCTCATTTGCTCATTTCAGCATTTTTTGTTGGCCTAATGAAGAATTTTGCACAGAGATCTGGTCACTTGCTGGTGTGTGCATCTTTCTTGGATGTACCTTCAATAAAGGACAACTGGTGTGTCTCTGCTTGGATGCAACAGATTCAGGGGTTTAAATCTGTCTTTCTATGTACATATAAATAGGTATAGACTTTTCTTCCCTTCCAGACAGAGATGCCACTTGCAGAGGAAATTGTGCAAGTAGATTTCTACATGACCACCCAAGTAATGACAAATTACACCATCTTAATAAAGGCAATATTCAGACTGAATAATCCTGGTAACTGACCCAACAGTCAAGTGGTGTTGGGGAGTTTTGTCTAAGAATTACTCATCAAAATTATTTGGTAAAAGGGTTTTGGTATTTTTTTCCAGAATCTGTGTGTGCTAAATTCTTAGAATGTAATCGGAAACTGAGAAGGAAACAGAAAGGGAGAAAAAAAATAGCTGTTGATAACTTATTTTCAGACAATCCCTGATTCTGGGAAATGCATGTGCCCTCAGCAAACTCAAGGCACCCACACAAACCCAGACACAACTGGTGGATGCATGGGAATATAAAAATTTTTTTTTTTTAATTTTTATGAACCAACTTTTGACCTATTAGATTGGTAGTATGTCTCCTTCCAGATATAGCTGAGATTTGACTTATTCATGTTTATTAAATGTACAGAATAATTTTTATTAAGCATTGAGGCCTTCTCAACCAAAATAGTGGAAGTTTAGGCTGAAAAGGTGTTTTCTGCTGTGGAAGGATGTTTGCTGTAACCCTCAGGCTGCTTCATAGGTCACAGTTTGGTTCATAAGAAGGAACAGATAAACATCCCATTTTATCTGAAGGTGTGTGCATTTCCATGGCATCAAGCTTTGTTTTCCCTGATCTTTGGGAAAGATGAAGTACTTTACACAAGCTGCTACTTATTTCATTTATCTTCAGGAACAAGGATTATTCTTTAGCCATCCTGATTAAGAAAAAAAAGCAACAAAAAGTTAACCAACAGTCTCTTTTAATAACTCCATAGCAGGATTTGAACTTGCCTTCCCTAAAACAAGGTAGGCACTTTACTGTCCATCAGGATAGAAAATCTTTGGCTACCTTCCATGGGAATTTAAAGGTGTTAAATTAGCTACAGGAGGGTTTCACTATTGTTTCCTAAATGTAATGGAAGTGGATTTAAATTTACAAGGGGGAAAAGGTAATAATTAAAAATAGAACATAAGGGCTATAAAGTACAAAATGGGCTCCCTTGGACTGGGTTACAAAATTTTATGAAAAGTGCAGCTCCTGCTGGGTTATGCTTTTCTAGAATGACTAAAAAAAGGTTTCTTAAAGGTGTTTTTTGTTGCAAATTAATTGCTTGTGGCTTCCATGGATCTTACAGCCTATAAAGATGTCCCCATTGTGGTTTCCATTGATTATTTCATCAAGGGCTCCCCCTCTGCTTCCTCTTGTTACCAAAATCACACACAAATTAGTAAAAGTGTTGGTGAGGAAGCTGTGAGAGCTACTAATGCCCCAGATCTGTCATGCCTTAGGATTTGGGGTACAGATCACAGCAGTCTCCAGTTCCCTCTCAGATTTTATGCATTTTCCCCTTTTCCATGCAATATCCCAGGGGCCACAGGCAGCCACTGATCCCAGTAGGAGTCATGGTCCTCAATTGCATGAGCTCCATCATTTATTGGGAGTGGCTTGCTTATCTACCTATGCAAGAAAATAAAGACAAATAAATAAATTTTAAAAATAATAAAAATAAATACTCCTAGAGCTGGAGGCAGCTGGAGAAAGGTCTGATGGCAATGCAGGATGTGCCAGCAACCTGGAAGGTGCCAAGGAACTACCAAGGGAACTCAGCCTCACTTTCTTCCTTCACCAGGAATTCCAAGCATGCAAGTGATGTGAAATCTCAGCAATCCCAGCTGCCTATGTAGAAATGGCACAATGTCTCAGAACTCTCTTACTGGGAACAAGGGCCGAGAAAAAAATCTTGATTTTGGTGTGTTTCTTTGGCCATGGGGTTTTCCTTTCTGACTTCTAGCCTGTTCATAAGAAAGCTTCCATCTCAGAAACTTCTGCCTCAGCCATCCTTTTCATCTATGCAGTTCCATTCATCTCCTCATTCCCTTTTGCCTCAAGCAGTTTGTTATTATTATTTTTAATATTTAATTGTCGCAAAACCACTTCTGCATTTTCTCTGATTCTTGTCACTCTTGTCAAACAAGCAGCTGGACTGTGCTGCCTTCTAGGACTGTTTCTTTCCCTGGTTCTTCTTTTTCACTGATTTTTTTTCACTCCCTTCAACTTTACTCTGCTCAGACTGGATTTTCTCCTGTCTTTTCACCCCTAGTCTGTTTTCAACCAGAGCAGATGAACTCCTGGTCTGCTGGGACAGTTGACCTGATATGAAGAGCATCACATTATTGTTATTGGTGAGAGGGTTCTGCAGTGCCTGTTGGAAAAAGAGAATTATCCAGGCAGCCTCTACTGTGGCTTCAATAGCACTTCATCCACAGGAAAATGTTTGAAGGGAATAGTCATTTTAAGCCTGTAGGAAAGCAGAAAATGGGACACAAAGCAGGGTGGGGTTGTCAAGGGTAATCCCCAGTGCTTACTTGCATAAGATAAGGGTGTTTGTAGAAAGGTTGTGCAGTGGAGCTAATCCCTGAGGGTGCAAATGTATTTGCTGGTCTGAAGGATGCTGTGAGATATCAACATTAGTCAGGTCATTCCTGGCTGGAATTGAACTATGTCTCCCACTGATCCCATAACAAAAGGGGGCTGAGCAAGGAACAGGGAGCTTTTTGCTGAGCAAATGTGAAATCTTTGTTCCACTCCTTTGGCAGAGACTCTGCTTCAACTTGTTTAGCACTCCTCTGCAAATGAGCTGCTTAAAAATATGGGTTTCCCTTCTCCTTTTGGAGAAGGACAACAAAAGTTGAAAGATTTTGTGTTTCAGCCTAAATTCCAAGAGGAGGAAAAGCAGGAATGGAAATCTGTTATTTACTGTTACACTGCTGCTATATATTGACATATATGAGTGAGTGGCACAATCTGGGCTCAAACTTTCACTATCAGAATTGATCATTTCTGAACGTGGGAGAAAGTTTCACCCAGACCCCGTGGTCCCTTGCACAAGGACTCAGTGCTTGCAGAGAATAAGGATTATAAAGTTGTTGCAATTGTCAAACAGAGCTGCTGGCAGGGCTGGAGGTGTGTTGTGCAACAAACTCTTTGCTCCTTGAAGATCAGCTTCTACTTGCTCCCCCAGCACATAAATCATGAGCTGGAGGTGGATGGAGGGGAAGAAATAGAAGGTCAGGCTTTAGCAGAACTTTTATGTGTTGCAACTGTTGATCAGTGAAGAGATAACAGGAGATCACAGAATCACAGGGTGTGCTCAGCTGGAAGGGACCCACAAACTGAGGTTTAAAACTGCATTTGAGATGTTTTCAATGTCACTGATGTTCAGAAAAGAGCAATTCAGACTGACTGCCAGTGCAAGCACCCCTATGTCAAAAGGGATCATTGTTTCACTATTCAACTATTCAACAAATGCATTTCTCCACTGACTGGTGGGGATCAAGGATCCGGTGGCCCTGAGGTTGTAGAGTCTTGGTTTCTCACTGGTTTCTGCAGTTCTAGTTGCACACTCTGAGCATTAATGCCTCAAGGTCATCTTCACCTGAGCTGTCAGGTGAGCAAAGTGGTGGAACTATCAGTTTTATACAGAGCAGAACAATTTCAGCCTGGAAAGTCAGTAGGGCCAGACGCTGTTCTGGTGTCTCCCATGGGCTCTTTGGATTTCCATTTCTCCTCCCTCTCTCCAGTGCCCCCACATGGAATGAAAAGATTCCAAAGGCGCTTCCCCATGGAGCAGAGAGAGACACAGAGAAGAAAGTCACCCAACAATCTTTGTGACACCCCATGGTGCCCTGTCCTGTCACCAGCAGCAGACGGGTGGATGCAGTGAGGCTGCCAGCCCACATCCGAACCATCAATTCCCAACACATCAATTCCCAACACATCAATTCCCATCAATTCCCAACACATTGGGAATTTTCCAAATTTTCCAAACCCACATAATCTGTGTGAGACTCAATGGAGGCTGCAGTCATTGGACAGAAAGCCTGCGATGGTTTCCCTTTGCAAAGTGTTTCAGTCAGGAGCCAACCAGACTCTTGCTCAGTATTCAGTCTTTTATTTTTTATACAGAAATAAGTGGCAAAATTCCCATAATCTTCAAAGGGACAATACAGCCCTGAGTCTATATGCAATGCATTTCTTCTAGGTGGAAACACATCCACTGGGATCTGACACTGGTGAGATTCAGAGTTTTATTCTTTTAGCTGCTGTATATTACTATTATTTTATTATTTTATTTTATTCCATTTTATTTTATATTTTATATTTTATTATTTTATTTTATATTTTATTTTATTTATTTTATTTTATTTTATTTTATTTTATTTTGTTATATTTTATTTTATTTTATTTTACTTTTAGCTCTACAAATAAATTCTTCAATTTACTCAAAGAAAGAAATAACTGGTCCAGCACAGTTTAGTCTATGATTCTTTCCATAATATGAAAATCCAGAGACTTGGATCAAACTACATTCCTGAAGAGAGATTTGGGAAAAGAGGGGTGGTGGTGAACTCAACTCTACTTTGCAGCGCTGATCCCAATTTCAAACAAAATCATCTCCCAACGTTGCAGATGGAATCTCTGCTGAAACAGAGAGGTTGGGTGGCTGGGGAAGAAGCAGAAAAGCCATGTGAGATGAGCAGGTGAAGCTGTGCTGGCGGGGAGGAGGCAGTGACAGCCCTGCCTGGTGTGGCTGCAGCTCTGGGGGATGCTGGAAGGGGCTGAGTGAGCAGCCAGGTGTGGCTGTGCTGTGAGGGCCCCGAGGAAGGAGGAATGAGGAGGAGGACTCCATCCATATCAGAAGGCTAATTAATTACTTCATTATGCTATAATATTCTATACTATATTACAGTACATCTAAACTGAATCTGCCAAGCACTCCACTCTGCACACACTGCACAGAATCTCGTGACTGTCACTGACAGTCCCAACACACACACACACACACACCTGGCCCTGACAGGCCAAGGAACAAAGCACCATCACTCTGGGTAAACAATCTCCACATTGCATTCTACTTTGGCACAAACACAGGCACAGCAAACGAGATAAGAATTGTGTTTTTCCTTTCTCTGAGGTTCAGAGAATGTGAAACCCAGAAATCCTTGGGAAGAATTGTGCCTTGCTTTTCTCTATGAACAGAAATGTGTCTACAGCCAAGTGCACAACCCACAGCTGGTGCAGCCCTGGTGAAACCCCTGCCCTGGCTGCCAGGTGAGTCCCATGTGTGAGGCTGGGAGCTGGGGATGCCCCTGGAGGCAGCAGCTGCATCCTGAGCTGCCTCCCCTGGGCCCTCCTCGCCTGAGCCTTCATCACAAATACAAACGGGACTGGATCCTCAAAGGGGCTGCAGCCACTGCCGGCTGATTTATGAGCTGCTGTCAGGTGCAAAGCGATAGAAGGAGGTTTTTGAGCTTCCCAGGTGGCTCTGGAGAAACCTCTCTAGGTCAAGGCTGTTGATGATGAGTGCCCCTGGCTACTCCCAGCTTGGGAAATTGTACTTTGCACAGCTGGACTTCTGAAGGAACCTGAGAGCGGGAGGAAATGGATGGGCCGTGATTCTTCATGGCCCCTCTCCTGCAGACAGGAGCTGGCTTGCCCAGGACAAGTTATTCCCTAATTAAACATTACAGACATCAGTGCTGTAGCTGACCCTGCAGGCCCTGTTGGGGACTGTGGCCATGTTCAGCCACAGGAACCAAACCCAAAGTTTGTGCTGTGTAATCGTGTCTGTTTTGAGAGACAGCACTGAATGCAGCCAGCAGATGTGAGGCTGAGGGCAAAGCAAAAGTTGTGAGAGAGCCTCTCACTCTCCTCTGGAGCACCTGCTTGTGGTCACAGCTGTGAGGGCAGTTCCTGACCCTGGAACTGCTCCAGTATAGTGATTTCTTTGTGCCTGGCTCAAAATAACAGCAGGCTGTGCAGTGCCAGGAGCAGAGGGGCAGGCAGGAGCCCAGAGGGTTCCTGCATTTGTTTCATTTGAGAGCGGAGTAGATGCACCAGGAGAGAGATAAATGGCACCCAGTTGTCCATGGATATACCTGCAGGGGTCAATGCTAGAATTACAGTTTCTCAGCACAGAATCATAGAATATCCTGAATTGCAAGGGACCCACAGGGATCATTGAATACAGCTCCTAGCCCTGCACAGAACATCCCAAAATCCCACCCTGTGCCTGGGATTGTTGTCCAAACACTCCTGGAGCTCTGGCAGCCTTGGGGCTGTGCCCACTCCCTGGGCAGCCTGTTCAGAGCCCAACCTCCCTCTGAGTGAAGAATCTTTCCCTAAATCCAACCTTTTTAGAACTCTGCTGAAAAGCTCCAGAGCAGCTTTGCAGGCAGGGAGGGCAGATGGCATCCAGCTGAAGGACTCGGTGACACCATTTGTCACAATACAGAGCCACCAGACCAGAAGCCACCTTCTTGGCTCATTGCAGCCCTGCTACTGCAAGTGGCGAGGCCATATGCTGTCTCCCACAACCTGTGAGCCTGTTCACATCTCATCAGGACCTGTGCTGAGATGCTCTGAGACCTCCCTATTTTTATGGCATGGCTTATAAGCTTCTGCATTTGTCACTCCATGTGTGAGTTTCATGCCAGGTTTCAAGTCTGGGTCTCTTTGGCTGCCCAGGAAGGTCAGGATCCTTCTTGACCAAAAGTGTCTCCCTCAGTTTGGATCATATTTTCTATTCTGGTTTTCATGACAATCCATTTTTTAGCCAACCTTTTATAAAAATCATGTTTTTCTTTCTTTCTTTTTTTTTTTTTCTTTTCTTGGTCTCCCTCTCTCCTGTGGTGGTGTTCACAGGGGTCCCAGGAAGAGATGAGAATGTTGACTCCATGTTTCAGAAGGCTGGTTTATTATTTTATTATATATATATATATATATATATATATATATATATATAATATTAAAAATATATTAAAACTATACTAAAAGAATAGAAGAAAAGATTTCATCAGAAGGCTTGCAAGCAAAGGAAAGAGGTGGGATGGAATGATAATTAAATCTTGTGACTGACCAGACAATCTGAGCCAGCTGGGCTGTGATTGGCCATTAATTAGAAACAACCACATGAGACCAATCACAGATGCACCTGTTGCATTCCACAGCAGCAGATATCCATTGTTTACATTTTGTTCCTGAGGCCTCCAGCTTCTCAGGAGGAAAAATCCCAAGGACAGGATTTTTCATAAAATGTGTCTGTGCCACTCTCCCTTTTTTTTTTTTTTAATGTTTTAATTTGAACAGGTCTGAACCTTCCACACACTGACCCAGACACCGATATGGATCCAGATGTTTGCACTGGGATCTGACCACCAGCAGGTGAGCACTAAGCCCAGGAATCACAGAAATACTCTCAAAGCACAAATCCTAGGACTAAATGCTCTGTGCAGATTCCCCAGAACTGGGAGTTTTCCTCACAGGGAAAGTTTTCCTCCAAGGGCTCAGACTGCTACAAAGAAGAGGCCCTCTTGTAGCAGGTATATTTCTTAATCCACGTCCCTGTGCCCGTGCAGAAATGCCAGTTATGGAAAAATAAAATAATCACCCAAAAATAGAATATTCACCCAAAAAGAGGTATTCACCAACAATCTTTTTCAGCCAGATGTTTGCCAGTTCTCACTGCCCAGTTCTGCTTCTTGTAAAGGCTGTGGGGAACCATCAGAATAAGGGAAGGGATTCTGGCATGGCTCCATCCTCCTGCACTCATTCCAGAGGGGAATCACTCACATTCAGCAGCTGAACTCCACCTCTGGTGATGGAGGGCAGGGCTGAGCTGTGCCAGGCAAACCCCAGTGCCCATCTGCCCATAGCCCTGGCACTGCCAGGAGGGGACAGGCTGCTCTGCCCGAGCCATCCAGGGCTGCTGTCAGTGATGGATTCTGGCAGGTTCTCCCTCTGTAGGGGCTCTGCTGGCTGAGCCTCCCCCCGGGCTCACCTGGAGCCAGGGCTGGCTGTGGCAGTCCTGTGACATCCCCAGGGCTGGCCCTGGCAGTCCTGTGGCATCCCCAGGGTCTTGGGGGTCTCTGTTGTCAGGATGACCCTGAGATGTGTCAGAGAGTCTCTTTTTCCCAGCCCAGCAGTCGAAGAAGGAGTCAGGATTCTTCTGTTCTGGTTCTCAAGGTTGTTTGCTGTTATCTATAACATTATTCCTCTGACCTGCTGAGGTCTGTCCAGCAGGTCAGTCAGTAGCACACTGCCCACCTCAGAGGCAGTGTTGTCTTTTATACTAAAAACTATGTGTACATTATTTACAATAACTTTCCAATACCTATCACCTATGTTAGACAGTTTGCCTCTACCCTAAACCAATCCAAAAGTCCAATCATCACCCAGAAGATGGAGGCCAAGAAGAAGGAGAAAGAAGGACAAGACACACTCAAGTTCCTCCATCTTGGGACCCCGAGCCCCCATTCTAAAAACCCCAAAATTCTATTTTTCTATCTTGTGACAAACTAACTATCATTGTACTTAAACTGTCGTGGCTTGCACATCCTCACATAAGGTTGGTCATTTTTTCCATGGGTCAAAATCAAAGGCACAGGGGTCTTGGGCTCTGTGCCAAGGCCTCTGAGCCCCCTGGCAGGGGCTGGAGCCCTCCAGGGCATCCAGAGGGTGTCCATCCAGCACCAGGGATGGCTGTGGCAGTCCCTGTGACATCCCCAGGGGTGGCTGTGGAAGTCCCTGTGACATCCCCAGGATCACTCACAGGATCAATGAGAGCCCAGGGAGCAGGATAGGGCTCCCAGCCAGGCTTCCCTCGGCTCCCAATCACCTTTTCCTGGCCTCTGGAGCTGCTTCACACCATCCTTGAGCAGAGATCCCTCCTGAGAGAGGTTTTTGGGGAGCTGAGAGTTAAATGTGACTCCTCCCTGGCCCCCTGCCCGGTGCTGAGCTCAGGCTGTGAGTCAGGGAGCAGAGGAAGGCAGCCAGGGGATGCTGTCATGCTGTGAAGGGAAATTTGGGCTGCACAGCCTTTGTGAGGTGTGGGTGGTGCTTGGGGGTGGCTTCTGTAGGTGGGAATGTCCCCACTGAGTGACACTGCTGCACTCCTGGGAGTCACTGCAATGTGGGGGCTCCAGGAAAAGGGTTCAGACACTGAGCTCAGCTCATATCCCATCCCATCCCATCCCTCTGCTCTCTCAGGAATGCTAAACACAGCCCATGTCCCCTTACATCAGCTGTCCAGCAGGATCTGGTCCCACCAAGGGGACACCCAGAACCTCTGGAGCTGCCAAGCCCTTGGCTCACCTCAGCAGCCACACTGTGTGTGACAGCTCTGGAAAGGAGAGGGAAGTGTCTGGAGCCAGCTACACATTTCCAGGGACCAGGCTGTGAAAAACCAGCTCTTGGCTGCTCTGCCTGGGACCAGCTGGAGGTTCTGAGGGAAGCTGGGAGCTGAGGTCGTGTAGCAGATGCTGATCTGTGCCCTTGCTGCTGTGGCTGCTACATAATGGGAGGGGATTAAGGACTATGTGGGGCAGCATCCTTCCCAGAGCTAATTAATGACTTAATTTTGGTGGGGACAGACTTTTTAGTAGGGCATTGAGCAGTACGACAAGGGGTAATAGTCTTAAACAAAAGGAGGGTGGATTCAGAGTAAATATAAAGTAGAAAAATTTTACAGTGAAGGTACAAGAACAGGTTGGCTGTGAGAGGTGGTGGATGCTCCATCCCTAAAAAAATTCAAGATTTGGATGGGGCTGAGCAACCTGACCTAGCTGAAGGTGACCCTGCTCATTGCAGGGGTTGGACTAGGTGGCCTTTAAATGTCCCTTCCAACACAAACCATTCTGTGGCCCTGTGAGCCTGTGAAGTGAATCTTGGCCCACTTTGTGTGAACCAGAGCAGAGCACACAAAAGCAAAGTGGGGAGCCAAGGGTGGGATCCCCCATGGCAAGGTGGGAGGCACTGCAGAGCTGCTCCCAGGGCTCCCAGGGGCTTTGGGAGTGACCCACACAGGCACAACTGAGTCCAAAGGGGGCTGGACAGCAAGCTGCAAATCTAATCTGGAGCGTGGAGCAGCTCTAAGACTCACCAGCTTTGTCTTATTTAAAAATCCCCAAACTGGGACTCTGCAATCCTCACCTCCTTCAGGGTGCTCTGTTTAGAGAGAATGCAGCACTCCTCTCTCAAAAATCACACAAATCCCAGAAAGCAGGGATGCTGGCAGCTGCTTGGATAATTTGGCTGACTGAGCATGACTTTGATTCATTTATTTTTTGAGAGGGAAATATCTGGCTCAACTGGAGACTAATTCCCTCCCTCTCCTGAGATTGTCTTTAATAGCTAAATCTTAGCTCTCTCCCTCACTCCCATACCTCTGGAAACAATTGAATCAATTCCTTGTTTATGAAATGCCTGTGTTTATGTACAGTTGACAAAATAAAACCTGTCTTCTATTTTTCTGCCAGATCTCAACAAACATCAGTGTTTGAGGAAAATTTTCACTTTATTTTGTGTGTTTTTATCAATCTCCAGCCACAAGCAAAGCACACTTTTAAAGAAATGGGAAATGAAGTCCAGAGTGAGATACACATTAAGGAATTCAGGTTTTGACCTAAATATATTTTTCATCCAAATACACTTTATTTTCAGAAGCTGATAGCTGGAGCTGGACTTGAAACACGCCACACAGATTTCTTTATCACACATATAGAGCCTGAAGGTCTGCTTTAGTAGCTGTTTTTCAGATATCTGCTGACCCCCACATCCCTTTAGCTGAGATACACTTTCTCTGCCCTTGGTCACCTGTTGGTGAGGGGGGATTGTGCTCTTTCAGGCTGAGCAGCAGAATGGCAGAGAGAAATCTCTCCTTGCAGGAAGGATTCCCCTGATCTGTTCTGAACCTCTGCTTTGGGTGCGAAGAACCACAGCAGCACCTCACAAACCTTTAAGGAGATAAGATGGTAACTTGTTTTATGAAGATATTCACATGTGGGCATGATTTGGTGCTGGAAAAGCACCTCAGAGTCACACCTGAGAGTGGGGCAGCAGGAGCTCACCATGGGCAAGGAGGGCTTGGGATGCCCCATGTGAAGAACCCAAAAGTTGTGCCCAGCATTCTAGATGTGCTTTCCTGCTCCAGAGAGTTTTAGAGACTGAGAAATGAAAAATGTGCTTATATTGGTCTGTGGTGGTGTTCACAGGGGTCCCAGGAAGAGGGAAGAGATGAGGATCTGACTCCATGTTTAGAAGGCTGATTTATTATTTTATTATATATATTATATATGATAAATATTGTTTTATGATATATATTATATTAGGACTATACTAAAAGAATAGAAGAAAGGATTTCATCAGAAGGCTTGCAAGGAAAGGAAAGAATGGAATGATAATAAAATCTTGTGACTGACCGCACTGTCCGAGCCAGCTGGCTGTGATTGGCCATTAATTAGAAACAACCACATGAGACCAATCACAGATGCACCTGTTGCATTCACAGCAGCAGATAATCGATGTTTATATTTTGTTCTTGAGGCCTCTCAGATTCTCAGGAAAAAAAAATCCTACGGAAAGGATTTTTCATAAAATGTGACATTGGCCCAATGTAAAATGAACACTGCTTCAGTTCCCAAGTGGTTTAATCAGTTCATCTCCCTGCTCTGATGTCAGGCTGGCAGAACACCAACCCAGGTTCTTCTCCCTGCCCAGGGCAGTCCCCCTTGTAGGCACAGCTCAGGACATGCAGGAATTTTGGCTCTCCCACTCAATCTTTGACCCTCAGACTTGCCCTGCTGCCAGCAGCATTCCTAGGCTCAGGACAAGCCATTGCCTGTGCTCCACAGGTGTGTCCCTGAGGCTTTGATGTCACCACAGCCCTGCCCGGCACAGCTGTTCTGTCCCCATCCCTCCCAGAAAGGATGGATTTTTAGAGGAAAATTTAGTGCATGCACAGAGCCATTCTGGCACAATCACCATGCCTTTAATTCCCATTCTCCTCTTGTTTGAAATAACATCATCATGTAGACAAGCTGTAAATTCACTTCTGCCAAAAAATCAAGTTAATCCCTGCCTTTCCCAGTGCTCATCAGAGTTTCCTCCTGGTTTTCTGGCTCTGAGAAGGAGCCTCCAACAGGTTTCCTGTACCCTGAGGAACCTGACAGCCAGTCATGTCAGGGGACTTCTTCTGGGAAAGCAACAAAAAAAATAAAATACTTCTCATGCCAGGATCCAGGCTGTGGAGAGTAACCTTGGGCAGTTTTTACCAGCTTGTGGATTTTGAGTGCCTGGTGAGGCTGTGAAACTCTTACATAGGTGGTTTTGTGCTGGAAGAAACAGATTTAGCCAGCAGCAGCAAGGAACCTCCCACATGGGAATTGAGACAGAGCTTGGTTGGAAAGAGGTCTCACTATTCAGGGAGCTGCTAAATGTCTTTAATTGCTTTCAGCTCTCACTCTCTGCACTGTGGGTGCATTTTTTTACCTCTGCAGCTGGTACCCACCAGCACATCTCACTCCTTGCCTGGGAGAGACTGAGCTGCTGCTGTATGGACTGGCTGGAAACTGGTCCCAGCATGAAGGAGTTAGAAAAGTACCAGTACATTTGAATAAAATGACGTGAAAAGGAGCTTTATCTCCTGTCTGATAGAATGTGCAGCTATTTTTACCTTGGCATATCAAATTTTTATGTGCAATCTAAGGTAAACACACCACAGAGGGAAGGTGGAGCACTTTCAGCAGTAAACTTCATAGAGGCAGCTCCAAGGAGGGGATAATCTTTCTCTTGTCTAGTTTGTTTGGAAAGAAAATTAAACTTGCTTGTTCTCAGTGTGTGTTTACCCATTGTGTGCGCATTGGTTCTCAGCAGTGCAAAGTACAGCTTTTTCTGCCTTACAAATCACTCTATAAACATGTTCACTTGCTTTTGCTGCTTTCTTGATGTTAAGTGATTTAAAAAACAAAAAAAAAACCCCAAACCACAAAATCCATCCTATCTTTGCCAAAAAAACACTTTAAGCAGACTTTTGCTGTGAATGAAAGGAGAAGCTGAGCTCCATATTGAAGTGGAAAAGACTTTATTTCTATTTCTTGTGAACATTCATGGTACAACCTGTGCAGAAGCAGGAATATTTTCTGCCCCGTCTCACTGGTGTTCGTGTCACAATCAGCCCTCTCCCCTTGTTTGAAGGGAAAGATGTTGTTTCTACAATGCAGGTAGACAAATAAATAATGTTCAGGTTTAGCCAGAATGTGCAACCTTGTAAAACCCATTGCCTAAAGGTGTTTCTGGTCTGAAGACGAATAATAAAAGTGAAAAACTGACCATGTCTATGACTAATCCACTGGTTTGATACAGAGTAAAGTGATAGTGCACATACAAATGCTATTTCTAACAGATGTTAAACCCACATCTATGGGAACATTTATTGGTGGCTGTGTCTACTGGCTGATTAACCATTTATGAAAACACAATAATAAAATCATAATCCTTTACTGTCTATTAAAAGTCCTGTGGTGTGAACTATTCCTGGAAAAAGGCTTCTCATGTTTCTTTATAGAATAAGCTGATGGGATTAAAAAAAAAAATTATTCAAAAATTTCCTTGTGAATGTTCTCTGGATGGTACAAACCATGCTGAAGGTGGGAAGAAGACAGTGTGAGGTGTCTGCAGTAGGACTTAAGTGACACAACCATTGCTTTTCCTGCCTTCTTGACCCCTGATCTCACAAACCATCAGCAAGAGCAAGGGCAGTGAGGTTTTGGGGCTGCCCTCAGCCATCACTTTGTTATGATTTTTGAGCCAAACAATCACAGAGTGTGCAGGGTGGGATGAAAGGTCTGGTGAGGGGACCCTGCCTGGCACCTTGGATGCATCTGCTTAAAGCTGTTCCCTTGGGAAAAGCTCATCTGAGCCAAATCTACTGTGCTAACACAGTTCCCTGTGGGATTTTCAGGGGCTCCAGATCCTTCAAGGCTACTTCGTACAGCACTTCCACTTCTCCCAGTTGGGGACATCATGAAAAAGAGAGGGTAGAAACATTTCCTTTTGTCCTCCAGGGCTGTGGAAGTGGAATATGCTTTCCCTGCTTTCCCCTGTTGGTTTTTCCTCATCCCTCACCTCTGGGTCCTCCTCAGCATTTCCTCCCTCTCCCTGGTTACTCCACACAAACAATTTCCCCTCCCTGCTGCCAGGGCTGATGCAAAGCTGCCATAAATACGCAGTGCAGATGCAGCAGCAGCAGCGTGTGACTCAGCCTGGTGACTCATCCGGAGCCATCCTGGGGCCTGTGAGTCAGCAAGGCTGCTCTGCTGCTGAGCTCACACCTACAGCATCCCCGGCAGTCCTGCATGGGTGGCCCTGATGGCTCTCTCAGGAGGGGACTGGAAACTGGGGGAGGAAAGGTTGCAGTGGGTTTTGCTGTCGTGGCTGGCAGGGTTTGTGCAATGAGGGGGCTGCCAATGTCATCAGTGTGGGATCCAAGCCTGAGCACACCCAGGGTGGGAGTTCAGCCCTCTGACACTGGAAAATTCTGGCACTGAAAGAGGGCAGGCACTGCAGGCTGCAGGGAGCAGTGGGAAAGCCACTTGGCTTCCCTCTTTTAGGGCAAAAAGCAAGTTTCATATAGAATCCATAAACCACGGATTTTCTCAGTTATGTCACTAGCACAACCACAACTCAAAAGTGTCCTGAGTCTGTTATTTTGGTTTTTTAAGATTTTTTTAAAGCTTTCTGATGTTGACATTCTTGTAGTAAACTTTCTCACACGCTTTGTGTAAATAACTCATTGTTTTGCATTCTTTTATGTAGGAAGAGAACATTGATGGACTGTTGGTTTGTCCAGTGTCATTGCACAGGTGGCACTGTCACCCTCCAATCCACTGTCACTTTTGGAAAACTATAAATGTTGGAGTCAGAAAATAAACTTCCCTTTTTTCTTCTCCTTTAGAACAGTGGTGTGAGCTTGTGTTCTTTCATGTCCTACAGTGACATGAGTCTGTACAGTCTCAGCATCCTCAGGGTGCTCAGAATTCTCCCCTATTTACCTATTTTCCATTGGTTCACACACATGAGATCATCATTCACAATAATTCAGGCAGCCTGCCCCAAAATGATTAGGCTTTCATGGTGACAGATTAAAGCAAATTTTGCTCAACAATGTAATCAGTTACTACAATGGGCAAACAAAGGATAAAGCAAGGCAGATATGGCATGGGAAAGTTACTTGTGGAACTGATAGGAGCTGTAGGCAAATGCTAACATAAATGGAAATAAACCCAATGTAAAACAAAGAAACATATAAGCTTACAATCAAAAGGGAATTATAGTGTTGTTTTGTCTGTTTTTGATTTGGTTTTCTTTTTTTTTTTTTTTCCTTAAAGGATAATAAGGAAATAGACTACTAGAAATTTGGCATAAGTGTTGCGACTAAATTTCATGCAAGGCTGTGGCATCTGCTGGTGGAGGACATTGTATGAATGCCAGCTTGGGGACAGGAATGCAATTGGGCCATCAGATCCCTCTTTTACTTCTTAAGAAATAATTAAAAATATCCTCATCTAGCTGAAACAGATGGCTACAATCACACCATTTTGTCTTAATCTGAATAAGGAAAAAATTGTTTCCTGGCTGCATGACACTCAAGCTGTTCCTCTTAGCCTTTTCCCCAGGAAAAGCCCCAAACACTTCACACCTTTGACACTCTCAGGCTCTACCTACTGGCCAGCCTAACTCATGCCACATTTCCCTAACATGTCCATAAAAGGGTTAGGTTCAAACAGGGTGTCCAAAGCCCTTCCAGGTAATGATTTGTAGATTGGTCTGATCATGACAGATCCATCTTGTACTGACCCCACTCTGTTTGCTGAGCAGAGCTGGGCCAGAGCTGTGATGCCCAGCATGCTTAGGCTGGCTCACATTCAGAGAGCCCTGCAGCTCAGCTCTACCTTCACCCAGGCTTCTCTGCTGACAAAGAGGCTGGTTTGCAATGATCTGAAGATTCAGGATTACCTGGGGGCACACCCTTAACCCCCAGCATCCTGCAGGGAGAGGCCATGAGGTACCTCTGGCTGTGGTGCCTTGGTACCTGCAGCTCTTGGCCACAGCCTGCAGCAGTGTCACCTCCTTTTCAGTGAGGAACTATTTCCAAATCCACATTGTCAAGCTCCAAAAGGGGCTGGCTCACAGCCTGTTGAAGAGAGGAGATAAAGTTAGATGATCCCTTACACGCCATGAAATGCTCCATGAAACTTTGCAGGGGATAGGATATGAACCTCCCTTAAACACACTCGCTGTGGCTGCCTGGGGAATGCATTTCTCATTGAGATTGCTTCTAGTTTTGATGAGCAAGGGATTCTTGGAGAACATTGCTCCTCTTCTCCCTTGCATTTAAAGTCCTTCTTCATTTCTCCACCGTGCTGTGAATTGGCTGTTGTGGTGACACCATTGTGGTGACACCATTATAGTGACCCTCTTGCTATCCAGCACCCTCAGAGCAGCTGCTTTGGCTCCCAGACCAATTGTACCTTGCTGGATTCCCTTTTTGTCCCCTTTGTGCTCCTCTCCACACTGGCAGGAGCTGGTGCCTTCCCAGAGGAATGGCTTGCTGGAGATGGAGGAGCAGGAAGGGGAGGGCAAAACCCATCATCTGCTGCCAAAGCTGGTGTGGATTGTGTGGATCAGCAGAGCATGGGTTCATTTTTGTGCTTTCCAGAGGACAATTAGCAAACTGAGAAGATGTTAAGTGGACTTGGTGGATGGCTTGATGTATAAAAACAGCAGGGGTGAAAGAGGAAGAGCTCTCCTGGTAAGAGTGGAAGGGTGCAGGCATCCTTCAGCCCAGCTGTCAGCCTGAGAGTCATGGACTGCTCCAAGAGGGCCAAGAGTGGTAGCTAAGAAATGTACATTATTAGGCTTTATTTTGCTTTGTGGGAGTCTGCTGCACAGCTGGAAAATGTAATTAGGTCCTTGTGCTGTAAAATGGGCTGCACACACGCTGCTCCAGGCTGAGATTAGAAGGGGAGTTGGGAAAAGGTTAGGCACAGGCTATGGTGCACTGGAAACATGCTTGTTGTGAGTCTAAGAGGATAAGATTTGTTTCAGAAGCCACTTTATTTTGACCCCAACCATTTTCTTGGTACATCCAAGGCAGCCAGAACAGTTTGTTATAAACCTGGGACAGATCTGTGCCCCTCTGAGTGGAGGGCTCAACCATTCCTACAGGCTGAAGATCAAGTTTACAGGATAAATTGGGAGATTAAATGAAGAAGCAGACTTTGAGGAAAAGAATAGAGACAAGGAGGAGGAGGAGAATCTCAAGCAACAGGAGATAACAGAATCTCAACACACAGGAGATAAGAAGGGGTTAAAAAACGAGCTGAAGGAGAACATTATGTAAGCAAAGAAGGTCCCATTCCTGGGAGAGATCCCAGCTCTGCATTTCCTGTGTGTCCTGTGAGGTCAGCTGCTGCTGCTGCTGGAATGTTCCTTCCAGAGCCAGGTGAAGGATTCATAACATTTTGTTTCCAGCATTCTTCTCCCTCCCAGCAAGTACACAGAGCACACAGAGTACTGGCAAAGCCTCCAAACTGGAGATAATCACCTGTCACTTCCACCAGCCATTCCTTCAGGCTGCCAAGAACTGTACCTTCAGCTGTAGGTTCACATTTTTCTCTCTAAACCTAAGTGGGCACAGTCAATACATTTCCATATAAAAGAGCTCTTGTTCTTACATCACCGCTTTGATTTTGTTTGTTTTTGTTTTTGTCGTAACCTGGAGAAAATCCAACCAAGAACAATAGCAAGGTTTCAAAGCCAAGCACCCTGGTGCTAGAAGCTGCCAGAAGTCAGGCTGCTCACATCAGCTCAGTTTGATCTCCTATTTTGATTTCTTTTTACAAGACCCTGCATATTTCAGCAGAGGGGCCCAACCTCCCTCAGCACGCTGGCTGGACACTGAGTCAGGCCATAAAGCAAACACTTTTCCCTGGTGATTAATGCACTCTGTGGGTATCCAGGAGAGCTGAATTATAGTCTTGGCTTTGCCACCACCTTTTGTTTGATGTTGAGTTGGGTGAGATGCTATCATAATGGAACTGTACAAGGTGGCTGAGTTATTGTGGAGGCTCGACAGCGTGAATTATGGCCTTCTCCATTGTAGCTTTTTTGGTCTGTCCTTTGAAATCTTTGTCTTCTTGCAGCTCTGCTTTTTCACAGCACACATTGTCCTGCAGGACTGGGTAGATCCTTGCTTTTTTTCAGTGTCCTCAAAAGAAAACAGCCTCTGGGTGATCTCTGAGTGGGGCTGCTCGTTGTGATCCTTCTCCACTTGAGGGCGATGTGACCTGGCCCAGTGCTCACAAGAGGCAATTCGAGTGAAATTGAGACGAAAAGAATTTGGCATCTAATGCTGGGTGTCCAAATGAGGTCTAGGCTCTCCACCAGTGTGGCTGGTGAGGAGTTATTCAGTAGAACCAGGGAAGCTAGGAGGGAAAATCAGAATGGAAAATCAGCTTTCTCCAGAGTGGACAGGGACCAGCATGAATCGCTCCCTCTGTTCATGGGGCTGGGCTGGGAGCGTCACAACTCCCTTCCCACTGCCTTTGTGTCTTTGAGGTGATCTCAGAACCCTGGTGTGGGCTCCAACTCTGCCCCAGAAGGGTCCCCAAAGGTCCTTGCTTGCCATCTGTGCACAGGTTTGTGACAATCTTGAGATGTGTCAGGTGTCCACTGAACAACCAAACCCAGGCCCAGATCTCTGCTCACAATTCTGGGAATTTGGACTTTCAGCTCATGTGCAGGCAGGGACACATAGCTGCCTACATTTAGGGGTCTTGTTTGCAAGATAAACTCTGCCCAGGGTTGTTTATGTCATCAAAGAAGGGAAGGTGTCCAGCTGGGTCTGGAAATGCATTTTTGCTGAGGGGGCTGCATGCCCACCTCAGGCAGACTGTGACTTGTGGGTCAGGATCTCCAAGCAAGAGGAAGCTGATGAAGTTCACTGAAAATACAGAAAATCTGAAAATACAGATGACTCTCCATTGCACAGTGAGATTTTGCTAGAAAATATGTGGCAACGGGGCTTTTTTAAAGATATAAATCTTTGTTTTGCAAAGGCCTATAATAATCCCTATGGCAAGAAATGTATTTCAGGTTCCTGCAATCAAGACATACACTCTCTTTTTGTAGTCCAGGAAAGCTACACTCCAGGAATATGGGAATATGCAATGACTGCCTGATAAATGTTAGTTGATCTAAATAATTCACTTTAGTTGTGTCTGGCTTATCTGTCAGGTTGATCAGCATTTATCTTTCTTGTTTGCAGGCAAGCAGGAGAGAAATATTATAGATGGAAACATTTCAGTCCACTTAAAATTACATGAAACTAAATCAGTGTTACAGTGGCAATTGAAGCAGACATTTCTAATTAGCAGCAGCTTAAAACACAGCAAAGGTCTGTAATGAAATAAATAGATCACCACTGTCCCCAGCATTAAGGGAAAGTGGTGCAGGGCACCGCATAGCTCATGCATCTTCTTGCAGCCTGCCTCCCATGACCATGTTCAGAGTTTTAGGGAGCTCATTTCCTTCCCTAAAGCAATTTTTGATGCATGTTGCAGGAAGTTTTTCAAGCAGGAGGGTATATATTCTGCCTTAGTGGGTGTAAATGTTGTTCTGATGTGGTGAGAGCTGCACACAAAGTTTTGGGTGGCTGGGCACAGGAAGAGATCAGGTCCCAGGTCTGGGAGCAGAGCCCAGAAATGCACATTTTTATCTCCTTGGAGCCAGTTGAAGCTCAGGGCTGTAACAAATGTGGGGACCCACACCTCCTCTGTGGGTATCCCTCTAATCTGGTTCCTTGGGTCTGGTCATCTTCTGATGGCTGATTTAATTACTCTTGGGTTAAGCTGGGGCAGGAAAGGATTTGGTTTCTTTGAAAAAAAAAAAAAAAAGAAAAAAGAGGAAACTGAAGTGCTTTCATTTATGTGTTAGTGGGTTAAGGAAATGATTCTGGGATCATTTGTTTCACATGTGCCTCTGTCTCATTCCTCAGGCAGACAAGGTAGTGCTGTTCTCTTAGCCTTTGATATGGGACAAAACTAATAAGAAGAGGGAGTTTGTATAGGAAAAACAAATTCCAAGGGGGAAATTTCAAACTGGCCTGCAGGCCTCACTCCCTCACAGGACTGCAGAGAGGCCGAGAGCTGGGCCGGGCTTGGGACAACTGGAAACTGTGCTGGCTCTGACAGAGGTGACACTTTGAAGGCTCCCCAATTTTGGCTGTGGCCTTGCATTTCCTTCCCAGACACACAGCAATAGCTCTGCTCACCTGCATCCCAGGGAAGCCATCCAGAGAGCCCTGGCACTGTGGTGGCTGCCCCTCCAACCATCTGCTGGTGCCAGCAGGGGCCTCCTGGCTGCCTTGCTGAGGGAAGCACACGGTGACATTCCTGCAGGAGGGATTTCTGCTGAGCCATTGGCCTGCAGGAGGACGATTTTATCAACTGAGCCTTAAAAACTTCCACTCTGGCTCCGGAGATAATGGGAACACGCATTCCTGCTGGCCTGCTCGCTGCTGGTTTGACATCGAGCCACGTGGGGGAGGTGTTGGAAATAGGCAAATACTACAGAATTAAAAAAAAATTAAAAAAAAAAATCACTCCAAGTTGAAAGGGAGGAGAGCCAGGAAAGGAAATACCTCAGGCAGAGAATTACTACTTCTGTATCAAAGCCAGCAACTCCTTACTTTAATATTTAACACCCAAGAGAGCTGAGGGGGAGGATGCTGAGAAGGGGTGAAATTTTTCAAAGGAACCCAATTTCTGGTGATTTTCCTTGGGTACATTTTTTTTCTAGTAAGTATTCAGTTTGATGAGAAATGTGACTTTTGGTCATCAGAAGCACATTTACACATTCAAACTGCAAATTGCTGAACAATTTCAGCTGGAAAGCAAAGTGTGAAGAGCGGCTGGAAGGGGAGGTGACATCAACTCCTCCCACCAAAATCCTGCACTCATTGCTGCTGCTTTTCTCACTTAAAGTGTTTAACTCTGGGTCAAAGGGAGTGTTTAGCTCAGGAAGAAGGCAAAAGGGGTAAAGCTTTTTGCTGTGCTTAAAGGAGGGATATTGAGAAGACACGTTTAACAAAGGGCGATGAAATGGACACAAGCTGCATCAGGGGAAATTCATTTTGGGCATAAGAAAGAGCATCTTTGTCATGAGAGCACTGAAGCACTAGAAGAGAAGCCCAGGGAGAGAGAGTGAGCAGTCTGCATCTTCAGAGAGAATCAAAACTCACTGGAGCAAGGCCCTGAACAACTGGAGATGACCTTGAACCCAGACCTGCTTTGATCAGGGCTCTGCTCTGCAGACCTCCAGAGGTCCCTGACAACCCAAATTATTCTCCAGCTCTCTGAAGCTGAGATTGAATGAAACGAGGAAAAAAAAGTTCCCTGTTTTCCTGTCATTCCTCTCCCTTCAGCACAGCTGGAGGCTGGCATTCATGTGCCTTGCCATGCTCTTTGCCTTTCATACTTGTGCCCCATACACGGTCCTGATATCCATTTCAGCTGCTTTGCTTAATCAATTAAGCTGGTTTGAAGTTATTTCAGTCCCCAGTGATGCTGTTTGCCTCAGTGACAGTGGAATCAATTGCCCTGCAACAAGCAGCACTCTTACTGCACTGCCAGCACTTATGGGGAGGCCTTTTAATGCTGCAGGGACAGGGAAACTAGTGAGACAAGGGCCAGACAAGGCACAAGGGACATCTCACAGAGAAAAAGGCAAAGGAAGAAGTTATTGGGAGGGCTGAAGCTGTTGTCAAAGGGACATGGCACATGCACATGTCTCCCTCTCTCTGCTGTCTTAACTTACCTTGTTGGAAGGAATGGCATCTGCTGAGGGTACAAAGCTGGATCCAGGCTAAGGAAAGTCAATTTTATTACCCAAACCAGTACCTTGACAGCTCACCTGTCATGGAAAAGAGCTGCAACCACATCTTCTTTTTAGAAAGGAGAATTTTTTTTTTTTTTTTTTTTTGCTATTTGCAAGTGGCGTGCAGGAATCCAAGAGCCACAGTTCAGTTTTGGGGCAGGGGGATGTGGGGTCTTTTTCTTGGTGCGAGCCCCTTGAGAATTTTGGAGGTTTTGGGTGAAGAACTCTTTCAGAGTTCTGGAATGAGGCCTGGACTCTGCCCCAGAGGCAGGAAAGGGAATGTCCATTGCAAGTGGTGATAAGAAGGTGCAAGTGGTGTATCATGACACCTCACCTGGAAAGGAGATGTAACCACATTTTCTTTTTAGAAAGGAGATTTTTTTTTAATTTTTTAAAATTTCTTCTGCTATTTGCAAGTGGTGTGCAGGAATCCAAGAGTCACAGTTCAGTTTCGGGGCAGGGGGATGTTGGTCTTTTTCTTGGTGACAGGCCCTTAGGGATTTTGGGGAGTTGGGGTGGGGAACTCTTTCAGAGTTCTGGAATGAGGCCTGGACTCTGCACCAGAGGCAGGAAAGTGAAATGTCCATTGCAACTGGTGATGATAAGAAGGCAAATGCATTTACTGTGCTTGTCACATGCTTGGGTACTGTGGGGCTCCAGGCTTGATCCTTTCCAGTGGGAAAGGCCACAGACTGACTTTCCTTGGCCTGAGGTCACCTCCCATCCCTCTGGGTACCTGGAAAGGCAGGAAAGAGCCAGGACACAGAGTTAAACAAAACACTCCCTGGCATGTGTGTCTTTTTTCTGCACTGGCAAAAGCCAGGTTTGAGTAGATCCAGAAGGCTTTGGTCCCAAATATTTACAATTACTCTGCTAAAAGGAACTGTTGGATGTGACCTGCAGGGCTCCTCTCCACCTCTTTGCCTGAGGGAGATCCAAAACAATGCAAGGGAGTTGGAGCTGCTGCCAGCCTGGGGGAGGGATGAGAGAAAATGAACAGCAGACAGCAGATGTCCTTGATATTGTTTAATCCAGCCTGCTGTGGGGGCAGCAGAAGAACCTGTGACAAATGGACCAGATGAAGGTTCTGCTGGGGAACAGCTTCCTGGAACTCCTGGAAAAGTCTGGGTCATGGAGTGGCCAAACCCTGGCTTGCTGTGGGTCACTGCAACCAGCGAGGAAAGGGGAAATGCTGGTCCTTTATTGGAGGAGGGTACATTTCCTCTGGAGTCTTTGAGTCCCCTGGTGGATCACAGGGAAAACTTTATTGCTGCCCAGACCTGCTCTTCTGTGCTTTTCAAAAGAAATGGTGCAAAAATGTTCTTTCTTTTATTTGCAGAGTCTGTCCCAGCAGGGCTTCATTGGTGTCTCTCCTCTTAAATTCAGAGACTTTTTCTTGGCTTAAAGGTAGCTCATAATTGACTTACAGCTGCCTCTCCACAGGATATTGCTGTATCATATTCCCTTTTATGTTGCTGCTTGTGGAAACATTCCTGTGAATTTCGGAGAAAAGGAAGAAAGAAAAGGTGAGAGTGGGATAGAAATCTACCTCCATTTGGTCCTGAGTCTTTTGTTGCTTACCCCAAGCATCTGAAGGGACCAAGCTTTGTCCTGATAGGGACTGTCATTAATAAGAGCTGTTTAGTGATGTAGGAGACATTTGCTTGGGTTGTTCCTGAAATTTTTTTGAAAAGTCACTCTTGCTTTTGCAAATGGTGTTTGTGTCTTCTTGTCTGTTTTTAGAGGACAGTGAGAGATCCTTGCATCCAGCCCTGGCTGCATTCCCATCCCAACTCATGATGTTACAAGAGCCAGCCTTGAGTGCATATGCAGAAAGTTGTGTCTGCACCTTCTCGTGGCTTGCACCTCCCTGGGGATTTACTGACCACTGAGCAGTGAAGGAGAAGACATTTCCAAGGCTCCAAACTCCTCCTGTAAGAGCTAGAAGCATGCTAACCAACCCTGAGCAGAGGGAAACCACTGCTAACTGTATTAGCTGCAATGCCAGGGCTGCCCAGCCTCATTCATCAGGGCAAAGCTGATCCCTAGGGATGGCAGGGAGGCTGTTCCCCCATGGAATTGGGTTATATGAGCAGGTGAATGGAGCAGGTTTCATGGAGCAGCAGCAGCTGGAGCCCCAGCACTGATCAGGTTTCTTGGCTTGGCCCTCAATGACAGTCAGGGATTGCCAGCACTGCTCTCTCTGGTTCAAACATCTGAACATCTGCCTTCTCCTGCTGCCCTGCATGGATGGCACACCAAAACTGGCCCAAACATGACTCTGGTGCAGCTGAATGCTGCTCACCTCCGTGGAGAGCTTGGTCTGGTGTGTTGAGAAGTGTCAGAGCTTGGATTGCCACTGCCACAGCGACTCGTGGTGGAGCTGGTGGAGGACATCACACTTCTCATGATCCCACTTCTCCTCCATGGCTTCATAAAAGGCTTTTTCCTTACACTCATCTGTTGGCAGATGGAGATTTTCTGGAGTGTAGGTGTGTCACCCTGATTTTTTAAGTTTTTCTAAGCCTTCTGATGTTTACAATCTTTTAATGAACTTTCTCACACACTTTATGTAAATAATTCTTATTTTGCATTCTTTTATGGAGGAGGAGAAATTTGGTTTGTCCAGTGTCATTGTAGAGGTGGCACTGTCACCCTCCAATCCACTGTCGCTTTTGGAAAACTATAAATGTTGGAGTCAGGAATTAAAATTTCTCTTTTAACCTTGAGAGAGCTGTGTGTTATTTTGTGTCCTATAGTGACATAGGTGCACATGGACCACTCATCTGTGGCTATGCCACTCTGCTTGAGCTCCTCCAGACTGGCATCAATGCTAATTTGGGGCTGCTCCCTTGCTATGCCACTCTGCTTGAGCTCCTCCAGACTGGCATCAATGCTAATTTGGGGCTGCTCCCTTGCACAGGCTCTCCTGTACCTCTTTTTTCTAATACACTGACGGAAGTCTGGCCTGATAAATGATCATGGTATAAATCTAGACAGAAAGGAAAGTGCTGAAGCATCCTGGTACATGAAAGGCTTTTCCTCATGTGATCACTGGTGACCTGGGGAAGCAGCCCCCACACAGTGACCAGCTGAGCATGGCATGTTCTCCACCAGCCCCTGTGGAATGCTGCCAGGCAGCATCTGCTGGTGATTCAGAACTGCCCAAGCCCTCCAAAGCCATTTCTGAGCGGGCACAAAGAGTCCTGCAGCATTTTATGAGAAAGCACAGTTGTCCCAGAGCTGCATCACGAGATGACAGTGAGTACTGCCAGGTTGTGACATGAGACACCCTGTGTGTGACATGGCCAGCATTATGATGCACTGATTCAGCCTTGCACTAAATGGCAAAGCTACAGAGAGGCTTCACACCAGCAAACACTGGTGAAAGGGGGGTGTGGAGGGCTGAATTTCTAAGTAAACTGGAATTCTTTGAGGTTTCTGCTCAAAGTGTCATGGCTTTTCAGCCAGGAGGCTGGGGAAGCAAGGGCTATCAGCATTACACAGGGGTATGATGCAGACATCTTTTCTGAAAAATCCTTTCCTTAGGATTTTTCCTCCAGAGAAGCTGTGAGGCCTCAGGAACAAAATGTAAACATTGATTATCTGCTGCTGTGGAATGCAACAGGTGCATCTGTGATTGGTCTCATGTGGTTGTTTCTAATTAATGGCCAATCACAGCCCAGCTGGCTCAGACAGAGAGTCTGAGATAGAGCCTTTGTTATCATTCTTTCCTATTCTATTCTTAGCCAGCCTTCTGATGAAATCCTTTCTTCTATTCTTTTAGTATAGTTTTAATATAATATATATCATAAAACAATAAATCAAGCCTTCTGAACATGGAGTCAGATCCTCATCTCTTCCCTCACCCAAAACCCCTGTGAACACCATCACAGGGTATAATTTAAAGCCACAGCCCCTGGAGCTGTGGCTGAATGGCCAGGCAGGGGCTGCTGGAGAGCTGTGCTATGACAGGAGCTGACCCAGGGAGCAGCTCGGCGGGGAGGCACATGGCCCTGGGCTTGGCAGGGTGGGTGAGTGCTTGGGAAGCTGTGGTTTTATCTCCTCTGAGATGCCTTGGCTGTGTGCACAGGACGTGGCGTGCTGCCAGGGCTGGGCACGGCGCTGCCCTGCAGGGAGCAGGGCTGTGGGGGCTGAGCCGAGGCTTTGGCTGCGCGGCTGCAGCTCACGGCCAGGCTGCTTGCTCAGGAGCTGCAGAAAATGCAAGTGCTGGTGGTCTGGGGGGTGATCTTTAGGGTATGTGGGTGCATCAGCTGCTGCTTGACTGGTAAATGATGCAGATCCTAAGCACGGGCTCCCACAGCAGCACAAGTGTCCGTGCTGCTAGATGGCCCCACTGGGATTTCCCAGGCACAATCTGGGGGTTATCCCAGGCTTAGCCATCCCCAACAGACATCAGCAATGTGGCTGTCCTTCAAGAAGGACAAGAACAGCGTAAAAGGAGAGGTGAGCTGAAAAAGGTTCTTGTGCCCCCAGTCTGGTGCAACCAGGATAGTGCCAGGGTGCAGAATGGGGTCTGGCAGCCTCAGGACTCCTGGATGTCCATTGTGCACTCGAGTCACTCCACATCCTGGCCTCCTAGAGATTCCTCTGCTTGCTTAAGGTCACCTTTGAACTCTCTCTGCTTCTGTCAGGTTAACACATGCACTCCCCAGTCCTGCAGATGCTCAGGAAAATTCAAACTAGGTGGGATCTGCACTGGGAAACAGCAGCTGAACCCTCTGCACCCCTGATCTCCTGCAAAGTGGGGCTTCCTTTGAGCACTTTTGATTTATTCTGGTTTAAACATCCTGGCAGTGGTGCTGCCCCGTGGCTCTGGAGAAGCTCCACCGTTTGAACAGCGCTTTGCAAACACACAAGCTGCAAAATTTCCTGGTGCCACTGGGGTTGCTTGAGAAAAAGCAGGGAAAAACTGCTGCTGGCTACTGTATTCCAGCCTGCCAGAGCTGCAGGCAGGCTGGCCTCACGGTGTTGTCACAGAGCTAAAATTGATGGATAACAAAATAAAAGAAGGCTCTTCCCTCTGCCGGGGGAACAGGAAACCGCGCGGCGAGCGCGTGGAGGTGAGCAAAGGGTTAAAGCCTGGCAGAGCAGCTGCTGCTGACCTTCTGGTCCCAGCACTGCTAAACAAAGCTCCTGTTACAGCTGAACTTTAGTACCAACTTGTGCTGCTCCAGGGATCCTCGCAAAAGTGCACTCTGAGCTGCAGCCGGCACGGGCTGAGCAGAGGAACGGGACCTGCAGCGTGGGGATGCCCTCAGAGCCCACCCTGTCCCTCTCCAGGCTCCCCCAAAAGCCACCCTCTGCTGTCATCTGCACTGGAGGACTCCTGAAATTGAAGGCTGACTTTTTTTGGTAGCCACTGGTCAATATATCCAACATTTTTGTTAATTTCCAAACTGCCTTTTGGCCTAGCCACCATCCTGCAGTGATGAGTGCTGTGGATGGACTATGTGCACTGGGAAAATGTGCTTAACTTTTGTGCCTAGAATGTGCTTAATTGCAAATTTTTGGCGTGCTCCTGGGTCCTCTGGAATAGGGAATAACGAACAACTGTTTAATATTAATATTTCCCTTCTTATTCATGGTTTTACAGCCTCTAATATCATATCCTCAGAGAATTCTTTCAGGGGAAGAATTCAAAGCCATTTGGTCTATTCATATGTGTGAGCCTTCCATAACCTAAACTTAATGCTGCACATCCTTGCTGTCCTCCTCCATTACTTCTACAGAAAGTAAAATTTAAGGCACTTGTCAGCAGAGGTTTTCAAAGGTATGGTCCAGCTCTTAGTGAGACATAAAGATGTGAGAAACATTTTCAACCCATGGCATTTCACACCTTCTGCTGGGGATGATGATGGAATTATACACCACTGGAAAAAATGCACTTATTTCTGTGTGAGACTTGATAAGAAGGATGAGACAGACTGGACAAAACACATCTGGAGTCTCCTTGTGCCCACAAACTGTGAGGAAGAAAATAATTTGTCTTGCAAAAATATAAATAAGACTCAGCAGACCTAGATGGGTGTGTAGACTGGTTGGGACACAGGATAGATACAGGGCAAAACCCATTAAGTTTGGGTTGAAATAGTAACAAACATCTTGATTTTTTTCTGCGTGAAGCTGAGCTCAGTTGTGGTGCCCAATTTTGACAATTTGAGCTCAAAATTTGCCCTTTTCCAGCTCAGTGCTTTTTGTGCACATGGTTCCCAGTGGGGTCAGAGCTCTCCACTGTTGACTTTTTGCTTTTCAGGGCAAGAGTTCTTCTGTCCTTGTCCTTGTTGTCCCCAGACTGTTGGGCTTACACTGACAGGAGTATGAGGGAGATGGTGGGAAGGTGAGCACTATTCCTGAGGTTTGCAAGCTCCAGGGATGTATCTTGGGATACAGGTGGGTTGGCTGCGGAGATTTTCCTAATAGTGCTCATTGATAGGGGTATGTTTGAGGCCAACATTCAAATCAGCTCATTATTGTTTCTTTGGCCTTGGGAGAGCAGGGAGCTTGGAAAGAAAGGAATCTTCATGCTTAAGAAGTTGGGAAACTCTTTGGACTTCCTTATTCCCTCCCAGCCCAGTGGTAAGAAGTATCTCAAAGTGGTAGAGCCCTCAAGACCATGGCATGTGTGCATTTTGAGTGTGCAAATCACCTTATTGGATCATTCTGGGCATGGAATTCCTTGTTTTGGTGTGGCTGGTACCTTCAAAAAGCAATGAGTGACAGGGGAAGTGTACACTGCTTCTCCTATGAGATTTTAAAACAGTGGTTGTGGACTTGCTCTATCTAAGCAGGACAATCCTTGAATCCCTCAGTAAACAGTCACTTTACTATGTACTTTTTAAAACCTATGTGTTTTTGGCTTGGACCAAACCATGGTTGGTGGAAATTGGTTTCATCAGACAATCTCTGGACTGTTTATACCTTGGGGTGGCTCTTGACATTTCAAGTGAAGTCCAGACTAGGCTCCATGCTGATGTGTGTCTCAGGATGGCCTTGGGATGGAGCAGGACTATAACTTGGAAGTCACTTTGCTCTTACCTCAAGTGAGAGGTGCAGCTTCCACTTTGCAGGGAGAATTTGTGGTTGAGGCCATGGAGTCATGCAAGGAGATGACTCTTGCAGAGGAGATCAGTTGGGTCACCTGGAGGCTGTGGGGCAGCTCCTTTCCCTGCCAGGACACCCACCTTTGCCCCCAGGATCCAGGGCAGTGCAGTGTAACCGTGCCAGGGCTCCTGGCTGAGTCACACCACCCACCCTGGGATTTCACCAATCTTCACCTTCCCCTTTGAAAACTTGTGAACCTGACAGTTGCTGGGGAAGACTTGAAAGCGTGGTGCAGGCATAATTGGAAAGCTTAAAGCCTGAAAATTGACACAGGAGCTGTCAGTTGTTGGATTCAGAAGCTGCTCCGGGTGGGCGCGGGAGGAGGCAGCGGCACCGATGCTTCCAGCAGGAACGCTGCCAGCATTAATATTAACAGAGCCACCAGGGCCCAGGACTGCATTTGCATTTGCTCTGTGACAAAACTCATCCCAGAGCAGTCTCTCACAGTGCTGCAGACGTGATGCATGGCACAGCTCTGTCCCAAGAAGCTCCTGATCCAAGCACAAGGACTCTGATTGCAGGACCTTCTCCACCTTGACCTTGTCCCTCATGTTGCAGCTCCTCGTGCCCTTGCCCACCTGGGTTACTTAGGATAATGAGTGTGGGAGTCTTATTTAAGTGGCTGGGGTGCAATTAGCTCAGCTCCTCACTGAGAGTTTGGAGGCCCTGTGGTGCTGGTGCCCACTCCCATCCCCTCATGGATGATTGTGTTTGGAGAAAGGACACTGTGAACAGAGTCCAGAACTCAATTAGAGAGGTGCCTGGAGATGCTGAGCCTTTCTTCCATAGTGCTTCAGAAGAAATCTCTGCAGCTGTGAGGGACATTTCTTGCCTCCCCCTGCTAGATGTGTGTGGAACTGGTAACAGGCTGGTGCTGGGCTTACATGTACTTGGGGACAGTGAGGGCCATTCTGGCATCTTTGGAGGTGCTGTACATCCCCACAGGTCAGCAGGACTTGCAGGTTCAGTTGCACCACTGCCAGTATTCATCAGGAGCTGAAATCATGGTACAGTGGCAGTGGTGGCCAAGTTTCCAGTCTGGTCTGTGCTGCTGAAGGCTGCCAGGACTGAGTCCTCACCCTGGCCCTCTGGGAATGCGCCTGGAAACTGGCTCACCTCTGATCCAAACCATCCACAGGCCACCCACATGCTCTGTGCAGTGGTGAGAAATTAAGCCTGGGGACCCTCAGCCTGGGGCTTTTTCCCTGTAAAGTTGGTGAAGAGCCTTGCCAGCTTCCCAGAGCCTTTGCTGTAAATTTAAAAATTATTTTGGAGGCTACCAGGGGTACATGTTCAGAGTGTCCCTGTGGTGTTCTGTCCTAAGCACCAGGTTTGCTTTGGGTTTTTTTCAATCCCCTAAATCAATAGTCTGGTGCACCTGGACCAGGCAGTGCAGCCTGGACTAAAAGGGAGGAAAACACACCCAAAAGGCAAACCTCCAACCTCCACAGTTGCTTTGGACACCATGGATTACCAGCACACACATGACTAGCAGGAGAGAGGATGGGGAGAGCAGAGGTCCATTAGCAGCTCCCTACCCCCAGCATATGGCTAATTAAAATTTCTAATTAAGGCACTGTGGGGGTGAAGAAAGGAAGCTCTTGGCCGAAAGTCCCCCCTCCTTTTTCTGTGTTTCCTTCCATAGCTTTATAAATTTTCCCCCTAAATTAACTAATTAATATCACCTAATCAGTTAATAGAATTAGCTAATTAGATTGCTTAATGGAATTTCTGAAGAGCAGATTTAGAAGCTCTTAAAGAGACTTTAATCACTTTTTATCTGAGAAGCGGGGCACCAGTGTCTGCATTCATTCAGCAACTTAGAGCGATTGCTGTTATCAGCAAAAGATTTCTGAAAATCACTAATTTGGCTTCATCCTGCTCCGGAGTCACAGCTGCAGCCACCCAGGATTGAAAGGTCAGGCTGAGCCTGGCTGATCCACCCCTCCAAGATGCTGTGGCCTGCATCTGATTGCATCAAAAAATCCTCAATTCTGGGGAGCTCAGGGCAGTATTTACCAGAGCCAGCAGTGAGGCGGAGCACTGTGAAGGTAACCCAGCTCCCTGCAGGGTCTGGAGGGGTTTGTTTGCTCCTGGCACTTTCCAGGGTGTGTGTTTGCGGGTGGTGAGCTGGAAGTGATGAGTGGCAGCAGCAGTGCTTGTGTTCAGAGGTCAAAATTTTCTCCACCACGGTGTGCAAACCCACGCACACAAACACACACACACACAAAGCTGATGATCCCAGCACTGAAACCACAGCAAGGAGAAGTGTGAAATGTGTGTGCTGAGCAAAACATAGTGCTGGGTGAGTTTGTGCTGCACTGGGTGGTGGTTGTGAAGGTCCCAGGATGAGGGAAGAGATGAATCTGACTCCATATTCTTGGAATGCTGATTTATTATATTATGATATTATATTATAATAAAATGATGTACTAAAACTATACTAAACTATAGAGAAAGGATAAAGACAAAAGGCTAGAAAAGAATGAATAATAAAAACCTGTGATTCACCAGAGTCCCGACACCGCTGGACTGGGATTGGTCATTAAGTCAACACAATTCACATGGAACCAATCAAAGATGCACCTGTTGGTAAGCAACCTCTAGATCACATTCCAAAGCAATCAGATAATCGTTGTTTACATTTCTTTTCTGAGGCTTCTCAGCTTCTCAGGAGAAAAATCCTGGGCAAAGAAGATTTTTCAGAAAATATGGTGACAGGCATGGGTGGTTTGCAACACTGCCGCAGGAAAGGTCTTCAAGGAGGACAGGGCAGCTCTAGCAAGTTCTTTGTTTAAGGCTGGCCAGTTAAGGGGGATGATAGTGTGGCTGGGTTTGCAATGGTATCCAAATATTGGTATTTGGTCATGCTGGGACATCTAGCTTACCCAGAGAGGTTGGATGCACCATCCCTGGAAGTGTTTAAGGCCAGGTTGGATGGGCTTAGAGCAATGTGGTCTAGTGGAAGGTGTCCCTGCCCATGGCAGAGGATTGGAACTGGATGAACTTTAAGGTCCTTAACAACCCAAACCATTCTGTGATTCTATGATTGTGTGATCCAGAGCTGCTCTGGCTTTGGACACTGTTCCTTGTTGCTTTTCAGCACTGAAGATTGGAGAGTTTGTCCCAGCTCTTTAAGGGACACCATGCATAAAAAGGAGATCTTTGTGATCCCAGATCACAGCATGATGAACTGGGGCAAAAGCAGCTAGCCTGGAAGATCCCATTGTGTTCATGCTTCACACCAAGGATGGATCCTGAATGACCACATTGCTCCTTGCTGGGTTGGTGTCTCCAGCACCCCTGGCTGTGTGCAGTGCTGGGAGGGGAGGCAGGGATCTGGTCTCACACAGCTTTGAAGCAGTTTCTGTGTGCATCTCCCAGCCCTGATGCTCGCTGGTTTGTTATCAGTGAGGCTGTCAACAGCTGCAGGAACAGTGGGATGTGCAGCTCCAGAAGCCTGGAGTCTGTCTCAGGCATAAGTTCAACCTGGCCATCTGGGAGACATTCAGTTGTGTCCCCCCTGGGCAAACTGTGTCCAGCCTGAAGCAAAAATCAGACTGACACAGCTTTAACAACAAACTCTGAAGGCAGTTTAATCCATCCCTGGGCTCTGACACCACAACCTGAGCTGGATGCAGGAGTCAGCTGCTGTTCCCAGCAGTGATTGTGAGATCTGTTCTCAACCTGAGCGTGGTGTGAAGCAGGGAAGGACCCAATGTCAGCTCTCACCATGAAGGTGTCACTCTGTCAACTGTGCCCTCATAATTTAATTAAGCAATTATGCTTTGTGTTAATTGGAGTCTTCATAAAATGCCATGCTCTAGGAGCCCCTAAGATGTCACTTTTTGTTCTCCTTATCCAGTCTGCTTTTGTTAAAGGCTGAAATACTGCATCCAGCTCTGGGTTTCCCAGTAGAGGGATGACATGGACCCAGCCAAGAAGATCCAGAGGAAGCCACACAAAGATGCTCCCAGGGCTGGGGCACCTCTGATCTGAAGCCAGGCGGAGAGAGCTGGGGTTGCTCAGCCTGGAGAAGAGATGACTCTATGGAAACCTTAGAGCTCCTTCAAACCCTAAAGGGGCTCCAAGAGAGCCAGAAAAGGCTCTGGAGTGATAGGACAAGGGGAAATGGCTTCATACTGGAAAAAGGCAGGTTTAGATGAGATATTAGGGATAAATCCTTTACTCAGAGGGTGATGAGACACTGGAATAGGCTGCTCAGGGAAGTTCTGGGTGCCTGATCTCTGGGAGTGTTCAAGGAGAGGCTGGATGGGGCTTTGAGCACCCTGGGATGGTGGAAGGTGTCCCTGCCCATGGGAGGGTGATGGAACAGAGCCATCATCAAGGTCCCTTCCAACTCAAACCATTCTATGACTTTTCAGTGGCATCAAGGTGGGCTCCTCCTTACTCTCAGGGTATCAGGGGGAAGTCCAGTCAGGTCAGCAGTAAGGATGGAGCCTGGTTCAGCTCCTGCTGGGAATCACCATCAGGAAGAGCATGTCTGTGTGTGCTAGCTGTGCAGGACCAGTGCCTAGAGCCTCCCAGCTGAGCTGTCTAACACCTGAGCCTTTCTCCTCAGCCCCTCCAGCACCAGCAAAATGGTTTTCATGAAGTTCCCATCAAAACCAAGCCCTCTGAAAGAGCTCACTGTGCTGGGACTAAAGCCAGACACACAACACCATGTTCTCTTAATAAAGAAATCTCAGCAATTTCCCAGGGAATTTGCCCCTCTGTTTCCCCCCTGACTTGTGGATTTCCTGTGGACAAGTTGAGACCTCTAGATTTCCTCAGCAACTGTGATGCTGGTTTGTTCTTTTCTTTTTTTTCTTTTCTTTTCTTTTCTTTTCTTTTCTTTTCTTTTCTTTTCTTTTCTTTTCTTTTCTTTTCTTTTCTTTTCTTTTCTTTTCTTTTCTTTTCTTTTCTTTTCCTTTTTTTTTTTTTTTTTTTTTTTTTTTTTTTTTTTTTTTTTTCCTGCTTTTAACCTTTCCAAGCCATTCCAGTCCAGGGATCACCTTCAACCCAGCCCAGGCCGTTCTTTTGCTGGAGAGGGAATGAGCAGCTGTGCCATGCAGTTGTTCTCCTCTTGGGCTGAAGTGGGATTGGAATGAGCCATTTACAGGTGATGAGGTGCCTCCTGAGCTTGGCTTCAAAACTTTAGCATTTTACATCAATTAGAAGGGTCTTGCAAAGATGTTCATGGGTCTCCAGAGAGGACAACTGGTTCTGATATCAACATTCTTAATACATTGTTCTCTGTGGAGATAATGAAGCATTTTGAACATGGTGACTTGTTTCTTCTTTGGAAGACATGAAGTGGAGCCAGCGAAAGGAACCTCTGTGATGATCCTTCAGAGAGCAGCACAGAGACAGTGGTGCTACTCAAAATGTCAAGGTTCCTCATCTTTGAGGATCTGGTTGCTCACAGGCTTCACTTAAAAACACAAAGGGAAACATTATCCAAAATTCTGTGGTCCTGGGGACTAGAAGAACAGCTCAAGAGGAGGGTAACAAAACCTTTATTAGCAATAAGAGTTGCAGCCAATTTCTGGTGACAGCAATGATTTCCCTGGTGTGGCAGTGGGGTGATGGCTGAACATTTGCCCCCTGGATGCCTGATGCTGTGTTTCTGGCAGGCAGGTAGGCTCAGGTTTGTCCCTGGGCACTTGCAGCAGGAGGAGCTGAGTGTGCAGGTGCCTCTGCTGCAGCTGCCTTGGTAACAGGGAGATGATGGCACCCAAACAGCATCACTGCTCACTAACAACTCTTAACCCTTTGGGGGCGTCTTCTTCCAGGCTGAGGAGCAGGGCAGGCTGAAATGTCTGACCTGGGGTCCACCAGTGCAGCATCTTGGCTTTCATTGTCCCCTGCAGATGCCCAGAGAAGAAAGGAGAAAGAAAGGAACTCTGAAGTGGCTCTTTCACCTCCCTGATGTCTGGTGAGAGGTAGTTTAGTACCTGCCTTATCCACAGAGTTGTGTCTGCAGCTTTGTGTTTCAGGTCTCTTGACAGACTTTGAGGAATGTGTCTAGTTTGTAAAATCTCTCCAGCTTTATGCAGCAGCTCGTGCCCCCTGGCATATGAGTTCATGGAAACAATAGGAATATCATTCCTTCTCTCTCTCCATGGAGACTTCTTAGCCTGCTAGGTAGATTTTTCTTCTAATCTCTTGGTAATGGCAAAATTTCTTTCACTAAGAGTACCAAAATCCTGCTGGGAAATTAAATTCAAACAGTAAAATAGGCCAAAAATGCTTAAGGACTGCTGGATTAGCCCATCTAGATGAAAAGAGTTGGAAACAAAACAGGGAAAAAAAGCTGAAAAATAGGAAAATAAAATTATAATATCTCCATTGGACACTTGGAGGCTTTAGCAGTATGTTGTATGGAGTCTTTTTGAGGCAGTGTCTTCAGCTCCAGTAACTGATGGATTATTTGGGAGAACTTGCCTAATTCCTTTCTGAGGAATTCCTTTTTCCCTTGTGCCTCTGTAGCATCCTGCAGCAAGGAGATCCCCAGCCCAACTGTGCGTGGGTTAATGAGCCACATCCTCATGTTTGTTTAAGACATCTGCCTGTTGGTTTTGCTTGTTGGGCTCTAATTCCTGCGCTGGTGGAGACCACGGACACCTGGTCCTTGTTTATCTTCTTTGAGTCACTGATGAGCTCTCAGACATCACATCCCTGCATTTTCCCCAGTGACTTTCAGAGACAGACAAATCCTGGATTGTTGGATCGCTGCACAGTGTGTTGTACAAGGAATGTTCCATAGCCGTGCTTTAATTTGCCCAGAATTCCAGATGTTTCATATTCAGAAAAATATTTGTGACAGCAGATTTCATGTGAACTTCTGAAAAAACACAGTAGGATGTGGTCATTCTGGAGAGGTGGAGAATGTTGTGAGTGCAGTGGTAACAGTGAAGGCAGTAGGAGGATGGCTAGAGGTTTTACTTAAAATGCTTATGTCTAAATAATGTCTCATATTTGCACAGGCCTGCTAAGAGAAAAAAAAAGGAATTTTTTCCTTATTGAGAACTCCCTTGAAGCAGAATACCCCAAGCAGGGTCTGGTTTGTTGCTGGAGCCTTGCTCAGGGATTATATTCTGACCCTGCATAAAATGGTTAAGGCTGGAAAGCTGAAATATCCCTGTCCTGGACATTCCTCCAAGGTGTCCATTTTCACAGGCTCTGACTCCTGCAACCCTTGAACATGGGAACATTTTCTTGTTTCCCAAACTGCAAGCTTATATTTACTTTCCCTGATCAGGTCAGCAGCCAAGCTGTGTAAACAAATGACCTGTAGCCATAATCTTCTTCAATTCCCCCTATTGGTTTCACTTTGCTGTTTGCCTGCCAGATACTGGCAGAGCTTCCTTGGGAGCTGGGGGGAGCTTTGGAATGCCTCTCAGACAGGGTGAGTCAGGGCAGGCTGGGGACAGCCTGCTGGTGTGTCATGATCCTTGGCTGGGCTGGGGGAAGTGAGCTGGTTTGGGCTGGAAAAGAGTTAATTTTATTTTTTTTTTTTTTTTTTTTTTGTAGTCATGTGTTTTGGCTTTGTGAGGAAAATGGTGTTGATAGCACACCAAGGTTTCTGTGATTGCTGAGCAGGGCTCTCACAGCCTCCAGGCTTTTCTGCTCCTTGGCTGGGGGTGCACAAGGCGCTGGAAGGGGACAGGGACAGCACAGCTGACCCAGGTGACACTCCAGAGCATGCAGTGCCATGTTCGGCACAGAAACCTGGGGAAGGAGGAGGACAGGAGGACATTCAGGGTTGTGCCATTTGTCTTACCAAGTCCCATGATGAAACACTGATTTCCTGGGCTTGGCTACCTGCTTGCCAGTGAGAAGTAGTGAATTTACTCCTTATTTTGCTTTTGCTTTACAGATTACACTGTCATTGTCTCAACCCATGAGTTTTGCCACTGTTATTCTTCTGACTCTCTCCCCCATCCCACTGGGAGGGAGGGAATGGCTGTGTGGAGCAGAGCTACTAGCCAGGGTTATACCACAGCATAAATATATAAATGGCTGATAAAAACCCTTCAGTGGGTATCACCCATGACAGTTGATGACATTTTGATTTTGAAAGCATACATTTTGTGACGGTGTTCACAGGGGTTTTTGGATGAGGGAAGAGATGAGGATCTGACTCCATGTTTCAGAAGGCTTGATTTATTGTTTTATGATATATATTACATTAAAACTCTACTAAAAGAATAGAAGAAAGGGTTTCCTCAGAAGGCTAGCTAAGAATAGAATAGGAAGGAATGATAACAAAGGCTCTGTCTTGGACTCTTTGTCTGAGCCAGCTGACTGTGATTGGCCATTAATTAGAAACAACCACATGAGACCAATCCCAGATGCACCTGTTGCATTCCACAGCAGCAGATAATCAATGTTTACATTTTGTTCCTGAGGCCTCTCAGCTTCTCTGGAGGAAAAATCCTAAGGAAAGGATTCTTCATAAAAGATGTCTGTGACATGCATTTTGCAGTATCAAGGGGTCAACAGTCAGGTGGACCAGTTCTCTGCTGCATTTTGAAAGCCATTAATGCCATGGCTCCAAAGAGCAGAGCTATTTTGAGGTGATTCCCCCAGAGATTGGTCTTGCTCCACCTGGTTAAAGCTTTGTAGAGGTCATTTTGCAGTGATACAGAACACACAGGGGTAAAGAACACTTTATGGCATTACAGATGACACAGAAATTCGCAGGCTAGAGAATGAGGAAGATATGGGTTACTCAGAGATATGGATTGTGTACTTAGCTGGTCATGGTTCAGCAGGATGCTTTTAGTCCAGCTAAATTGAAGGGAATCCCTGTGGGAGTGAAGAATGCAAGGCTGTGCTTACAGGAGACCCAGCTCAGTGTTTGAAAGCAGAGTCTTGAGGAACGACTTCAGGGTCATCCTGATAACCTCTCAAGATGAGCTCTCACTCTGGTAATTCCATGGGGGAAAGGAAAAAAAAGAGAGGATAATCTTCAGAGCAGCTAAAAAGGTAGGTAATAACAGCTGGGGCAGGGGAAATACAGTCCTGGGAGAGAGATGTGCTGAGGCCAGACATGCTGGGAAATCAAATGGGGAGAAGAGTTCAGAGAGACACCCAGAGATGATAATCATATTGAAAATCAGATAAATTCACCTCTAAACTAGACCTCAGATCCCAAAGGCTGGATACAACAGGCCTGGAGAGAGATGTTGGACTGACTTCTCTCCAGATGAGCTTTGGAGCTTAGGCTGTTGCTCATCTTTGGGGAGACCTTTTAGGATGAGCTGGAGGAGTGCTGGCCTCGTGGACCAGGGAGGCTCTGGCTGTGACTTCCCATTTTCCTCACTGTGGTCCAGAAACCACTGCCAGACATGAAAAGAAGTAAAACAAACCTGATGAGCTTCAGGCCATCCTGAAGTGTTCCAGGAAACTCCTGTATGGGATCTTTGGGTTTCCTAAGGACAAACCACAAAATCACGGGGTAATAAAGGCTGGAAAACCTCTAAGATCATTGACTCTGGTTGTTACCTCAGTGCTGCCATGTTCTCCACTAAACCCTGTCCCCAAGTGACACATCCATGTGCCTTGTGAACACTTTCAGGGACAGTGATTTCACCTCTTTCCTGAGCAGCTTATTCAATGCCTGGCCACTCTTTCCTTGCAGAAATCATTCCTGATGCCCAATCTAAACCTCCCCTGGTACAACTCAAGGCCATTTCTTCTGCTCCTGTCACTTGTTGCCCTGGGGAAGAGCCAGATCCCCACCTGGCTGCCCCAATCCCCACCTGGCTGCCCCAATTCCCACCTGGCTTCACTCTCCTCTCAGGGTGTTTGAGAGAGTGAGAAGGTCCCCCTGGAACATCCTTTTTTTCCAAGTTGAGCCCCTCCCAGCTCCCTCAGCTGCTCCTGGTGCTCCAGACCCTTCCCCAGCTCTGTTGCCCTTCTCTGGACTCGCTCCAGCCCCTCAATGTCCTTCTGGTGGTGAGGGGCCCAAAACCAAACACAGCCTCAGGGTGCGCCCTCAGCAGTGCCAAGCAGAGAGGAAGAATCCCTTCCCTGCTGGCCACATCATTTCTGGCACATGCCAGGATGCCACTGGCCTTCTTGGCCACCTGGGCACAGCTGGCTCATCCTCAGCTGTGGATATTCACCAGCCCCAGGTCCTTTTCCTCCAGGCAGCTTCCCAGGCACCCTGTGCATGCCCCGGCCCATGACTCACTGGGCTGTGATGCAGGAGGTCACTGGGATGAGGCAATGCTCCCTCAGTGCCAGAGATTCCTGTTCCATGTGTGGGCACAGGGATGCAGGCACTCTCATGCAGCCACATCCCCAGGATGCTCATCACCACTTGTGACATTCAGGGCAGCACCTTGAGTCTCTGTTCACTCAGTTATGAATTTTGCCTCCTTCTCCCTCTTCATTTGCCCTTCAAATTCCTTGAAAGCCAAGAGGGAGCTGGCTGCCTTTTGCCTCCCCCACAAAACAAAAGGAGAGAGACAGAGACAGAGAGAGGGTTGTATACATAAAGAAAAAGCTCCAGAAGAACAACCTCACAGCTGACAGCTCAGCCAGGGTGTCCCCCAGGGACAGGAACACATTATATGAACTGTGATACACCGAGGAGCCCTGTGCATACATCACTTTCCAAAATGTTTTTTAAAGTTCATTAACTTCCAGTGGAAAGTTGTGGCTGCTGGAGTTGTCTCCGAGCCATTTTCGCCAGCTCTTGGCCCTGGCTGGGGAATTCTTTGTTGATTTAGATGGGTCTATTAGAAAGTGTAAGTCTGCTGGGATGTATAAAAGGCAAAGCTTCACTCTCCTGAACATTTCCTTAGTGCAGCACTTTAAAAATTGCACGGGAAGCAGGCTTGGAATGCCTTGCTGCTTTTTGACTTTCAGCTTGGATGTTTCAACTTGGTTAGTAACCTGTAAATGACACCAGCAAAAGGAATCTGAATGGGGAGGGAAGAGAAAAAGATGAGATTCATCCAGCATTTCTATGGCTTCTGGGAATTTGTTTCTGACCAGTAATAAAAGCACCTGATACCCAGTGAGGTCTGTGGGCTGGAAAATTGGATGTGACCCACCTTCCCAAGGGAAAAGTTGTGGGTTTGGAGTTTTTTTTGGAGGGGGATGGAAGGGGAAGGATCATGTCTATAATATCAGAGCAGGGAGAATAATGGGGTGAAATATTGTCAGAGTTGTATCCACTGCTTTTTGGAGGTGGTGTCCCAAAATTGATAAGTCTCCTTTAACAAATTATCAAATTTTCTGTTTTCATTCCTATCTCTTTCAAGACCTCAACTTCAAAAAATTCCTCAGATTCTGCAGTTTCCCTTCCTTTTTATTCTCTTTTTTCCTCCAACTGAACTGCAAAATTAGAAGAAGAAGAGGATTTAAAAAAAGGAGATATCAAACTGCAATCTTCATTTAAAAGCGAGAAAAATGCCAACTGTTTGCTAAATATATTTAATGCATTTATCCTTTTTTTCCCCCTTCCTTCTCAATCAGACCAGATTTTTCTCAGTGGCCAAAGGGAAACTGCTGTATGTGTCTGGCTCTGACATGCTCTGTACGCTGTTAAGCCTAATACATATTTATTTAAAATATTAATGTAGATGAATGAGTGCTGCCTGGCTGATAAGGTGCTCAGAAGGGACATTTATGCACATTGTCTTCTGTTGCTCACAGAGCTTCATTCATGAGCCTCGTTGGAAGGAGAAATATACTGGAGAGTTGCTTTCTAGCCTATAGGAATTTTTTAATTACTGTTTTGACAGAGAACAAGTTTAACTGGCTTTTCAGCCACAGACTGTAAGGTCATTGCTATCACAGGCCATAAAGAAGATACAAAAATGAGGTAATAAAGTATATGGGCTGTGTATGTCTGGCAATTTAGCATTATTCTTGTAACCCTGTGAGTCACCTGTGACTAATTTAAAAATCCTGATGCACTTAGATGAAAGCCACAGTAAACCACCTAAATCAGAGTGTGAGAGCAGTAAACACTGGGAGTGGGGAGGAGGATGGGAGCAAGGAGGGGATCCAGGCTTTTATCTCAAAAGATGCGGTCAAGATGTGCCCTGGTCACAGCTGCCTGCTCTGCACGAGCATCCCAATGTGGTGCTCACTGCCTGCACACCTGTGTGGTGCCCAAGTGCTTTCTCACCAGGGGAAGACCTGAAAAAGGTAAATTCCAGAGGGTTTTGGGTAGGCACTGCCTCCCAGGGGGGAGCAACAAGTTCCAGTGAGTGCCAGTGCTGGGCTTGCACTGGGTGGGCTGTGGAGCTCACTGGGTATCAGGTGCCAGCATCTCTTCAGCTGCTTGCTAAAGCTGTTTTATCCCAAATAAAGGGAGGGCAGACACATGAACTGCTGCTTCTGCTCTGCTCTGGCCAAGAGACCCTATCTGTGTCAGATTTGGAGTTTTGCTCTTTCCATTTCTTTTTCCATCCATTCTTTGCCAGCAGCTGCCTGTTTGTTTTTCAGCAGTTGGTATCATGGAGATGGAAGAAGGTTTTTTTTTGTAGGTAAACAACATTTTCAGGCAGGTACCCAGAGCAAACAGGCATCAGGTTTGGGCTGCTGGCTGCAAAGATGTGCATGTGCCCTCTGTGGCCCTTTACCACAGGGTCTGAGCTCTCAGCAAGGTTGCAGAGTCATTTTGTCTAGGTGAAACCAATGCAAATCAGCTCAAACCCCAAAATCCTGCTTGCCCCCGTGTCCCCAGCTGTGTGTTCTGAGCCCTTGCCCTGGAGGAACCAGTGCACAACTCACCCTGGGGTGAGTGGGTTCAGGGAAATGAGACAGTGGGAAAGCATTTGCTTGTTTGGGGTGGTTTTTGCTGCCTGAGCTCTCTGAACCAGCTGCCTGCAGAGGGAGGGCAGGTGCTTACAGGGATGGGGTGGAGGCTGGGATTCCCAGTGGTTTCTGCTGAGTTAAAGATTCAGGAAATATCCCACATCTGGAGAGAGTTCTTCCTTCCCCACCTGCCCCATGTGGGGATGCAGTGAGATCTTTTGCATGCTGGTATTGAGCATTTTGTTTCCATGCAGAACAGCAGCAGAGGAGCATTTTTTAATGTAATACCTCAATAATTTTCTACCCACAAAGTCAGGATTTCCACAGTAACTGTGATACAGAGACAAACATTGTCCCCATTACCATTGTTTTGGGTTGTGAAATAGTACTGGCTCTGAAAAATCCAATTTTGGAGCTCTCTTTGTGGGGAATGAGGTGAATTCCTGATGTGTAAAGCAGACAGGGAAAGGAGAGCAGATACATAATCACAGGGGCTGGGGACACTTGAAGGAAACAGCGATGGTCGATAGGTATTGATCCCTCTCTTTGATGTGTTCAGCAGCTGCAGGCTGGGGGAAAAAAAGCCCTTTGTTCCTCCTGGGAAGGTGCAGGAGGCAGGTTGTGCTCTCTGGCCCCTGGAGCAGATGGGCCAGAGCTTTTGTTGTGTGCTCTGTGGCACAGGGAAGGCTGGGGAGGAAGGGAGGGTCCCACGCTGAACAGCCCCAAATGCAGATTTTCTGTTCAAATCTTACTGGAGTAACCCAAGGCAGCATTACCCAGGGCTCCTGTGGGATTGAGCAGCCCCATGGGGCTTCCAAAATCAAGATGATTTTGGAAGCCAAGTCACTCCCCAGGTTGTAATGGAGAAGATCTGCCATGATCTGCTATGCCCTGCTGGCAAATCTGCTCCAGGCTTCAGAGTGGTTGTGCTCTTTGCAAGGTTCCTGCCCAAGGCAGCAGCAAGAAGAGAAAGCCATGAGGACAGAGATGAGGATGAGCCACCAGGGCTGTCCAAAAGACCCCTCAGAGCAGGGAGGGGGGGAGTGGAACTCTGTTAGGGGCCAGCTTGGTCCTCCCAGTCTCAGGAGACAAAGTGGTCACCTGAGCAAAGCATCCTCCCCTTTTCACTCCTGCCTTGATGCAGCCATCAGAGTGATCCTGCCTTCCCCAGACTGGGAATCTGGCTGTGCCAGTTTCCCTCCTGTCTCTGACCTGTGGTGTGATTTAGGTTGAGTCACTCCACCTCTCCCTGCTTCCCTTTCCCCTCAGTGCTTGGTCTTGTCAGACCAGCCCCTGAGCTGGTGTTACCTCTTATGTGTTTCTTCACAGAGAGACACCAAAACCCACCATGACCCCCAGCCCTCACTGAAATGCAGACAGCAAGGATTCATTTCAGGCAGTTTTCACAATAAAGGCTTTGATATTCAACACTCAAAATTTTCCTTCCCTAGGAATGCAATTTCTGCCCCCCAAAAAAGTTGCAACATTGGCTTCACTGTGACACAGAGTGAAGAATGTGACTTAGGAACAAGCTTTACCTGAGTGTCTTCTCTGAATAATGAAGTCTGACATATGGTGACAGGGTCTTGGGGAAAGATTTCAACATTTCTGACATAAATGATAACATTTTCAGCTAAACCCTCAACATTTACAAATGATGATTTGAAAGGGAAGGGGGGGGGGGTAAAAAAGAACAAGCTGTTTTCTTAGACTTGGTGAAAAATAGGAGAATATCACTGAAAGCCTTGGTTTTGAGTCACAAGTTGTACTTTGACAGAATCCAATATTTCAGGAAGAAAAACCTCTTAATTGTGAGACATGGACTGAGCCACTCTGTTCCTTCCAGAATCCCAACCAGCCACACAGTGCTGCACAAAACCAGGGAGACAGACAAAACCTGTTCCAAGCAGCTTCCTAACGTGCACACTCTTATCTCTCACTTTTGATTTCTTCACTTTGTAATGTATATTTTGAGAAATGGAGGCAGAGCCTAGGAGCAAAATTGCCCAGTCTGTGACTTTCTGACATATAATCAATTGTCTGCTCACTGACTACGGTCTGGCTGTGTTAATATGTCCGTGAAGTCCTTCAATTTATCAGGCAGGGCAGAAGCATCTCTGAACCTAGAGCTGGCTGGGAATAATAGAGGGGGAGCAAAGTACCCAAATATAGCCACTCTTCCCTGAAGTAACTTATCATTCAGTCTATATTCATGGATTAGCCTGTGCTGGGGTTTTCAGCCTCTGCCAGGTTTGCAAACTGTGCACTGATTTTCACTCAGGATGTGTGAACAACAGTTTGGGTTGGGAAAATGTTAAGCAGTGTATAGTAATAAGGTGCTTCTTAATAGACTCTTTTGGAAAAAGAATCTTTGGAAGAAAAACCTTTTATGGGTCAAACATGGTTCCTTTTTGGTGGGTTTGTGATTGTCTGAATCACATAAAACCATTAAATTGTCTTATCCCGTGGGCACTTGTGACACAGGCATCATCCAAGGAAAACCATGTGGAAATCCTTTTATATATGATCAAACCACATCAGATACTGCTCTTTCAGACCTGCCAGGAAAAACCCTCTTAGGGTACACAAACATGGACTCGATTGAGGTTTGGGCTTTAAAAATATTTTCATTTTGGGTGCTTGGCACCCATATGGGAAGCAAGGCAAGGAGCTGAGACACCGTGAGACTGTGGCAAGAGAGTGGCAGCAGCCAAGGTGTCCCAGCTTACCCCAGCTCCTTTTCATCTTGCTTCCAAATCCGCAGGGTTCCACGGGACGGATGTGTTTGCCCTTTGCAAACATCCAAGCTTTCCCCCCTGTTCTGCCCTTTAGCAATGGCAATCAGAGCATTTCTCTGCTGACACCTTTATCCTTTGTTCCTTTGTTGTTTTCCTCTGCTCCCTCTTTATTTGTGTGCTTCAAGGAGCTCAGCTGGAGAGGGAGTTTCACCAGCAGAGGTGAGCTGAGCACCCCTCCTGCATGTAGACTTTGCCAGGTGACAGCCCCCAGTGCAGCTGAAGCATGGACTAGATTAAAGAAAAATATAACAGGGATTTTTAATTTCCCTGTGTGGAGCTGGGAGATGAAGAGCCACCACGAGAGAAGTTTGCCAGGGGCGGTGAGTAGATGAGAATGTCAAGCCCGGTGAGGAACTACTGAGGAGTACTGGAGCAGCATTTTTATTCAGAAGGAGTTCGCATCTTGCTGCTCTGGGCGCCAAGCTGGAGTACAAAATGAGATCCCTGGGGTCCTACCAACAGGACAACATCTAAAGAGCCTGCTCAATTACAGTCACAAGGCTGTTGTCAATCCCAATCTCCCCACGTGAGGGGAATGGAAGCTTGGGGGCTCCACTGCCACCTGCCCCACGCAGGCTGCAAGGTGGGGATTGTCACCCTGGTTTTTTAAGGTTTTCTAAGCTTTCTGATGTTGACATTCTTGTAGTGAACTTTCTCACACACTTTCTGTAAATAGCTCATTGTTTTGCATTCGTTTATGGAGGAAGAGAAAGTTAATAGACTGCTAGTTTGACCAGTGTCATTGGAGAGGTGGCACTGTCACCCTCCAATCCACTGTCACTTTTGGAAAACTATAAATGTTGGAGGCAGAATATAAACTTACCTTTTTTCTTCACCTTGAGAACAGTGGTGTGAGCTTGTGTTCTTTCGTGTCCTATAGTGACAGGGGATGAGTGTTTCTTGGGGTGATGTTGGGTGTTTCTTGAAGCTGGCGCTAATGTGACCCTCTTCCTGCTCACTTTGCTGTGCCATCCATCACCTTGTGGTGGCTACAGCAAGTACACCGTGTTTTGTCTCCTAAGCCTGGAGTTTGTGTCACATGGCTTTTCACAGCACCTCCAGTCCTGAGTGGAAATAATTTTGAAAAGCATTGATATAATTCAAGTCATAAATACCATCTTCCAGCAGGACCAGGATCCTGCACACCATTTCAGGGGGTGTTGAAGATTGCCATGCAAGATGTTTTCCATTACCATCTGTATGGCAGATTACCTTTGTGGAGTGGGCAGTTTGCCTTATCTCTCTCTTTGAGTGACCACAATCACTTTGAGTGACCCCTCGGGAGGGGACATCTGCTGATAACAGATATTAAATGTCACTGCATGGCTGATAAGAACTATAACTTATCCCACTATATCCCACTGTGAGATGCTCCGCCCAGAGGGAGGAGCCAAGCATTCCTACCCAGATATAATCCAGAGGTTTTTGAGACACCAGCACGGCTTCTCCACTGGATTCCCCAGAGGAACAGCAGCTGCCTCTCCTTCCACTGGATACAGGACCCCTGCTCCAGCAGAACCACCCCTGACACTGCAGGAGGGCTGCAGCCACAATTCCAATGGGACTGCCACCAACACCCTGACCCACAGGGTGTCAGGTTGGGTTCTGATTCTGTCAGTGTTGTTCTAGTGTACTGCATTGTTTATTTTATCCTTTTATTTTTTTTCATTTCCCTATTAAAGAACTGTTATTTCCTGCTCCCATATTTTGGCCTGAGAGCCCCTTAATTTAAAATGTATAGCAATTCAGAGGGGTGGGGAGGGTTTACATTCTCCATTTCAGGAGAGGATCCTGCCTTCCTTAGCAGACTCCTGTCTTTCCAAACTAAGACAGGTGGAGTTCAAAGGGAGTTAAGTCAGGGCCCTGCACAGAGAGGCTGAGCATCTCCTCAGTCCCTGCCCTGTGGTCACTCCAGACCTTCACATTGAACAGTCTAACAAGAGTCAGACAGTGCAGTCAGTACCAGCATCTGTGTTTTAACATTTAGAATAGGACAAAAGCTGATGTTATATAATTCCATTACTTTTTTTTGCACTAAGATCATCTTCTTGTTCAAGGCACTGGGGATTCACTTCTAGTGTGCATCCCAGAAGCACCCAAGCTCAAAGGAGAACAGAGGAAAAGGTGTCAGACCATTTTGACATGACTTTTCAACTAATAATTCCTTCTAATTGTTTAGTGGAAAAAGTTAGTTTTCAGAACTTTAAAAATATGTATTCTTACTGTCTTCTGTTATGTATCTAAGAATATATACTGTATATAAGATTATATATTGCTAATTTCAACCAAGTTTGGCAGGATGAGATGTGTCCCAGAGTATCCTCAATTTTCTGAGGAAAAGAAAGGGAAAACTAAAGGACCCACAAGGGTTAAGCTCCTAATACGTGCCCCAAAGGGAACAAGGGGAACAAGGTTCACCTTTTCAAATACGCATCTTTCAAGCTGACCTCCCTCTCCTACAGCAAAATCCTGGGACACAGATGCAAAGGAAGCCAAGTTTCCTCAATTTCTGATTTCTGCCAAACATTCAGGGAGTGTCTGGCTAACAGTTGGGATTTCAGAAGCTAAAAATGAGCTAGGGCCTCAAACCCCTGTTGCACATCAAAATGCCAGAGTGCTTTGGCTTTGCTCAGTCCCTCTCCCTGCAGTGGTTAACTTGAATTAGCTCGTTGGAGAATGATGCCTTTTATCTGGCTGTCACATGCATGTTCAGAGTGAACAACAGCAAGGAGAATAGCGCAAGAATAAAGGCCTTTGATGGGGATTTATAGAGGTCACGTGTTTTAATTTTGCAGGGGTGGAAGTGTGCACAGAGGGTCCGTGGAATGTGTGCTTGGCAGGCACCTGGGAGTCTGGAGACCTGGAGGAAATGGAGGAACTCAGGGGAGAAGGGGAAATTCCTGGGGGGAGACAAAACAGACCCAGATGCACCTTTACTGAGTTGTTTTCCCCTCTCAGGACCAGTGGATCAAAAGGTCTCTCCCTAAAGCATCGAACAGGTTGGAAGTGCATCCACAAGCCCAAGGGCAAATTGTCCAAATAGACCAAAATTAGGTGTCACAGGTGCCTTGAGGAGACATTTCAGATGTTTCATCACTGGCTGGGGTTGACACAAAGCTTTTGGGTGGCTGACAAGGGCCTTTGGGAAAGGTGAGATCAGCTCCATCAGCACTGGAGGGCTCCCAGTGGGCCGAGGGATCCCAGTGAGCACAGACAAGTTGCACCCTTCACACCCATCAGAAGTAACCTCAAATTAAAAAAAAAAAAAAAAAAGAGCAGGATTTTCCTGCAAAACCCAGTTCTGAAGGGGCTGCTCTGTGGTGCCCACAGTGAGAGCCACAGTGGATAATCCCAGTGAAAACTCAGCTTCATACCTCACTGCTAAGCAGATCTGGTGTCTCTTCTCCAAGATGTTGGGGATGGAGGGGGGACTAGCCAACACTTCTTCAAGCCTGGAAATGGAGTCCAAGTGGGGCTGAGGATCTAGAGACAGGCTGTTGGTGGGTGCAGTGGAAGAAGGGATGTATTTAATGGAGAAAATATCCAGTTTCTGTATTCCTGCAATGCAGAAGAGGTTGCTACCAAAGCCTGCTGCTGTTTCCTTTGCTTTATAGTCCTGTCAGCAGGATTTTGCTGTGCTGGCTGCTGTTTCCTCTCTCTCTTGAGAAAGCTGCAGCCCCAGGGAGGAGAAAGGTGCACCATTGAGCTTTTCAGGACAGGGATGGAGCTGTCCATGTTGGCTGCTTTAAAGAGAACTGATGATCTGATCCCTGCCAGTAACAGGTAGCTGCAGAACCAAACTCCTCTGGTTTGTAGCAGGCACCTCCTTGGTGGATACAGAAACTCTCCTGACCCAGATAATTAGCAGAGAAGTCCTTTCCTCTCCCTCCCAACCTCTCCCTTGCCCCAGCTCCTTGCTTGACCCCTGATGAGATCACAGAGACATTTCCTCAAGGTCAGTCTCAGCAGATCTGGAAAAGATACAGAAAATACCATCTCCTTCTGTCACAGGAGGAAAGGTGGTGAGGACAGAGAAAACCATGCAAAAGGCCATGGGGCAGACACTGGGTAACAGAGAGATTTAGGGACTCTGTTCTTCCATGCTCTCCTTCCCATCCCTTTATCTCATTCCCCTTATCTCCACAGTGAGTTGTGCCCCTTCCCAGCCTTGCAGGAGGCTTGAGGCACAAGGAGGATTTTCCTCTCACACCAAAGGACTGAGGTGCACACAGGGCCCTACTGGGTGCTGCCTGGCTCCAGCCTCAAAGCAATTTAGCAATCTGCCATCTTAAACTGCCTAATGACAGCTCTTCAAGCAATTGGAAGATTGCAGCCTTCAGGAAACTCTCCAGCTGAGTGAGAGCTGGTTTGTGCCTCCTCCACTCCCTCTTGGCACTCGCAGTGCAAGTCAGGCTGCTCCCCATGCACCTGGCATGACATTGCTGCACAAGCAGGATTCTAAGGATGGGCTGAAGAGTGGCCAGGGTTAACTCTGTATTGTTAAATGAAATTAGTTAGGTAAAAAAATAAAATAAAATAAAATAAAATAAAATATAATAAAATAAAATAAAATAAAATAATAAAATGAAATAAAATGGAAAAATAAAATAAATAAAAAATAAAAATAAAAATAAATTAAAAATAAATTAAAAAATGAAATGGAATAAAATGAAATAAAATTAAAATGAAATGAAATAAAATAAAAAATAAAATAAAAATAAAAAATAAAATGAAATAAATGAAATGAAATGAAATGAAATGAAATGAAATGAAATAAAATAAAATAAAATAAAATAAAATAAAAATAACTTGCTCGTGGGCACAGACTGCAGCTGGCAGGGCTTACATGCCCTTACATAAGTCTCCTCTTCAGGACAGAGTGGCTGCATCCAAACCACCCATCAAGGATGTGTCCCTGGATCAAACATCAGCCTGAACCTGGGCTGGTGGCAGGAGTTCAATGGCCAGAGCTTGGCCAGGACTGTGCTTCTAATGGCCTGGCTGACCACTGTTGGGGATATGCCTCAACTGCCCAATTTTGGTGACATTTGGGTAGCCCCATGGTCTCTCCAGGCCTCTCCTGGAAATGCTGAGGAGAGTGACCATAAGCATCTGTGCTGTTGTTTTTCTAATAGCTGGATGCTGGCTGAGGAGAGGTGGGGCAGGCAGGGCTGGGTTCTCTCAGCTCTAATGAAGCTGTCAGGGAAGCAGCAATCAGAGCACACTTGCTTCCCAAAAGTAGGCTAAATCTGGCTGAAGAGATTACATTTTTTGACACATTCAAACCTGCCTGGGAAGCTGACAGCATTCTTGCCTGAGGAAAGAAAAAATGAATAAAAGACATGATGTATTACATGTAAGGCTGGGGCAGTACGGAGGTTACAGGAAGAAAGGCTGTGTGAGGGTGAGGAAGGATCCTGCTCCTGCTCAGCCTGTCCTCTGCACTCTGCATCACTGGACACTTGGGCAGACCCCAGTGGATCCCCTTCCTGCATCACTGTGGTCATGCAGAGATTCATCCTCACTGGGAGCACTGGAAGCAAATTTCCAGGTCTCTGTAGATGTCCCACAGCTGGAAGGGGAGGAAGTTTCACACTCTGACAAGGAAGAGCTGCAATCAGAGGTGGTATGTGTGCAGGGTGTGTCTGTGCTGGCAGCTGGCTTGGCTGGACACAAGGGTGATAAATCAGGGAAAAGAGAGGGAATACCATCATGGATGTGACTGGCAACAGCTTGGCATGCTTATGGAATACAGACAAAGTACTTTGGCCAAACTGGTGTGCATCAGGACTGGTTTCATGTTTGTGGAGGTGGAGGACGCTCACAGAGCCACTTTCACCCTGGTTCTCTAAGTGCAGCTCGTCCCTGGTACAAATTGTAGGAGTGTTGTCCTTCCAAAGCACGTGGGAGCAGCCCCCTGTGTACCTCAGGGCCGTGCCAGGCAGGGGTGTGGGAGATACAGCCAGATGGAGTGGCATGACGTATGATGTGCATTATCCTACATATCCTACAGAGAGGGGGGCTCTCTGCCTGCTGTGACACAATGCTGTGCCAGAAGATGGCTCTGACTGCAGCTGCACCAAGGCAGACCTGCTCAGTCAGCTGGGGAACCTCACTGGGGGACCACAGCATCCCTTGCTGACACCTCACACCCCCTCCACACGGGGCACAGCAGCCAGAGTCGAAGCCTGAACCAACTGGGAGATTTTGCCTCCACCTCTTCCCGCTGTGCCTTAGACTGCACAAGGCAAACCGTGGAATTCCCAAACTGGAGCTGTGTGGTGGTGTTTGAGGGTCCACAAGGCAAACCATGGAACTCCCAAACTGGAGCTGTTTGGGAATGTGGTGGTATTTGAGCATCCCCAGGATGAGGGGAGAGATGAGAATCTTGACTCCATGTTTCAGAAGGCTGATTTATTATTTTAATATATATATTATATTAAAAATGCTATACTAGAAACTATACTAAATAAAGAGAAAAGGAGACATCAGAAGTCTAGAAAAGAATGAATAATAAAATCCCATGACAGACTCAGAGAGTCTGACACAGCTGGCTGTGATTGGCCATTAATTAAAAACAATCCACATGAGACCAATCAAAGATGCACCTGTTGGTAAACCATCTCCAGATCACATTCCACAGCCATAAGATAGTTATTGTTTACATTTCTTTTCTGAGTTTTCTCAGGTGAAAAATCTTAGAGAAAGGATTTCCATAAAATACCACAGTGACAGTGCTGGAGCCAAAGGATCCTGCAGCTCGTGAAGAGATTTGATTGCACAGCCCTACTCGAGTGTTACCACCCCAGCCAGCTCCAGGCATGAGCAGAAAGTGGAGCTGGGCTGAGGCCAAGGAGCCCAGTGCTGGGCTGAATGTGCATCTCTGCAACCATTGGAGCTCTGGCTTTCATCTGTATTCCTTTACAGCTTATCATGTTTGCACTAGGGCTCCGCAGATAACAATCTATTAACAGTAAAGTGAATTAGATCACTGCCTGCTTATTTCCCTCAGCTGAGGCCAAACTGCTCTTTGCCCATTCAGGAAATTCGTGTTACTTTACTCTCTCTGAGCACGAAAGCATGTCACTCTAATTACCTCCCGTCTCATTCAGCCCCAGCAGCTCCCAAACACTTGTGAGACAGGAGAGCTATAACCTCATTAGAGCATGTTATCCTAAGAGATCAGACACTGGTAGGGGTTTGTTGTGACGAGCCCTTCGCAGATGTTTTCTTTTGAAAGTACAAAAGGGGAAGAGGAATCTGAAGCCAGTGAAGGGGAGCCTTGAAATAACCTCTCTGGTAGTAAAGGGCCACAAGCAAGCGCACAGGGTCACATCCTGCTCTTGGTTTGGCCTCAAGGAGGCTCAGAGGGGGTTGAGGGGGTGCAACAGGCAATTTAATGCCCTGGAATGGTCCATTCCTGCCCAGCTCTCAGGATTTATTGCGAACATTTATTGGATGTGCAGGTAAATGTGTACCAAAGCAAGCAGACCTTTCTGGCAGTGGATAAGCTACCAGCACAGGGTGAGTGGAGCGGGCTGGTGGGCAGCACTCAGGGTGGGTTTGTGCTGTGATGGAGGCTGGATTTGCTGCTTCAAAGTCCCTTGCTCAAACTCTTTGGGGTCTCCAATCCAGAGATGTTTAACTGTGATGGTGTTCCCAGGGGTCTTAGGATGGGCAAAGAGATGGAGATCTGACTTCATGTTTCAGAAGGCTTGATTTATTATTTTATGATATATATTACATTAAAACTATACTAAAAGAATATAAGAAAAAGTTTCATCAGAAGGCTAGCTAAGCTAAGAATAGAAAGGAATTATAACAAAGGCTTGTGTCTCAGACTCTGTGTCCAAACCAGCTGGGCTGTGATTGGCCATTAATTACAAACAACCAACATGGGCCAATCCCAGATGCACGTGTTGCATTCCACAGCAGCAGATAATCATTGTTTACATTTTGTTCTTGAGGCCTCTCAGCTTCTCTGGAGGAAAAATCCTAAGGAAAGGATTTTTCATTAAAAGATGTCTGCAACATTTAACAACTGCATTTTGGAGTTTTTTTTCCTCATGTAACATGAATGGAAAGTTTATCTTCTCCTCCAACCACAGCAAACTAAAATTTCAAGTGACCCAACTCACTAATGCAAGCTGTTCTCCAAATTAATGAAAAACAAACTATTTTTGGTAGCATGTGGACATTTTTCATTGGGAAAGTCCATTTTGCTCAAGGTGAGGAGAGAGACAATTAGAAATAGCTACAGACCTGCCAGTGGCCACGTGTGGGAGCAGAGTAAGCTGGCTGTGATGGAACAGGCTGTCCCCAAGCCCCACTGCTTGGAGAAGGAGCCTGCTCAGGGCTGGCTGTGCGGAGGGAGAGTTGGGAGCAGCCCCACCACACCACCTGCTTTACGGTGTTTTAACTTTACAAGTGGTGCTGCTTCTTGCTGGAATACAGGACTTAAGTGTTTTAGAAGCACCACTGAACAGCTTCCCAATGACACTAAACCTCTTCACTTGAGTCAGAATAAACTTAAATGGTCCCTTTTATTGTTAGCTGTTGGAAAGGAGCTGAGGCCATTAATATTTAATGAATTCAGTGCCCATGAGCAGATCAGGGCTGTTGCATGTGCCAGCCTTGTCTGGCAAAGGCACAAATCCTACCTGGCCAAGGGAGTCCAGGCAGATTGTGACAATTTATAGATGAAAGTAACTTAATGGGAGGTTAATTTAAGCCATCAGGACAGAAATGGGAAGGCAGCTTTCAGGAGCAAAAGGGTTAACGCGGAGCTACCTGACATTCCAACCTTGGTGCCATAGGATTCATCCATTGGAGCTGGTAGGATTTCAGCATGGGGACATGAGACCCACAGCTTGGAGATGTTTTATTTGGTGGGATCATCACAGCCAGAGCTGCTGCAAATGGTTCCCTGTTCACTGCTTCAGCAGCTCCTTAATTTAATGTTCATTTTGACCCCTTGTTCTCTGGAAATGTTGCTGCCCCTAATGCAGGCAGAGCCAGCACAGCCTGACACAACATTCGCTCCCTTCCCTTTTTTTTTTGGGATGCATGTTCACCCTCAGGAAACTCAGGAGTGAAAGATCAATGAAGGCCCAGATGTAAATCCCTCTGAAATCAAAGGGAGGTTTGGGTTGATTTGGGCTTTTTTGGTTTTGAGGGTTTTTTCTGCCTTTGACTGCTCCAGATTCTCAGTGATTCCCATCAGGTGGGAGCTGATCAGCGCTGGGCAGTAGCCAGGCAGTCAAGCTGAGCCCCTCTGCATGCAGACACAGTTTAGCAATCCTGTCTGACAGACCTGGCTTCCCATTTATCCCTTACTGATGGCTCAGGATGAGGCCCTCAACCTTAACACCCCTGAAAACTGAGGAATTAATATGTGCCAGGATAAACCCACAACAAAAATGTGCACACACAGACACCTGCAGCAGACTCCAGTGCTAAAGTCCTCAGCTTTCTAAGCTTTTTATAGCTTTCACATATTGGTGAAACCACTTCCACCTTTCTCCCTTGGGAAAACCTGGGCCAGCTCTGACTTTCAGATGCTGCAGTTGCAACTGGGACCCAACCGCACCAGTGACTTTTCCACCAGGCAGTGATCCCAAATATGGCCTGAGGGGGTTTCCTGCCCCACTGGGTGCCAGGAGCTGTAGGTTCCAGCTCTGAAACCCTCTGCAATGACAGGAGGGACAGAAAAAGCACAGCTCTGGCTTTCTTTTTTTTCTCTCTTTCCTTTTTCTGAGTCTTCCAATGGAAACTTTTTCTTGTGAGTATCTCAGGGACAACCCAGGTAAAGAATCGCTGAAAGAAGAGTGTTCAGATTTTAGCTGGGCCGAACACAGAAGCGTTGACTCCTGGGACCTGAGGAGGAATTGTTCAGCTGCTCCCTGCTGTGGTGAGTGGAATGGAAAGCTGAGGAGCTCATTCTCCTCCAGGACAGATGCCATGGCTGCTCACATGCCAGTACCTACAGCAAACACAACCTCGGGGGACTCCTCACATCCCTGACCTCTGCAGGAGGGGGATGTCTGAAGAGCAGAGAAAAGGTTGCACACAGGCACGCAGGCAGACATTGACTGAGAGTGAGAGTGGCTGTAAGATTCAAAAAGGGAAAATCTGCTCTGATGGACACATCAAAGCCCAGAAATGGCTGGGGGAGCGTTCCCAGTGGCAGGACAAAAGGTGACTCTTTTGGCAGTGGAGTCTCTGAGTCTGTCCCATGGCCCTCAGTCTCCTCTCTGTTGCAAAACTGTTTTTGCCAAGGCTCTGGCTTCACATCATCCCAGCACATGTACAGGACCCCTTCCAATGTCTGCAAACACAAAGCCTGAAAGGAGCCAGTCTGCTCCCAACCCCTCTGGGCTATTTGGGGAGCAGAGGCCACAGGGTGACAGGGGGTAGAGAATAGATGGCAAAGGGGGCAGAAGGCTGCTTAGCCCAGGGGAGCCAAGCGAGACACAGGGGCATTGAAGGCATGTACCTCTTACAGTTGTGATTTATTGAAAGCTTAAAGACAGAATTGCCAGGCTCTCTTTGTTTCCATGGTACCATAAAAAATGGATGGGAAGTGACTGGGCTGTCTTGTAGTTTGAATGTTTCATTGGCATGTCGAGGAAACCTCCAGAGGATGCCTGGAGGGCATGAGAACCAGCTGATGGAATGTGCTAGTTTGTTAATTTAATAGGATACAGCGTTTTCCCTTAACACTGCACATGCAAATCAGGGTGGAGAATCAGGTCAGCACATCTCCCCTGCTCTGGCACTCGGCTCTCACACGGCATCTCCTCATCAAACCCTGCAGGGTGCAGGGCTGCCCCAGCCCCACCCTGCTGCAGGAGAGGTTTTGGACTCCAAAGTGTCCAGTGGGAAATGAGGAACAGTATTTCTGTGGTGTGAAAGCCAGCCTGAGAAACGTGGTGGTGTGCAAGGCAATACCGGCTCCGCTGCCTGGAAGGGAAGGGATCGATGTGCACATCGACAGGAGTATTAAAAAATTCAGGTTGCATGTGATTCATTGGGGACTCTATCAATGATTTCCTTCTATGTGGTTAAGGAAAAGACATACCAGATTTATTTGGGATTAGCAACCTTACTACAGAATTTTCAAACCAAGTTGCTGAATGCCATATTCAGGACATGAATCTTCCAAAGCTCACAAGGTGCTTCAAATCTCACAGAAAGGATATCAAACTCTCATAAACTGCATATACCATCTTAGAGTAATTTCAATGAAACTGTGGTATTTTGATCCCAATTCAAAAGGAGTTTGGTGAATCCAAACATAAATATTGTGTATGAGTGTATGCCTGTATATGTGCATTCTAATGCACAAGTCTTGCCTCACCTGTCACTAGAACTGCTCATTTTGGGAAGGGTTCAATCCTGTCACAGACACAGACTCTTCTGGAGACAGACATAATCCAAAACTAATTGAATTCTGTGGAGCTCTGCACATTTAAACCAAAGACATCTGAACTTACCCCGTCCCTTCTTCTCACTGCAGCCAGGACAGGATCCCAGCTAAAGCTCTGCTCTAAGACACCCTGGACATCTGGAATTGCTGTCCTGGAGCAAGTATCACTCCACACTTCCTGCAGCTGTCCTGCAAAGCTGCTGTGTGATGCTGGGCACGGGATCCAGGTCAGCAGCCTCCCTGTGTGGTGTCAGGGACCCCGATGGTGGCAGGGACCCCGATGGTGGCACTGATGTGCTTCAAGGCCCTTTGGGAAGTGACCCAGGGGATCCCAGCCTGTCACATCCCTCACCTTGCCAGGGCAATGTGAATGGGAATGCCTGCCATGCCTGGGTGGTTGGCTGGCCTCACTCCAGCTGTGCTGTGCAGCCAGTTTCATTTTCTTCTGCCTGTTGGCTCTGTGCTCATCTTCCTTTCTGTGTCTTGTGCATTCCCACAGCACATGGCTGGGTTTCAGGCTCTTTTCCCCACACTGGAACTTTGCTGCTCCAGCAACCAGGATAAAAAATGGTGAGACATTCCCACCAAGCTGCAGAGGTGAGACCTCACAGTTTTTGGGGTTTTTTTTTGCTTTTGGCTTTTTTATTTTTTCCTGGGAGGAAACATATTAATTTCTATTGAGAACTTGCTGTTATGTGGGAAGAACTCTCTCTGAACTCAAGTTTTGTTTTCAACCACAGAGACCTTAAGGATCCTGGAAAAGAAGTTTTGTGCTTTGAAAATAACTCCACCAACCTTCCCTGTGTCACCCCAGCTGCTCCCAGTATGAGCCAGGAGGATAAACATGTAGCAAGAACCTTTTCTAGAGAACAGCAAAAAAAAAAAAAAAAAGAACAACTGTCACAAAAATCTGACTGAGGCTCATTCCCAAACAATTCAGTGCCAGCTGCACAGCAGGGAAGTGGATCCAAAAGGACAGTTGCAGCAGTCATGTTTGATCTCTCACACACAGGAGGCCAGAGGCTGCCCCAGTGCCAATAGCTGGCAGCTGAATGGGCCCCTGCTCCTGGCAGGACAACTGATCCTAATTTAATGACTAGGTGGTGGAGAGTGGACCACACCTCTTTCTAATCAGTGATTAGGTCCTTTGGTGCTGCTTTGGCTCCCATCATGTGCTTCCCCGTGGCTTCATCCATGTTATGGTGGGGAGCTGTGGGCTCCAGTCAGCAGAGCTGAGTGTCTCTGTCATTTCTGGGGCATTTCCAAGCCAGCTAAAAGCAGGACATGTGAGAGCCCAGCCCGGCTGCAAGTGCACAGCCAGACCCCACAGCACCCACTCAGACTCGAACCAAGTGCCTGAACCTTTTGGAATTCCTCCAAAAGTTGCTCTGCTCAAGGGTGGCATTTAAAATAGACAGTGTGTATTATAATATACTCAGGGACATGAGTTTTAGGTGTGTAGGGAGTAGCTACTCTGGAATTGAGGGTGGGTATAGCTGAAAAAATTTCTATTTGTCTGATAGCTGCTTTTCCAGGACATCAGGATGTATCCTGCTGATTGCAAAACCTGCCTAAACCCAAGCTAAATTAGTCCAATACTTTGTTTCAGCTCCTGCTCCCCTGTGTAAAGCGTTTTTCGGTCTGTTTGCGCTGCGTTCTCATGCACGAGGTGGAGAGGGAAGTGAAAATCTATCAAAGGAGATGTTACAAGAGGTTTTTCAGCAGCATGACTGTGACAAGCCTGTGCTGCAGCTCCGTGGCACGCTGTCTGTGGGATGCTTCAGCACAGCCCTGCAGACAGATGGCTGGTGCAAAGTGAAAAATCTACTTGCATCAAACAAACTCTCCAGCAAGCACTCGGCAGGATCCAATGCAAAGCACGGCCAATCTGCACCTGCAAGCCCATATGTACTTGTCCCATCAAGCATTCTCAACCATGTCCCTAGAATGACAGCAAGTCCACTTAGGCTTTTTATTTTATTTTTTTTTTTCCATCACCATTTCTACTCCAGGGGTTTTGAGAGGATGTACAGCATCCTGTAGCCAGCAATTCCCAACATGTGTCCAGTTTAGCATCCTCCCCAGCATGTGACACTGACCTTGCTGTGTGATGGATGCCAGACAAAGGGAATTAACCATTCCTCTGTTCTTATTTAGTTAGGAAGCAGTAACCTTTCAGTGCTCCCTGATGTACCAGATATGTCAGAGCATCCCACTCTGACTTCAAAGGAATGTCACAGGAATAGGAAGCGCAGAACCAGCAGCAAAGCAATTAGTTATATGATCTGGTAGGGCAGTTCCCCTGCTCCACTTCCTAATGCCACTTAATGGGCTTCTATTAATGTTAAAACATGTGTTAAAGGAGATTGGACACTGAGAAATGAAGTCCCTCCTAGAAAGGACTGGACACCACTTTGATGTGGGTTCACAATGGAAAATCTGAAAATCCACAGCTGTGGGTTCAGAGCAAAGTGAGGCAAAGAAACCAGCACAGGATTTAAAGCCTGCACTGGGGAACACTTTTCTCTTGCATGGATATTTCCCATGCAATTGATTTTATCTGAGTTTAAATACAAGGGAATCAAACTCTCTGCTTGAAATCCTCCTCTCACTAAACAGTGGGACACAGGCAATAGAAATGTAAGTAGTCTCACAGCAGTGGAAGAGGCAAAGTCTGGCTTTCCTTAAATCCTACAAAAACTACATTTCCTCTATGGCAAGCAATAACCTGTGCACTGATTTATATTGATAAATATAAACTGGTTCATGCTAAACAACCAGCTGGCCACTGCCAAAGGTTTCTGCCTGCTTTTCCCTTGTTTGCTAGTAATCCATTGCTCTCTGCTAGCCCAGGATTCATGCAGCCAGCACCTGAATCTGGAGCACTCTGCTGATAGGGAAAATACAGAGAGGATTTATGCTGCAGGAGTCCGGTTTCTAAGCCCTTCTAACATCCCAGCCCTGTCCCTGCAAAGCTGGGCCCTTGCTTTACACCAAGTGCACCTTCCTCTGTTCCTCTTTCACCACATGCAGTGTCAGGACCCAGAACATCCCTCTGGCTGTCCTGAGCAGCCAAGACCCTGGCACAGAGCCCAAGATGCCTGTGGTTTTGATTATGACCCGTGGAGCAAATTACCAACCTTATACGAAGATCTGCAAGCCACAACAGTTTAAGTAGAATGACAGTGAATTCATCACAAGGTGAAAAAGTAGATTTTTGGGGTTTTTAGAATGGGGGTTCAGGGGTCAAGATGGAGGAATCTGGGCATGTCCAGCCTTTCTCCTTCTTCTTCTTGGCCTCCATCTTCTGCTGTGATGTTGGCACTTTTAGATTGGTTTAGAGTAGAAGCTCACTGTCTAACACAAGTGATAGGTATTGGAAAGTAATTGTAAATATTGTACACGTAGTTTTTAGTATAAAGACATAACACTGCCCCTGGGGCAGGCAGAGTACCTGGAACTGTCCTGCTGAGTGGACCTTGGCTGGACAGGAGAAAGAATTTTATAGATAAGAAACAATAAACAACCTTGAGACCGAGAAATGAAGAGCCCTGACTCTTTCTTCAAGCACCAGGCGGGGAAAGAGTCTTTCTAATGCATCTCAGGGTCACTCTGACCAGTTGGAGATCCTGACAATGTAGGAGCATTTCAGGACAGCTTTCTCTAAGAGGAGATTTCACCTGACACCTCTGCAGGTTAAAGAGAGACAAGAAAGAAGACAAGCACTCAGCTCAGCTGGCTTGCTCCTATCCCATTGATCTGACACTGCAGAGAGCCAAGGAAATGACAAGAGCATCAAGAGCACAGGAATGCCCAGCAGTTGGCAGTGCTGGCTTGTCGTGGAAATCCAGCCCTCACTCTTGATTTTTGGGAATTGTTTTGCTATTGAAGCACATGCCTCTGGGGAAACATTGATAGGTGAGGAAGGAGTGATGGGTTTTTTGTGAGCAGCAGGTTGTGAGTGTGCAGCTGCCCTACAGGAGGGGGTTCTGCTGCCTGGTGAGGAGTGAGGCCTACTCACACCAGCCACATCCAGGCAGCTTTATTGAAGGTCTGAACCCACACCCGCATTAACAGCATAACCTGGAAATAAGCTTGCACTGTCCACTGCTCTCCATTATCTACTGCTCTGGTATTCAATGGCTCCACAGGCTTAAAGCAGACATGGAAAAATAATAATTTCATAAACTACAGCAGAGGGTGATTGTAACCATCCCAACAAACCACATCCATGGACACAGAGGTGGATGCTGACCCCCACCACATTTCTGTGTTGTTGCCCTCAGATTTCTGTGCAACACAACTGCCTAAAGCCTGTGTTTGGAGACACAAGGAGAAAAGGATTATCACCCTCCCTCCTTGGGCTTTTCAGGCTGGGAGTGCTGCGGGGCCGGACCTGCTCGGCTGTTTGTACAGCAGCTCAAAGGGCGCTGGAGCTTTGCTGCTCCTCGCAGGGGCAGCACCGTGACTGCTGGCTTAGCACGGGCTGGTTTGTGTTTTCCTTTGTCCCTCCATGCCCTGATTTCAACACTGAACAAGGATCAGCCCCGTAGCGAGCACAGGGATATTTTCCTACCACTGCCCCGGGTGATGGGCGGATCCTGCAGGCAGCACAGCAGGTCCTGGTGCTGGCTCACTCTTGTCCTTGGAGGGTGTAGGGGATGCCCAGCATCATCCCCAGCATCATCAGGGGCCAGCCTGACCCAGCTGCAGCGAGGAAGATGATGGTGGTGCCAAGAGGGGGCAGAGCCAGTGGGGAAGGGCAGGAGATGGAGGGAGAACACTCACACCAGCATCCCTGCAAAGGAGGGCAGCCAGGGACAGCGCCTGCTTGTAGGCAGGAAAGAGAAAGGGAAGATGAAGCAAGGGCAGAGACAGAAGGTTTCTTCCAGGAACAAAAGCTTTAAGTGTGAAAAGTGTGTTTTCCCCAGAGCCATTATTTTCTGCCAGCATGGGGGAGGCACAAGCTCTCTCCTTGTCGTGCAGGTGTTTAGTGAGTCCTGCAGATCACACAACAGATTAAGGCTTGTGGCTCTTCCAGCTCCCCTCCTTTTCCTCCCTAAAGTGCCCTCCATGCTCAGCTTTTCATTCTTTATGTCTCCAGCTCTAATTAGCTTTTCTCTCCTGCTGCTTCTGATGAATTGCTCCATTTTTAGGTGTTTTTTTTGCTTTTTTTTCCCTCATATCTTTGGGGCCCTGCTGCTTCTTGGGGAGTTAGGCTAGAGAGTTATATTCCTCATCCCTCTCAGTCATTATGAAAGAGAATCCTCTCAGATGAGGACATTCATTAAACTGATTTGGGATGCCTGGTCTATCTTCACTCTGTGTGTTTGCATTAGTGTGGGTAAAATAATTAAAATGCACAGGAAGTGTAGGCTGGAATAATCAGAAAGGCTGGCCCTAACCTGAGGAAATTTGGGGGCAGGGTGCCTGTTTTCTTTTCAATAGGTGCCTCTACTTAAATTGCAAAAAAAAATTGAGCAAATTCTTCTCTTTATTCCCATGTTTTTGGATGTCAGGGTACGTGGAAGACAAAGGAGATGAGACCCTGAACTCAGAATTGTGTCCCTGAAAGCCCTGAGGTCACTGTAGGACCTTGATATTTAATACTTATGGTGGAAAAAGGAAGAATCCTTATTTACCTTATGAATTTGGACCTCTTTAAAGTTCCCAGACTCCTCTTCACAACCAGAAAAAACCAAAAATTATTTCCAACATAAAAGCAGAGATGAACCTATTTAGAGGAGACAGAGTTTTAAGGGAGAAAAATACAGAAAATATTAAACACAAGGAGATGACAGTGCCAGGAGTGGCTTTTTATTCTGCTGATGGAGTAGCCAAGCAATCCCTGAGATGCACTCTGCAGTGATGAGCACAAGAATAGGGTGGCTTCAGTGGGCACAGATCTGAGAGACACAAAACCTCACCTTGGCCACAGCACCTCTAAGTCTGGCTCAGCCACCTCCTCCCTATATTGCTCATACCAGTCTGCCAACACTTCTCCTTTTTTTGTTCTTTATATATTGGTTTTGAAGAGCCTTGGGCAGGATTTTGGGGCACAGGGCACCTGCTGCTCCTCAGCTCCATGTGGGGATTGAATGGTGCTGGTGGGAAAACCTGGCTGGATCAGGTGCCACTGAGGTCTCTTCTTGCCCGTGGCAGTGGAACGGCCACAGCTTGAGTAAGCCAAAGGGAGCCTCACTGAGCCCAGGGAAAGCAGAGCACAATTAGTCTGGCCTGGCTCCATGCTAATTGGCTAATTGGCTCCATGCTAATTGGCTCTGTGCTGGTGTCCACAGGTGAGCAGCTCTGTGGGCTCTGTCCAGCAGGAGAACCAGATCCACTCCAAGGCTCTGCACTCAGATGGGCAAACCTTGGGCTGAGTTACACCGAGACACCAAGCCAGGACAATCCCAGAGACTGTTTAGGGCCACAACTGACTGAAAACCAACCATGAAAAGGACTGTACTGGCCAGGACCTCAGCAGCTCCATTTGCTGTGCTCTCTAGAGGGGTTTTGCACGTCTGCCATGGGCTCTGGAGGGGTTTTGTACAAGGCAGGCACTGCTGGTTCTCTCCCTGTGCAGGATCTTGCACCAGGTCCCAGATGGGCTCAGAGAGAATGATCTCACCCCAGGGAAGAGGCACATGCAGGAACCAGAGAAGTGTGGTGTGGCACCCAAGTGAGAAAGAGACATTTTCATGCCATTTGTGTCCCAGCCCTCTGGCTAGGTGGCTGAGGACATCAAATGTCCTTGCATGCATGTGCTCCACAGGTATCTCAAATAACAGCAATGCATTTTGAGAGTGAGATTCAGCTGCATTTAGGAAAATATTTGCATCTCAGGCTGCTGTCCTTGCTCCTCAGTAGGCCAGAGGACAACCTGCTAAGTTGAAATGAGTTGAACCACTGGCCAAGAACCACTTGGCCAGTGTTCAACTCACCCCAAAGGAGGTGTCTGCAGTGAGGCAAATGGATAACACACTCTAAATGCTTCCCACCTTTCTCTGCCTCTCAGGGGAGCAGGAGTGGCTGCCTCAGGTGGAGACATCCAAGCCACAGGAGCCTAAAGTTGACTCACTGAAACCTGCTGGGCTCCAGGATGGGCAGGCTGGGGGGTGCAGAACACCTGGTTTGGGATACCTCAGTGCCAGAAGCCCATCAGCAGGCAGGCAGGAGGGGTTTTGTTTGAAAACAGTGCAAGATGCACAAATATTCCTGCTCCATGTGAGAATGGGTGTGTGCACATCCATGTGGGTGTGAAGGAGGCAGAGATACCCAGGGAGAGGGACAGTGAGAAACACAAAGAGATGATTTGGGAACATTCCCAAGGTATGTCCTGGGCTTGCCTCCTCCCCAAGGTCCTGGCACCAGCTCGTTTCTCTGCAGAGAAGGCAGAGGTGCATTCCTCCAAAGTGATACTCTATCAAACAGCAAAGCCATTTACTTTCTGCTGCCTCTGCAGATTTTCAGTGCCTGCAACTGCAGACCTAAAAGTTTATCTTACCAGAGGAATTTATATGGGGCTGTGAGATGGGCTGGTGTTATATGGCTCTAAGTAGTTCCATGAAGCCTCTGTGGGCTAATAAAACAGTATTAATTGTATTGCTAAGGTTGCATTTTAAACATTAAATTATGGATGGCTTGATAGCATCGTGAAAGCCAGCATCTTGACATGACCTAACCATTATCTATGGAAATGGCTAAAATGCCTTTTTGCAATGTACTCTGGTTGATTTAACTCTTTGAGGTGACACTTAACACTAAATTATTTCCTCTGGCAGAGGGAGGGCAGGGAGGGCTTCTCCTCCTCCTTCCCCTATTCTCTTCCTGTGCTGTTCCTGAGCTGCTTTTAACTTCCTCAGCTTACTTTAGCCTGGAAATAGCAAATGATGGGGGAAGAAACAGCAGCCCAGATCTCACACCATTCCCCACTTTGTCCCTGTGTCTCTGAGGATGGGCAGGAGAGGACCTGGCAGCAGGAGGGAAAAGTTCAGAGGAAGCCCTGACACAGTGGGAGTGGGCCCTGGAGGGGTCCCTGCCCCACTCTGCCCCCAGAGTGAATGAACCAGCCCCTGTTAATCTAATTAAAGGGGTCAGCCCTAAAGGCCAATTACAACAGTGCCAATTCTTCCCTCGCTGGCTGGTTTAGGGGGAGAGCTGAGCAGAGCCTTTCATGGCTGGGAACGCATCTGCTGATGGAAGAAAAACAGGCAAACAAAAATGTAATGGTCTTGCTTTTGTTTATTATTATTGCTATTTATTTTAAGAGATTGACGGGCTCATCACTGGAGGTGACCTGCTGAGGAGCAGACACATCCCCAGAGTGTCAGGCCAGACCCACCCTCAGTGCCACTGCCCTGTCACCCACCCTGGTGCTGTCCCTGTGTCCCCCAGCAGGTGAGGGGCAGTGTCTGCGCTGGGAGCCGGGCTGGGGACACATTCACAGGTCCTGGCTGGCAGCCCTGGCTGTGGGGGACACAGCTGGGCACTGGGGACCCCGCCGTGCCCGGCACCCCTCGGTTGGCATGTCACACTTGGCAGCTCAGTGTTTGTGAAGCTGCAGCTCTGACATGTCCCTGTGACCCTGGCAGAGCAGCTGGCACACTGCTCCCGCTGGCCACAGTGTCCCCACTGCTCCCATGTCCCCCGTGTCCCCAGTGTCCCCACTGTCCCTACTGCTCCCACTGTCCCCAGTGCCCCCGCTGTCCCCACTGCTCCCACTGTCCCCAGTGCCCCCGCTGTCCCCACTGCTCCCACTGTCCCCAGTGTCCCCAGTGTCTCCACTGCTCTCCCTGGACCCCTTGATCCCATTCTTCGCACTGCTCCCCCTGATCCCAGTGTCCCCAATGTCCCACTGGCCCCACTGCCTCTTCTGCTTCCCCTGCTCCCACTGTCCCCAGTGCCCCTGCTGTCCCCGCTGCTCCCACTGTTCCCACTGTCCCCACTGTCCCCACTCCTTCCAGTGCTCCCCCTGCCCCCAATACTCCCCACTGTCCCCACTGTTCCCACCTCCCACTGTCCTCACTGCTCCCACTGTCCTGTGTCCCCAGTGTCCCCATTGCTCCCCACTGTCCCCAGTGCCCCCGCTGTCCCTACTGTCCCACCTCCCACTGCTCCCACTGTCCCCACTGTCCCACCTCCCACTGCTCCCACTGTCCCCACCACCCCCACCACTCCCACTGCTCCCCCTGATCCTCCTGATCCCACTGTTCCCACTGCTCCCATGGTCCCCAGTGTCCCCAGTGTCCCCATGGTCCCCAGTGTCAGCACTGTCCCCACTGCTCTCCCTGATCCCCTTGATCCCACTGCTCCCCCTGTCCCCACTGCTCCTGCTGATCCCACTGTCCCCACTGTCCCCACTGCTCCCACTGCCCCCTCTGCTTCCACTGCTCCTCCTGCTCTTCCTGCTCCCACTGCCCCCACTGTCCCTACTGCTCCTCCTGCCTCTTCTGCTCCCACTGCTCCCACCTCCCACTGTCCCTACCCTTCCCACTGTCCCTACTGCCCCCTACTCCCCCTGATCCCTCTGATCCCAGTTCCCACTGTCCCCACTGCTCCCACTCCCAGCTCATGAACTGCTCAGAGCCCAGCTGCAGCTCCCAAAACCCCAAATGCATTTCAGTAGAAGCCCTTGGCTCACCCCAGGGCTGAGGAACACAGGCTGAGGGAGACATTAAGCATAAAGAAAAGGAGAATCATGTCTTCTGCCACCATGCCTGTGGTCCCTGTGCAGCACTGCCCTGGGTGCAGCAGGGTCTCTGCTGGGATGGAGACCCCCTATGCCTGCTTGGATTCGTGCCACAAGCCAAGGGACCTCCCGCCCTGCTTCATCTTCATTCAGGGAAACATCCATGCACTGGCAGACATGGAAATGAAATGCAAATCTGTGCTGCCCACAGCTCACAAAGCACACCTGTGCACCGCTGCAGCGTGAAAACCGCAGCTGTGGCCTCTAGGAATCAGACAAAATAGGGAAAGGGCAGAAACTCATGCTCTGGTGACCTTGAATTTTTATACTAATAAAGCTACTTGATGGCTTTTTTAACAAAAGGGAAAAACTCCTTTCACAGGTTGCTATCCCCTGACAACATTTTGACATCAGAGACCCATCATGCCTCTTGTATTTTGGAGTGCTCATTTATCTTGGAAGCCTGTAGCAGCTGCTCATGTTACAAGTGGGAATTCCTTCCCTTTGTTTTCCTCGATGTTGCTCTCCTGAACTTCAGTTCAAGGGTTGATTTAAGTGGATCTGCATTACAGACTGATGAGATATTTCCAGTGAGTGAAATGACTGAAGGTAGCATGTTTAATGTCGTTGGTGGGTAAAGCTCACCACTCATTTCTGGGTACTTCAATGAACTGAGCTTTGTAGAGTTCATCATCTGAGAGCTGGGTTTGTGTGGTACAAAGTGTACCCAAGGGAGGTACACTGGTGCAAAATATATATATAAGATTCTCATCACATTCCCCACAGCCCCCAAAGACTCCTGTTACAAAGCAGCTGCTCTGGGAAGCCAAATTGTTACATGAATCAGCCCAGAAAAGAAAAGCCCTGAAAAGAAGCCCAAAAGTGCCCCCCCAAAAAGCCAGTAATAACTGGAATATGAAGAAGAAATAAGGAAACTGCCACAAAACTCCAGAGGATGATTTATGGGAAGTGTTGGACAGTAATGTTTACATTTGATTTATAAGTTTGAGAGTGGAGATTTCTCTTCTTGGAGCACAAAGGAGCCATCCAGATGCTGGTGGGACCAGAGAAGATGAATGCATGTACAGGACTTCTCCCCTGTCCCTGTCAGTGTTCAGGGCCAGGCTGGATGGGGCATTGAGCATCCTGATCCAGTGGAAGGTGTCCTCACCCATGGCAGGGTGTTGGAACTGGCTGACCTTTAGGGTCCCATCCAACCCAAACCATTCTCTATTAGATGAAAAATCAACTGTATCCTTAAGGCAGCCCAGCTCTCTTGCACGACTCACAAAACAGTTTGTTGAGCTCAGAGCTGTTCTCCTTACTCAGGAAAAAACACCAAAACCTTCATTCAGTATGAAATCCTTTGTTGGGTGTCTGGGACTGGCAGCCTCATGGTGATCAGCTCCAGAGCTGCAGTTTGGGGTTTGGTTGGGGGTCTGGTTGGACACAGGGAGGATGCCCTGTCCAGGTTGTTGGGGAAGATGAAACAGGAAAGCTTTATAAATATGATTGCCTGGCAAAAGATTTTGAGAATATGGAAACTATAAGCGAGATTGAAATGAAAGCAAGCTTTGAGATACCTCAGTTACTCAACAACTGGAAAACAATGGTGTGGCTGGCTGAAGGTAATCCCCTTTTGATGGAACAACACCCTCTGCTTGCAGACAGGCCCAAGGGTCAGAGCAGACCCTGCCAGCTTGGCAGAAGGGGCCCAAAGAGGAGTTTTTAGGGTTTAAAATGTAACACAGTATGGTAATGTAATGATTCTTATAGGCTGTATGGAAATGCTATAGGATTTTTATATTGTACTAGATTGGTTGGTGAGAATCAAAATATTCAACACAGAAGAAGATTTATTGTATTGTAATGGGAACTTCACTCTCTTACTCTCTTACTTTCTTACTCTCTTATCTTCTCACCTTCTCCCTTTCTCTCATCTTCTTTACTCCTCTCTTCTCTGGGGCTGCTCTGAGCTGTGGCTGGCAGCTCCCAGCAGGGCCCTGCACCCAGGCCCTTTACAATAAACCCCAGCTCCAAGCTCTGGCTTCAGAGATCTCTCATCTCCATCCATCCCCACCATCCAACCCCCATTGCTCCCACACAGGATGATGCTCCTGAGGGGACAGGGCTGGTGGCAGCAGTGCTGCATTAGCTGGTCCATCACATGGGCTGTGTAGGGGCTGCCTGGCTGGGCTGGGATGAGCCAGCTGGCCCTTCTGTCAGGCCAGTGGTGCGTGGCTGAAATCTGGTCCATGCCCAGGCTCTGCTGGTCTGTGCAGTCTGGATGCACAGCATTCAGCCTGCTAGCTCTGGGATCACCGCTGTGGGCTGAAGCACAGCTCCTAAAGGCAGAGAAACACAAACCAAAGAGATGAATCCCTCCCTGACCTGCACGTTGTTTGGGATCAAGGGTCAATTTCTCCAGAGGTGGCGGGAGCTTCCTGCCCTGCTCCTGCTGCTGCATCCCAAAGAGATGAAAGGCAAATTTCTGGCAAAAATTATGGCAGAACAGGGCCCGAGCTTTTGCAGGAAGTTTTGGAGGCTGTTCCTTGCTGGGAGGGGGTTGCTGCAATCCTACGTGAACCGTGACACCAAGGCAGTGTCTGGGAAGTGAAACCAGCACTGCCCACCCAGCTCTTCTCCCCGGTTCCCAGGCTGACACAGACAGCTTGGCTCATCTCTACAGCTGCTGCCTCCCTCTGTTCCCAAGGTCTGCTCGCCCTCCTGGCTTCTTCTTTGTTCTTCAGACCACCAGGACAGAGACACATGCAAAGCCAGCCCTGCCCTGGCTCTGCAGCGGTGGTCCCCATCTCCCTTCAGCACAGACTCAGGAATTTATAAGCAATCATCATTTCCTGCTGCCACTTGCTTTCACTGCACAGCCCTTCTGTGATCTGCTTGGAACCCCAGCAGATGTCCATCAAGGACATGTCCTTTCCAGCTGGCATTTGATGGGTGCCTCTGATGGTGGCTGGTGGTCCATTAATCTTGTGTCAAAGAGATGATTTGCTTCTTGGCCTTTTAGCAACAGTGAGTTCATGCTTTTTTATCACCCTCAGTACCCCCCCTTGAAATACCTTTGTGGAGGGTTGGTATTGATGAGCATCTCTGGGATGACACGTGTTGTGTCTCAGTCCAGCACAGCAGTGCACAGCTAGTGACAAGGGGACACCAGTCCCATCGATGGGTGACCATTGAAAGATTTAGGGCTTGGGTTTGGAGCAGCTTCTGAGGGTTCAGATGCTTCTCTGAAGCTAAGCCAAACCCCTTTGGCCTGGAAATTGAGCTGGGAAATATAATGAGATTAAGCTGTCAAGTGAGATTTATGGTTCATCCTTCTTCCAGCTGGGTCAAAAATACTACAAGTGAAGCTTCCTTGAGAGAGCACCAGTGCCTGTGCTCTCAGACAGAGCAGGGAGTGGAGGACAGGTGGGCCTTCCTTTCAAGTCAGTGGTTGATTTCTGTTTTGGGGAAGTTCAGCTTGTGCTCCTGGCCCATCTGTAGCTGGGGACTTCTGCATCTTGATCAGACTGGGAATGGCACTCACCCTGACTCCAATGATGAAGGTGACAGTTTGGGAAGGCAGCAGGTCCTGGGGACACAGCCATGGTCCTGCTGCTTGTCTTGGTTCACAAACTCCTTAGAGACACCAGATTTTGCTTCCAGCTTCCAGCCTCCTCACTGCCCTGTGTGCTGAGCTCTCAGACCAAACAGCAGCGACACAACGTGTGGATCACCCTCTGCTGCTGCTGCTGGCAACTTCCACCCTCTTTCTGTTCCTACTTGAAAATATGGGCTAGCAAAGGCCTGATGTTTTAAAAGAATTTAAGCCAAGCCCCAGCTGCTTCAAAGCATAAACTAGGGGTCCATAGCTTGAGCAGCAGAGCTACCAAAGGTGACACTTTGGGAAGGCAGCAGGTCTTGGGGACACTGCCATGGTCCTGCTGTTTGTCCTGGTTCACAAACTCCTTACAGATACCTGATGTTGCTTCCAGCCTCCAAGCAGCTTCCTCAGTGCCCTGTGCGCTGGGCTACCAGCTCAGACAGTGGCAATACAACGTGTGGATGACCCTCTGCTGCTGCTGCTGGCAACTTCCACCCTCTTTCTGTTCCTGCTTAAAAATATGGGCCAGAAAAGACCTGATGTTTTAAAAGAATTTAAGCCAAGCCCCAGCTGCTTCAGAGCATTAACTAGGGGTCCATAGCGTGAGCAGCAGAGCTACCAGGGGGATGAAAGCAGCCAGGACAGGGGGCTGGGGAAAGTCACCTCAGCTGGCCCAGCTGGTGCTAGAAAAGGGCACAGATCCATGCCCTGAGCCTTTTCAGGCCACACTATGGGGCACCTTTCAGGATGTTTGCATCAAGCCACAATCTCTGTCACTGTGAATCAAATCAGACTCTGGGAATTGTGAAAAAAGTGGAGAACAGAGCAGAAAATGTCATTGTGCTGCTACAGATGTCTCTGGTGCATCCACATTGAGTCAGTGGATGATTCAGGTTCTGAGGGAGCTTAGGATGTTGTTGTCCATAGTTTGTGACATTTTGGGTCCCACAGCACTCGGAGGAAATGAGATGTTTGGAAAAGATTCATGCAAAGCAACGTGAGTGACAGAAGGCCTGGCAGGAGAGATGCTCTGGTTTGGGAAACAAATGGTCAAACAGAGATACAAGAAAAGCCCAGGGAATTCCTGAGGGATGACTGATGGCTCATTGTCTTGCATAGTAGTAGAATTAGGAGCAACAGACAAAACAAGAAGCTGTCAAGTTCAGAAGCTGCATCATCCTGTGTCAGGACCCAGAACATCCCTCTGGCTGTCCAGGATGGACAAGACCCCTGCCAGGGGTCTCAGAGATCCTGGCACAGAGCCCAAAAAGCCTGCGGTTTTGATTATGACTGTGGAGCAAATTACCAACCTTGTATGCAGATCAGCAAGCCACAACAGTTTAAGTAGAATAACAGAGAAGTTATCACAGAGTGGAAAAGTAGATTTTAGGGTTTTTGGTGTGGGGGTTCAGGAGGCAAGATGGAGGGAAATGGGTGTATCCAGCCTTTCTCCTTCATCTTCTTGGCCTCCATCTTCTGCTGTGATGTTGGCACTTTTAGATTGGTTTAGAGTAGAAGCTCACTGTCTAACACAGGTGATAGGTATTGGAAAGTGATTGTAAATATTGTACACGTAGTTTTTAGTATAAAGACATAACACTGCCCTGGGGGCAGGCAGAGTGCCTGGAACTGTCCTGCTGAGCTGACCTTGTCAGGGCAGGAAAAAAATTTTTATAGATAAAATACAATAAACAACCTTGGGACCAAGAAATGAAGAGCTCTGACTCCTGCTTCAAGTGCTGGGCTTGGAAAAGAGACTTTCTGACACATCTTGGGGTCACTCTGACAAGTGAGAGATCCCAACACTCCTGCTGCCCCACTCTGGGGTGTGGGTACAGCTGTACCCCCAGAGGGGTGATACAGCCACCTGTGAAACTCATGGGGTGGCACCAAGCTGACCTTCCAGCTGGCCTCAGCTGAAGAGGATGGCGTGGCCTCAGCACGGCTGTCACACAGAGCTCATTTTTAAACCCCTGTGTTGAAATATTTTGGATGCTGTTACATATTTCTGCCAGTGAAACCACAGTTTCATTACAAAACAAGCTAATAACCACTGAAATTAGCAAATGGATATCAGTTACCATCAGAGCACATGGGCATACCTTGAAAATTCAACCACATCCCTTCTCAGTGGTCCCAGAACCCCGTGTTCACAGGGGTTCTTGGACTGGGGAAGAGATGAGGATCTGACTCCATGTTTCAGAAGGCTTGATTTATTATTTTATGATATATATTACATTAAAACTATACTAAAAGAATAGAAGAAAAGGTTTCATCAGAAGGCTAGCTAAGAATAGAAAGGAATGATAACAAAGGTTTGTGGCTTGGGCTCTGTGTCCGAGCCAGCTGACTGTGATTGGCCATTAATTTAGAAACAACTACATGAGCCAATCACAGATGCACCTATTGCATTCCACAGCAGCAGATAATCATTGTTTACATTTTGTTCCTGAGGCCTCACAGCTTCTCAGGAGGAAAAATTCCTAAAGAAAGGATTTTTCATAAAAGTTGTCTGCGACACCAGTCCTCATTTCACTTTTCATTTTTTTCATAAGTTCATAGTGCCCTGAGAAGAACTGACACTGAAAACTACTTTTCTGCCTCTGTAGGTCTTCCAGGGTGAAGAAATTCACCCTAGGCTGAATTTGCTGGTGTCCAATGGAGTGTAAACTCCAAAAGCAGCTTCTCCTGGTAGGTGGTGCTGGATTCTCTACCTGAGCTCAATATTGTCACTTTTATGCAGGTTTTTATTCTTAGGACAGATGGGGGTCAGATGGGCTCAAACATTTTTCTTAATAGCTACAGCATGGGGGAACTGGAGGGGTTGGAGCCCACATATCCCTCCAGGTGAGGGGCAAGGTCACACCAGTGTCATCCCAGTTTTGGTGGCTGGGGCACAAATCATAGAATCACAGAATTATCAAATGGTTTGGGTTGGAAGCGACCCTAAAAACCATCCAGTTTTAACCCCCTGCCACAGGAAGGGACAACTTCCACTTGACCAGTTTGCTCAGGGCCACATTCAACCTTGCCTTGAAGATTTCCAAGGATGGGACTTCCACAACCTCTACAAAGTTTTTATTAATTATTTTTACAGTTATGTAAATTCCTTATCACAGTAAATTTGTACAGGCTTTTCTTTCGCCCTTCAGCAGAGAGACAGAGAAATGTGAGACAAAAATATTTTTTCTTAACCATCCAAATTCTGTGCATGTTTTGCCCTACCCCTTTTATTTTGATTTTCTAATTTTTTCTTCCTTTTCTTTCTTTCCTTTTTAAAATTTATTTTTTGTTACTTACTAAAATAGTAAAACGTCTATGGAATTCCTTTCTTTCCCTTGTAAGAAACATCCCAGAAACTCCAACCACCCTGATCCTCACTGCTTTCAAAGAACCATTTTTAATTCTTCAGCGTGGCGCCGCCTTACACTTCACAATATATTTTTCTTCCTGGTTTCTCAATGGGATTTTCTCCAAGCAGTGCTAAAAATCAAGAGCTCTTCTTTTGTCTCTGAGCAGCATTTTTAAAATGCTCGATTCATGGAAAATCTCCCAACTTTTGTCTTACACAGCACAAAGAAAAGAAGCATTTGGAGGTTTTTGCTGCGGCCGGGTGTGTGAGCAGCTGCAGCCATGGAGAGCCTCCTCAGCAGCTGTGAGCAGAGCTCCAAGTCAGCTCTGGCCACATCTGCCACCTCACACTTGTGGGTTTTGCTGCCTACAGGGTGTTTTAATGTGCTTGTGTCCTGCAGTTTGGGTGCAGCAGCTCCTGCGGCCAGGCCAGGCCCTCTGCAGGTGTCTGATCTCACCTGAGCCTCCTCCAGCAGGGCAAGGGGATGCTGTGACCCCAGAAAATGTCCCTCAGGCCAAAGGGGCTGCTCGTGGCAGATGGTGCCCGTGCACCTGGGGCCCTCCCTGTGCCATGAGGGGCTGCAGCCCAGCAGGACAGAGGTGGGAGGCACAGCTGTGGAGGGGCAGCACTGCTGTGTCTGAACAGCTGGAAGCACCCACGGCCCTTTGCTGTCTCCTTCCCTCCCTCTTTCAATTAATTTGCTTCCATTTTCTCTCTTTATTCCCCTTTCTCTTTTGCTTTCCTTCTTTTGGTTTTGCTTTTAAATTTGTTTTCTCATTTTCTTGTTATGTTTTAATTTCTTTCTCTTTTTATCTTTCTTTCCCTTTCTATTTTCCTTTAATTTTCCCTTTCTGTTTCTTTTTCTTTCCTATTATCCTTCTATTTATTTTCCTTTTTCTCTTTTTTTTAGTTTTACTTTCCTCCTTTCCTCCTTTCCTTCCTTCCTTCCTTCCTTCCTTCCTTCCTTCCTTCCTTCCTTCCTTCCTTCCTTCCTTCCTTCCTTCCTTCCTTCCTTCCTTCCTTCCTTCCTTCCTTCCTTCCTTCCTTCCTTCCTTCCTTCCTTCCTTCCTTCCTTCCTTCCTTCCTTCCTTCCTTCCTTCCTTCCTTCCTTCCTTCCTTCCTTCCTTCCTTCCTTCCTTCCTTCCTTCCTTCCTTCCTTCCTTCCTTCCTTCCTTCCTTCCTTCCTTCCTTCCTTCCTTCCTTCCTTCCTTCCTTCCTTCCTTCCTTCCTTCCTTCCTTCCTTCCTTCCTTCCTTCCTTCCTTCCTTCCTTCCTTCCTTCCTTCCTTCCTTCCTTCCCTCTTTTCCTCTTCCTCTCCTTTCCCTCTTTCTTTGTGTGCCACTCTCTCCTCCTTTTCTCTCTCCCAGTCATTCCACCCCCAGCTCCTGCTCTGTCCAGCACATTCAGGGCACAGACTGCTTTGGACTGGTGAAGAGCATCTGCATCCTTCTGCAATGGCTTGGAAGGTGGCTGGTGGACTAATTTAATATAACTTGGTCTCAGTTTTTTTAATTATGTCTTTATAGTCTTTTAATTAGCCTGAATCCTACTAATTTAAACCACTCCTGTTTGGAGAGACTTCTGCTGAGCAGCTGTTCTCGTTCTGAGCTTTCTCTGCGTTTAGGAAGAGAAGCCTGGGACATTTGCTTCTCCCCTCCAGGCTGTTTTTCTTATTTTGCTGCATCAGCAAAAGGTTGCAGAATGGAAATGGTTCCTCTGAGATAGAGGAACGTGACTTACAAACCATTATTTGTGTCTGGAACCTGTTTACAAGGTTCAGACAATAAGGAAAACCAAACCCACGGTGTTTCCTTTGCATGCAATGCTGCTCCAGCTTCCCTTCAGACAAGGCAGGGATTAGGAACTTCAAGGACTAGGATGACAAACTCATCTGAAAGACAGGGCTCATCCAAAATAAGAAATGTCCTGGAAGCAGGGATAGCTTCAAGGCAAGGCAATTGGAAAGAGAGCTCCAGGAATTGCTCTTTTATTCCTGCTGCATGCCAGACTGCTGGCTACAAACCAGGCTGCTGGCTGCAAACCAGGCCTGTCCCAAGGGCTGTACAGTCCTGAGAAAAAAAAGAGATTCCCTGGTATACAGCACAAATCAAAAACCCAGCCCAGAAGTTCACATGAGTTTCATCTCCCACTCCTGAGCTCATGTCTCCTCTGTGAGGTGGCCCTGAATCCCCTTTGGCACTGGGCTCCAGGAGAAAAGAAAGGGGATTCGCTAAAAAAGCAGCTTTCTACATCTCCATCAGCTGGTGATTCAAGCAGGGATGGGGAGTGCAGGGCTTGGGACCTCAGAGCTACTCCTCAGTTTCCAGCAGCACCCAGGGCTCAGCTCTGCCCTTCGCAAGCACAGGATGTTGTCCAGCATGAGATTTTAACAGGAAAAAAAATAAAAAGAGAGAGAGAGGAAAGACTGTGCAACAGCTGTGAGGGATTATCAGTGTGTATCACACTGTCCTGCCCTGCAAGAATAAAGTGTGCTTTAAAGTTCAGGATAGACATTATTGACTGCATTTAATTGCTTGTGTCCCATCCTGGGCAGGGGCTGCAGCATGCCAGGAGTCATGCAAACCCTCACAGGGGAGACAATTCCTGCTAAGAAATCAAAGTGCAAGGCAAGAGGGAGCCAGCCTGTTTTCCTCCTTTAATAATTCCTCCAAAACATTAGTCTTCCAAAAACAAATACTGCGGATGGTCCGGGGAATTGAAATCCATCACAGCAAGGCAAGCAGACAGCCTTGCTCCTGCTGCAAGTCAGGAGGGAGGTGGGAAGAGAAGGGAGAGCCGAGGGGGAGAAGTGTCACTGTCGTGTGGCTCATTATCATGCCTGAGTTTATAATCCAGGCTCCGTGGTACCAGCAGAGCTCATTAATTTGGAGTCAGCGCTGCTGAGTCGAACGCAATTAAGAACAATCAAAGAAATGTCATCGCGAAATGCACTCCATGGATTTCTGTTCAAAGTCACCACTGTGGCTGTGGTTGTTTGTGGTGTGGATTCCCAGCTCCTCCAAACAGGCTGTGGTCATTCTTGCAGAAAGAGGAGCCCTTTGTAGCAGCAGCGCTGGCTCCAGGCGCTGCCGCCGGGGTTTTATGATTAGGAGGAGGTTTAGCAAAGAGCAGATAAGGACCAGGCTGGGTTTCTGCACACAAGAAAAATAACTGACCTGTGCAAGCCAGTGCCAGCTGTGGTGGAGGTTACACAGTGCAGCTGGACCTATGTATAGATAAAGTTTGTGGGTGATAAGGTGGCTTATGAACATGCTGGCCTGGACACAGAGCTGGTGTAGAACTTCTTTAAAGTGATGGTTTTGATTGTTAACTCTATGGATGAGACACTTTTATGTGTTATGTCTTTCCCTAAGCAGCCTCTCCAGTCATTTATCTACAAAAAATGTGTCCAGCCCTAGGTCTGAGGGTGGAGGGGGAACCAGAGCTCTGCTGTGTGTGTACCAGCAACCACACCAGGGGGACAGAAGCAAAGGGGACAGAACTCCCTGTGAGCCCACCACTGTGTACCCACTGTTTTCCACCTCTCTGTCCCCTGGGTTTTTGGCCTGGGAGCAGCCCAGGCCAAAACCCCAGGGGACAGAGAGGTGGAAAACAGCACTCCAGAAATTTCCACCAAGCCTCTTTTTCAAGGAGTGAGCGCTTCTTTGGCTAAGTGTCTGTTCACTTACCAAAACAGCTGGGAAACCAGATACTTCATGCTGCAGTACAACTAATTCCTGTTTGCTGATGCTTGGGATGCTTTCTGGGAGAAGAGTTTTTCACTTTTCATCTGCTTTCAGACAAAGCACGATTAAATCTAATTTTCCATTGAGGGAAGGGAAAGAATACATTTCTGATTATGCTGAAGGCTTTTAAAGCTGCACCAGGGGGATTGTCACCCTGAGAAATCATGCTCTGTGAGGGGAACTCTTCTGAGTTGAAGGAGGCGTGTGCCTTGTGTTGTGGCACGGTTGGGAGTGAAACACATGCTAACATACAGCTGTGTATTCTAACTCCTTTAAGGAATTTTCCCAAACTAAAAGTGCAATACATGCTTTGGTATCAGATAAAACACCAGTTTATCTGTCAGAGAACACATCCAGGATAAAGTTTGATGGAAGGCAGTGCCACGAGCAGCCCTGGCTGTTTGCAGCCCACCAAAGCTGGGATTTTCAGGAGAGTGAGGTGCCATGGAGAACCAGATGCCTGCATTATACTGACCTCTCTGCCTGCCAAAGGTGCTTCTTTCCCTTGGGTGGGCTGAATTTTGCCAGCTGCTGTCATCAGTCAAGTTTACAGCCTTTGCTGGAGCTTGAGGTGGCAACACAAGCACCCTGCCAAGCACCAGGGTGAAAGATTCACACCTCCCTGATGGTGTTGTGTTTTCTCAGGTCTTTTGCTGGTGCAGCCTTCAAATTCCTCCCAAAGTGTGAGTCTGCCTGCAGGAGGGAAATATGTGAAAAGGGGATTTAACTAGTTGCCATCTATTATTTGTCCCATGATGATGGCCAAAAACCTCATAGGAGATTCCTGATTCCTATTATTATTATTATTATTAAAATTATTAGCTATAAAATGATTTTCTATATTAAGGTGGAGGTGTAAGATTGGCAGCATCCAATCTGATCTATAAAAAAGGGATATTAACAATCTTAAAACCAAAACTAAAACTTTGGTAGGGATTTCTCAAAGCCAACACAAAAAACAGCTGAGAAAACCTCCTCCCAGCCAGAATCAAAGCCCCTTCCTCCGCTGGCCACTAACTTTTTATTACCTTAATTTGCATTTCTTTCTCACATCAGTCATCCCCAGGGTGCCCAGTGTTTCTTGCTGCAACCTGTAGAGGGAACTGTGCAATATAGCAAAAAGAGTCCAAAATGCTGTGGTGTGTCCCCTCCCAGGAAAGGGTGTTCCTCACCCATCCCCTCCATCCTTAAGCAGATTTTACATGTTCCACTCCTGTTGTTTGACCTCTGGTGGGCTGGCACTGGGCTGGGTTTCCCAGGCAAGACAAGGTGTCCACACACCAGCCAGAAGATGCAAACCACTCTGCAATTCTGAATTATTATTTTTTTTTTTAAATTAGAAACAGCCAGTTGGTGGAATTTGTCCATTGCTGTGACTCACGGTGTCTCAGTTTTTGGGGGCTACCAGTAACGAGTTAGGAAAGGGCTGTTTCAACTCAGGACAGAAGTGTCCAGACTTTCCAGGCCCGCAGCCAAGGGTGAGCAGAGCCCAGGAGTGATTCTGGAGAGAGCAGCAGGCTCAGCACTATGGCTGAGCTTGGGTCCTGTTTTATTGTCAGTCATAAAACTGAAATAAAATTACTTGGGACACTGTGGAACAACACGAGCTTTCCTTGCCCTGTGGCAAACTGAGCCCACTCCCCTCCACCAAACACTGTGGAATTCCTTGTTGGACTGTTCAAGACCATTCAGCAAAAGCCTGGGAAAACAAAAAGCCACCCTGCCCATGCAAATGTGCCAATCTCTGCCCAGCACAGAGCTTGGAGTGTTTTGCTTGTGCCCATCCCTGCCCAGCACCCCAGAGCTTGGGGTGTTTTACCCATGCCCAAAAAGACAAGGGGCCAAGCAAAGCTTCAGAGCCATCTGAAGATATTCTTCACTCTGCAGATATTTTCTGATTGCATGAGTTGTCAATTCTGTCACACTTTGGTGTTGCTGATGTGGCAAAGCCTGGCCTGACTCAGAGCCTCCTGAAAGCAGCAGAAAGATCTGAGTGAGGCTGGAAAAAACCACTGGTTTGGATCCACTTTTCTACTGATACTGATGATATGGAGGAAATGAGACCCAAGCTGGAAGTGGCTGGTGCTGAGATCTGCAAATGCCCAAACCCTCCCCTGGGATTTCTCCCCTGGAGGAGTCTGTGTGTGCCCAGAAAATGAAAATCTCCTTGGGAAGTGATGAAGTATGTCGTCATGGTGGATGAGTATCCCCTAGCCTGGATTTCTCTTCATTCCCTTTGCAAATGTTGGAAAAAGCCAATCTAACAACTAAAGACAAACAGGGAAACAAGCAAACAAAAAAATAACCCCTTCAAATATTTATTTGGTGACACTTACAAGATTTTAAAAAATAATTCAATTGGGTTTTAAGACTTATATTTTTTAGCATTTCTTGGAGGACTGCAGCCTTGAGCATCCTGGGTTCACTCTCTGCCCTACAATGCAGAGACCTGCTCATTTTTGATTTTTTCCTTTATTAAGAAAATCAGTACGTAAAGGTAAGGAACAAATTACCACTACCTTGCTGAGATTTTTTACTTCACTCATCAGTGCCATCCTGTCTGTGAAGTGGATAAAAAAGCCTATCCTGTGCCATGATCCCACTCTCTCTTGCCAGGACCTTTCCAGATTTCCACCCCATCCCATGGGCAGTGATGGTTCTTCAGCCAGGCTGGATGGGGCTTGGAGCAACCTGGTCTAGTGGAAGGTGTCCTTGCCCATGTCAGGGGTGTGGAATGAGATGATCTTTAAGGTTCTTTTCCACCCAAACCATTCTGTGAATCTGTGATTCTGTGATTCTGTGATTTTCCCCACTTGCAGCCACAGGACCCTCGTGTTAGTGGGACACAATTTGACTTTGGCAAGTGAATTGCAGCCAAACACACATTAACAAGAGGCTTCACAGGCGGTGGTGATGACTTTTATCTGGCCTATTTTCAGGGCAGAATCAGGGGTGAGGTGTCAATCTTTCCTCCTGCTCTTAACCTGTCCGAAGGGAGCAGGAGCCCTCGCTGACATTAAAGACAACTGAGTGAAAGGGCAGGAATATAGGCCAGACTTTATGTAATTATATAGGGAGGAAAACTGGGATGTCTCTTTGTAGAGGCTGGGAATGTTCCACTGGAAAACTAGGTTAGGCTGAAAAAAAGAAAGAGCCTCTGTAACCCAGAAATAGCTGGGAGGTTTAAGTATAATTTTCCAGCCCTGTGTTATTATGGTGATAATTCAAGTTTGTGAAATGAATGTAGGTAAAGGTCTCCCAAGGTCAAGGGGAGAAGCAAATCACATTTACAGCTTCCTTTTAATAAAGAATCTCCTCATCTAATTGAAAACTCACCATTCACATGATATTGGTCCCCTTCAGTGCATGGAGGAATATTCGTGTTTAATTGATCAATTTATTAATTAATAAATTTAAAAACAAGGGCGTTCTTTGGAGCTGTCTGAAGCACATTCTTTCACTTGGAAGGTGAATTTTAGGAGCAGGAAGAGCCTGGAGGTCTTTCAGGTGCCCTGGGAACTGAGAAGGAGACAGCCAGCAGAGAGCTGGGAGCAGGGCTGGGTGGGTGCTGTGATTTCAGCCTCCATCCCTGCAGCCTCCCCTTGGGCAGCAAGTGATGGCAGCAGCTCAGGCCGAGCCAGCTGCCTCAGGAAACCCAGAACAAGCTCACTGTGATGTTCATTGCCCTTTGAATTCACATTTATTTTTTATTTGTGTGAGGCTGATGAAGGTTACCTCCCTTCACCACCCCACAAAGTGCTGCACAAGAAGGTGCTGCTAAAAGAACAACCTCAAAACCACATCAGCTCTCATCAGTCCACAACAACCTGCTTTTTTGCTTAGAGCAAAGTGGCCAGAGCTGCCAGCATCTCTGTCCTGTCATGGGAGGAGATTTCTAAGAAACGCCAGCAGTGCAAGGAAGAAATGAGGAAGTCAGTGCAACACATTTCCTGGGAAGGTGAGACATTTCCCTGAAATGTCTGTACTAAACAAGTGCTAGGAAGCTGGGCAGTGTGAAATGATCTGGTTATTCTGACATCAGGCCCAAGAACTCAAAGCTTTGTTGCTTTGGCATCTTCCAAACCTTCACTTTCCATTAGCTCCCAAGCAGAGGGTGCATCTCTGGAAGGACCACCAGCAATGAGTCTGTTTCCACGGAGTGACCACTTGGACAGTGGTTGGATTTCTGGCAGCAGTTTCATCCTTCAGACACCCTGAAGCACAAAAAACTGGTGCTGAGATCTGAGGCAAGAAGAAAAATGCATGTCTCTAAAATCAGAGTTCAGGGTGGGAAAGTGCAAAGGTAGAAATGGCTGAAACAAATTGGAGGAATTGTGGGTTATGACCATTTTGCTCTGGACTTTCTTTTTTCTCAAAGGTCAGGCTTTCACTGGGGCTTGAAATGTTTTTAACTGGGTTTCTTTAGAGCATGGAGCTCCCCAAGGGGCAGACAGTGTCTGGGGCAATGAGGATGATGAGTATTAGGAGGAGGAGCAAGAGCAGGAGGGAGGGCACTGCTGTTGCAGCTTATCCATGATGCACAGAACCAGAGGAGAGCAGCCTCCAGCATCCCTGCATGGACCACTTGGGATTTAATTCCTTTTCTCCTTGGACTCTTTCTCCTGGGTGTGGTTTTAGCAGCCTTGCCAAGCCCACTGATCTGCCCAGCCAAGGCTGGAAAAGGGTAAATAATCCCAAGCAGCACTTCTCACTTAAAATTGCTGCTGGAAGCCAAAACATTGTCCCTTCTGGTTTTCATCCCCAAAGAGATGACAGGTGGTGACTCTTTTCTTTTTCTGATATGAGTTTAAATCCAAACCCTGTAGATTTTTAAATAGGAGAGCTCAGGCCTTGCTTTTTACAATTTACCACCTCTAAAAACATCAAGATGACATTTCTTTGGCAAAGCAGAGCAAGGGTCAGACTAGATAAGGGATGGGTAAGAAGCTAAATTCTTAGACAACACCAGGTCTGATGGGGCTTTGAACAACCTGCTTTAGTGGAAGGTGTCCCTGCCCATGTCAGGAGCTTGGAACTGGATGATTTTGAAGGTCTCTTCCAACCCAAACCATTCTATGGTTCTATGATCTACAAAATCTCAGCTTTTGAAGAGAAGCCCCTAAAGCCCCAGACCTCACAGCAAGATTTTCACTCTGCCATTTCCAC